>NC_142481.1:11255000-11880000 GCF_049115385.1 Moschus berezovskii
ACCAAGTCAGAGTCTCCGCTTTCTGGGCCTCAGTCTCCCTTTCTGTAAAATGGAGGTGTGGCTGACCTGGGGGTCTGCTCACAAACCTGGAGTTCACACCTACACTCTCAGCAAATCCTTATCAACCAGCTGATGCACTCTGTTTAGTTCTAATGCTCTTAAAAGCATTTGGGGGGAATAGCACCCATATTTAAGATTTGGAAGATTTCTTGCATGCACTTGGAGCTTCCCAGGTGGTGCTGGTGGTACAGAATCCACCTGCCAATGCAGGAGACGAGGGTTCGATTGCTGGGTTGGGAAGATCCGCTGGAGAAGGAAACGGCAACCCACTCCAGTATCCTTGCTTGGAAAATCCCATGGACAGAGGAGCCTGGTGGTTACAGTCCATGGGGTTGCAAAGAGTCAGACACAACTGAGCGACTGAGCACAGCACACAGAAACAGCCATGCATGCACTTGGAAGTAATATTCTCTGACTGAGCGTGTGGGTTTACCCAGGGTGGTGATTACAAGTGAAACTTTGCAACAGGAGTGGGACTCATGGAGAAATGCTTCGGAAGTATGACTTCTGGCTCAAGAATGCAAGGACTTTCACAGATGAGAACAGTCTTGGTGGCACTGGTTGAGGGAGGCATGTTTAATTCTTGGAGGGCTGGTGTAGGGGGGCTGGAGACCCTCTCTATGACCCTCCTCTCCACCTCCTAGGAGTCTGCCTTTCTACAGGGGAAGGGGGCTGGGTGTGGAAGGACACGTGCCCAGTCCCAAGGTCAGAAGGCTGAGTGGGGATTTCCATCTGTGGAGAAGCCAGATCCTTTGTTTTAGAGAAGTAGCTTGCCAAGGTCAGGGGCTGGGTTCAGCTTTTGAACCCGGAGATAGTTTCCCACACACAAAGAGGCACATCACCCACTCTCTGGACCCACAGATACAAGGAGATCCTGACGCACACATTCCAGGCCAATGAGGGGCTGGTACCTCTCCTCTCATCAAACCATCATCAACCCATTGACCCTGAGAAGTGGACATTATTCCCACTTTACAGTTGAGGACATAGAGGCTCAGGGCTGTGAAAGTCACCCAATCCAGGTCACACAGCTAGGGAGCAGAAGGGCAGGACTTGAACCCAGTTCTGACTCCAGGGCCTGTGCTCTCAATCACACGCACCTGCTCTCCTACACCCTTTCCACACATAGGTGCCCATGCACACACTTAAAACAATTGACACAACCACACACTACCTTGCTGTGAGTCAAGAGGGCCCAGGGACTATGAATGCGGGTTTAGGAGGTAGCAGACCTGGCCTTGGGCAGGCAGGTTGCTCTCTGTGAGTCTCAGTTTTCCCATCTGGAATATGGGCACCATTATGGTCAACGCAGGACTTCCCAGGTGGTGCTCGAGGTAAAGAACCCACCTCGTTCCGTTCCGTCGCTCAGTCGTGTCCGACTCTATGCGACCCCGTGGACTGTAGCCTACCAGGCTTCTCCGTCCATGGGATTCTCCAGGCAAGAATACTGGAGTGGGTTACCGTTTCCTTCTCCAGGGGATCTTCCCGACCCAGGGATCGAACCCGGGTCTCCCGCATTGGAGGCAGACGCTTTAACCTCTGAGCCACCAGGGAAGCCCCAAGAACCCACCTGCTAGTGCATAAGACATAAGACACAGGGGTTCAATCCCCGGGTGGAAAGATTCCCTGGAGGAGGGAATGGCAACCCCCTCCAGTATTCTTGCCTGGAGAATCCTATGGGCAGAGGAGCCTGGCGGGCTACAGTCCATGGGGTCGCAAAGAGTCAGACGTGACCAAAGTGACTTAGCAAGCATGGTCAATACGTTGCCGCGAATATTTGCCCCCATGTTGGCCACACAGTGAGACAAGGATCAGACACAGCCATGAAGAAACAGACACCGTAGCACATTCTACCATCATTTCTCAGGGGTCTGCTCCATGCCAGGCAGTGTGCTGGCTGCCGTGGGTCAGGCAGCAAGAGGACACTGCCCTTCCAGAGCTCACTGTCTGCTGGAGAGACCGGTCGTTGCACATGACCTTGCTCATGTGGTGGGATTATCACAAGGGAAGTTCTCACACGCAGATGCTTACAGCGCCCCAAAGTCACTCTATGTAGTGGGTTCAGCCGTGCATATGCATGCATGTGCTCAGTTGTGTCTCTTTGCAGCCCCATGGACTGCAGCCTGTCAGGCTTCTCTGTCCCTGGGATTCTCCAGGCAAGAATACTGGAGTGGGTTGCCATTTCCTTCTCCAGGGGAATTTTCTGCATCTCCCGCATTGGCAGGCAGATTCTTTACCACTAGCACGACCTGAGAAGCCCTGCGTTGAATGGTGGCCTCCCACAAGGAAACAGTCCGAACGCCCCAGAAATTGTGAATGTGATCTTATTTGGGAAAAAGGTCTTTGCAGATGCACTTCAGGTTACGATGTCAAGAATTAGATCATGCTGGATAGGGTCTGGGGGGGTCCTAAGCCCAATGAAAATGGTCTTTATAAGAGACAGAAAAGAAGACACAAAGACACAGAGAAGGAGGCCACATGAAGAGGGAGGTTGAGATGGGAGTGATGCGGCCACAAGCCAAGGAATGTCAGCTGCCACTGGAAGCTGGAAGAGACAAGGATGGATTCTCTCTAAGAGGCTTTGGAGGGAGTGTGGCCTATTGACACCTTGATTTTGAACTTCTGGCCTCCAGAACTGTTAGAGAATACATTTGTTTATTTATTATTTATATGTTAGCTTATTTGGGCTTCCCTGGTGGCTCAGAGGTTAAAGTGTCTGCCTCCAATGTGGGAGACCCGGGTTTGATCCCTGGGTCGGGAAGATGCCCTGGAGAAGGAAATGGTAACCCACTCCAATATTCTTGCCTGGAGAATCCCATGGACGGAGAAGCCTGGTAGGCTACAGTCCACAGCGTCGCAAAGAGTCAGACACGACTGAGCGACTTTAATTTCTTTCTTTCACTTTTCTTTGGCTGCAGCATGTGGGATCTTTAGCTGTAGCATGCAAACTCTTAGTTGTGGACTGTGGGATCTAGTTCCCTGACCAAGGATTGAACCCAGGCCCCCTGCATTAGGAGTGCAGAGTCATAACCACTGGACCACCAAGGAAGTCCCCAAGCAAATCCCTTTAACGAAACTCTTATCCATATACCTTTTGCTAGTAATGTTGTTTCTCTGACTGAAGCCAAGGAGTTGGCTGAATAAAGACTGTCAATGATATCCACATCCTAACCCCTGGAAATCTGTGACTCTTCCTTTATATGGCAAAAAGGATTTGGCAGATATGAGGAAGTTAATGGTCTCGAGAAGGGAGATTATCCTGGATTGTCTGGGTGGACCCCGGGGAATCAGAGGGACCTCATAAGAGGGAGACAGGAGATCAGAGTCAATGTGCAATTGGAAGACAGAAATTGCTGTGATACAAGGAATGGGCCATGAGCCAGGGAATGCAGGCAGCCTCTGGGGGCTGGATAATGCAAGGGGACAGATTCTTCTCTCTGGCTTCCAGAGGGAAGCAGCTCTCCTGGCACTTTGACTTGGTGAGGCTGATTTTGGACTGCAGATCTCTAGAACTGTAGGAGGATGAAGTTGTGCTGTTTTAAAGGACTGAATTTGTGGTGCTTTGTTACAGGGAATGATGCAAACTCTGACTGATACATAAGAAAGGTGTCCACAGAGTCAAAAATATATCTGGGGACTTCCCAGGGTTGGGGAGCCAGTGGTTAAGAATCTGCCTTCCAATGCAGTGGGCGAAGTTTCAATCCCTGGTCGGGGAATTAGGATCCCACATGCCCCACAGTGAGGCCTATGTATATGTGTGTGTGTGTATAATTATATACATATATGTATATATGTGTGTGTGTACATGTGCTAAGTTGCTTCAATTGTGTCCAACTCTGTGACCCTATGGATCATAACCCAGCAGGCTCCTCTGTCTATGGGATTCTCTAGCAAGAATACTGGAGTGGATTGCCATGCTCTCCTCCAGATCTTCCTGATCGAACCTGTGTCTCTTATGGCCCCTGCACCAGCAGGGCAGGTTCTTTAACCACTAGCGCCACCTGGGAAGCCCATATATGTATATACACACATATGTATATGTGTGTGTGTGTGTATATATATATGTACGTATGTTGGTGGGGGGGCCCTGGAGCCACTGAATAAATGTGACACATGAAGCAAAGTGGTCACACAGAAACAATCACACAATAACTGCAGGTCTCAGTGTTAGGAACACTCATGCATGGAGACCCAGAGACAACTGGAATTAACAGTTTACAACAGGTCAACAGTCAGCTGTGGTACCGCAGGGACCACACAAACCGCAGAGCCCTTCAGAGACACACACACATGCACACACCCAAGGTTACTATGGAATCCAATAGGGTCCTCTGGAAAGATATCAGACTTCACATCACTCTCCAGAAACAATGGCACAGTGACACAACAATGCAATGTTTACAACACCTGGAAGTCCCAGCCATCGCCCGCACCTGTCATTGTCAGTCTGAGACTCACATTGAGTCAGCTGGATATGGCATCCAGGTGTGTGCGTGTGCACACACACACACACACTTCCTCCCAACCTCCTCATGTAAGAGACCCAGCAAAGCCAGGGATATGGTACAAAAATAGTTTATTACAAAAGAAATCCAACCAAAATGCCTAATAATTTACATGGATATCAGTGCCCGGTGTCAGCCCATCTCTCCCTCCTCACTGAAGTGGGTAGAGTGCAGAAGGGAGAGCTGTTCCTTGGTTCCACCAGCTCTGGGAGAGGAGAAGGAAATGAATGTTTGGGGGCAGTTCCAGACGAAAGACTGGGAGACCAGGATGCCTGAGAAAAATGGGGTAAGAGTCCCGGGTTGGGTGCGGGGCTGAGATGGAGGAATATCCGTGCTGAGAAGAGGGGGGTTATGGGTAAATACAGGTGCCTCTGTGCAAATCCTGATCCAGAAGACTTGGGGGGGGGGCAGAGTGAGATCTTCACAGTTTCCAGGAGGGCTGACCCCACAGGGTAGCGAGGTCCCTCCTCACGAGTCCAAGATCTGCCCCCCCATTCCTCTCAGCTACCTCCTGGAGCTGGGGAGGGGGGCACCGGCCTGCCAGGGGCTCGGAGGACCCCGGCATAGGGCAGGAAGGTCGGCGGAGATGAGGGAGGAAGGAAGAAACTGGGGGGAGCCATGGGGAATCCAGAAGGGTCCTTGGGGGGAGACTGGGAGGGCGAGGAGGGTGGTGATGCTGACAGAAGACCTGTAGGAAGAGAAGAGAGAGGCGGGGGTGAGGGTGGCCAGAGGCTAGATCCAGGAGAAGGAGGCTGGGGGTCCCGACTCCTGGGTTCTGGGAGCTGGGGTGCTGGCGTTGGGGGCTGGCTTCTCACCATTGGAGCTGAGGCGGCTGCTGCTCTCAGGGGAGGTGGTGAGGCTCCGGTCCGGGGAGGGCTCTGGCTGGGATGCTGGAGCAGGCCGTGTGGCCTTGCCTCTCAGGATGTCGATGACCTGTCGGACGTTGCATGATCACCTCCAGGCCAGCCCTGCCCACACAGCCCTGCCTCTCTCCATTTCTCCCGGTTCCTGAGTCTCCTAGCTCAGGGAGCATCGCCTCTCTCTCAGGACGTGTAAGAGAGCAAGTCACTTCCTTTCTTCTGGCCTCAGTCTCTCCTCTGCCTAGAACTCACACCCACGCGTCAGGCTGCACCGGCTCGCCTCCACGCCCTGGCACTTACGTGCACACGCACACTGCCGCATCCCTTGCACACACGTGCCACTCATCTGTCCCATCCCTGCAGACTGGCGCTCGGGCACAGACACCCCCCCATCCAGTCCCCACCCCCCCAACTCCCGCAACTCCTGCAACCCCCGCCGCCACCAGCGCGCGCACTCACCCGGCGGCTGCGCGCCACCATGAGCGGCGTGTCGTTGTGGCAGTTCTTGAGGCCGCTGTCCGCGCCGCTGCGGACCAGCGTGCGCACGAGCGGGAGGAGCCCGCGGCCGGACGCCGAGTGCAGCGCCGAGCTGCCGGAGTACATCTGCGCGTTCACGTTGGCGCCGTGCTGCGGGCGGGGAGAGGCGCGGGTCAGGACCACCGCCAGGGTGGAAGGGGGCAGGACCCAGGGGGCGGGGCCAACAGGAGGGGCGGGGCCACAAGCTGGGGCGGGGCCAGACCCGGTGACGGTCAGAGAAGGGTGGAAACTGGAAACAGGGGCGGGACCAAGAGGGTCCGGGGGCGGCACCGAATCCATTGGCGTTGGACTCGGCAGCCCGGGCCAAAGCAAAGGGGGCGGGGTCAGAGAAGGGAAGGGTCCCAGGGTCTGGGCCTGATCGTGGACCGAGTCAGGGCGGAAGGACAGCGCGGGGACTGGGCCAAAGCCGGAAGACAAGGGTCAGCAAGACTCTAGCTGGGCGGGGCCTGGAACGTTTTGGGGGTTTAGAGGAAGGAATGCGAGATGACCCAGGACTGGTTGTAGTCTGGAGGAGTGAAGTCCTAGGGTTGGCGGATGGAGGCCTAGGAGGAAGGGTCGGGGCTGGAAGCGTAGCAAGTACAAGTGCAAGAACTAGAAGGAGGAGGGGTCGGTGGCAGGGATGGCGCGACTGGCGGTCAGGCTCAGAGGAGAGGGTGGGCGAGAGGCAACGTAAAGGGGCCGTACCCACCTGCAGCAGCAGCTGGACCATGCTCAGGCTGTTGTTCTCCACGGCGTGGATGAGTGGGGAGCGGCCGCTCTTAATGTCCTGCGGCAAGTAAGGAAGGTTTTGAGCATCCCCTTGCTCTGCCCAAGCAGCTGGAGGCCCGCATCCCAACCTCTGGGTCCAGCATCTGTTTCCTGAGGTACTTTGAGCCCCGCTCCGTTGGCCTCGCCCCTCCCTGCTCCTCCAGGCACCCCCATCCAACCCCATCCCCGGCCCAAGCGCGCTCACCACCGCGTCGATATCCGCGCCGTGCTCCAACAAGAGCAGCACCGCTTCTTGGCACTCAGTGTTGACGGCCACGTGCAGGGCGGTGAGCCCTGAAGGAGCGGGAGAGTCAGTTAAACGTAGGCCTGGGGTTTTGCAGCCTCAGAAGGACTCCAGGTCCTACCAGACAGCCCCCACCCAGTGCCTGGGTAGGTGCTCACCATCGTAATTGCGGGCCTCCAGATCCATGGTGCCCCCGGCCGCGCTGTCCAGCAGGGCCCGCAGGCAGGCGGGGCTGCGGTGCTCGCACGCCAGGTGGGCTGCCGTCTGGCCGTGGCGGTCCAGTGCCATGGGGCTGGCACCGGCCATCACCAGGAGCCGGACCATAGACGGCAAGGTGGTGATCACGGCCAGGTGTAGTGGTGTCTGGTAACAGAGTGTGAGGGACTCCTGTTTCCTGCCCTGCGACCCAGTTCTGCCTCCCTCAGCGCTTCTGAGTCCTGACCCCCAGCAGTAGCCCGAACCAGAAATCTGAGCACCTCCTCCCTCAGATTCAAGCGTCAGGGCCCCTAGCTCTTCTTCCCCTAGGACTCAGGTCCCCCTAGGACTCAGGTCCCCAGCCTCACCTGCCGGAGGTTGTTGTAGATATCCAGTTCCCGGCCGCCATGCTGGAAGAGGTTGATAAGACGATGTACAGCTGGCAGATTGCCCTGCACAACAGCAATGTGGAGTGGCCTGGGGGTGGAAAATCACAGGCATGAGAGTGGTCACCTCTCACCCCTGTGCGCTTAGCAGTGCTAACTCCAAAATGCGCAGGATTCTTTAGAAGTAACACCGCCGGTATCCAACCACCGCTTCCCACCCCCGTTCCCTCCATCCTGGTTCAGGCACCATCATCTCCCTCTTGGAGTGTCCCCTCTATACTGGCCTCTCTACTTGCACACTGCCCTGCTGTCTGCCCCCCACATAGCAGCTAGAGAGACCCTTTTAGAACCTGAGTCAGATCATGCCCCTTTTCTGCACAGAATTCTCAAAGCCCTCACCATGGCCCACAGGCCCGGGGTGATCTTGTCTGTCCCTCTTCGATTCCTTTTGATGTCATCTCTGTTCACTCTGGCCGCTAGCCTCCTTGCTCTTCCTCAAACATACCAAGCATGCTTGCCTCCTAGGCCTTCGCACTGGCTGTTCCCTCTGCCAGGAATAGTATCTCCCCCAGACCCATATCTTCGGGGCTAACTCCCCTCACTGGGGCCTCTGCTAAAATAATACAGCAGCGGCTCCCCCACCACCCCCAGGCTTCATTTTCCTCCACATCATCACCTGACAGCTTACACTTTGTTTCCTGTTTGAATCTCCCTCGATAGAATGTCAACTCCACCAGGTAAAGCATTTTTCCAGTGCTACGACAGTGGTTGGTGCTGAGAAAGTGCACCACAGACACCCTGAATAGACGAGGCCCTCTCAAGGATCCCTGACCATACTTGAAGCTGGGACCATGTGCTCATCAGTTTTCTCATCTGTGGAATGGGCAGGGGATGAACTGGATGGTCTCCATCGTGGTGACTGGAGATCACGTTCAGCCTCCAACCCAAGAGTAGGTACATGGGGCAAGTTTTGCCCAGAAGGGAGATGATGGTACAGGCGGCACAAACGGATGAGGGTCGTTGCTTGCGAGGCTGGACTGCGCAACCCAGATTCCCCCTTTAGGACTGAAGGACTCCATTTCCTCAGCTTCTGGGAAGGTTGTCAAATCTCGGCTCTTTGGGAATTTACCCTCCGCTGAAAAGGGCTGCTTGCCCAGGTCATGGGGGTGGGTAGACACCACCCAATGTCATCCGCTGACTGGTCCGTGTGGGCATAGAAGGCCCAGCCTTCTGGTCCCAACTCTCTGAAAGGCCGCTCCAGCTGCCATATTCCCTGTGGGATCCCTGAGGCCCGGCTGAAACTCCAGAGCAGCTCGAATTCTCCCTCTGCCCAGTCCTGCTTTCTCCATCCCCACGGGCACTGAGCTGGAGAACCCTTTCCAATAAACCTCCTGCCAGCTTCTCAGGGCCCCTGAAGCTGGAAGAGCCATTCAGCGCTGAGGACAATCTGGGGTGACTGTCGGGGGGTGGGGGGACGCTGGCACTGAGTCCATAAGGCTGGCTGAAGTTACACAGGCCCCACAACCTCTCTTTAAAGGCCACTTACTGGGGGCAACTTCCTTCTCATCCGCCTCTGCTTGCTGCCAAACCTGGGCCAGACTAAGAGAGGTGAACGGCGGTCCTCCCCACGGCGGAATAGACATCTAGAATCCACCTCCTAGGTGCTGGAGGCAGAGAAGTTCTGCCTCCCCGGAGGGCTTTGCGGGGGCTGAGCCAGGGTTGCAAATCTCTCTTGCCCTGAGGCGTGGGCAAAGTCACGTGGCCCTTTACAGCCTCGGGTTTCTCCCGGGTAAGGTATCGCCCACAATAGCTCCCAGCTCCCAGGAAGAGATTCTGCAGGTGAAACGCTGAACCCGTATCCTGAACCGGGAGAGCCACATTTAAAAAAGAAATCTCGGGGAAGCGGTCGGATCTGGACCAGAGGACCCGGGGAAAGGGCTCCGTCCCCTCCCCGCATCTCTCAGGACGCCCCGCCTGGGTCCCCTTCGGGGCGGGCGGGGTTAAGCGAGGGCAGAGGGAGAAATGATTTCAGAGAAACCGTCCAGGCCTGAGTTCCCATAAACGCGCGGGCCGCAGGGGGTGGGGCGGGGCTGGAGGAAGTGGGGACGGGAGGGGCGGCCCAGCCCTCGGACTTCCAGTAACAGGTCTGCTGGGCGGGGCTCCGCTTCCTGCTCCCGGGGGAGGGAAGCCTGGCCCTTCGGGGATCTACCCTGGCCACCCCGGCACCCCAACTTCCATCCTCGAATGAGGCGGAGAGGGGAGCCCGACCCAAAGCGCTCTAGTTACCTTGGGGGTAAGAAAGGACCCCAATTGCTCCAGCCAGGGGACCCCGCTAGAACTCCATACCTCAGGCTGCCTCTCTGTCCCCCACATCCTGGCATGCATCCTCCTGCGACCCTGGCATACGATGCTCTAACTCTTGGTGGGTACGGACTGTCCCCATCGCGCCGAGTTTTAGGCTCCCCCGGGTGCCCTGCCGCCCCGCGCCTTACCCGCTCAGCAGTCAAGGCATGTAGTACCCCAACTTCTGCCCTCCGGGACTCAGAACGCGTCCCCACCCCCCGACCCCCGTGGAAACTCAGACTTCCCAGCTCCCCACTGCCAGACATTTGGGAGGGGGTGGGTGGGTGATTGCAAATGCCCTGAGATCTTACTGCCCTGAATACCTCGAAGTCCAGCCTCCCAACCGTAGCATTGCCCCTTTGGGGATCCAGACCTAGCGTGTCCCCCCACCCCCGCCCCCGCCCGGCCCGCTGCCCATTCCGGTAAAGCCTCGGCCCCAGCGGAAGGGGTTAAGGTTAGAGGGAGCGCCAGGAGGGGGAGGCTGCGAGTGAGTGACGGGTGCTGACGTGGGGAAGGCAGAGCAGCTGGGCTGCGGTCGAGTTCTGCGGGAAGGGATTTCCCCCACCGGGCAGCTGAGGCAGAAGTGTTTGCTTTGGGGGAGAGGGGGGAGGGCGGGGAGGGAGGCTGGGGCGTGGGGCTGGAGACTGGTGTGCCAGGTCGTCTTCTGCACCCAGCTTTCACAGGCTGCAAACAAACCACCCCTGGGGACAGAGACAAATTGAATCTATTTCACAGATGACCCCACAGGTACCCAGAGGCGGCGGGAACTAGTTTTACCGAGGCCTTTGTGTATAAATATATATATCTTTATATACACATATATATAAAGATACATTTATAACTCAGACACTTCGTCCTGCTTGGGTTTGCAAGGATAGTCCACAACCACCCTGGGAGCTCTGTTCCAACAAAATCCACTCCCATGTACTGAGCACCGACTGTGTGCCCAGCCCTGTTCTATGCACTGTAAGTCCTGTACTTCACTGCATTGAATCCCCATTGTGATCATGAGGCCTGATTTCCAGATAGGGAAACTGAGGCTTGGGGATGTGAAGTCACCCAGGGGCCAGTGGTGGAGACCCCCCACTTTCCTTGCATCTCCCCCTGTGGTTTCCAGAGTCCTAGATAATTGCTTTATTGAAATAATTTCTTTTCTGCCTCATGGAGACCTTCATTTTGTGGTTCTTGTTTGTACAGGGGGAAACTGAGGTAGAGAGGTGTGAGAAAGTGACCAGCTGAGACTCCATCCGAGGTTGGTAGAATTACCATAACCATGGTGGTCAAGAGTTTTTTGAGTGCTAGGCCTGGGCTAAATGCTCCCATGCAGGATTTCTCAGTGGCTTCATGCAGCTCAGAAGCCTGTCCTTCAAACAGTAGATGATAAAACCATGAGATTTGTGAAATCAACTTAAAGAATTGTCAAATTAATTTAGTGGGCTATGACCAGGAAACAGCGACATGACTAGAATAGAAAAACCCCAAAGTAGCTCCCATGTCGTAAGCATGAGTGCTATTGTTTCTGTGCAATTTTTATTTCGAGTTTATATAAGTGTGTGTGTGCTTATCAAAAGGTAATAATGATAATAACATTAATTAATACAGATTGAGCACTTTCAATCTACAAGGCTCTGTGCAAAGAGCTTAACATGTATAATTCATATAATAAGTCAATCTGTAAAATGTCTTTCTCATTTTTGGCTTTTGCTGAAATCTTTAAAGCCCACTGCTTCAAAAACAGTCCTGGGAGGTAAGGGTTCTCAGAGTGTCCATTTTTCAGAAGAGGAAACTGAGGCTCAGAGAGGGAAAGGGGCTTCCTCAAAGTCACATAGACAGGGGATACAGGATTCTAACTCAGTGCAGGTAACTTGAAAGCTCGGGCTGAGTGCCCCTGTGTTGCAATGGGTGGGTGAGGTGGGTGGAGGGTTGGCCTCCCCACCCTTCTACTCCCCTCCATGAACGGGGGACTGTCACTCACGTATCTCCATCCTCATCAGCTCGCGTGGCCATGGCGATGTCTGCTGACAGGGGGTGTTCCATGGAGCACACCATGGGGTACAGAGGTGTAGGCAAGTTCAGCAGAGGAAAGGGGGCGGCCATGGTCGGGCTGGGGTACAGGGACAGTAAAGGTCCTGGGAAGAGAAAGGACATGTGTGAGGCCAAGCCCACAGATCATCAACCTGCCCCCCAGCTCCAGGCCTTCGCTCTTGTGTCACCTGCCCTTTTCTCTTGGTCCCTTTTGCATCTCCTCCTGAGCCCTCAAGGCCCAAGACAAACTCCTCTACCACGTCCCTCCTCTGCGATCCTGCAGCTCCCCTCCCCAGCCCTGGACATTGTCACTTATCTTTACTTCTGTCTGACCCCTCATCTTCTACTAGGCAAAGATTCTGCACTATCGCCCAGCATGGGGACCTCAGGGCCAGTTTGCTGAGTGAATTTGTGGCTGAGGAAGGTAAGGGTGGATAGAGCACCAGGTGTACAGAGTTTGGGGAGAGGGAGTAGTGCCAGAATCCGGCATAGATCAAACTGCTGGAAGGCACCGAGGTAGCTGGCAAATCTACATCTACCCATCACTCAGATGGGAAAAACTGAGGCTCAGGTTTTCATGGGAGAATGGGAAAGGGGAGAAGGCAGTGACAGGCCTCCTGATGGAGGGCTTGAAGCTGTACCCTGAGGGGATGAAAGATGCAGAAACCGAGCAAAGTTCTGGAGGCCCAAGGCCTAGGGTCTCTGCAGCTCTGGGGGTCACTCGGAGATTGTGACGTGGGCACAGCTGTGGGAGAGGCTGCCCCCTCCTGGATATCAGGGATGGAGACAGGATGGGAAGAATAGTGCCTGTTCTCTGTCATCTGGTCCTGGGGGGCTCCATTCCTGAAACCCCAAGTTTCCTGGTCCTTGTATGTTCAATACCAGGCCTTGGTGCCCTTACACCTTCTGCCCAGAGACACCCAAATCCTCCCTGGCCCTAAATCCTTGAGGCCCAGAACACCATAATCCTGCCCCCCAGTTCTTAGAATCCTCAGTCCCCAAATCGCCCCTAAGGCCTCCTGACCTCACGACACCAGGAGACACTGATCACTTGCAAGCACACAGGAGTGGCTGCTCAGAGCCCCAGGTCTCTGTCCTGCTGACCCTTAGGACCCCTGGTATTGGGATCGGTTTCCTTGGGTTTTGTGATCCCAGATATTGGGGTGCCCAGTACTCCCACTCTGTTCCCATCTTCTCCTGACATCTGGGTTCCTGAGATTTTGACAAATGGGGATCCTTAATATGTCTCCTTAGAACCCCCGCCTCTGTTCCCCTCACTCCCTTTGACCCCACATAAAGTTCAAGGATCCCCAAACCCCCAGCTTCTTGGGTCCACCTGCTGATTCCTTATAACCCTATATTTCTAGGTTCTTAAGCGTTTATAATTCTGTGTTCCTGGGACTTGACTCCCTGAGACCCGACATCTGGACTGCTGGGCACTGCCTCCTGGCTCCCTATAGGTGGGTCTCAGATCTCAGAACTTAGGACACCCAGCTTCCTAGAGATCTGGTATCTGTGTCCCAAGGTGCTGGCTCCCTGAAGCTCCCATATCTGCACCCCTGGAACCCCAGGTTCTTCCTGCAACTCCCCAGGAACCTCCTCTCTGTATCCTTAGGACCTTGGCTTCTGTCCCTTGGCTCCCCGAGGCCCCCCTGTGTTAAGGTCGGAGCTCTGCCGCCTGACTCGGGTGGTGACCCTCTGCACTGCCTGTCCCACACCCGGCCATGACCCGCGGAAGCCACTCACCCTGGTAGTAAATTGCCTCTGGCCGCGCCAGGCCGTGAGGGGGCGCGGGCACGGCGGGTGTGTCGGAGCCACCGCGGAGGGGATCCGGGGGGACGACGGGGCCCGCAGCGCCGCGCGGGGCGGCGGGCTCCGGGGAGGGCGCGCGCAGAGGGCGCTTGCGGAGCGGCAGCGCGGCGCCCGGGGGTCCGGTGGCCTTGGGCCGGGTGCGCAGGTCCACGGGCCCCTCGTCCATGGTCCCCGCGGGGCATCGGGGCATGGGGCCGCCGGGGACGGCGGCCGAGCGGGCGGCCGGAGCGCGGCTGGGCTCGGCGGCACGGGAGGGTGGTTGCGCCGAGCGCCGGGACTTCCCCTGCCGCCGGCTGAACTGAAGGGACTTTTGTCGGCCCGGGCGGTGCCGGCCGCCCGCCTCCCCGCCCCCGGCCCCCCCGGGGCCACCCGTCCGCCCCAGGGGTTTCCTGGACCCGCCGCAGCTCCCGCCGTCCCGCGGTGCCGCCCGCCGATCGCCCCGCCCGCGCCGCGCCCCGCGCCCACCCCCTCCCGGCCCCGCGGCGCCCGGGGCGGCTGGGCCTCGGCGGGGGGCGGGGGGCGGGAAGGAGGCGGGGTCGCGGGGTTGCGGGGTCCCCACCCCTGCGGCTGCGGGCCTCAGGCTGTCGTGTGTGTGTGTGTGTGTGTGTGTGTGTGTGTGTGTGTGTGTCTTTCTGGCTGTAGGTCTCTATCTCTGTGTGTGTGTGTCTTTCTGGCTGTAGGTCTCTATATGTGTGTGTGTGCGTCTTTCTGGCTGTAGGTCTCTATCTGTGTGTGTGTGTCTTTCTGGCTGTAGGTCTCTATCTGTTTGTGTGTGTCTTTCTGGCTGTAGGTCTCTATCTGTGTGTGTGTGTCTTTCTGGCTGTAGGTCTCTATCTGTGTGTGTGTGTGTCTTTCTGGCTGTAGGTCTCTATCTCTGTGTGTGTGTGTCTTTCTGGCTGTAGGTCTCTATCTGTGTGTGTGTGTGTCTTTCTGGCTGTAGGTCTCTATCTCTGTATCTCCCCAGGCTGTGTGTGTGTGTCTTTCTGGCTGTAGGTCTCTATTTGTGTGTGTGTCTTTCTGGCTGTAGGTCTCTATCTGTGTGTGTGTGTGTGTGTGTCTTTCTGGCTGTAGGTCTCTATCTGTGTGTGTGTGTGTCTTTCTGGCTGTAGGTCTCTATCTCTGTATCTCTGCCCCTGACTCGCGGGTCTGGATGGATGTCTCTCTATCTCTGTGTCTCTCTCTGTTCTCGCTGTCTCTGTCTCCATCGTCTCTGAGCATCCTTTTCCGTGTGTCTGTCTCTTGAGCGCTGCCTGCTTCTCAGCCTCTTCCTCTGCCCCCGACCCCACCTCCCCAGGGAGGCAGTTCCCTGAGGCCCTTGGGGTCGCCAGGACGTGGGTTCGATTCCAGACTCCCACTTCCTCGCTGGGTGACCTTGACCAGGCACTTCCCTTCTCTGAGTCGTTTCCTCCTTTGTGGGAGCGAGAAGACGCACCCAGGGCAGCGACTACCCTCGGCGGGCGCCCGGGCACTACCCCTCTGCCTGCCCTGCCCCCATCTCTGCCTCCTCCATGTGCCTGCTCAGTTTGGGGTGTGAACTTCTCTGGGAGCGTGGGGCGGGGGGGATGTTCGGTGGGGAGTGCACAGAGAAACCGTGAACGTGTCTCTCCCCTCGGGGTCCCATGACCCAGCCCAAGCCTCCGGGCACAGGGTGGGTGCCCCCGAAATCCTCGATACACAGAGAAACAGATGTGGCGAAAGGGGCCCAGAGGTCGTGAGAGGCCAGGTAAGAGGGAGACGGGGAGACAGCCGGAGCCGTAGGGTCACAAGATCAGAGGCACAGCGGCCAAAGTCCGGGTCCAGAAGACGGGGGGCCGGCGGGCTTCCCTTCTGCCCCCGCGTCCCCCTCCCATCCCGGGCGGGGTTGGTGGGTGGGGAACAGGCCAGGCTGGTTGGGGGCATGACTCAGAGGCAGGCTGGAGCTGGGGGCGGCGGGGCCAGGGGGAGGGCAGGACGGAGGCGGGCCTCTCCCTGACCCCGCCCCTGCCGCCCTTCTCCCCGCCCCGGGGAGGGGCCCCAGCCGCTCGGGGCTTTCCCGGATTTCCCTGGAGGCGGGGCTGTCGCTGGGGTTGAGTCTCGGTCACCGACTTACGGGAGGTGGAGCGGAAGACTTGGGGGACCTACAGGGGCGAGGGAACGGGTGCTGCACCCCGGTCTGTCCAGGCGGCACGCAGGGTCTTCCCGGTTTTGTGTGTCTCCCCCGGTCTCTGCATCTCCTTCCCTGGTCTCCGGCCCTCAGCCTCCAGTCCCGCCTTCTCGCCTTGTCTCTCCACCTCTGTCTGCATCTCAGTCTCCCCGTCCTGGGACCCTGAAAACGGGTGTAAGGCCCCCGGTTCTCAGGAAGGGACTTTGCCCAAGACTGGGACTCCACCCCAGTGATGGCAGGAGCAGCTGTGGGCAGACAGAAGCCTCACTCTCTTCCCTGCTTCTCTCCTTTCTTCCTCTCTGGGTCTCCCCCTCGGTGCCCTGTAAAGGGAGAGCGTCTGGGGGCAAGACCTGGGTTCAAGTCCCACTTCCACCCCTTGTTGACAGTGGACCTTAGGTCATTTCTCTTGAGCCTCAGTTTTTTCTTCTGGAAAATGAGGCTGAAGTCAACCTTTGCCCCCAGAGTTGTGCGGGCTACAAGGGGAAGAGGTGAGGGAATTAGGTTGGGAAGTCTGGGGTTCCCACCCACTCAACCCTCACCTCTGGTGACTCTCCAATACAGGGGAGGGATGGGGTGTCACGCACTGCCCCGCTGTACGGAGAGCAGCTGAGCCTCGGAGAAGCGAGGCTTGTCAAGGTGATGACCCCAGGAGGCAGGGTTGGAAGGATGCCCAAGGTCCTCCTGTGCCCTGGCTCCCTTGCTGCAGGTGGAACAATGACTCTGGGCCCAAACAGGAGGGGGTGTCTGCTTTTGGCCCAGAGGGGGCTTGGAGGGGCTGAAAGAGAGGGTGCTGCTGGTTCTAAATCTGAGGGTGGAGGAGGGATGAAAGAGTCTGAGGGAGGAGGATCTGAAGGAGGAAGACAGGTCCAAGAGGGAAGTCGGTGGTCTGAGGGAGGAGATGAGGGTCTGAGGGAGGAAGTGAGGGTCTGAGGGGGGAGGTGAGGGTCTGAGGAGGGAGGTGAGGGTCTGAGGAGGGAGGTGAGGGTGTGAGGGGGGGAAGTGAGGGTCTGAGGTGGGGAGGTGAGGGTCTGAGGGGGGAAGTGAGGGTCTGAGAGAGGAGGTGAGGGTCTGAGGGGGGAGGTGAGGGTCTGAGGAGGGGAAGTGAGGGTCTGAGGTGGGGAGGTGAGGGTCTGAGGGGGGAAGTGAGGGTCTGAGAGAGGAGGTGAGGGTCTGAGGGGGGAAGTGAGGGTCTGAGAGAGGAGGTGAGGGTCTGAGGGAGGAGGTGAGGGTCTGAGGGGGGAAGTGAGGGTCTGAGAGAGGAGGTGAGGGTCTGAGGAGGGGAAGTGAGGGTCTGAGGCAGGGAGGTGAGGGTCTGAGGGGGGAAGTGAGGGTCTGAGGGGGGAGGTGAGGGTCTGAGAGAGGAGGTGAGGGTCTGAGGGGGGAAGTGAGGGTCTGAGAGAGGAGGTGAGGGTCTGAGGGGGGAAGTGAGGGTCTGAGGGGGGAAGTGAGGGTCTGAGAGAGGAGGTGAGGGTCTGAGGGGGGAAGTGAGGGTCTGAGAGAGGAGGTGAGGGTCTGAGGGAGAGAGAGAAGAACTAAGTGAGACCAGTGGCTCTGAGAGAGGAGAAAGTGGAGGGTGGGGGAAGAAGGGTTTTAGGGAAGAGGATATTTGAAGACGCTGTGAGCATGGAGGCAAACTGAGGGAGAAGATCTGAGGGTCTCAGGGTGGCGGCAGTGGCCTGAGGGAGGGGGATCAGTTGGGGGAGGGCCTCCCTGGGGCAGAGGGAGGCATGCTTGGGGAGCCAGCAGGGACTAAGGGGAGGGAAGAGAAGGGAGGCCTGGAGTCAGCCCCGCCCCGCAGCTGTCTCTAATTTCCCAGAATCTTCTGCTGCTCAGGAAAGTCCCAGCTCCCACAGCCGCCTCCCTCCTGTGTCGGGAATGGAGGATGAGGAACCAGGACGGCTCCCCCCTCCTGTCCCCCCTTGCTCCCTGCATCCTTGTCGGGGAGGACCAGGGTCTCCCCTCTCTGGGCCATGAGCTCTGGAGGGCTCTCCCCACTTGCAGGGGCGGCCCCTGGATGAGTCCCAGAAACTTCCCAGAGGAGGCCGGGAAGTTCTGCTTGGTGTCTAACCACTTTCCCCATGCAGGCCAACCTTTGTACCTAGTCACACTGCCTCCTACTGCTTCTTCTCCCCTTGTCCTTCTTCAAACCTCCCTGGGGAAGGAAGGGCCACGATTATACCAGCTTACGGTCCCAAGAGGGAAGTGAAGTCCCACAGCTAGAAGGCTGTGATTCTGGGCCAGCTTTCTTACCCTTGAGGGCCTCCGTTTCTCCTAAGAGGAGAAGATTGGGCTGGTCAGACCCTAAGTTCCTATTGGCTTAATTCCTGGCCTTTGTGCTCTTTGCTTCTGACTGAGGAGTTCTGTCTCTGGCATTCATGAGCTTTGTGACTTGCAGCAGTTATTGAAACTTATGGAGTCTCAGCTTCCTCATTTATAAAACAGACTAAATCAAGAAAACATGCTTCCATTCTGTAGGTCCTGAACTATAGAGAGTGCTTGATACAATGTAGCTGCTATTATTATTCTTCCCATTATAACCATTCTTCCTGTTATAATCTGCCATAGGAATAATACCAATTCTTATTAATCCATTAACCCAAATTTTCAACGGCAGGACCAATTTCATTGATTCAACATGCTGGGTTTGAGCCCTAGTTCTGCTGCGTGTTAGCTGTGTGAACTTGGATAGGTGGCTTTCCCCATCTGGGCCTTCCTTGTGACGTTATGGTTGGGAATGATGACAGCTCCTGCCTCCCAGGATTTCTGAGCAGATTGACACCAGGTGTTCAGAGTGAATGGCTGGCTGACTGAATGAATGGTACCCATGCTTCACGTTGTCTGCCTTCACCACCAGGTCAGGCCTTTGATTATTTGCAATTTTTTAATTAATTAATTTATTTGACTGCACCGGGTCTTAGTGTGTGGTTCGCGGAATCTTTGATCCTCATTGAGTCATGCGGACTCTTTTGTTTATAGTTGCAGCTTGTGATGTATCATGTGGCATGTGGGATCTCAATTCCCGGCCAGAGATCGAACCCTGGGTTCCTGGCATTGGGAGTTCCGAGTCTTGGAGTCTCAGCCACTGGACCACCAGGGAAGTCCCAAGGTCAGGCCTTTCTTGTCATGCTTTCCACCCAGAGATGAGACAAGATAGGCCCATTTGCTCTGCCCGAGCTCTCACTTAGGAACAGGCTAACTTCATTCTCTTAACACCTGGTAAGGAAAATTCAGTGAAAATCTCTATTTTAAAGGGAAGGAAAGGGACACGGAGCAGTGAAGTCATTGTCTAGGGGAACATGATGAGAGATGGGTGGGGGAAGCACGATTTTAAACCAGGTCTCTGTGACCCCAGCATCTTGATTGCTGCACCACGGACCGGGAAGGGATGCTCATTAGTCCCAGAGACCATCGGCCTCCCCTCTCGGCTCTCATCCTAGCCGCTTCCTGGGAAAGAATCATTGAGATGGGGAAACTAGGCCACAGGAGAGGTGCCTGGGACTGACACATGCCTGAGTCTGCGCTCTTTCTCCGGTGCTCTTCTGCAGGCCAGGGAGGGTGGAGCAGACGGAGAGACTGCCTTGCAGCAGGGCTGAGTTAGATTTAAGAGAGGCTTGGGAAGAGCAAGTGAATTTTGCAGACAAGAGGGAAACAGACGCTGAGCTGGGATGGGAAGGGACTTGCCCAAGGTCACATAGCCTCCCAGTCACACAGTTTTGAGCTGCAAGTCCCTCCTGGGTCAGCAGACAGCTCCTGGGCTCCACCCCCGCCCCCCAGGGTGAATGCAGGCCAGCTTCCTGGAGGCCGGCCTGCACCTCCTGCTTCCTCCCCACCCTGGGGCCTTGGCAGCTGCTAGAATCCCTGGCACCAGGCTGCATAGCCCGTTTGGGGCTTGGGCCAAGACTTAATCTTCCCCTTTCTCCCTCCTGCTGGGTCTGCATGCATGCCGCCGCTGAGTCAGAAGATTGCAACATTCTCCCCAGGCGAGTTTGAAGACTGGACAGCCTCCCCCCACCCCCCACCCCCAATTCACTGCCTCGATCAGCCAGGGGAGATGCAGTAGGAGGGGTTTGTGGATATCAGCATCTGCCCTGGGGAGATGGGGGGTGGGAGTGGGGTTCTGGGAAGATCAGGTGTAAGGCAGAGACATCCCAGCGAGGTGATGGTGGACTAACAGGAGCTGTGCTGCAGGGCCTCAGTGTCCTCATCTGTAAACGAGGAAACCCCAGCTCTGCCACTTAGCATCTGTGTGACCCTGGGCAACTGACTCACCCTCTCTGAACCTCAGTTTCCCCATCTATAACATGGGGCAAAAACCAGTGCACGTCTCACAGGATTGTAGCGAGGGTCAAAGGCATTAACACATGTTGCCACAGGCTGGTGTAGAGTAAATTCTCAGTAAGTGGAAGCTGTTATTTTCAAATGATTGCTATTATTAATGTAGGGTATGGGAGGGCTGCCACAGAGGCACGCTGCTTGGATGCCCTTTGAAGAAAGGACTTGTGGCCCAGCTGCCAGGTGTGGAGATGGCTGACAGTTGGCTCCTTCAGGGTCTGCTTCAGCTTGCCAGTTGGGGATTCTGGCCACTGACAGAGCCAGGCGGGGGTCAGAGGGTCTGGCCATTTTCTGTCTACTATAGGAAGTCTGCTGAAGCAGTCTGTTTCCAGAGCTGCCCCTGGGGCTGGCATCCTGGCCTGAGGGTCCCCCCACCCAATCCTGCTTTCCCTATGTCCCCTTTCCCACTCTCCATAAATCTTTTGCCCTCCTAACTCTAGGCCACCTGATGCGAAGAGCCAACTCATTGGAAAAGACCCTGATGCTGGGAAAGATTGAAGGCAGGAGGAGAAGGGGACGATAGAGGATGAGATGGTTGGATGGCATCACCGACTCGATGGACATGAGTTTGAGCAAACTCTGGGAGATGGTGAAGGACAGGGAAGCCTGGTATGCTGTGGTCCATGGAGTCGCAAAGAGCTGGACACAACTTAGCGACTGAAAAACAACTCTAAGTATCTGCTTTCTGGGGGACCCCGTCACGACAATGGGTTTTGGAGTTAAGATGACCTGAGTGTATCAGCTCTGCCTGAGTGGCTTTGGAGTGGCATCTGATCTCTCTGGGTGTCAGTATACCCCTCTGAGTCATCATGGTGGTGATAATATGATGGCTGAGTGGATCCAGTGAATTTTCCTAGGGCCTTTGGCACAGTTGCTGACGTCATCCTCACCTGTAAGGAGTGAGACGAATCGAATCTGGGTCTACCTTCTACTCTGCCAGTTTCCAACCCTGTGGTCTCTGCCAAGTGTTTTGCCCCCTGAGCCTGGTCTAGTCGTCTTCTGGGTCCTGCCCTTCTCCATCAGACTAGCTCACTGAGTGGTGTTGCTTGAACCAGCCATCTTACTGGGAACACTTAATGAGATTGAGTCTTGTCCCCAGTATTGAAGTGTGTGGGTGCTAAGTCGCTTCAGTCATGTCTGACTCTGTGCTATGCTATGCATTGTAGCCCGCTAGGCTCCTTGTCCATGGGATTGTCCAGGCAAGAATACTGGAATGGATTGTCATGCCCTCCTCCAGTATTGAAGTCCAAGCTATAAATCACCCAGGAGGAAACGGGGTGTCTGCCTCCCCCATCAGTCTAGAACCCCGCCTTCTCGAGCCCACCTCGCCAGGGCAGAGCACAGAGGCTACCTCAGACGAAGGGACAGCACCTTCCCTGAAAAGCTGGCCTTTTCCCTGGAAGTCGGTGCCTCCCCAGCCCGAGGCCACAACCTCCCCTGCAGCCACCCCGGGCTTCGAAACACAGATGTGAAAGTCCCCCAGGCTCCTGGGAAAGCAGGTCAGGCCAGATCCTCCCTTCCTCATTTGAGCCGGGGGGGGGGGGGGGGGGGCCACGCTGGACTCACCTTCCCTGTCTCCATCCGCCCGTCCCAGGCCCAGTCGGGGCCGCCCCTGCCCTGCCGCACTTTCCCACGAGAGTGAGGACCGGGCGGGGTGTCTCCGCTACCCCGCCCGGAGGAATCAGGTCGCTGGCTGCACCGCAGCCTCGCAGCTGCACAGCCCTGGGCAGGCTCAGTTTCCACATCAGAAAGCCTGGGGGTGGCGCCAGGCGTCCTCGAAAGGTTGCGCCCCTGGAGCCCTGGCTCTGGGCTGGCTGGTGAGTAGTGGGGTGCCCGGGACCTCTTACTGGCCAGGCTCCGCAGGAGGTGGGGGTGGGGTTGGCTTGCGGCCGTACTTACCTCTGAACTTGTCCCTTCGTGCCTCCTGTGGTCACACGGTCCCAGAACCCTCGCTCACTGCTGGGAAAGTCAAATGGTATCTTGTGTTTCAGATCCCAGATTCTCTTCTTGTGGTTTCCCACAACCATCTCCTGCCGCCCCCCTCCCCTCCCTCCACCGGGCTCAGAAATCTTGCCCCCTTGGAGAACCGAGTCATAGGAGAAATGGAGAGATTGTGGAATCATGGGATGAAAAAGAACATAAATCTTCAAATTATGAAATATTAATATAATGTAGAGAATCGAACGACAGATGATGCTCCATTTCGCCAACTCTTTTCAAAGGGACAGTTAGGTTCAGAAATGGTTCTGCTAGTTCCTCCAAGGCTTCTTCCCAATCGCAACTCTCTCTTTTCTCAAGGTAATTCATTCTTTGGTGCTGTTATTATTTTACATTTACTACCTATCAATACACTCCTGACCAGTACAGTTTTTAACTGATTAATTTATACTTTTATTTGTCCTGAAGGACTGACACTGTCTTTATTCACATAAGGCATGTGACACAGGACATTCCATATCTATGAAAAGCCACCATAGATAGTAATTTAGTGAGGCTTAGAATGTGAGGTCAATTTTAAAATGACAACTGTATTTCTTTTTTTCATTTCTTTTTTATTTATTTATTTATTTATTTATTTTTTGGTGATACTAGTGGTAAAGAATCCACCTGCCAAGACAGGAGATGCAAGAGATGTGGGTTCCATCCCTGGGTTGGGAAGATCCCCTGGAGTAGGAAGTGCAACCGGCTCCAGAATTCTTGCCATGGACAGAGGAGGCTGGGAGGGCTATAGTCCATGGGATTGCAAAGACTCTGACAACCTGAACACACACAATAGTTGATTTACAATGCTGTGTTAATTTCAGGTGTATAGGCAAAGTGATTCAGTTATACATATATATATGTACACATAGATATATATGTATTCATTCTTTTACAGATTCTTTTCCCTTGTAGATCTTTATAAAATGTTGAGTATAGTTTCCTGTGAAGAGTTCCATATTTTTCCGAAGAATTGATGCTTTTGAACTGTGGTGTTGGAGAAGACTCTTGAGAGTCCCTTGTACTGCAAGGAGATCCAGCCAGTCCATTCTAAAGGAGATCAGTCCTGGGTGTTCATTGGAAGGACTGATGCTGAAGCTGAAACTCCAATACTTTGGCCACCTCATGCGACAAGTTGACTCACTGGAAAAGACTCTGATGTTGGGAAAGGTTGGGGGCGGGAGGAGAAGGGGACGACGGAGAATGAGATGGCTGGATGGCATCACTGACTCTGTGGACATGAGTTTGAGTGAACTCCGGGAGTTGGTGATGGACAGGGAGGCCTGGCGTGCTGTGATTCATGGGGTCAGGGAGAGTCGGACACGACTGAGCGACTGAACTGAACTGATAGTTTCCTGTGCTATACAGTAGGTCCTTGTTGGTTATTTTTATATATTGTAGTGTGTATATGTTAATTTCAAACTCTTGATTTATTTCCCCCACCCAGTTTTGAATTTTTCTTTTTTTTTTTGGCTACACCACTAGGCATGTGGGATCTTAGTTCTCTGCTCAGGGTTCAAACCCATGCCCCCTGCTGTGGAAGCGCAGAGTCTTAACCACTGGGCTGTCAGGCAAGGCCTTTGAATTTTTGATAAAGAGAATCTTCCAGTGCAGTCTCTGGCTTCTAGCACTCAATTTTTTGTCTGTGTGTGTGCGTGCACTCAGTTGTGTCTGACTCTTTGTGACCCCATGGATTGTAGCCCACCAGACTCCTCTGTCCCTGGAATTTCCCAGGCAAGAATTCTGGAGTGAGTTGCCATTTCCTTCTCCAGGAGATCTTCCCCACCAAGGGATCAAACCTATGTTTCCTACATCTCCTGCATTAGCAGGCAGATTCTTTTCTTTTTTTTAACCCCATGGACTATACAGTCCATGGAATTCTCCAGGCCAGAATATTGGAGTGGGTAGCCTTTCACTTCTGCAGGGGATCTTCCCAACCCAGGGATCGAACTCAGGTCTCCCACATTGTGGGCCTATTCTTTACCAGCTGAGCCACAAGGGAAGCCCAGCAGGCTAATTCTTTACCACTGAGCCACCTAGGAAGTTCTCTGTGAGGTATGTCTGTGAGGTTCATGCATATTCTTACATCTGTTGGATTTCTTTCATTTCCACGACTGTGGATCACTCTCTTGCATGGAAATTTACCAAACCATTTGCCTGTTGATGGGCATGTTAGTGGTCTCCAGGTTCTGTCTTCTTTTGACAATGCTGTGTGCATCTCCTAGAGCCCGTGAGCACACACATTTCTCCCCATAACCCAAGAATGGAATTGTTGGGACACAGGGTGTGCAGATGTCCATATGTGGGAGATACTGCCAGACAGTTGCTCCAATTTTCACTCCCATCTCGGTGTCTGCTGTAGGTTCTCCATCCCCTACAACCTTGTCAGCACTGAATCTGGTCAGACTTTGACAATATGAGTCATCCTGGTGTGTGTGTATGTGTGTGTACATGTGTGAATCTCATGGTTGTTCTAATTTGCAGTTTCTCACTCCACAATGAGACTGAGTCCACTTGAATGGGAGGACAACAGACTCTTTAGGACAAAAAACTCTAGAAACTTAGATAAACCATAATGGAAAAGAATATGAGAAAGAAAATATATATGTATAAATGAATCATTCTGCTGAAATGAACACACATCAGAAATCAACTAGACTTCATTAAACAACACCACTAACAACTGTGGGACCTTAGAATCTTAGGAGTGAAGAATTCTTGAGTCCCAGACATGACTAAGTGACTGAACTGACTGACTGAGACGTTTTGGAGCAAGGCATTCCAGAATCCTGTGCCTCCGTTTCCTCATTTGTCAGTTCAATTCAGTTGCTCAGTCGTGTCCGGCTCTTTGCGACCCCATGGACTGCAGCATGCCAGGCTTCCCTGTCCATCACCAGCTCCCAGAACTTGCTCAAACTCATGTCCATCGAGTCGGTGATGCCATCCAACCATCTCATCCTCTGTTGTCCCCTTCTCCTCCTCCCTTCAATCTTTCCCATCATCAGGGTCTTTTCTAATGAGTCAACTCTTCTCATCATGTGGCCAAAGTATTGGAGTTTCTGCTTCAGCATCAGTCCTTCCAATGAATATTCAGGACTGATTTCCTTGAGGATTGACTGGTTTGATTTCCTTGCAGTCCAAGGGACTCTCAAGAGTCTATTCCAACACCACAGTTAAAGTATCAATTCTTCAGCGCTCAGCTTTCTTTATAGTCCAACTCTCACATCCATACATGACTACTGGAAAAACCGTAGCTTTGACTATACCGACCTTTGTTGGCAAAGTAATGTCTCTGCTTTTTAATATGCTGTCTAGGTTGATCATAACTTTTCTTGCAAGCAGCAAGCGTCTTTTAATTTCATAGCTGCACTTACCATCTGCAGTGATTTTGGAGCCTACTCAAAATAAAATCAGCCACTGTTTCCCCATCTATTTGTCATGGAGTGATGGAACCGGATGCCATAATCGTTGTTTTTTGAATGTTGAATTTGGTAATGGGGATTACTCAAGTCTCTAACTCATAAGGTTGGGGGCAGGATTAAAGGAGTTACATGTGGACAGCTAGAACTGATCCTGGTGCCTTAGCCCTCAGTAAATATGGTTTCCCCTAGGGCAGGAATTTCATCTTGTTGTTCAGTTGCTCAGTTGTGTCCAACTCTGCTACTCCATGGACTGCAGCATGTCATGCTTCCCTGTCCCTCACCATCTCCTGAAGTTTGCTCAAACGCATGTCCATTGAGTCAGTGATGTCATCCAACCATCTCATCCTCTGTCATCCCCTTCTCCTCCTGCCTTCAATCTTTCCCAGCATCAGGGTTTTTTTCTAATGAGTCGGCTCTTTGCATCATTTCATCTATTTTGTTCTTTTCTGTATTCTTGGCACTCACACAGGACAGAGGCTCAATAAATGTTTACTGAATGAACGAATCTGAGCCTCCAAGAATCAAAGATATTTGCCACTGTGGAACTTTAGGAGCCAAGATGAACAGAATTTAAGAAATGGAGAATGATCAGATCGGAGAGTCTGAGGAACTAAAGAATGAGAAAAATGCATCTTTGGCAATGCATCTTTAAAGCATCATTGTGTTAATGCTTTAAAAATAACAAAGCTCCATTAGCAGAGACCTCCTAGCTCTTGGAAGGGTCTTAGGTGGGACCTAGAGGCAAAAACTCTGCCTTCTCACTCTACCTGTGAAATGGAGTGGGACCTTATGGTCCTTCCCTTTGCCCCCATGTCCTCTGCTTCCCTTCTGTCTGTGGAAAACTTTAGTCAAAGAATAAGTTTAATCAGAGATACGAGAAATGTGGAAACAAAGGAAAACAGTCAGACCAAATGATAATAATGTAGTCATTAAGCAGAGTCAAGGAGCTTTAGTTCTTTCTCAAGGGTTATAGCTAAATATTCTGAGACATACCCTGTGAGCTGGCTTATAGATACCAAAACACCAGGGTGAAGAAGTTAACTACATGATGACCAGACTGTACCCAGGACATGAGCTGCCACGATTCCAAGAACTGGCCTCAAAGAAATGAGAACAGAGGGACCCTGAAACTGCAGATTAACTGTCCCTAGAATAATCAAGATGATGCTGGTCAGACCACTGATGACCAATTTGAAAATGACTGCAGAGCTGACTGTCCTGTTTCTGCTCCCCAGCCACTTCTGTCTATAAAAACTCTCGCCCTACTGGTTGCCAGGAGTTGGGGGTAGTCAGCCTTTGGGCAGATGTCTGCCCCAACTTCCAGCCCCACCAGCTGCTGGCATCTGACCACCAGTCTGGCCTGTTTGCTGGCTTCTGAGCAGTGAGTGGCCGGGTCCACCTCACCTTTCGGTGACACGTGTACTCGCTTCTCCATGTGATTCCGACAGCCACCTCGTTCCCGTCACTTCCCCCGACCCCTCCCAGCTTCTTCCCATCTCCGTCTTCCTGCATGCGTGGATGGATCTTGAGAAAACTGCTCCTACCTGGGGCATGAGAGGGAGAAAGTCCAGGCTCCTGCCAGGGTGGCCTTGAACCAGGTACCATCCCACTCCTGTCTTATCTCCCACTGTTCTGCCCCCACCCACACCCCTGCTTTTAGCAGCAGCTTCTGTCCCCACCCTTCTGCCCACACACACCCCTTTCACTTCAGCCTCAAAAATAGGCTCTTTCACCGAGATCCAAACCAGGGTGCTCAGTAGGTGTTCAGTCAGCATATTAGGGCTCAGCTCTGGCAGCCTGTCCTCTGGGAAGCCCTCCCTGATTTCTTTCCTTAGGCTGGGTCGTGCCCCCTTGGGATTCCCCAGCCTGAGCCCCCAGCTCTTCTGGGATATTGCTGATATAGCTCAGTCTCCCCTATGTGTGAGCTGGTGAGAGCAGGCCAGAGGCTGTACATACCCAAACTCTGCCCCAAACAGCTGAGACCGCAGGGAACTGATCTGGCAGTTCCATCTGACTACTGAAAAAGGCTCTCTTACAATGCTCTGAATTGTGCATCCCTGACGCCATCCCTCTGGGACCCACGGATGCTTCTCCTCGCTTTTCTAGGTCAACAAGGAGTGCCCAGTGGTTAAAAGGGACTCAGGAAAGGCCTGGCAGTGCTCAGTTCAGGACCTGTCCTTCCGAGACACAGGAGCCATTGTCAGCAGCTCAGCCGTCTGACCCTAGTTTCACCCTAAAGCCTCATAAAGCCCCTCTGCTTTGTTTGTAAACGTCCCTTGAGGGTACTGGTGTACCTAGGTATCCATGATGAGACCCAAGACCTCAGCACCCACCTCCTCCCCAAATCTTTCCTCCTTCACTGGAGGCACAGAGAAGTTAGGGGCTTTGCCTAAGGTCACACAGTCAGGGAAGGGCAAAGGGAGATAAGATTTTTTTTTAAACATTTATTTTTTAATTTTAAGAAATATTTAGTTATTTGGCCATGTTGGGTCTTAGTTGCCGCACATGGGATCTTCAATCTTTGTTGCAGACGCGAGATCTTTACTTGTGGCATGCGAACTCTTAGCTGTGGCATGTGGGATCTAGTTCCCTGACCAGAGATCGAAGCCAGGTCCCCCTGCATTGGGAGCATGGAGTCTTAGCCACCCAACCACCAAGGAAGTTCTGAGATAGGATATTTAGGACCAGCTTTATTGGGGCTTCCCCTGGTGGCTCAGTGGTAAAGTATTGCCTGCAATACAGGAGACACGGGTTCAATCCCTGGGTCAGGAAGATCCCTTGGAGGAGGAAATGGCAACCCACTCCAGTATTCCAGCCTGGGAAATCCCACGGACAGAGGAGCCCGGCGGGCTACAGTCCATGAGGTTGCAAGAGTTGGGCACGACTTAGTGACTAAACCACCACTACCACTTGAGATTAAATTATATTTAAACCCCCAACCCAATTTTATTGAAATATAATTTATAACGCAATATGATACAATAGCGGAGAAGGCAATGGCAAGCCACTCCAGTACTCTTGCCTAAAAATCCCATGGATGGAGGAGCCTGGTAGGCTGCAGTCCGTGGTGTCGCTAAGGGTCGGACATGACTGAAGTGACTTAGCAGCAGCAGCAGTAGCACGATACAATAGAAGGCGCTCATTTTAAGTGTGTACAAGGTATGACTTGATAAAAGTTCATAGTCATATCATCGAATCACAATCAAGATACCATCAAGTTCCACCATCCCAAAACCACCCCTGAGCCCCTTTACAGTCAACCCTTCCCCTCAGCCCGCAACCTGGCACCCACTAGTTTGTTTTTTATTCCTATAGTTTTGCTATTCCAGAATGTCATATACATGGGCTCCTACATTAGGTACCCTTTTACTAAAACTCATGAAAATATTTGCATACAGTAAAATTTACTCTTTTCTCTGTGCTGCTCTATAAGCTCTGTGCCACGCATGCAGTAGTCACCCAGAATCAAAATGCAGATGGTTTCCATTACCCCCAAAATCCCCTCCTGCTGGCCCTCTGTGGTCACACCCTTCCCCCACTCCGCCCCCACAACCCACAGCGCTTTCTGTCACTACCGAGTGGCCTTTTTCAGAATGTCTTCTAAATGGAATAATAGAGCCTTCCGAGTCTCGCTTCCTCCACCCAGCTGAACGCATCTGCCATTCATTCAGGTTGTCGAATCCGAATTCTGTTGCATTTTTCTTGCCACGTGGGGAGGAACCACAGTTTTGCTTTTCCATCTCCCAGCTGAAGAAACATCTGGGCTGTTTTCCAACTGTTGGCGATTCAGAAGAGAGCTGCTAGAGACGTGCTCACACAGGTTGTGTGTTTGTGTGTCCAGAGGTTTTCATTTCTCTTGGGTAAACACACGGGAATGAAAGGGCTGGGTCGTATGAGAAGTGTATATTTAACCTCTGGGGAGGTTGGCAAACTGTTTTCCAAAGTGGCCACTCTGGTTTGCATGCCCACCAGAAGCGTGTGGGAGATCTTGATTGCAGAACCACAATGTGAGTCCGAGGGTCTGTGGGATGGCACTGAGCTCTCAGCCACCACTGCTCCTGGAAAACTGATTGCAACAAAAACTCTTTCCTCCTTGGTCACCATGCATGCAGTTGCTTAAAGAGAAAAAAAAAAAAGAATGAGGAAGCAATTGGAAACTGATGTGGTGTGATCTAGATGGATTGCTAGGAGGAAACTGCAAAACAGGATAAGAGTCTGTGCCATTTGAGGAGAGAAAGGAGGGGGAAGAAATACGTGTCCACGTTTTCTCATCCATGCACAGACTGTCTCTGTCCGAGACACTGGGATGGGGAGCAGCACTGGGAAGGGTCAGGCCAGGTCGATAGGTCGCTGTGGTGGGTAGGTTGCTTCTCACTTCCATTTCCTGTCTTTTGGATTTTGAAACTTGTGAATGTCTTACAGGTTCAAAATAGAGGCACACAACCCACACACTTCACCGACAGGTATTTCAGGCCTTGCTCTGGTGGTGAACCAATAAGGTCTGGCCCCTGAGGATCAGAGTCTAGTTCTCAAGACAGACTATCAATAGGGTAAGGAAAATATAGAGAGTGTCAAGTATTTGCTGGGGAGAAAAATGAAGCCATCAAGGATTCCCCAGGCAGACAGGCATCCACCTGCCAACGCGGGGGACGCGGGTTGCATCCCTGCTCTGGGAAGATCCCACGAGCTGCAGAGCATCTAAGCCCATGGGCTGCGCTGCAACTACTGAGCCTGCGTGCTGCAGCTGCTGAAGCCGTCCTGCCTAGAGCCCGTGCTCCGCAGCAAGAGAAGCCACCGCGATGAGAAGCCCGGGTACCACAATGAACGTAGCCCTGGCTTACTGCAATTAGAGAAAGCCTGTGTACAGCAGCAAAGACCCAGTGCAGCCATAAATAAATAAAGAACTAAAAAAAAAAGAAGTCGTCAAGGGACTGGGTTGGGGGAGGGAGAGGTGGAGAGTGGTTTCAGTTCAGTGCAGTTGCTCAGTCTCTCAGTCGTGTGCGACTCTGCAGCCCCATGGACTGCAGCACGCCGCGGCTTCCCTGTCCATCACCAACTCCTGAAGCTTGCTCAAACTCATGTCCATCAAGTCAGTGATGCCATCCAACCATCTCATCCTCTGTCATCCCCTGCTTTAAATTTTTTTAAAAATTAATTTATTTGATTCTTTAAACTTCTTATTTCATATTGGAGTACAGTCAATTAACAATGTTGCAATACTTTCAGGCGTACAGGAAAGGGACTCAGCTGTACATATACATGCATCCATTCTCCCCCTATATTTATTTTAAAAATTTATTTATTTATTTTTGGCTGCATTGGGTCTTCATTGCTGCTCCAGAGCTTTCTTGAGTTGTGGCCCATGGGCTTAACCACCCCTTGGCATGAGGAATCTTTCCAGACCAAGGATTGAACATGTGTCCCCTGTATTGGCAGGTGGATTCCCAACCACTGGACCACCAGGGAAGTCCTAAAGTGTTTGTTTTTTTTTTAATCCAGAGGCCCCTATTTATTGTTTGGTCACCAAGTCATGATCCGACTCTTTGTGACCCCATGGACTGTAACCTGCCAGGCTCCTGTGTCCATGGGATTTCCCAGGCAAGAATACTGGAGTGGGTTGTCATTTTCTTCTCCAGGGGACCTTCCTGATCCAGGGATCAAACCCATGTCTCCTGCATTGGCAGGCGGATTCTTTACCCCCGAGCCACCAGGGAAGCCCAGACACTAGAGTAATTCATTCTAATCACTGGATTAGACTTCCGCATTCATGGATGTAAATGTTTTTCCAGGAGTAGAGCTTTGCTTTCATCATGAGGTGTGAAATGCAATGCTCTCATCATCTTTTTCTAAATCATCTGTAATTGCAGTTTTTATTTCCTCTTTTACCTAAACACCATTAAGGAGACCACTTTAAAAGTTCTAAGTAATTAGAAAATAGTTTTGCAGTGAATTGCAAGGCCCCTATAAGGACATTTGGGCAAGGACGTGAAGGAGAGGAGAGAAGGAGTCGAACGGACATCTGGGAGGAAGAGTGTTCCAGGCTGAGGGCACAGCAGGTGCAAAGGTCCTGAGGTGGACTGTGCTGGCTGTTTGAGGCCAGTGTGGCTGGAGTAGAGGGAGCAGGGAGGTAGGATGGAAATGAGATTAGGAAGGCAAGGGGTGGAGGGAGGCATGAACAGACTCTTCAGGTTTTCCGGGTCACTATAGAGACTTTGGCTTTTATTTGGAGGGAGATGGGAGCCCTGAGAGGGTTCTGAGCCAGGCCCCAGGGGAGGCAGGTGATCTGATTTAGAATTTAACAGGGTCCCTCTGGCTGTGATGATTCAGTGGCAAAGAATCCTCTTGCAATGCACAAGATGCAGGTTCAACCCCTCGGTCGGGAAGATCCCCTAGAATAGGAAATGCCACCCACTACAGTATCCTTATCTGGGATAATGCCAGGGACAGAGGAGCCTGGTGGACTATGGTCCATGGGGCCACAAAGAGTTGGACATGACTGAAATGACTAAACGACAACTCTGGCTGCATGAGGGCCAAGGATAGAGGCAGGGAGCCCAGTAAGGAGGAGGAGACTCAGTGGTCCAGGCCATAGGTGATGTGATGGTGGGTGGAGCAGTTGTGATGGACAGAAGTAACTGGATTCAGAGGCTATTTTGAAGGTGGACACGGCAATGTGTCTTATTTCTACCTGTGAAAGGGGCTGTGTGGAGAGATACAGGGAACAGGAAGGGGAGGAATGAGAGGATCAGGCTTGTTTTGTGGAGATCAGGGGAAACCATCCTTGGGGCCCTGATGTTTCAGCTGGAGACCTAAAGCAGCTGGGGAAGTGTCTGATGGAGGAGAACACTAGGATCTTTTAGAAAAACGGAAAGGAGGGTGGAGGCAAGCAGTAGTCAGGCCACACAGTGCCCAGTAGGCCTGGAACTGAGGTGGAGCCCTCAGACTTTCTCCCGAGGGCACTGGGGAGCCAGAATAGGTTCTGAGCAGAAGTCAAGATTGAGTCTTTTGTTTTGTCTTTTTGGCCAAACTGTGGAGCTTGTGAGATCTTAGTTCCCTGACCAGGGATCAAACCCTTGTCCCCTGCAATGGAAGCTCGTCATTCTAACCACTGGACTGCCAGGGAATTTCCAAGCTGGAGTTTTGGAAAGACCCCTGTGACTGTTCAGGGGGACCAGCTGTGTGCCTCAAGACAGCAGGTGGCTTGGGTTGGCAGAGTAGGTGCAAGAGGAGTGGAGAGGGTCAACTGGAGAGATTTAGGAGGTAGACCCCTGGGGACGGGAGATGGTGGGGGTCCATGTTGACTTCCAAGGCCACCGTCAGCCATTGAGCCAAGTGTTTCTCATGTAGGAACTCCGCGAGTCTTCACGATCACCCAGAGGAGCATCCTCTTTTCATAGCTGGGGAAACTGAGGCTGGGAGAGCCTGCAGAGTGGCTCTCCAAGGCAACACAGTAGGGAACCATAAGTGGGGAGATTCAAACCCACACCCTGTCTGCGGAGACCAGGATGTGGTCCTGCTCATTCTCCTCCAGGGGCGGCCTCAGGCAGGTTAGGTCGCCACCCCTCCCTCCTTCGGCGCCCTGAGCCCCAAGCCCAGCTCTGGACTTTACCCCCAACCTCCGCCCCGTGCCAATAAAAGGCGGGCAAGAGGTGCAGAGGCCTGTGGGCGAAATTCCCCTACTCCCTGTGCCAGGGGAGTTACCCAGGGCGCGGAGGGCAAAGGGCAGGCACAGAGAAGGGGGCAAAAGGGGAAGGCGAGCATCTGCAGTTCCACCTGGCCGTGCAGCCTCGCGGCTTTGGGCCTCAGTTTACCCCTTGGTAAAATGGGCGTGCCTCCTTCAACGGACAGAAGAAGGACTGGCAACCGGCCAGTGAATCTTCCCCTCGGCCGGCTGGGTGGGAGGGGTGGTGGTGGAGGGGTTGGAGGGAGACACCAGAAGTCCCAGCCCGATGGGGACAATAAAGCGCTCTCATCAAGTCTGAGGAGGGAGACAGGATTTCCCAAGTAGGACAGAGAAGATAAGGCCCAGTTCCCTGGATGGAGAACAGGATTTCCAGTCTGTTGGGGGAAGGTAAGGAAGGTTCATTCTGATGTGTGAAATGAGTTTCTAATCTGAGGGAGGAGACTGGTAGCCCCAGTCTGATGAAGGAGCCCCACTCCCAACACGCACACCCGACCCCGAAGCGGGGAACAAGACCCTCCAGTCTGAATTTCCAATGTGATGACAGATAAAATCTGTTGCCGCAAAGCCACCTCTTTCCGGAGCCCTCCGAGTCCGAGCAGCACCTAAATGCTTAAAATACCACCGTGAGCAAGACCCAGCTCCGGAGGGGCCAGGACCACGGGACACAGAAGCAAAGGGCTTGTGGGGTTTGCCCCCACCCGGGCTCGGTGCTGCAGGACTGTGGGCCTGACGCCCCTTCGTAAGCGCAGAACCGGCTGGTGGTGACGGTGGTGTCCTAGCGCCACCTAGCGGCTGCTACGGGCCAAGCCTCCCGTCCAGAGCTGGAGCCCCCCAGAAGAACGGGACCCCCTCCTTCGGAAGCTAGGTTCAAATCTTCCCCGCCCTCCCGCCTCAAAAGAAACCCATCTGTGATTCTAAGGTTTCATCGTGCTCACCCTCCGGTGGTGGGGGGAGGTGTCTCTCTGACTTATCAGCCTACTCCTGTCTCCCCTGCACACAACTTCCCCGCCGCTCCCCAGTGCCCTGGAAGCTCCCACACACGGGGGCTGCGAAGCTGGCCTCTCTAACCTCTCCCAAACCGCCCTGTGCCTCAACTGAACGTGAGTAGTTTGGGGAGCGTGTCGTACTCGGAACTCACCGTCAGGCCTTCGCACAGGCTGTTCCCTCTGCCTGGAACGCCCTTCCCTGCCTCTTTCCCAGCATCTCTTATTATTAATTTGACTGTGCCAGGTCTTAGTTGCAGCATGTGGGGTCTACTTCCTTGAAAGGGGATCTAACCTAGGTCCCCTGCACTGGGAGCTCAGAGACCTAGGCACTTCCTTGGACCACCAGGGAAGTCCCCTTCCCAGCATCTCTTGTTCTTCTCCCTCAGGTCTTGGAGGAGATGTCTCCTCCTCCAGGAGTCCCTCTCTGACCCCCTCTCCAAGTCAGGGTCATAGTTCCATGGGGAGGGCTGTGTCCCCACAGGTCTTGACACTAGCTGTGAACTTTAGGGGATGTTAGTTTGAATGAATGAAAGGAGGAATGAATGAATGCCAGGCTAAAGAGTTTGCCAGCAGCCACAGGAGAGTTCTATCAGAGGAGGTACAAGGTTAGATTTAGAAGTCTCCAGGTCCCTCCTGTTAACCCTGGGCCTTTGCATATGCTGTTCCCTCCGAGTGGAATATTTGCATGTATTAACTCCCTCCCACTCATTGTCTAGGCCTCAGTGAGCCATCCCCTCCTCCAGGAAGTCCTCCCTGACTCTCCAGCTGGCTCAGCCATCCCCAACCCAGACTCCTGGGCCCCCTCCATCTCAGCCCTGACCAATGCTGGGTTGTCACTGTCAATGACAGCTATGTCTCCCCTACTAGGGTCCTGGGAGGACGGGACTGGGTTCTGTTCACCCATCACCTTGTCCGCACTGCTTACAATGAAGACATCCTTCAGTCAGGACCTGGGTTTCAATCCCAGCTTCCCCATTGGCGGAGTGTTTCAGATGAGCTCGGGCCTCTCCTGGAGCCCCAGTTTTCTCGTGAGAAATGTGAAAAGGATGGTTGCTTCCTCCTCCAGCCTCCCAGGACTGTGGTGGGACATCAAGAAGACGAGACCCTGGGTCCTGAGCTGACCGCGTGCCGGGTGACTGTGGGTGACCCACTTCCCCTTTTGGGGCCCATCTGGCTGGCTGCATGGGTGGCAGGGGCCCCATCCTGCTGGGACATTTCAGGAGGCCAGCGCGGGGCTTCCCAAGGCGGGAGGGTCAGGGACAGGCAGAGGGGAGAGGTGTCTGCTGGGTTAGGGGAAAACCAGCCTTCCCCATCATAAAACGGATGATGGGAGGGAAACAAACAAGGCTGGCTCCACCCGGGCGTGAGGGGAAGTTGGGGGGGAGGATAAGGGGCCCCTCGAGGTGGGTGAAAACCACAGTCCACAACTTTTGCCAACTTCCCTCTCGGAGCCTGTGTGCCTTGGGGTCCATCCAGGCCATCTGCCTGATCACTGGCCTCTGAAATGTCACATGTCTTCATTCCAACCTCAGATCCCACTCTGCCTGCAGCCTTCCAGCCTCATGCATGGTAGCCCCTCCTCCCGTGTCTGCTCAGAGAAAGACTGAGAGACCCCTTGCCTCCTCTCTTCCCTCCCATCCATCAGCAAATGCTGTCGACTCCGGCTGCAAAATCTCTCCCCACCTCCATGGCCACCATCTTGGTCCAGCTGCTGTCACCTCCGGTCAGCACGGCTGTCACCTCCTCCCTGCGTTCCCTGCTCTTATGTCTGCTTACCAGAGTGTCTTCCAAGAGGTGGCCAGAGAGATCCTCTTAGGACCTGAGTCAGAGCCTGTCCAGCCTCTGCACAGAGCCTCCTGGGGCTCCCATCTCTCTCAAGGTGACAGCCAAGGTCCTCACCACAGCCTACAAGGCCCTGCACCTTCCCTGTTCCCCCTTGGCCTCACCTCCTCCACTCTCCCTGTGTTGACTCCACTCCTGCCACACTTAAAATTTTTATTTATTTGGCTGCGCTGGGTCTTAGGTATGGCAGGTGGGATCTTGGGGCAAGTAAGCCCTTAGTTACAGCACATGGGATGCAGTACCCTGACCAGGGATGGAACCTGGGCCCCCAGCCTTGGGAGTGCAGAGTCTTAGCCACTGGACCGCCAGGGAAGTCCCTGCCACACTGGCTTGAATCTTCTTTCCTTCCTCCTGGCCCTTGGTTTGAAAAGCTTTTTCTGCCAACTTTCCACCCAGCTCCTCTGACCTCTGATAGGTTGAGTAATGCTCCCCAAAGAAATCTGCTGCCCTCGTGGCTCAGGCGGTAAAGAATCCGCCTGCAGTGTGGGAGACCTGGGTTTGATTCCTGGGTTGGGATGATCCCCTGGAGGGGGAAATGACAACCCACTCCAGTATTCTTGCCTGGAGAATTCCATGGACAGAGCAGCCTTGTGGGTTACACTCCATGGAGTTGCAAAGAGCTGGACATGACTTAGCACGCAAAGAGGTCCAGGTCTGAATCTGGCTTGAGAATGGTACCTTGTGTGACAAAAGGTACTGGGCAGAGGCGGTGAAGTTCAGGCTCGCGAGCTGGAGAGACGATCCTGCATGATTTTGGTGGGCCCTCAGTGTAATCACAAGCATCCTTGTAAGAAGGAGGCAGAGAGAGATCTGACCGCAGAAGAGATGGTGAGATGATGATGGGGGTCATGCAGCCACAGCCCAGTGAGGCTGGCAGCTGCCAGAAGCTGGAAGAGGCAAAGAATGGATTTTTTTTTCCCCTAGAGCCTCCAGAAGGAAGCAACCCTGTGACCCCCTTGATTTCATCTCTGTAAAACTCATTTCTGACTTCTGATCTCCAGAACTGTAAGAGACTACATTTCTGCTGTTTAAAGCCACTGAGTTGGTGACAGTTTGTTACAGCAGCCACAGGAAACGGATACACACTGTGACTATCATCCCAGGGAGGGTGCTTTGGAGCCTCCACCTAAATTACGTGCTCTGGTGTTTCTCTCTCAGAAACCACCCTTTTTCCATCAGGGCTTCACGACGCTTCGTCATGACTTTGTAACGACCTCTTAACACCTGTCCCCTGCTCTGGGCTGTAAGCTCTGTGAGGTCAGGCTGTCTCCATCAAAATATGCTTTTGTGACCTTGCATGGGACGTGCTGAGGGTACACCGTTGTCATTGTTTTTCAGTTGCTCAGTCTTTGCGACCCCACGGACTGCAGCACGCCAGGCTCCCTTGTCCTTCACTGTTTCCTGGAGTTTGCTCAAATCCATGTCCATTGAGCCAGTGATGCTGTCTAACCATCTCATCCTCTGTCACCTCCTTCTCCTTTTGCCTTCAATCTTTCCCAGCATCAGGGTCTTTTCCAATGAGTCGGCTCTTCACATCAGGTGACCAAAATATTGTAGCTTCAGCTTCAGCATCAGTCTTTCCAATGAACATTCAGGGTTGATTTCCTTTAGGATGGACTAGTTTGATCACCTTGCTGTCCACGGGACTCTCAAGAGTACACAGTCAGCAGATATTGGTCAAACTCATCCATCCATTCATTCATTAAACTTATCAAGTATTTATTGAATACCAAGTATTTGCCTGGCACTGTTCTTGGAATTGGGGAATGCAGACAGTGATTCTGCCCCCGTGTCACCCCTTATTATGTTTTATTGTTTGCCTTTTATCTTTTTGGCTGAGCCACACAGCATGCGGAATCTTACTTCCCCAACCAGGGACCCAACCTGCCCTTCCTGCCTTGGAAGCACAGAGTCTTAACCACTGGACTGCCAGGGAAGTCGTATGTTGCCCCTTATTATGAAGTGAATGTTTGTGTCTCCCCACCCAGATTCATATTTGGAAGCCCTAACCTCCAATGTGCCTGTGTTTGGAAATGGGGCCTATCAGGAAGTAATTAAGGGTAGGGCCCTGAGCTGATAGGATTAGTGTCCTTAGAAGAAGAGACCCCAGAGAGCTTGCTTTCTTTCTGTCTCTGTGAGCCCACAAAGAAGAGGCCAGGAGAGCACAGGGTGAGGGGGACCCACCTGCAAGCCGTAAGAAGCGGCCTCAGGTTAAAATCTGCCTTGCTGGCCCCTTGATCCTGGATTTCCCAGCCTCTTGAACTATGAGAAAGAAACACTGTTGTCTAAGCCACCCTGTCTGTGGTATTCTGTTAGGGCAGTGTGAACTGACTCAGACACCTTCCAGCATTCATTGTGTCTCAGTTGTTTTTTTCTTCATTCCACACTATCTGACTTATTACATCTTATTACATCTGCAGTGGTTTAAGAATATGTCCACAACTTCTTTGACAATCTTCCCATTGAAAGGTGGAGAGGAATTCCCCTCCCCTTGAATGTGACTGGAAGTAGTGACTTGCTTCTAGTTGGTAGAGTATGGCAGAGATGTGGTGCGGGACTTCTGAGACCAAATTATGAAGGCACTGTGGCTTCTCTCTTGTTCTCCCATGGAGTCACTTGCTGTGTGAAAATCCATCTGCCTTGTCATGAGCCTTCTGCAGAGAGGGCCATGTGGCAAGGAACTGAGGCCTCCTGCCAATGGTCATGTGAATGAGCCAGGAAGTGGGTTCCCAACCAGTCCCAGTCAAGCCTTCAGATGACCATGACCCAGCCGTCCTCTTAACTGTACCCTCACCAGAGACCTTGAGTCAGAACCACCCAGTGAAGCCACTCCTGGATTCCTTTTTTTTTTTTTTGGTTGCAGCAAGCAGCATGCAGGATCTTAGTTCTCTGACCAGGAATCGAACACTCACCCCCTGCAGTGAAAGCACAGAGTCTTAACCATTGGACTGCCAAGGAAGTCCCGACTCTCGAATTCTTGACTCACAGAAACTGGGATAATAAAGCGGTTGAGTGTTGGGGTAATTTGTTACATAGTAAGTAGGTGGCTGACACAGTAACTCTACTGTATTTTGTCATCTGGTCGAGAAAGCCTCCTTATCGTTTTTTACTGCTATTTATTGAGCACCTACTTGGTGCCAAGCACTGATTTAAGGTGACAGTCAAAAGAAGGAAAATTCCTGCCTCGTGGAGCTCACAGTCTGGTGGAAAAGACAGATAATGAACAAGTGAAGGAAGAAATATAGAATGTGGAGTTCCCTGGAGGTCTGGTGGTTCAGATTCATGGCTTTCACTGCTGGGGGACTGAGATCCCTAAAGCCCTTTGGTGTGGCCAAAAAAACACGAAAAACTATAATATGAAGATATGAAGTGGTGGGTGTATGTGTCATAAAGGCTCTGAAGAACAAAGCTAGGCGGCATTATGTGTTGGGGGGATCTCCTTCTAAAGAGATGACATTTGAGCAGAGAATAGAGTGATTCAAGAATCCATGGTGAGAATATTCCCAGCAGAGGGAAAGGCCGGTGCAAAGGCCCTGAGGCAGGAGTTACATGGTTTGTTCAAACCATAACCAGGAGATCAGTGTGGCCAGAGTGGAGTGAGAGGCAAAAAGAGGAGGAGGAGGCAGACCGTGATCCAAAGGGGAGATGATTCAGAAAGGTGACCTTACCTCTGGGGGCACCTGAGACCTGCTCCTGATGGTCACCGTGTCTGTGGTCAGCAGAAGAGTGAGGCCCTTTGGCTGCCCTGGTCCTGTGCAACCTCGAGGGGCTGGGATGACCCCTCTGGACCCTGAACAGTGTGTGCTGACCAGACTCCCCACTTGGTTCCCAAAGTCCAGGCTTGACACCCTGGTGCCAGGTACCCACCCCTTTCGCCATTGCTCTCCCGCCCACTTCTTCCTATTCCATCCTCACCCCTCTTTCTCCTCTCCCCCCACCCCCATTTCCCCCTCCTTCTGCCTTTCTCTCTCTTACCCTCCTCTCTCTCTCTCTCTCCTGAATCAACATTCCAGCCCAGGGGAGAAAAACAGGGCAGGCTTCCTTCCTCTGCCTGGCAGAGCTCCAGAGCCTGACTGGGCCATTGTGTGTTTTGGCCTCAAGGTCATTGCCACCCCCACTCCTCCCCTCCCCAAGTCAGAAAGGTTACTTGAGAAAAGGCATCTTGGGGGAGCAGGGAGGGAGGGGGCAGAGAGAGGCAGAGACAGCACTGGATTTCCGCTCGGCTCCCACCCACGGCTAATGGAATCCGAGGGTCCAAGAGGACCCCAGCTCCCTCTGGGCTTTGTGGGGAGGGGGTGGGTAGTGGGGATGGGGGGAGGAGGGGAGCAGTTATGAGGCCCGTGGGGCAGAAGAGGCCCCGTCCCAGCCTCCAGTCTGAAAACCTGCTTCGTGATCCTGGGCCAATCCCTGGCCCTGCCGCTTCCTGGCTCAGGGGCTTTGGGTACGTTGCCTCCTACTCCTTGTGCCTTCTCTTCCTTTTTTTGTCGGTCAAACAGTCCTTGCATCTGGGTCCCCCAATTTTGCAGCTGACAAAAATCACCCAGGCTATGTATTTAAAAAAATCCAGTTTCCAGGTCCCTTCCATGGAGACACACAGATTTCCTGGGCCCAGGGGGAGACTAGGAAGGTGTATTTTTAATAAAGAGGTAGGAGACTGGAGAAATAGAGCTCCACTTCACAGGGAGGCGGTGAGGAGCAAGCCAGAGGATCTGTGTTGAGGGCACACTCCCCCGGCACCTGTGATGAGCAGCGTTGGGATTATTTTGATATTTGTAGATTTTCTTTTTGCTTTTTGTTCTTTTTTTTTTGTTGTTGGCTGCACCACATGGCTTGTGGGGTCTTAGTTCCCCAACCAGGGATGGAACTCTGGGACTCCGGCAGTAAATGTGCTGAGTCCTAGCCACTGGACTGTCAGGGGATTCCTCATTATTTTTTATTTTTAAATTAAAAAAAAAAAACCTTTCAGCATCGGGATTCTAATTGTAAACATGTATTATTTTTCTATTTTCAGATGATTACAATTTTTCAAGAACATCCTGTATTCCATAAAATGAGGGGTACCTGTGTTGTTATTGCACAGTCACTAAACTCTGTCTGACTGTTTGTAAGCCTATGGACTATGGCACACCAGGCTCCCCTGGCCTCTGCTATCTCTCGGAGTTTGCTCAGATTCATGTCCATGGAGTTGATTCATGTCCACTGAGTCGGTGATGCTGTCTAACCATCTCATCTCATCCTCTGTCACCCCCTTCTCCTTTCTCCTTCAATCTTTCCCAGCATCTGGGTCTTTTCCAAAGAGGTGGCCGCTGTATTCCAATCAGGTGGCCAAAGTATTGGAGTTTCAGCTTCAGCCTTCGAATAAATATTCAGGGTTGATTTCCTTTAGGATGGACAGGTTGGATCTCCTTACTGTCCAAGGGACTCTCAGGAGTCCTCTCCTGCACCACAATTCGAAAGCAGTAATTCTTTGGCGCTCAGCCTTCTTTATGATCCAACTCTCACATCTGTACATGACTACTGGAAAAACCATAGCTTTGACTATATGGACCTTTGCTGGCAAAGTGATGTCTCTGCTTTTTAACACACTGCCTAGGTTTGTCACGGGGGAACTTGTGACATAGGCTTAATTAAGCCCCCCAGGAAGAAGACATGACAGAAAAATGGTTATTGTTGACTTTTCTATCTGCATGTTGCCCAAACTACCACCTGAGTGAATTAAAAAGCATTCATCAAGCACTTAGGTAACTAAATTCTTTCCTTATATTGACTCATTTAATCTTTTCAACAGTCCTCGGAGGTGTATACTATTATTATCTCTGTCTTATAACTGAGAAAAGTCACTTTGCCTGAAGTCCTTCAGCTCAAGTGGCTGCTCTCAGTTCTGTCTGGGCTCTGAGCCTGTGCCCTGGCCTGGACGGCCCTGCCGAGGAGTGACGGAAACTCAGCTAGCTTCCTTCTGGGAATCGTGGGAACTATGGGATCTGGAGAGAGGTTTTTGGCTCTCTGGGTCTCAATTTCCTCATCTGTAAAATGGAGGAACTGCCAGTAATTAATTACTCAGGGCTCTTGTAGGAATTCATTGAGATAGAGACACAAAAGGACAAAATCAATGTTTGCGATATTAGGAGCTATTATTATTGTTTCCCGCTCCCAGGGCCCCTGCAGTGGGAGGCAGAGTCAACCGTGGGACCACCAGGGTCAGCACAGTTTAGTTGCCAACTTGTTTCCGACTCTCTGTGACCCCCAGGCTCCTCTGTCTGTGGAATTCGCCAGGCAAGAATCCTGGAGTGGGTAGCCATGCCCTCCTCCAGGGGATCTTCCCGACCCAGGGATAAAACCCATGTCTCTTGTGGTTTCCTTTGAAAAGTGAAGTCATTTAGTCGTGTCCGACTCTTTGCAACCCCATGGGCTGTAGCCTACCAGGCTCCTCTGTCCGCGGGATTTTCCAGGCAAGAGTACGGGAGTGGGTTGCCATTTTCCTTCTCCAGGGGATCTTCCCGACCCAGGGATCAAACTCGGCTCTCCCGAATTGTAGGCAGACGCGTTACTGTCCGAGCCACCAGGGAAGTGTGGTCTCCTTTATTGGCAGGCAAATTCTTTACCATTGAGCCACCTGGGAAGCTTTGTTGCTATTTTTTCTTTCCTGGACTGTTAAAGAGGGGAATTGGACTGCCTGGAGGATTCAGTCCAGAAGTCCAGATAAGCCTAGGGGGACAGGAGACTTGGTCCTGGGGACATCTGAGCCTCCACACCCTGAGGATATGGGATCTGACTTGACCTAGAAAACTGAGCTACCACCCCTATTGCTCCTTTGCCCCTCCTGCTGGCCTCATTCTCTACTGCACAAAGCAAGCCCTGGCAGAACACCACCCCAGTCTTTCCCAAATCCTGGCTACTATATCTGGGGCTCCTTCCCTTTGGGCTTAGGTGAGAAAGGCCATTTTGTCCAGCTTGGGAAGTAGGAGTTCCAAGGTCTGTCATGGCAGAGCCTGCCAGCTGCCCACCTGGGATCCATTCTTTCCTGTCTTTGAGAGCAGGACCTTGAAGTTCTTTGGAGCAGTGGTATACCCAGGGAAAAGACTACATGTCTCAGCCTCCTTTGCAGCTAGGGTGGCCCCATGACTAAGAGCTGGTCAATCAGATGTAAGTGAAAGTTGCAGGATGGGACTTTGGGGAAGGTTCCTTAAAAAGGGCATGGTTTAGGACTTCTGTGGTGGTCCAGTGGTTAAGACTGTGCTTCTGCTGCAGAGGGCATGGATTTGATCCCTGGTCAGGAAAGTTTCCCATGAACATGCAGTGTGGCCAAAAAGGAATAAAATGGGCAGGTGGGGGGCACAGTCCATAATCAGGCATGGAGCTGCTTTTACTTTTTGTTCCCTTCTTTCTGCTTCCAGCCTGGAATGTGGATGAGGCAGCTGTGGCTCCAGCAGCCATCTTGGACCATGAGGTGATCGAGAGAATGAAAGCCCCAAGCTAAGAATGATGGAGCAGAAAGACAGAAAGAGCTGTGTTTCTAATGATACTGTGGAGCCATCATCCCAGCTCTGCTTATGGTGACCTATTTGTGAGAGAGATAATCTTCTATCTATGTAATCTACTCTTAAACGCATCAGTTTCTCTTTTATCTTGTATTCCAGTGTTGTCTTTTTGTTTGTTATGTCCAATCTCTCTTACTAGCCACTGAAGAAAAATTCTCACTGATATATACGTCACTGATTCTTATGTGAACTTGGAGGGGTGGGGTGAATATGGACGCTATTTCCCATTTTGGGTCTGGATAGTTTTTGTTGGGGTTAAGAGTTTGGGCTAAAATCCATCCATCCTCACTTCCTAGCTGTGCCATTGCCTGGAAACCTCATCTTGGAGACCATTGATTTAGCCAGTAGCTTTCAACTCCATGAAATTCCCTTAGTGCCCACTTAGGTACGGAGAGTCACTGGACAGAACTTTCAGTTCTCTCCTTCCTTCATTGGCCAGAATTGGTCACATGACCACCTGAAACTGCAAGGCAGTCTGGGAAAGTGAGTATCTGGCATTTTCAGCTTCCTTTATGGGAGGCAGTGCCTGCCCTCATAAAAGAGCAAAGAGGAGTGGCTGCTGGGGAAGTATCCACATACTCTTCCCTCGTTATATATATTTATTGAGCATCTGCTCTACTTCAATCCGAACAGTTTCTCTTTTATATATTAGTCTTCTCTGTCTCTTATCATACTTGCCAAAAGTTTGTTCATTTCTCTGGTATTTTCAAAGAACCAGCTTTAGGTTTTATTGACTAGCTCTGTTTGACTTTATATTTCATCCATTTCTGCTTTTACCTTTCTTAATTTCTTACATTTTTTCTTTGGTTTATTTCATGGACTTTTTCTAGTTTCTTGAGTGGTAACCTTATTTTGCTCAGTTTCAAAATCTTTTCTTCTTGGTACTCTCAATGTATTTAAGCATTTTAATGCTATCATCCTGCCCCAAGTGTGGCTTTGATCATATATCACAGTTCCTATATATAATATTTTCACTGTCATTTGATTTTGGTTGGTATTTTACATTTTAATTGTCTCTGTAATCCACATATCATTTAAATGTAAGAATTTCTTTTTTCAACAGTGTGTAGAAAGTTGATGGTGGTGGTGGGAGAAGAGCTTCTGAATTGCTATCTGCTTTTATTGCATTGTGATTTAATATATATTAAAATGTTTAAAAATAATACATTGATATACCATGTAAGCTTGCATTTGAAGAAAGGGCTCTGAGGCTAATAAAATGGTTTGGAAAACTCTAGTCTATCCTAGGTCTTCCCTGGTGGCTCAGATGGTGAAGAATCTGCCTGTAATGTGGGAGACCTGGGTTTGATCCCTGGGTGGGAAGATTCTCCCCGAGAAGAAAATGGCGACCCACTGCAGTATTGTTAAGTCCACACCTTTTTACTGGTTGACAAACGGAGGGTCTAGTGAATCCGTAGCAAATGAAGGGCTCCAGCCCAGATTTTAGAGCCCTCATTCTGGCACCTTTCACCACTCACCGTCTCAGCCTGACATGTTGCTGCTGAGTCGCGTCAGTCGCGTCCGACTCTGTGCGACCCCAGAGACAGCAGCCCACCGGGCGCGCCGTCCCTGGGATTCTCCAGGCAAGAACACTGGAGTGGGCTGCCATTGCCTTCTCCAATGCATGAAAGTGAAAAGTGAAAGGGAAGTTGCTCAGTCGTGTCTGACCCTGAGCGACTCCACGGACTGCAGCCCACCAGGCTCCTCCATCCATGGGATTCTCCAGGCAAGAGGACTGGAGTGGGGTGCCATTGCCTTCTCCCTAGCTCAACATGGCCATCCCCAGAAAGGCTCTGTCTTGAAAGTTTCTGAGAAATCGCTCTACTGAGTTTTTCCATCCCTGCCCAAACCTCTCTTTCCACTGAGCCTGGAGTCTGCTATCACACTTCTGATTAACACCAGGTCTCGCTATAGTGGGTCATCTTGGCTGGGTGGGGCTTGTGGCTCAGACCCTAGTGAGAAGGGTCAGAAGACACTCGCCCTCTGGTTCCCACTCTCCCCTGCTCTCCACCCCTCAACCCCACCCCTGCCCCGTTTGCATTCATTTATTCATAGGGGCTTTATTGGTGTGTGGAGAGGAGGAGGGAGATATTTTTAGGATTCTGCAGGTGATGTTTGAGAGATGCATGGAGTGGGGGTGGGGGAATCCCAGGACAGTGGAGGGCACAAAAGGGCATCTTTGATTAAATCGATGTAGACCAGAAGGTGCTGGAACTCTTCTTGAGAAATTTCGTCATTCCTTGTCCTGTGCGCAAATAGCTTGGCATTAGGCTCCAGGTTATGGAGGGAGACGCAGTGTGTGTGGGGGGGTGGCATGTCCCACAGCTGTTTGGTGCCACAGGAGGGGCACTGTTTCAGCCACTGGAAAGCAGGACCTTCAGAAACAATCTGGGGTGTTGTGGGAAGGGCCTGAGACTGTGACATGAAGCAGTGGGGGCTTGGAGCCCTGCGTTTTGGGCATCCTTGTGCATGTATGTAGCCAGACCGAGATCATCTCAGGTGGAAAGGGAAGCAAGTGTGGCCACCAGGAACGACAAGGTTGGCAGCGGTGGAAGGAGAGGCTGACACAGGCGTGTGTTAACCAGGATGTTTATAGCCTCTGTGGCTCTCCGACAGCTCGGTGAAGGAGTAGGGCCCTGTTGGCTCTAACTCTAGGGTGAAAGCAGGAGAACAGAGGACCATGGTCCGGCATCCTTGCTGGAAGTGAGTAGTCCTCTGCTCCAGGGGAGGAGACAAGGAGAGTGACGTGAAGAGCTCATCTCTCTGGAGGTCTCCAGGTCCACAGTGCTACTCCAGGACTGTGGGGGAAGGACGGGGCACGGGGTGGAAGCCATCAGGGGAGGTAGGGGACCAGGACCCCGGTGCCCCCATCCCTCCTGTGCCCCTGCCCGACCCTGGCCTCCCGGCGGCCCCACCCGCCCCATGCTCAGCCTGTGCCAGGTTCAGATTCAGGAAGGTGTGGCGTTGGTCCTTGGGCGAGGAAGGAAGGTTGACTGTGAGAAGAGAGACAGGGTGAAAAGGAGTTCCAAAGCTTCATCAGGGGGTGACCTGCTGTCATAGACCAGCATTCTCCCCCCCAAAACTGACCCAGAAAACTAGGTTTTGATGAGTGAATGGATGGAGGAGGGTGCTAGGCGTGTCTGGAAGTGATTGGGTCCTTGATCCTGGGAGCTTCAAGTCTGAGGGAGAGAGGTCACAGTCCTTGACTCAGGGACATGGCTTCTGAGACTGCCGGGTCTGATGTGGGAGGCAAGGCTCCAGGGACATGGCCTCTCAGACCTCTGAGGATGCTCGGTCTGATGGGAGAGACATGATCCCTGCCTCCAGGAGCTCCCAGTCTGATGGAGGAGACATGGTCTCTACTTCTGGGAGCTTCCAGTCTGATGGAGGAGACATGGTCCTTACCTCTGGGAGCTCCCAGTCTGATGGAGGAGACAAGATCCCTACCTCTGGGAGCTCCCAGTCTGATGGAGGAGACATGTCCCTACCTCTGGGAGCTCTCAGTCTGATGGAGGAGACAAGATCCCTAACTCTGGGAGCTTCCAGTCTGATATAGGAGACATGGTCTCTACCTCTGGGAGCTTCCAGTCTGATGGAGGAGACATGGTCCTTACCTCTGGGAGCTCCCAGTCTGATGGAGGAGACAAGATCACTAACTCTGGGAGCTTCCAGTCTGATATAGGAGACATGGTCCCTACCTCTAGGAGCTCCCAGCCTGATGGAGGAGACATGGCCCCTACCTCTAGGAGCTCCCAGTCTGATGGAGGAGACATGGTCCCTACCTCTGGGAGCTCCCAGTCTGATAGAGGAGACATGGTCCCTACCTCTGGGAGCTCCCAGTCTGATGGAGGAGACAAGGTCCTTCCTCTGGGAGCTCCAAGTCTGATGGGGAGACACGGTCCCCAACATCTGGAAGCTCCCAGTCTGATGGAGGAGATATTATTCCTGACTTCTGGGAGCTCCCAGTCTCACTGGGAGTTATGGTCCCCAACATCTGGAAATTCCCAGTCTGATGGAAGAGACATTGTTCCTGACCACTGGGAATTTCCGGCCTGAAGAGGAAACACAATTTTCACCACCTAGGGGTCTCCATCTTGATGGAGGAGATTGTCCTTATTTCAGCTTGAGAGAGAAATGTACCCTCTGAGGGTAGAAATTCTGTTCTCTTTCTGTAACACAAAGCATGAAACATGATCCGCATTGTCTAAGATGACAGTCTGAAGAGGGAGGCATCCTCACCCTATACTGCTCATCTGATGGGAGAGGTACAGCATGAGGGTAGTGGCAGTATCTCCCGTGTTTTATGTTCCAGGGAAAAGGGTACCTTACCCTCAGTCTACACCCTGTATTTTGAAACCTTTGGTCTGGTGTGCTTCTTACAGAAGAGAGAAGGCATGGAAGTCCCCTTGAGTGCCCCAAGTCCGATGGAGGAAGCCAGTCTGCCCCTGGTCTGTCGGTTTGACAGACGAGGCAGGAGCTCCATCTGGGGAGGCCCAAGTCAGCTGGAGGAGGCAGTGTTCCCCCTCCCCACTTTTGAGAGCCTTTGTCTGAAAAGAGCTGCCCCTTCCCCGTCCCCTCCTGCACACTCACGGGCCACCTGCAGCTCCACTTCCAGCGTCTCCGTCTTGCCCTGCAGCGTGACGGTCTTGAGTGTGTAGCGGCCAGCGTCCGTGAGGTTCAGCTTCTGCACCAGCAGTGAGCAGTTGGGGAAGCCCACCTCCCGGCCTGTGTGCGCGGGGCCTGCGATCCAGTTCCCAGAAGGAAGTTGGCTGAGAAGCCGGTTGGGCTCGGAGGCAGGCCCGCGGTACCAGGCGTAGACCAGCAGGTCCTTGGGGTAGCCCTGGACGGTCAGCGTCACGTCCTGGCCCTCCATCGGCCGGGTCGGCACAGGAACGATGGTCATGACAACCGAGGCCGCTGCGGAGACAGCGAGGGCGGCTGGGTCAGCGGGGCCTGCATGGGTCACAGCGCCCCCCGCCCACCCCCGCCAGCTCATCTATGCCTCCCCCAGCTGACTGGCCCTCCCCATGCCGGGTTGCCAGGAGGGAGACAGAGGAAGGAGGTGGTGACTTGTGTGGCAGTGGAGGTGGATTTTGTGTCTCAACAATGCCTGCCTGCCAGGGAGCTGCGTTTTCCCTCATCAGTTTGGGAGACCCCCGTGTGTGGGGGCTGTCTCTCTCCCATTAGACTAGGAATTTCCAGCCCTTGGGGGACTATCTCTCCGCATTAAACTGGAAGACCCTAGAGGGCTGAGTCATGTCTCCTCCATCAGATTGGAAATTGTTAAAAGTCCAGGGGCTGCGTCTCCCCCATCAGACTGGAAATTCTCAGATTGTGGGGGCCGTGTCTCCCCCATTAGATCATTGGGAGCTATGTAATCCAGGTATTGTCTTTTCTCTGAGCTTGCAAGACTTCAGAATAGGGGGAGCTATAGTTCCCCATTAGACTGAAAGATTCCACAGAGTGGAGGCCATGTCTTCTCCATCAGATTGGGAATTCCAATTTATTATTGGGCTGGGTCTTTCCAGTCAGCTGGGGACCCCAGAAGTTGAATGGGGGGCATGTCTATCCCATCAGACTGGAAATTCCTAGAAAGTAGGGGCCTGTACTCCCCCATCAGATTGGGAGTACCCCCAAAAGTGGAAACTGTGTTTCCCCCATCAGACTAGGAATTCTCAAAAAAAAAAAAAAAAAAAGCCATGTCTCTTTAAGACCCTGTCTCCCCCATCAGAATACAAAATCTGCTTAAGTGTCCCCTGTGTCTCCTCCATCTGATTAGAAGTCATGTCGTCTTCATCACTGCTCGGGTGGCGTGTGAGGCATTGCCTCTTCTCTCTGACTGGCAGCTCTCGAATAGGGAGGCTGAGTTCCCTAATTCAAGACCATCTCTCCGAGGGCAGAGACCATGTCTCCTCCATCAGACCAGGTGGGGGCGTGGTGGTGGCTCCCTTTCCTCTGTCTCCCCGCTTGGTATCTGCCACAGGGTGGCTGGCAATTCAGGAGGCCCTTGGGGACGCTGTACCCACTCCCTGCACATACCTGCACACCTTGGACACCCCCCATCTTGACCTGCAGAGACAGGGCTCTGGGCAGTGCCTCAGGTCATCTGGTCCACCCCCCTGTCTCTTGCCAAGACCAGCTGCCAAGGCCCCCCATAGGGTGGGGCAGAAGGTACACTTACCTCTGGGGATGCCATTTCTGCTTTGGGTGAAAGAGATTCCACCCTTTGGATGAGACCCAGCCTGTTAGTAGGAGGGAGGCACGAGGGAGGGAAGGATTGTTCCCACTGTCCCCGGGGGATGGTGGCCACTTGGGAAGGAACCAAGGCGGAATAAATGAGGCCCTCATGTTCAAAGCCACCATCCCCAGGGGATGAGCAGATGTCCCCTGAGGATCCTGATGGCTCTGAGAACACCAGCTGTGGCCGTGCTACCCCCACCGCCAGGTTGTTTAAGGACAGAGGCAAGACAGTGCCTCTCTCGCTGTGTTTTTCCATTTGCCAATGAATGGCTGTAATTTCCCCGGGAGAGCGGTTGCCCGTGCGTCGGTGTGCGCATGCGCACACCAGCATCCGCGCCAGATAACTGAATAATTGAGTTGGCTGCGCGGAGGTTCAGCTGTTTCTGGGGCAGGGAGCGGGTCCAGCCTGCAGCTGCTGTGACAGACTGAATTTAAAACAGGGGCATTCATATAAAGGGACATCGAATGTTTTTCCACTCTACCGCTGCACGGTTTGGGGCATGTGGCCCGTTTCTGACTTTGCCACCCCTCAAGGAAGAGTTTGATATGTCGATTTTTTTTTTTTTTCGGAGTAGGGGGTGTGATAAGGCACAGACTGCGTTCCTTTTGTCACCTGGGGATGAAGAGGGTCCACCTGAAATGCCACTTTGTCCCTTGGCCAATGAATGGGGTCAGAATCTCTCCCTTTCCCATCATCTGTTGGGCAAAGGGCAGCAGAATGGTGGGTGGAGCAGCCAAGCTGGGGTCCATCTGGGCCTCCGGGGGGGGGCGGTGGCCAGGCTGGGGGCGACTCACCAGAGAGTTTGACCACCACTGAGGCGGATCCAGAGAGCAGGGTCTTGGGGTTCTTAGCAATACACGTGTAGGTGCCCTCCTGGGCGGCCGTCATGCCACTGATGTTCAGGTGGCCTTGGTCATGCCTTAATGCCCGCCCGTTGAAGGCCCACACGTACTCAGGCTCTGGGCAGGACCGGGACACACACCACAGTGTGAGCGACGTGTTGAAGTCGACTTTGATGGTGCAGCCTGTGCGGGCGGTGGAGTCCTGGAGTATGGCCACGCGTTCCGGGCCAACTGTGAGGGCAGGAGGGAGAGAAACGGCAGTGGAAGGAGAGGGCCATCAAGCTGGGCACCCGCCCGGCTTTCTTTCCACCAGGAGGGGCCCCTGGGAAGATCTGGAGGAAAAAAGTGCTCTGGCCTTTGCAAATCCCACATGGATCTCTAACTTGCTCTAAGATCTTGACAATCACTTTCCCTCTCAGGGGATTTCAGGTGTCTTTTCTGCAGAAAGACGACGTTGGAGCACTGCACAAAAACACTGCAAGATGTTTTTGACATCTATGGGTTCATTAAGGGAAAAAAAGGTCTAAATGATTGGTTTCCGATAAGCCATTCTAAGAATCTAGAATTCTAGGGTTCCAAAAGCAGGTGTTTCTATGTTCTAGGAGGCTAAGAGTCTAGAAATCTATGTTTCTAAGCTTCTAGGGTTGGGCAGTTCTAAGTTTTTAGAATTAGAGTCTAAGAATCTCTGCCTCTAGAGTCTCTGGGGTTCTCAGAGTCTAGAATCCAGAGCTTCTCAAACCTAGAATTCCCCGGTTGTAGGATTCTGGGTTCTGAGTTTTCCTGCATCGCCACCCTCGTGTACCTGAGTGATTTCTTTTCTCTGGGTTGTTGTTGCTCTTGTCTAGTCGCTCAGTCGTGTTGAACTCTTTTGTGACTCCATGGACTGTAGCCCCCAAGCTCCTCCGTCCATGGGATTTCCCAGGCAAGAATACTGGAGTGGATTGCCATTCCCTTCTCCAGGGGATCTTCCCGACCCAGGGATCGAACCTGCATCTCCTGCATTGGCAGGTGGCTTCTTTCACACTGAGCCGCCTGGGAAGCCCTTTCTCTGAATGCCATGTGGTGTATCTGCTGCCCCTGGGGATGACTCCATACTTTGGTTATGTTTTTAATTTTATTCCCCCTCCCATTCCACCATTCATGTCCCCTCTCCCTTTCGAAAACAACCAGTCCTGGAGGTACTGATTCAAAGGGAAAGATGATTCAATTTCAAACGTGGTCTTCTCGTCCTTTAGAGATGGGTCAAGTGCATTTTGAGGGGACTCTTTGGTTTCTAACCCCGGCTGGCCTACTGACTCACTGTGTGCTCTTGGGCAACCTCTCCTGGCCTCAGTTTCCCCATCTATGAGGCTGGGGGCTGGGCCGGGAGGACTCACAGTACACGGTCAGGTTGACGGGCTCGCTGCGGCTGATACTGACAGGGTTCCAGACCTCACACTGGTAGGCACCGGCCTCCTCCCTGCGGATGCCATGCCGGGTCAGCATCCTGCCGTCGGGGGACAGGCCAAGGCGCACGGCAATGGGCAAGGCGTCGCCATTGAAGAACCAGCGGACCTCAGCGGGGCTGGGGCTGCTGCACATCAGGCGTAGGGTGTCCCGGCGCTCCACCAAGGCTGTGCTGTTGGCCACGACCACGGGCTGAGCCAGGATCTCTGTGGGGCAAGAGACAGAGGGGGAGGGGGCCGGGCACTGCCTGCTCCCGGGGTCTCCCCCTCCCCAGGCAAGGGGCATGGCTGGATCCCAGCAGTACCCCTGAAACCCCAGCCAGAGGGGCAAAGAACAGGATGAGAGGCAGGTTTAATCCTGGAAGCCATCTGGGAGGAGGTGAACATTTTAATGTTATTTTAGGACTTTTTCCTTTTTTTTTTTGATGGCACACTTTTTAGTTTTTTTTTTTTTTTAAAGAAGGATTGGGAAGGAGCTGGGAAAACCCAGCTAGGGTGGAGGGGGCTCTGGAGGGTGTCTCACCATAGACCTGCATGTGTCCGTAGCCCACCTCCGTCTGAAATTGCCTGTTGAGAGTCTGCAGGATGTAGGTGCCCGAGTGCCCAGGCAGGGCACCCTGGATGTCCAGGCCACCGTCGGGGCGCACAGCCTCCCGCCCCGTGTGGGCTGGGCCAGGGGTTTCATCGCCTGTGCTTACGATGTAGCTGGCTACCAGGTAAGACAGGCTGAGCGTGGGCCCCGCGTACCAGTTGTAGGCCAGCAGTTCCCCCGAAAGCCCTTGGACAGCCAGAGTGACGTTGTCGCCCTCGGCTGGCTGGGCAGGCTCAGGGGTGATAATGATCTCGGCCCCCGCACTCAGGAACGCAGCTGAAAAGGAGCCAGAGGGGTGGGGTGAGGCGGGCTTGACCACTCCCCACGTTTGATGGGGGAGGAGACGTGGGTTCCTGGCACATGTATTCCTTCCATACAGTAAGTGCTCAATAACTGTCTGCCAGGTGCTAACGGAGGTCTCAGTCCTAGGGGGTGGGGGTGGAGGCTGTGATCTGAGGACCGGATTTGATGGGCTGTGCTAAGGATCTAGCATAGGCCTTGCTCATAGCAAGCTCACAGCACCCACTCAGCCTATGGGACTGGGGACGAGACCCAGAGGGTTTTCCCCGGTTGTGAGAGTCATCAGGCCTCCACTTACAAGATTATGCTGCCTCATCCAGCCCTCGCTGGGAACCCTGGCTCCCAGTTGGGTGCCCTGCCTTTGCCTCCCCAGGCTCAACCACAGCAGAAAGTAGGGTTGTGATTAATCCACTCCACCCCTTCTGTTCTCAACCCAGAAGATAAGCCCCAAACCCGACTAGCTGGTCGGGTCTGCCTGGGATGGAATTGTATGTGACTGCCTGGATCAGGAAGCTGCGGCAGTTCTCACGTAAGAAGTGTTTACATGCCTGGCCTGGTTTCTGGTACTTTCCATGCTGTTGGAGCCGGGCTATGAGCAAGGGCTCTGGATCTAGCACTCAGCTGTGTCACTTTCTGGCTGTGTGACCCTGACCAGGGACTTCACCTCTCTGAACCTCAGGCTTCTGGTCTATGGAGTGGGGGTCATGGGTGGGGTGGTTTAGAATACACAAAAAGTATATAGGACAACACCCAGTAGATGGTAGTAAATGCTGCTGGGGATGACCTTCAAATGACCCCAAGAGTTAGACCCATTTCATAGATGAGGAAACTGAGGCTGAGAAGAGGAAAGCAACTGCCCAAACCACATCCTGAGGGAGGGGCTGAGCTGTTGATTACAACTCGTGCTAGTTAAGGCTTCTGTAGCTCAGTAAGGGTTTGCTACATGAATGAGGCACAGCAGTGGCTCCCTAACCCTAACTTCTCCCCCGGTTTTAGAAGTCTCCAATGTCACCTCAAAAATCTCTTTGGGTGACAGTCCCCAGCCTGCCCCACACTGGTGATTCTTGGAGGAGAAAATCGTGCCTTCATGAAGCAGAGCTGTTGCCCCTACCTGCTGGGTTTCTGGCTCATACCTTCCCTCCCCAGGCTCCCCTCCCTTCCCTGAGACCTTGGGGGCTAAGGCTATAGGGGTGCTGTTCTCGCTCACCACTGAGAAGGAGCCATCTGCTTCGGATCAGCACCATCTTTCACCCCAAAGCCGGCTCTTGGAGACAACGGCGTTAGTGGCCCGGCGCTCCGAGGCCCTTCCTGGTTGGGGTTTGGCTCTGTCTGGCCCTGGACCTGAGAGGATTCGGTGATTTGGAGCTGGGGGAGATCACCTGAATTTGGAGGGATCGAGTCACCGAGGATCTGGGGCCCCATTTGGGTACCAGAGCGGGTGTGGCAGGCACGGGCCAGGGGCCACGACCTGGTCAGGCCTCCTGGGGCGCTGCCTGACCTTCTTTGTGCCGAGGGCCCGGGTTTGGTACCGAGAGAAGAACCAGGTCACCAGGGAGGCGGGAGGAAGGCCGGGGAAGATTTTAGGGCAGTTCTTACCCACGGCACAGGCCCTGGTCTCCCTGGTGAACTTGCGGGGGACACCGAGGGATAAAACCCATCCACAGTGACTGCTGTTTTCCCAGGCCCAAAGCCATGGGTGACCCTCAGGTTTCATCTCAGTGGCTGCCCTGTGATGCGATCACTGTCAAGGCCCCCTGCGGGCAGATGGGGAAACTGAGGCATCTTTGACTTGCCCAAGTCCCTGAAGGCAGGGGGTTCTGAACTCTGCCTTGTTTCTGAACCCACACAGAAGGGAAGGAGGCTAGTGACTGCTTACTTTCTCTGGGGCTCTGTTTTTTGTCTGTTTTTTATACATATTTATTTATTTGACTGCACTGGTTCTCAGATGCAGCATATGGGATCTTTAATCTTCGTTGTGGGAGGCAGGCTCTTTATTGGCAGCATAGTGTCCAAGTTCTCTGACCAGGGATTGACTGGGCCCCCTGCATTGGAAGTGTGGGATCTTAACCACTGGAAGTCCCAGGGGCTGTGTTTCTCGTTGGCTTCCTACATGGGGCTGAGCAATCCACATTCTCTCTCTTCTTCCCTTGAAGCCTTGTTCTTTCTGTCTGTGAAATGGGCAGATGTGAACACTTTGGGGCCAGAGAGAGTCCAGTCGTGACCTTGGTTCTACACTTTCTGGAAGCGAGGCTGGAAGCAGCCTCTTCCTGAGTCTCTGTTGACTACTCTGAAAACCAGGGATGTGTAGACTCTAATCAGGGTTGTTGAGTGGTTAGTGAGATGCCACATATCAGGAACTTAGCGCCTGGCAGAGTTGGGTCCCAAACACAAGAGGTGGTTGGTGTTATTGGACCTAGTTCTGCTGTTCCTAGTTTCCATGACCATAGGCAAGTTATGGAGCCCACTGGGCCTCAGTTTCCTCATCTATAAAATGGGAGTGATGATAATACCCATGTCATGGGGTGTTGGAAGGATGAAATGAATGAACTTGTGTGAAGTACTTACCATGATGCCTGGCATGGAGCAGAGGCTCAAGAAGAAATCACTCAGGGACTTCCCTGGTGATCCAGTGGCTAAGACTCCATGCTCCCAATGCAGGGGGCCCAAGTTCGATCCCTGGTGAAGGAACTAGATCCCACATGCTGTAACTAAGACCCAGTGCAGCCAAATAAATAAATAAAATATATTTTTTAAAAAAGAAATTGCTCATTCATTCATCCTACAAATATTTAATCAGCATTGTTGGTCTGCCAAGCACTGTCCTAGGGGCTAGTAGGTAGAATCCCTGCCCTTGTGGGGCTGAGATTTAGTAAACAAATCAAACATAAAATCTATCCCACGTTGGATGGAGATAAGTGCTGTGGGGAAAAATCAAGCCAGGAAGGGGCTGGCGATTTTGGAATTGGGGCCAGAGGTTGGGGGGGCACGGGGGCTGTCTCTGGGAAGGTGATGCTTGGTAGAGGCTCTGGGGGGATGGGGTGGGGGTGGGAAGCACGCCCCCACCCAGTCAAGAACATTTGTTCTTGACAAATGTGCTATCAGTATCTTGATGGCGTCTGGGTCCTGGTGTCTCTGAGGCTCCAGCATCCTTCTTCTGGGCGGGGGGCCATACCTGTGGCTCATGTGTCCTGATTTGCTCCTCCAGCACCGCGTCCTCAGGTGCCCTGGCAGGGCGGGGCCCTGACACGGGGGACGGCGTGAGCTGAGAGGGGTGGGTGAGTTGTGGGTGACCTGGCACGGTCTACTCCTCCCATCCCTCCTGTGACCTCAAGTCACCCTTCTCTGTCCTAGCCCAGCCCTCTCCCCTGAGCCGCAGGAACCTCATCCAGGGACTTGGGATATCATTCAGGATGCTGCCCCCTCCCCACCTCCCCGGATGTCCCTGGGCACCTCTCGCTCACCCCGTCCCAAACTGACCTCGAGATCTTCCCCTAGACCTGCTCCTCCTCCCCACCCTCTTACCAGAGATGGCGCCACCATCTACCGTCACTGGGGCAGAGACGGGGCCTTGGCCCTGATTCTAGTCTACCCACCGCCCCCCACACCACCACATACCACACTCTATCATGCCTGCTTCTTAAATGCCCTCTGCATCTTTGTCTCTCTTCCTGTGGCTCCTGCCTTAGTCCAGGTCTCCCCAACCTGCACTGGCCCCTCATCTGGTTTCCCCTCCCTAATGCCTCCATGGTCTCTGACTCTGGTTTGGCTCCCTGTCGGTGCCCAGAATCTGCTCTGGCTCCTCAGTGCCCTCAGGAGAAAGCCCAGCTTGTCACTGTGGCCCCACATGGCCAGGCCCCTGCCTGCATGAACACCCGTTCCTTCTGGAAACTCTGCCCCAGTTATTCCGCCTCACTTGCACTTGCTGCACCCAGCACATCCCTGCTTCCCCCTGCTCTATTTCATTGCCTATTCAACCACTTCCCCTCTCCTCCAGGAAGCCCTCCTGGACTCCTAGACTTCACAAGTGTGCCCCTCATCCCCAATCAGTCCCAGCCCTAACCACCTTGGGTCTTCACTGTCAGGGGATAGGTCTGTTTCTTCAAAGTGACTGAGTCGTGGAAGGGCAGGACTGGTTCTGCTGTCCTGTGGGCATCACCGTGTCCCCAGCACTGCCCAGCACAGGATCGGATGATGGAGCAGAGTCTGAGAGAGTGTTTGTGAAACTGGACACCAGGGACGGGTGACACAGACAGAGGAGTCTCCAGGGAGGTCTGGGTTTCTGGGGATTTGCCGTCTGGCTGAGTAGCGAGAAGAGGCTTTGGCTCTGCGAGTCTTGAGGACAGATCCTGGCTTTTGTCCAGACTCCACCATGGCTTGCTACCACCCTCAACAACACACAGACCCTCCTCGCTCTGTGGTCCTTGCACTTCCTGATTCACTCCTGGCTCCATCTCCCCAGCCCCTCCCCCTGGTGCTCCCAGACATGAGCCTCGATTTTTGGTCCAATTGAGTGCTGTGGTTTCTTGGCACTATGTGCCAGGCCCAGAGCTGGGCAGAAAGTAAACCTGGCCATCCTGGGCAGGGGCCTTTGCCTGTCCAGCAAGTGGGTGGTAGGTGATCATGACACTGACTTCTCTGGGGTTTCTCTGGGGGTAAGGGAGAGCAGGTGCATGGAGGGCTCAGTGCCATGCCTACTCCAGAGTGGGCACTGGGTACTCAGGGGCCATCATTCATTCACCTTTCAACAAACATTTATTGAGCATCTACTAGGTGCCGGGCCCTGTGCTAGGTTCTGGGCTACAGCTACGAATAAGACTGGAAAAATCCCTGCCCCAAAGAGCTGACCTTTTGTTTGGGCCAATAGTCAGCTGACAAATAAATAGATGTACCTAACAGGTGGAGATAATGTGATGGAGAGGAAGAATGCAGGAGAGGGGATGGAGGTGCCTGAGGCACTGGTTTATGTAGGGTCAACAGAAGATGTTTTAGGAGGTGACATCAGAGTAGAGACTCAATGAGGGAAAATTGAATCTGGGGGATTCTGGGGGAAAAGCATGCCAGGCAGACAGAACAGCAAGTGCAAAGGCCCTGAGGCAGCAGTGTTTTGGTGAGTGGGAGGCTGGTGTGACTGGAGCACAGTGAGCGGAGGGGGCAGAGAGGAAACATGGCGGATCCTGCAGGGCCTTGTGGGCCACAGGAGGACTTTGGCTTTCACTCTGAGATAGGAGCCCTGGGAGAGATGTGAGCAGAGAAGGCATGGGAGCTGACTTAGGTGTTAACAGGATCTTCTGGCCGCATGTGGGGCACAGACTGTGGGAGGTGACAGCAGATGCTGGGAGGCAGTGTGGTGACTGCAGGAGTCTAGACATGCTGTCCAGGGCGGTGGTGGCTGTTCGGTCACTCAGTTGTGTCTGACTCTTTGTGACCCCATGAACCGCAGCACGACAGGCTTACCTGTTCTTCGCCACCTCCCGGAGTTTGCTGAAACTCATGTCCATTGAGTCGGTGATGCCATCCAACCATCTCATCCAGTGTGGCAGTCACTGTGATTAGCTTATCCACATTTAGGTGAGCTGTGAGTGAAAAGTACGCCCCGAAGAGGTGATCGTTTTGTAATGTACAGAAGCATTGAATCATTATGTTGTGCGCCTGAAACTAACAGTGTTGTAGGTCAATTACACTTCCACTAAAAGAAAAGACACGTAATCACAGTATCCTAATAGGTCCTGCAGTGAACAATGTTTACATTGTCATTATAATGGTGCAAACACTAATTATTGATATAATTTAAAGCATGGGCTTCTTAGATGGCACAGTGGTAAAGAATCTGCCTGCAATGCAGGAGATGTGCGTTCCATTCCTGGGTCAAGAAGATCCCCTGGAGAAGGAAATGGCAACCTGCTCCAGTAATTCTTGCTTGGAAAACCCCGTGGACAGAAGAGCCTGGCAGGCTACAGTTCATGGGGTTGCAAAGAATCAGACACGACTGAGCATGCACGTGTGCATGCACGCATGATAAAATTCTGAAGAGAGGATGAGGAAGGAGAGGTGGAGATATTAGATCTTCATGTCTTGTAACATCTATAAATTTACTTTTCTCTTTTTTTATTGTATTTATAGGAGGTGATAGGCTTAACCAAACCTGTTGTGACAATCATTTCACAAAATATGTAAATCATCTTGCTGTGCACCTTAAACAGTGATATATTCAACTTTTTCTTTTTCCTTTTTGGCCATGCTGTGTGGCTTAAGGGATCTTAGTTTCCTGACCAGGATTTGAACTCGGGCCCTCTACAGTGAAAGCATGGAGATCATGAGGGAACTCCCTATATAAATTTTTTTCCTAATAAAACTGAGAAAACAAAAAAACCCTTAAAGCGAAAAGGAAAAAAGCTCACAAAATATTGAAGATTTATTGCAGACACATACACAAAGAATGCAAAACCTATTGTTCACTTTTTATATTGAGCCCATGTTTAAATGATGGGCGCTAGTGATAAAGTGCCCACCTGCCAATGCAGGAGACATGAGAGACCTGGGTTTGATCCCCGGGTCAGGAAGATCCCCTGGAGGAGGGTATGGCAACCCACTCCAGTATTCTTGCCTGCTGAATCCCATGAACAGAGGAGGCTGGCAGGTTACAGTCGGTGGGGTCACACAGTTGAACACGACTGAAGAGACTTAGCAATGTCGAAATGATAACATTTTGCCTACAGGTGAAGTGAAGTGAAGTCGCTCAGTCGTGTCCGACTCTTTGTGACCCCATGGACTGTAGCCTACCAGGCTCCTCTGTCTGTGGGATTTTCCAGGCAAGAATACTGGAGTGGGCTGCCATTTCCTTCTCCAGGGGATCTTCCCAACCCAGGGATCGAAACCGGGTCTCCCACATTGTAGGCAGACACTTTTACCATCTGAGCCACCAGGGAACTCCAATGGGTGACATAAATTTGGTTCACCTGTTTCTTTTTATTATTCTCCATGTGATACTAGAACATTTTAAAGTGTATGCATGGCTGGCCCACGGAGGGGAGAAGTGGTTGGGTCACTGATATATTTTACTAACAATTTATGCTTTATTTTGACATTACTGGCTTTACCTGTTGTCTCAGCCAGCATCACCCTCCCTCCCTGAAAACCCATTTTGCAGACGAGGAAACTGAGGCTCAGACCTTAGTTTTGGGAAATTGAAGTGGGCAAGTCTTACTCTTCTCTGCAGCTGGGGACAAAGTTCTCTGACCTTATTTTGTCCCTGCCCGCTTATCTCACCAGCCACATCATTAGTGCCCTAGGGAGCTGGGGATGACCTGGGGCCTCCTCCATTCTGTCTCCTCTCGGAGACTCCGCTCATGACTGACAACATTTCTCAGATGGAACCCATGGCCGGGGCTCTCATGCCAGGACACGTGCCCTGTCCTTCTGGTCGGAGCCCTTGCTCTGAGAGCTACTCGCTTAGCAAGGCTGAAGCAGGTTTCTGGACCCCTCTTTTCTGTTCCCCTTATCTCTCCAGGGCGAGGCTGAGGGTGCTGTAATATTTACTCATGGATCTGACCTCAGGGTGTGGCTTCCTGTGCCAGCCTGGCAAGGTCTGGGCTTGGTCGTGGGGAGGCTGTTGTTGGGGAGAAAGAACTCTGTGTCCCCTTAATGCCTCACCCTCAGAAGAACATCCAGGCTACTGTGCATGGTGGGGGGTGGACAGTGGACTGCAGGGGCAAGCCTCAGACCTTCGCCTTGGCTGTTCCCATTGCCTGGATGCCTGTCCCGCTCCCTGCCCCCATCCCAGTCTCACCTTATTCACCTGGGTTTTTCCAGGTCATTCAATCATTGAACAAATATTTATCGAACACTGACTACCTGCCAGGCTGGCTGGGGAGACAGGCAACATCCCTCTCCTTGTGGGGCTAAATCCTATTGGAGGGAGACGGGTCATAATGGAAAGACTGATAGAGAATATCGTGTCAAGTGGAGACAAGTGTTATAAAAATATGAGATAGGGCCAGAGGATTGGGAGTGGCAGGGGTTGCTCTTTTGGTAGGGAGGTCAGGGAGAGTTTTTCTAGGAGGTGATGTTTGAGGTGAGACCTGAAGGAGGAGACCAAGGAAGCCTGTGATTATCTAGGGGAGCTGTGTTTTTGGTGGAAGTCTTGGGCTTCCCAGGTGGCTCAGTGGTAAAGAATCCCCCTGCCAAGAGTGGAGACTCAAGAGACGCGGGTTGGAAAGATCCCCTGGAGAAGAAAATGGTAACCCACTCCAGTATTCTTGCCTGGGGAAAATCTCATGGACAGAGGAGCCTGGCAGGCTACAGTCCATGGTGCTGCAAAAGAGTCGGACAAGACTTAGTGACTAAATAACAGTGGGCAAGTGCAAAGGCCCTGAGGCAGCGAGGGCCGGGATGAGTGTGAGGAAGGCGAGGAGACGGGTGGGAGAGGACAGCGGGGGAGCTGGTTATCGAAGAGGTGAGGGCCTTCCCTCGTGGGCCAGTGGGCGCGGCTCTGCACTTCCACTGCGGGGGGCACAGGCTCAATACCTGGCCCGAAAACTAAGACCCCTAACTAAAATCCCACATGCCGTGTGGCCCAGCCAAGAAAAAAATGTAAAAAGGAGCAGGGGACCCAGAGCAGGGCCCTTTGGACACCAGATGGCCCCTTATAGATGAGTCACGTGCTGGTAAAGTTGAATTGGGATAAGAGCCAATGAGGAGCAGAGTGAGTGAAGTGAGTAAAGGCGCTCAGTCATGTCCGGCTCCTGCGACCCCATGGACTGTGGCCCGCCAGGCTCTCCCCTGTCCATGGGGTTCTCCAGGCAAGAATGCTGGAGTGGGTTGCCATTCCCTTCTCTAGGAACAGAAGGGAAGGGTTTCGGTGTAGGGCGAGGGGCCACAGGGGGCCAGGTTGGCACGGGTGAGGGGCTGGGTTTTTCTGGAATGTGGTCGAGGCTTGGAAGTGAAGGGCAGAATTAGGGACGTGAAGGGGAGCAGAGAGAGTGCCGGGGTTCTCTGGGGACTCCAAAGGGGCAGAAAGGGCCTGGGAGGGGCGACCTGGTGTCCCTACTCTCTGGGCCTCATGTTTCCCCATCAAGAACATGGGAAGGGGCTGGACTTGGATTTTGAGTTATGGTTAAAAGCAATTTAAAAGCTTTGGAAAACTTCAGATTTTACATGCTCATCCAAAGCAGAGGGCAGAACAACGCCCTTCCCCCGAGCTCAGGCCAATCTTGTTTCTTGTCCCTGCCTATGGTCTTCTCCCATTTGATTTTGAAAGCAAATTCCAGCCATGGTATTGTTTTTATTCATACTTAAGTCTGTATCTCTAAAACATTCAGTTCAGTTCAGTCGCTCTGTCGTGTCCGACTCTTTGCAACCCCATGGACTGCAGCACTCCAGGCTTCCCTGTCCATCACCAACTCCTGGGGTTCACTCAAACTCATGTCCATTGAGTCGGTGATGCCATCCAACCATCTCATCCTCTGTCGTCCCTTCTCCTCCTGCCTTCAGTCTTTCCCGGCATCAGGGTCTTTTCAAAACGAAAGGACTCATTACAAAAACATACTCGCAATGTCATTGTTTCACCTAAAAAGTGAAAACAAAACCAGCAGCGAACAATCCCTTAGTACCGTCATATACCCAATCAGTGTCCAAATTTCCAGTCACGTCCTGAATGTCAGAATCTCTCTTTGGGGGGGCATACTTTCCATCCCATAATATTCACCTTGGACTATTCATCCCATAATATTAATAATATTCGGCCATTCCCCAAATATAGTTTTAGAACCCTTTCATCACAGGGTTTCCCTGTGCCAAGATCCAAAAATGAGCCAAAAATCGTTCAATATTTTGAAGTGTTTGCTTCACTTCAGGTGTGTTTGCTTCCATTCAGTGGAATGCTTTCCTCAGACGAAATCGTCTGTGGAACCCCAGTGCATCCAGCAGATAAAAGTACCTTGGGGCTCGACTCAGCCCCTTCATCCAAGTAAAGGATCAAACCTGCACCCCCATCAAAGGTGTGGAGGGTGGTGAAGGGGCGTCCACACCTCTGAGGCCAGGCTACCCGCACCAACTGACCCCGGCCGACTCTTTCAGAGTGCAATGCCCTTTTGTACACAAAGGGGTTGAATTTGGGAGAGAAGGGTTTTCCCCATGAATCATTATCATTCTTGGTCATGGCCCAGCGCATTTCCTTCCCCACGCAGCCACTTCCTCGTTTGTAAAACAAGGAGCCACGGGCCTGAGAGTCTAGAGGTGCCTGTGGACTCATGGGAAGTAGGTGGTGGTGGGCAGTGACCCCTAGTGGACAGAGATGGGGCTGAGCGAGCTAAGGAGCCTAGGGGCTCGCAGTCCCAGCCAAGGACATTGGTCTCTTCCTAACCAGGCCCAAAACTGGGCCAGTGCCTGAAATTCCACCATCAGCATACCTCCTTCAGATTAAGCATTGCCCTCTGCTTGGACACACAGATCCCAGCATTTGAGTGGATATGGGTTACAGCCTGGTCCCTCATCCTTTTAGACTGGAACCGTGCAGAGGATAAAGCTTGGAGCTAGAAAGTCTTTGGTTCCATTTCCAGCTTGTCCCTTTACAGCCTGTGTGACCTGACCTCTTTCTTTTTTGGCTGCATGTGGAATCTTAAAGGTTCCCCAACCAGGGACTGAACCCATGACCCCTGCAGCGGAAGCTCAGAGTCCTAAGCACTAGGCCGCCAGGGAATTCCCTTACTTGACCTTTCTTAGCCTCCGTTTTTGCATCTATAAAATAGGAGGAATCATAGTACTTGCTTCATGAAACTATTTTGAGGATAAAATAAATAAGTAAAGCACTTATTGCATGGTGTTTGGTAAACGCTCAAGAAACATTTATTATTATTATTACATTGGCTTCCATATTTCCTCCCCAACTAGACTTTGAGCTCCCTGAGAGTGGGGGTTAGTCTAGTTTATCTTCCTGTCTCTGGTGCTCAGTTGAGTTCACACGACAGAGTTTGATGTATAGTAACTGCTCAATACACATTTGTCAATGAATGAATGGAGATGCTGTACACAGGAAGAGGAGATACAGATAGTGAGAATTCACACAGGTTCACTGATTCCACACGCATTCCTGGAACCCTTACCCTGTGCCCCATGCTGAGTGGTGCTGGGACTCATCGGGGGACCCTGACTGTGTTCTCTGGGGAACTCACAGTCCAGCAGGGAGATAAACCCACCTCCAGACCGTGATGATGACCTAGCATGGGCAGGACTGGAGTGGATAGGAACTCAGAATGGGAGATCTGACCCAGATTGGGAGTCAGGGAGGACTTCCTGGAGGAAGAGGCATCTGAGCCAAGATTGGAGGATGAACGAATGTGTAAGGCAGGTACAGTGGGGTGATATGGCTACAGGCATACTCCAGGCAGAGGGAAGAGAATACCTTCTTCAAGGTTCTTGAAGAAGTTCAGTCCCTCAGATCACAGACCACAGGGTTGGGGGGGAGGGGCAGAAGTCTGAGAGGTAAGACTGAGGGGCCCCCAGGAGGCAGACCCCGCAGGTAGTTGAAAGCTGTGGTGACTGTAGAGAGGATGGAAAGCCTAGCTCAGGACACTAGCGGGCAGCGGGCAGGGTCCGCTGCCTGCCTCAGTGAGACCGACGGAGGGAGGCACCCATGTTTCGGGGTCTGGGCAGCCGTGTGGACTCCATAGGCGCCCAGAAGGGCAAAGAAAGGGGCCGAGGCTGGAGGCAGGTGGATGCGCGGCACCACGCCGCCCGGCACTGGCCGGCGGGTCTGCGCGGCCCTCTGCTGCCCCCTGCTGGTTCCGCTTTGACTCGCGTCTTGCCTGTAAGTCTTGGCAACCAGGATGGGTCCAGTAAGCCCAAACCCAACCAGTGACAAAGAGGGTATAACCTGGGCAGCCGTGCTGCAGGATGTACCCCATTCACTGTCCCCAGGCTAACACCACCGACCTGGATCTCCAGCTGCCTTCCCCTGCTGACACGCTGAACTCAACTCAAGACTGGCCTCCCAAACCCTTCCCTTTTCTTTCTTTCTTTTTTTTTAAAACAGTGTTATTGAGAAGTAACGCACATGCCAAGTTTTTAGTGCGTTCCTAGAGTTGTACAACCATCACCACAATCAACCTTAGAACATTTCCATCACTCCCAGAAGAAACCCTGTCTCCATTAGCAGTCATTCCCCCATTCTCTCTCCCTCCCAGTCCCCTGCCCAACACTCATCTGCTTTCTGTCTCTCTGGATTTGCCTGTTCTGGATATTTCATTTGAGTGCAGTCATACACTGGGTGGTCTTTGGTGTCTGGCTTCTTTCACTGAGCATAGCGTTCTCAAGTTTCCTCCAGTTGCAGTGTGGATCAGTATTTCATTCCATGCATTTACTTATTTATGATTTTGCTGGGTCTTTGCTGTTAGTTGCAGCGCTCAGCCTTCTCATTGTGGAGGCTTCTCTTGTTGCAGAGCATAGGCTTCAGTAGTTGTGGCGCATGGGCTTAGTTATTCCTTGGTATGTGGGATTTTCCCGGACCAGGGATCAAACGTTTGTCTCCTGCATTGGCAGACAGATTCTTTACCACTGAGCCATCAGGGAAGCTCCTATTTCATTCCTCTGCGGGTAGATCACATTATGCTTATCCATTCATCTGCTGATAGCCAGTTGGGTTGTTTTAATTTTCAGCTGTTATGAATAACACGACTATGAACATTTGTGAACATGTTTCTGTGGGGATGTATGTCTTCATTTCTTTCAAACCTTGCCCTCTTGCAGCTTGGATGGCACCACTGTCCCCTACCCTTCAGTGGCAAACCAGGCACCTGGGCACTCTGGGACCCTGGCTTCCTCGGTGCCTGTTTCCTTCTCCCTCATAGCCCCGCTCCCTCATCCCCCTCAGACATTACCTTCATTGCTGCTCACTGTCAGCTCTCTGAGGGCAGGGATCTCTGTACGTGTTGTTCACAGGTGTCTCCTCAGAGCCTAGAACAGCTGTACACAGCAGGTGATCGATTAACATTTGTTGAATAGGTGAATGGACACATTGTTGACAACACCCTTCTCCTTCATCCCCTCATCTAATCCAGGATAAAATTACACAATATCAATATTTCACTCTAAATATCTTTCAGCTCTGTGCACTTCTTCCCCAGCCACCCCCTCCACCCTGGTCTAGCACTTGCTGAATGAATGGCCGAGTCGCTGAATGAACAGATGGGGGAGGGCAGACCTGCCTGAGAATTTCTCTCTAGAAAGCACAGTGGGTGAGAGCATGGGCTCTGACGTGAATCCTGAAGGTGTACTGACTGGGCTACTCACATATATTTTGGTTCTCCATATTTTGGGTATGAGGGCTTCCCTGGAGGCTCAGCGGTAAGAGAATTCACCTGCAGGAGCCACAGGAGACACGGGTTTGATTCCTGGGTTGGGAAGAGGCATAGTCTAGTCAGCAGTTGCAGCTTAGGCATCCCTAGACATGTGGAATCTTCCCCCATCAGAGATGGAACCTGTGTCCCCTCCTTTGGCAGGCAGATTCTTAACCACTGGACCACCAGGGAAGTCCAGTTATCATTATATTTAAAACTGGCTTCATCGTGGTGGAGGAAGAAGGAATGGTGCCCATTTCCTAGGGCTGTAGTACGAACCTATATTACTCTGCTAGAATGGCCATGACAAAATACCATAGACCTGATGGCTTCAACAACAGTTATTTTCTCACAATTCTGGAGACTGGAAGTTCAAGATCAAGGTGTCAGCAGACTTGGCTTCTTCTGAGGCTTCCTTCTTTGGCTTGCAAATGACTGTCTCATTATGATTTCACTTTTTTTTTCCATGTGTGTGCATCCCTAGGGTCTCCTCCTCTTCTTTTAATGGCCTTTTTACTTTAAATTTTTATTTATTTACTTCTGGCTGCACTGCACAGCTAGTGGGATCTAGCTGTTCAACCAGGGATTGAACCTTGGCCTTCCGCAGTGAGAGTAAGGAGTCCTAACCACTGGACCACCAGGGAATTCTCTCTTCCTCTTCTTGTAAGGACACTAATTGTACTGGATTACAGCCTTACCCCCGACCTCATTTAAACTTTCAGTTCAGTTCAGTAGCTCAGTTGTGTCTGACTCTTGGCGACCCCATGGACTGCAGCATGCCAGGCTTCCCTGCTCATCACCATCTCCCGGAGTTTGCTCAAACTCAAGGCCATTGAGTCGGTGATGCCATCCAACCATCTCATCCTCTGTCGTCCCTGTCTCCTCCTCCCTTCAGTCTTTCCCAGCATCAAGGTCTTTTCCAATGAGTCAGTTCTTTGCATCAGGTGGCAGAATTATAGGAGCTCAGCTTCAGCATTAGTCCTTCCAATGAATATTCAGGACTGACTTCCTTTAGGATTGACTGGTTTGATCTCCTTGCTGTCCAAGGGACTCTCAAGAGTCTTAATCATCTCTTTAAAAGTCCTACTCCAAAAAGAGTCACATGGGGGATTAGGGCTTCAACATGAATTTGGGGGGAACACAATTTATTGTAGAACAAAGCTGGTACCAAGGGAGCCAGAAGGCATGCAGCCAGCCTCAGAGAACTTACTCTTGAAAGTACTGCCATCGTGGATGTGGGGGTTGTTTCAATGAGGATTTACAGGGAGCTGGGTGTAACAGAATCCCTAAGTAATGCAAGGGTCATTCTTCCACCTACCACACAGTCTTTGTTTTTTGGCTCCCAGAGGAAAAGCCAGTCTTCGCAGGGGCTTACATGCCCTGCATGGTCTGCCCCTGCCCATCTCCCTGACCTCACCTCCCACCCTTTCCCCCTTCTTTATTCTGCTTCTGCCATGCTGGCCTCCTTGCTGCTCTTCGAACACACCAGGCAGACACCTACCTCAGGGCCTTTGCATTTGCTGGTCCCACTGCCTGGAATGCTTTCCTTCTAGATCCCCTCATGGGTCCCTCCCTCTCCTCCTTTAGGTCTCTATCCACTGCTACCTTCTCAGCTAAGCCTCCTCTGCCCTCTTTGTTTAAAATCTCAATCCCCAAACACTCTCACTCTTCTCTATCCCTCCCACCCCAACACATCACAGGTGGCTCAGTGGTAAATAATCCCTGGGTTGGGAAGATCCCCTGGAAGAGGAAATGGCAACCCAGTCCAGTATTCTTGCCTGGAAAATCCCATAGACAGAGGATCTTGGCGGTCTATAGTCCACGGGGCTGCAAAAGAGTCAGACACAACTGAGTGACACACACACACACACAGTCCCCCAACACTCCCGCCCTCCTTCTCTCTTTACGCCTCCAGCCAACACACCACATATGTTATTTATTTAGTTTCTTGACTCTCCGTTGCCAGAGTGACCCTCCAGGAGAGCAGGGATGTTTGTTTTGAACAGTGCAGGGCACACAGTTTATTTATTGCTGACTGAATGAATAAATTAGAGGGCAAGAGATGGAACCCACATTGAGGACAGGGTTGAGTGGGGGTAGAGGAGAAAGTGGCTGCCCCAAACTGGGTGTGTGTGTGGGGGGAAAGGGCAGAAGTTGACAGGTTCTGAGAGATCGAATTTTAAGAGGGGCTGGATCTGCTTGGACAGGGAAGGGGCCCCAGCGGCCGTGGAAACTGGCCTGGACTGTCCTCTGGCGCCACAGGTTCATGAGGCCAGAGCTTGTGGTCATGTGCCTTGTGCTCTGGGGCACGTGTGGTGGGGAGCCCAGGGGAAGGGGCTTCCCGGGAGGTCAACAGAGCTGGGTGGGGCATTGTGGGTTGAGATGAGGAAGCCTGGCCAAGCAGGGGCTCCTGCGGTCTGGCTGGAAGCAGGCCTGAGACCACCCTCTGGGGGGCTTTGGAGTGGAGCAGGGGTAGTAAGAGCCTGCTTTTCCCAGGCATGGGCCCAGGCAGGTTGCTGGAGGGCCAGACCTCAGGGCGCCTGTCCGCTCAGCTGGGGAGTGAGGAGCTAGGCCAGTCACCACCCTGCTGGATGCCGCCTAAGCCACAGCCGAGGCATCCTGTCGACCTTGCAGCGCCGGGTCCCGGTCGCGCTGCGTCTCTGCGGAGGCTTTTCTGCGGGTTCAAGGTCCCCGGGGAAGTCTGAGGCGTCTCCTCTCCCTGGCTGGCCGCACCTGGGACCCCTTCAGGGCGCGGGCACCAGCTGGCAGTACGGGGCAGGGTCGGGGTTCAGCAGATCCTGGGGGGAAGGGGAGGGAAAGAGACGGAGGGGTTGCTGTGGTTGGGGGTGAGAGCCAGGGGGAGACAGAGACACAGAAAAGGAGGGACAAGGAGAGCGAGCGAGAAGCAAAGTTCTGTGCAGAGTACAGAAAAGAGAGGTAGGGAGAGACACACGGTCACGAGGGGCTGGGGGGCGGGGTGGGGAGACCCCAGAGCGGGGGAGAGACACTAAGAGCGGATACACAGGGACGCTGCCGGAGGCAGAAGTTCAGGGGCAGACAGCGGGCGACTGGCTGAGACCCAGGCCCAGGGACGGGGGCCCTGCGGTGGGGCGCGGACTCGCTGCGTGACCCTGGGCAAGGCCCTCTCCCTCTCTGGGCTTCATTCCTTCCTGTGTAAGTTCACCGCATTGGCATCCTTTGACGAAGCAAGAAACTGCAACCCGCCCCTCCTGCGCCCCTCGCCCCGCAGACGGGAAATGACTTGCCCGGGAAGTCTCAGCGAGGGGGCCACGCGCTTCCTTCCCCGGAGCTCGGGAGGCGGGGGCGGGGCGGAGAGGAAGCCCCGCCCACCGAGCCTGGCGGCCCTGGCCCCGCCCCGCTCCCCAGCTCCTCACCTGGTAGGGGTGGTTCTCAGGCTCCGGCAGCGGGGGCGGTGGGGGCGGGGGCAGGGGCAGGTCTGGCGGCTGCAAGGGAAGAACAGAGGTGAGCCCCCCACCTTTGCCCTCTGGTATCGGGACAGACCTGGACCCCGGGTCCCCATCGCCCCTCCCTGACTCTGAGGCCTCTAAGTGAAGGGAATTAACCTCCGTGTACTCAGTGTTCTCCTCTGAGAAATGAGTTCATGGGAGGTGCAGCCAATGGCCTGACAATCACCCAGATAATGCTCAGCCTCCCCCTCAGCACATGTGGTTCTAAGCTTTCAGTCGTAACTGTTTAAGTCCCTTTTCCTCTTCTCCTCCACCTTCTTCTTTCTTTTCCTTTTTTAAAAAATCTGATTGCACCATGAGGCTTGTGAGACCTTAGTTCCCTGATCAAGGATTGAACCTGCACCCTCGGCAGTGAAAGCGCACAGTCTTAACCACAGGACCGCCAGGGAATTCCCAGTCTCTCTTCTTATTTCTTACTTTAATCAGTCCTTTCCACCTGACTGTAAAGGGGATATCTGCTCAGTGTAGAAAATCCAGACACTTAAAAGAGGAAGATAAAGCCCACCCACCAGCCTCCACCCCCAGAGACAAATTGTCTTTGTGTTGTGCTGTTTCCTTTCAGTCTCTTTTGCTTATATTTTTAAAATAGGGAGTGGCCTAGACAGGGTGCAGCAGTTCCCAAACTGTGTGACAAGGCACCCTAGGGCACCCCAGCACACTCGGAGGGGAGGCAGCAGGTCAAAAGCAGGCTTTAGGGGTGAGGGGCGGGGGCTCACCGTGGCAGTGTTCATGGGCCCCGTGTCACCGAGAGGGGACACCAGGAGGACTGGCGATGGTATTGCTTCATAGATGCTGTCATCACCTGAAACAGAGGACGAGAGGGGGAACCGGCTGACAGATGGCCCACAGGTCCGTTCCAGCTACTGCAACTAACATTTGTGTTAAGCCCTCTTCTTGCCCAGCCCTATGCTGGGGACACAGTAGTGCCTGAGGCAGCGCTGGCCTTGCCCTGCCTTCCTGGGGCTCATGGTTCGGTGGGGGAGACAAACCTGTCCCCAGTCAGGGATGACCCAGAGTGTGCAGAGTTGGAGTGGGGGAGCCCATAGGACTCCTGGAGGGGGGTCAGGAAGGACTTCCTGGAGGAGGGGACCTCTGAGAATAGCAAGAGAAGTGAGAGACATGCAAAGGCAAGAGAGTGGGTGTGCAGAGGCCTGGCAGTGAGAATGTTGGTGCTTGAGGAACTATGTTTCATCTGTCTGGATTATACTGGGTAGGTCAAAAAGTTCGTTTGGGTTTTTCTATAAAATCTTATGGAAAAATCTGAATTAACTTTTTGGTGACCCCAATATATATATATATATATATTTCTTTGTATTGTTTGGGGGATGGAAATGTTACTTATGAGAGATGAAGCCAAGAAAGACAGAGGGGACCAGTTAATGAGGGGCCTTGAGAGTCATGTTAAGGAGTCTGAACTTTGTCCTAAGGGTACTAGGGAGCCATATACGGTTTTTGAGCAGAGGAGAGACAGGGTCAGAGATTTAGAAGGACTCTGCTCAGAAATGGAGTGGAGGTGAGTGTGGGAACTGGGTTGGGAGATCCAGAAAATGGAGCTTGGGTGGGGTTGTGACCCGTTGGAGGACAGGAGCCAGCAGTGTTGTGACAGAGGATGGGAGTACTAGACATTGAGAAAAGGAGGAGAATCAGGTTTGGGGTGAGCGCTAATGTGCTCAGATTCTGTGGGCTGAATCTGGGGAGTCCCAGCAAGGTCTGGGTGGGGAAGTGATTGAGAGGCCCCAAACTGGGGACCACAAGGGGGTTTTTGGCTGGGAGACAGAGGAGGAGGGGGCCCTGAGGAGAGCCAGGTTGCGAGACGGGGACCTCTGGCTTACCAGCATGATGACTGGGGCCCAGCTCTGGTTTCTCTGTGGCTGTTATCCTGGGGGCACATGGAGGAAAGGATATTAGAATTGAAAGATGCTCAGGTGGCTGGAGAGAGACTCAGAGAAGCTGGAAAACCCATCAGGCCCTAGAGAGAGAGAGAGGGTCCCCGCTTCAAAATGACCCAGGACAAGTTCTGCGCCATCCCAGCTTCCTCACCCGTAATCCTCAGCCACCAATCCTTCCTCAGGTTTCCCCTGCTGCCACCTTACACAGGGCATTCTTAATCTCGTCAGTTACACAGACCACCTGAACGATTCAGCTCCACCTACCTGTTTCATGATTTCCTTAATATTCCTCTTTAAATCGGCTCTTTTGATAACCTTATTTAAAAAGTACGTGACCTCCCTACCACGAATTCATTAACTCACTGAACAAATATTTATAAAAACACTGACCATGGGCTGGGCACTGTTGAAGTCACTGGGGACACAGCTGGGAACAAGACTGACAAAGACCCCTGGCCTCCTGGAGTGGACGCCATAGTGAGGAGAGAGGGAGAGGATTCGAATAAATGATGGGACATTGAACATCAGGGAATGAAAAGTGGGATGAAGGAAAATAAAGACTGCAGGGGGCAGAGGGTGACCACGGTGTGGACTTTGGCCTTGACTCCAGGACCAAAGCTGGCCAATTTATTTATTTATTTGGCTCTGTCGAGTCTTAGTTGCAGCCCGGGGGACTCTTCATTGCATCATGTAGGATCTTTACTGGCTGAGTAGTTACAGCGCCTGGGCTTAGTTGCCTGTAGGATCTTAGTTCCCAGGCGAGGGATCGAACCCATGTCTCCTGCATAGCAAGGCTGATTCTTAACCAGTGAACCACCAGGGGTGTCCCTGACTAATTTTAACAGACTGGCTGCTAAACAGGAGAATGGGAGACAGACTGTGGGGGTGGGAGTGGCAGCAGGGAGACCAGTTGGAAACTGTTACATTGTGAATGAAAATAAAACTCCATACGGCTGGACATAAGTATAGAAAGTGAGAAAGTAAAAGTCAAACAATGGTTTAGATTCATAGCTCCATATGTTGCTGATTTTCTCTTCATAGAAAAAAGAATGCTTCTAGCAAGCATTGCTGCTGCTGCTAAGTTGCTTCAGTCGTGTCCAACTCTGTGCGACCCCATAGATGGCAGCCCACCAGGCTCCTCCGCCCATGGAATTTTCCAGGCAAGAGTACCGGAGTGGGGTGCCATTGCCTTCTCCGTAGCAAGCATTGCTGCTGCTGCTGCTGCTAAGTCGCTTCAGTCGTGTCCGACTCTGTGTGACCCCATAGACAGCAGCCCACCAGGCTCCCCCATCCCTGGGATTCTCCAGGCAAGAACACTGGAGTGGGTTGCCATTTCCTTCAATGCGTGAAAGTGACAAGTGAAAGTGAAGTCGCTCAGTAGTGTCCGACAAGTAGCGACCCCATGGACTGCAGCCTACCAGGCTCCTCTGTCCATGGGATTTTCTAGGCAAAAGTAATGGAGTGGCTTGCCATTGCCTTCTCCGGTAGCAAGCATTAGAAAGGCATTAAAAACCTGATCAAGGTGTTCATTGCCGCTCTCAGAATCATTGAAAAAGAGAAGAAAAAGGAATTCTTTTCCCCATCTGATTCAACGCCTTTAAAATATCATAACTTTAAAAATGTCATCAAAAGGTTAAAAATTTTATAGATTTGGAAATGTTTCAAACTTACCTAGAATCACTGGCCCTCTGGGAGGGAAGCTGGTCAGAGGGTCAGGATATATGGTGTCTACCTTTGGTTCTGGAGCTTACAAGGCAGGCAGGTAAGGTTCACTATCTTGAGAACTTTTTGCCATTCACGGGCCAGTTCTGTGCCCTTTGGTAAATGACTTCTAGTCTCTAAGGCTGTGGCAAACTATGATGTGTGTGTGTGTGTGTGTGTGTGTGTGTTTGCTCAGCCGTGTCCTTCTCTTCATGACCCCGTGGACTGCAGCTCCCTTTTATGTACTTATTTATTTTGGCTGCATCCTGTCATAGTTGTGGCATGCGGGCTTCTCTAGTTGCAGGACACAGGCTCAGTTGCCCCTCGGCGTGTGGGATCTTAGTTCCCTGACCATGGATTGAACCCTCATCCCCTGCACTGCAAGGTGGATTCTTAACCACCAGAGCACCAGAGAAGTCCCCCATCACCTCTTCTTGCATCATCTTTGAGATGACAAGGATGTCTAGCAGGTATGGCTTATGTGCCTCCACTTCCTTTGATATGACTGCGGCAGGCATTGTTAATCCATCGCAGCATCTTTTCTCCCTAACTTAGATGGGACTCCCCACCTCCTTTTCTGTCAAGCTGTCTAGTGCCTAGAACAGTACCTGGCCCAAAGTGGGCCCTCAACAAATATGTGTAGGTTAATTTACTGGTCGGAATTGGGCTGGGAGGTGAAAGCTGTTTGCCACCCCTAAATTAGAACATATTCAGGGAAGACAACATCTTGAAGGTCAGGAAACTATAACACAGAAGGAAGAGTTGAGGGAGGAGACAAAATTACTGCTTTCATTTTCTAGGGATTACTGAGTGGAAGTGAAATTAGACATCTTAGCTCAGAATCAAGGTAGGAGACAAAGTTCTGAAGAGGCTGATCTCATGAGAAAGGAATTTTTCATGAATACACTGTTCCCTGGGAAAACGGGCCTCCTCCCCCTTCTCTTTGTGTCTTAGACTCTCCCTCCTTCCCGCCTACCCAACCCCTCAGAGGTCGGCACCATCTGATGCCTTTGCCTGCCCACCATCCACTCCCATTCTTTGGCAGTTACATCTGGTTTTCTTTTGAGGAACTTTCCCCACTCTCAATCCATTTCATCATGTGGAGCCAGGTTTATCTCTCTGGCTCCAAGGTTATACAAGTAGCTCAAGTTTGCATTCTAAGACCTGGCCATGGTGATTGTTTCATGAAAGGACATGTGATTTAGTTAAGCCGGTGAGAGGCAGCTCTGGGGTTTTTGATGGAACTATCAGGGAAAAGGTTCTATTTTTCCTCTTGGGTGGCTAAGCTGGAATATAAGCCTAGAGCCACTGAGAGCTATCTTCTCACACCTTAAGGGGAGAACCTTCCTGGAAATGGAGCCACCATAGAGAAAAGGAGAGTTGAGTGGTCTACATTCTATCAGAGTTTCTTGATAGAATTGAGCCCCTGGATCCAGCCATATTTCTTATTACTTGGTAAGCCAGAATAAAGGTAAGGTCTCTGTCCCTTGCAATGCAGAATTCTGTCTAATACAAGGTAAGAAGATCCTCTCCACCTCAGGGGTTCCAGGATGGATGAGATTGTGTATGAGTTGGATGATGTGACTTAGGGAAGAAGAATCAAGGGGATACAAGAGGGGAGGGGAGCAGACTGACAGGAGAGAGGGCTGGGGCTCCTGTACCTGTGGTTCTGAGCCCTCCAGCCTCTTGTCACCAGGAGGTAGGCTATGCTGCCAATGAAGATACTCCCAGTGGCAAGAGAGCCAATGACGATAGCAGCCACAATCCCAGCACTCACAGGCAGGTTGGTAACGGGCAGCTCCTTAGGCTTTTCTGGGGAGTGAGAGAGAGAGAGAGGGCCATGTGATTCTTCGGAAGGCCTCCCCACCACCCTCGTCACTGTATCAGTGACAGTCCATAGAACACTGATGTGTGATTTCATCTTCCCAGCTCAGAGCTTTCTCCTGCATTTCAGATCTGAGCATCCAACTGTCCGGTTGATTCCACTGCACGGAAAAGTCAACATGTCCCAGATGGAACAGCTTGGATCCCTCTACCTCAAAATCTCTGCTTCTCTTGGATTTCCTTCCAACCTCAGCACATCCCACATCTACCTCCTGACACGCTGCCCCACCCTTGCTCCAGTGACCGGCTTTTTCTTGCCTCAGCTGATGACCCCTCCATGCTTCCAGGAAAAGGATGAGGTTCTGGACTGTGTTTTGTCAGGGACATAAAGGACTCGTAGGATTCTCAAACTCAACATGCCAGATCTGGGACCAAGCCTTACCTGACTCTGGCCCCCTCCAAAAGGACCTCTGGCCTTTCATCTCAATCTGGACATCTGTTTTAGCTAAGCCTGGGGTCTAGAATCCACTTGCCAGTTCAGGAGACATAAGAGACACGAGTTTGATCTCTGGGTTGGGAAGATCCCCTGGAGGAGGGCATGGCACCCACTTCAGTATTCTTGCCTGGAGAATCCCCACAGGACAGAGGAGCCTGGTGGGCTACAGTCCACAGGGTCGCAAAGAGTTGGGCACGACTGAAGCAACTGAGCGTGCAATTCAACACACAACACATTCCAAGCCTGGCTCCCTGCCATTCTGGAGACCCTCTGAGTTGTCTAGGGTCCTTGAATTTGTTCCTTTTCTGTTTAAATCAACCAGAAGCAGTTTCTGTTGCTGTAGCAGAAAACTTCCCTGATTCACATGATTTTCACAGCTTGTTTATATTTTCTGCCTTTTATTTTATTATTTTTTAAAATATTATTTATTCTTGGCTATCTTTTCTGCCTTTCATTTTATTATTTTTTAAAAACATTATTTTAAAATTTTTATTTATTTTTGGCTGCTCTGGGTCTTCTCCGTGTGCTGCACACAGGGCTCTTCGGTGCGAGGGCTTGGGTGTGCAGGCTTGGTTGCTCCGAGGCATGTGAACACTTCTCGGGCCAGGGATCCAAATGGTATCCTCTGCCTTGCAGGTGGATTCTCAACCACTGGACCACCAAGGAAGTTTTTCTGCCTTTTATTATAGACAGTGAGCTTGTGAAGAGCCAGCCTGTGAATCACTGTATTTTCCAAAGTTGATTGCAACTGAACACCCTTCTTCAATATGACTTTGCCGTTCTCCTATCTAGCGGAAGGTCTAATCTCCCTCCCTTGAATGTGGGCCAGCCTTAGTGATTCATTTGTAATCAGAAGAATACGGTGTAGATCAAGGTGTGTGACTTCCAAGGCTAGGTCAGAAGAAGCCATGGAGTTTCTGCTGTGGTCTTCCAGAACACTTGCTCTTTCCATGCTTTCCCATCATGAACTCAGAACCCAGCCACCATGTTGTGAGGAAGCCCAAGCAGTCACACTGGTGAGGACACGTGACATCACACTGGTGAGGACACACTGATCATTGATAGCCCCAGCTGAGCTCCCAGTTGACAGCAAGTGCATGAAGACACCTCTGGGTGCTTTTAGCTTCCAGCATTTGAGCCAAGCTCAGCCTTTTGAAGCCTTTCATCTGAGGCTGGATATCAGGAGGCTGTCTGTATTCTTGACCCCAGAAATCATGAACATAATAAAATGGTTGTTGTTTTATACCACTGAGTTTGTCCCACAGCAAGAAGTAGCTGGAACCGAGCCTCACATTCTGTTTCTTCTTCCAGGACTGAAACTTCTTTTCTTTTGGCTTTTCTCTTCGCTGGTCTCTGGGACCATCTATTCTCAGTTCCATGAAGTAGATTTATCCATGTTGATCCTTTTATCTTTTATTTTAATTTTGGCTGTACTGGGTCTTTGTTGCTGCGTGGGAGCTTTCTCTAGCTGTGGAGCGGGGTCTGCACTTCATTGCTGTGTGAGGGCTTTTCATTGCAGTGGCTTCCCTTGTTGCGGAGTACAGGCTCTAGGGCGCATGGACTTCAGTAGCTGTGATCCTCAGGCTCTAGAGCATGGGTTCAGTACTTGTGGCATACAGGTGTACCTGCCCCAAGGCATGTGGGATCTTCCCGGACCAGAGATCGAACCCGTGGCCCCTGTGTTGGCAGGTGGATTCTTAACCATTGCACCACCAGGGAAGTCTCTCCATGTTGATCTTTGATTAGATAGAATCACATTGAAAAAGTGCTTTGAGAGACCAGTATGCAAACCGACAACTGTCAGACCAGCTCTGAAAACAGAATTCTGACTCACAAGGTACAGAGAACTGCCTAGGAAACCAACCCTCTTTCAAACAGCCCAGGAAGCCAGCTAAAGTCAGACTTACAGGAAGCCAGATTTCTATCTCTAGTGACAACACGGAAGCTGAACAATAACTTCTGTAACAATCAGTGCCAAATGGCCGGGACTTAATTACCAACTAACAGCCTCCCTAATTTTTGTCCCTTTTTTCTAATTCAGGGCCAGCCAGAGAAAGCCAAACACGTACCCTAACCAATCACCTAGGATGTCCTGCTTTTCTGTGCCAACAGCCTCCCACAAGGACACACCTGTAGCCTTTCCTGTTTTTCATTCCAAAGCTTTTCCACCTCTCTGCCTGCCTTTGAGTCTCTGCCAAAATGCAAGGGATAGTGGATGACTCCCCGGCTACATGCAAGCTCTGAATTAATAGCCTTTGTTTTCCTCCTTTGGTTATCCTTTATTTCCACAGCTTCAAAAGTAGCAGCTTCACATGGACTTGCCAAGGCAGTCCTCTAAAGCAGGTGGTCTCCAAACTCTGGGATCTAATGCCTGATGATCTGAGGTGGAGCTGATGTAATAATAAACAGAAATAAAGTGCGTAATAATAGTAATGCGTTTGAATCATCCCCAAACTACTCACCCCACCCCACCCGCCATGGAAAAATTGTCTTTTATGAAACCAATTCCTGGTGCCAAAATTGTTGGGACTCTAAAGGACCCTGTGATGGTGGTGATGTCGTTGCCCCCATTTTACAGGCATAAGAACAAAGCCTCTGAAAGTTTTGGCCATTTCACTAAAGGTCATATTGACACCCGTGTTATGCAGTCCAGGTCCCAGGTACAGAAACTGTTTTGTTTTGTTTTTTAAACCACACAGGTTAGTTGTGTTTTATCAACAGGATGCTGCAAAGACCCGAGACAAAACCAGACTGAACTGGCTAGATCCAAGAAGGCCAACTTTCCTTGCCTCGTTTATCTCTGTGTTTTCATACCAGGCCCTGAGAGCTGAAGAACACTTGCTCTGATTTATCTCTGTGTTTGTTTCAAAGTACTTGGTATCTTCCAGCGATGCTTTGCAGCTGTGTGCTAAGAGATATATAGTGGTCAACCGCCCCAAAACTGGCTCTGACATGACCCCATGAGTGCGCCTGTGCAGCTGAGACCTGGAGGTGTCCAAGAGTTACCTTTGTTTCATTAGATCTCTGCCCAAAGAGGGGATTTATACTCCGCTAGGCAAAATTAGCTTCCCTGGTGGCTCAGCAGTAAAGAATCTGCCTGCCAATGCAGGAGACTTGGGTTCTATCCCTGGGTCAGGAAGATCCCCTGGAGAAGGAAATGGCAACCCACTCCAGTATTCGGAGCCTGGTGGGCTACAGTTCATAGGGTTGAAAAGAGTCGGAGGTGACTTAACAACTAAAACAACAAAGGCTCAGTTAGAGCTATGTGCAAAGGAGCATGGGTGACTGCGCATGCCCAAGGCTGCCCCTGAAATCTCCACCCCTTTCCTAGGGCTCTGATGACCTGTCTGTTTCCTAACCGTTAAAATCCCCCTACTCCTCTCCCTTCAGAGGGAAGAGGCTTTTAGAGTAGAAGTTCCCCTTCTCCATTCTCTGGCCACTCTCAAGCCTGTCTTGCTTGCACCAAATTCAGTTTCATTATTGGCAGCTCAAACTTGAGCCTGAGTGGGAAAGAACTCTCTGAGCTGGGGGGGTGGATTTGGGTTCAGCTAGGGCCCCAAGGGCAGGCTTTATGTCTAATTCTATAACTGCTTTGTGGGTCAGGACTAAACTTTTGACTCCAAATAGTTAGTTTATGATGATAGCTGTTAACACTCAGGCAGAATCAAGACCTGACTAGGAGCATAGACTCTGGAGCCAACTAGTCTGGGTTCCAGCCCAGCATCTGCTTCTCCCTATATGGGTGACCTAGACAAGTTACTCAGATTGTGCCTCAGTTTTCCTGTAAAACGGGGATCATCATGCCATGGTTGGGAGGGCAAAGACGATAACTGTGTGAGAAACGCACTCTACACTGTCAGTCAGGGGCAGTCAGGCTCCACAACTAACCCCCATGGGTATCAAAGGGCCTGAAGGCTTTGAGGAAACCGGGCAGAGTTGCTCAAATGCCCCAAACCCTTATGACTAGGTTTCTGGGACTGTGGCTCCCCTCTGTACTTTTGAGCCAAGTTTTTGTTGCTTGCGGGCTGTGTGACCTCGGGAGACTGACTTCCCCTCTCTGAGCCACAGTATTGTCATCTGTAAACTGGGGACAGTTTACAGTATCTACACATCCTGAGCCTTCACTTGTGTTTCTGTGAATCATATGCCTTGGGAGTCCTGCCAGAGACTCTCTTTCTTAGGTCCTTTTTCCATGGGGACCTGTCATGTGAGTCAGGCTCCCTGATCAGATGCATCCACGTGAAGCCAGAGATGCAGGTACCACGTGGGGCCTGTGATGGTGAGGCTGGAGCCCGCACGTCCACCAACGTATAAACTCCACAAGAGCAGTGATCTTTGTTTTTGCCTTCTGTAAACTCAGTGTCTGGCATACAGTAGGTGCTCGATGTAGATGCTCGTTGAATGATACATGAATGAATGCAGCCTTCCAGGGGCCCTCAGGCAGGGGTTCTGGGCCCCAGGGGCGCAGATGTTGTGGGCAATGGCTACTCCAGTAGGAGCAGTTGCACCGAGTTATTTATACCTTGTTCCTTGCTTCTAGCCTCGGGAAGTTCCTGTGAACGTGTACTACCTTTTTTATTTCTTATGTTTTTTTTTTTTAATTTAACTGTAGTTGGTTTACAACGTTGGGCTAGTTTTAGTTGTATAACTTCAGATTCTTTTATTGCAAACTCTAGCAAGATACCGACTATGGTTCCCTGTAGTAGTGTTAGTCAGCCAGTCATGTCCGACTCTTTGTGACTTCATGGACTGTAGCCCGCCCAGCTCCTCTGTCCAGTATTCTCGGGGCGCGAATACTGGAGTGGGTGGCCATTTCCCTCTCCAATGGTTCCCTGTGCTATACAGTAAATCCCTAATGTTTATCTATTTTATATATAATGCTCTGTATCCCACACTCCTCATTTATCCCACCTCATCCCCTTTGGTAACCGTAAGTTTGTTTTTCATGTCTGTGAGTCTATTTCTGAGTTTTAAATAAATTGATGTGTATTATTTTTTTCAGACATGCTGCTGCTGCTGCTGCTAAGTCACTTCAGTCGTGTCCGACTCTGTGTGACCCCATAGACGGAAGCCCACCAGGCTCCCCCGTCCCTGGGATTCTCCAGGCAAGAACACTGGAGTGGGTTGCCATTTCCTTCTCCAATGTGTGAAAGTGAAAAGTGAAAGTGAAGTCGCTCAGTCGTGTCCGACCCTTAGCGACCCCATGGGCTACAGCCTACCAGGCTCCTCCATCCATGGGATTTTCTAGGCAATAGTACTGGAGTGGCTTGCCATTGCCTTCTCCGTTCAGACATGCTAAACTTTATTAAACCCCTTTCTGGGGACTTCCCTGGTGGTCTGGTGGCTAAGATGCTATGCTCCCAATGCAGGGGGCTTGGGTTCGATCCCTGGTCAGGGAACTAGAGGCCACATACTGGAACTAGAAGATGGCACGGGATGCAACTAAGACCTGGCACAGCCAAATAAATAAATTTAAAAGATAAATATATATATAAAAAAACAAACTAAAAACACCTTACTGCACATGCCAGTCGGAGTTGGCTTCTGTTACAGCCAAACTCCCTCATGATGCAGAGAGATTCAGTGTGTGAGTTACCTGGAATGCTGGAAGTGTTGTCGGCCATTTCTGTTCCCACCTAGGTTGGGGGGCTGAATTTGGGGCCCTCCAATATAAATGTCTGGGGCTGAGGACACCCACCCTAACATGAGGACCCTCCCAACCAAGCCTATCCCCGGGCTCTTTTTCCTCTGCTCTTCTTTTTATGCTGGGCTGAACTGCCTGGCTTCCCTGCTCCCTGTGCTCAGCACTCTGAAATGAAGGCCATTCCCCAACCCCTTTGCTTGCTTTCTCCAAGGGGATCCCTCAGTACTTCCATGGGAGTCCGTGTGTAAGAACCTTGTGGCCGGAGGGCCAGGGCTATGCACTTGGCTCCTCCCCTTCCCAGAGGCCTGCTCTGGGGCCCGCTCTGGGCCTCCATTTACCTCTCTGTAAAATGGGGACCATCCCAGGGCTACCTAGGAGGTTCTTATGGGAATGGAATGAAGTGAGGTTGGCAAAGCACTTAGTTGGAGGGGCTGGTAAGTAGTAAGTGCATCATAAATCAGAGATGGGGTTGCAAATATTCACTGAGCAGTTCATGTGTGCTAAGCCATGCTCTAGGCACTAGGAGATTGATGATGAACAAAGTGATAAAGTCTACCTTGTGACTATTGAGTCCTGGCTCATCTTCCCAGCCGTCATCCCCAGCTCCCCTTCTGGTTTGTTGTACTTGATCCCATCTCCTCGGAAAAGGGGTGGGCCTTTGGTTCAAGGGGGAGCAGACTTACAGGCCAGATAGGGCCAACCAGATTCTCTGTCTGTCTGTCTCTCCAGCTCCCTTTCTCCCTATCTCTGCATCTTGGAAGAGAAGACTCAGAATACCCAAAGAAGCCTGTGTAGTGTCTTGCTAGGAATGTTTGGCTGTGAGAGGAGAATGGAGCCCTGGGGCAGAGGTGAGACTGGAGATGGCGCCCCCTGGAGGGGGAGGGGTCACCTGCCTTCCCCGCACAGCTTCCTTTCCCCTCCAGGCTGGGCACCTGGTCCATTCATTCATCCATGCAACAGTGTGATTGGCCCTGTTCTAGCCGCTGAAGAAGCAGCTGTGAACCCAGGCCCAATACAGAGCCCACATCTCAGGGGCTGCCTCTGGCGTTCTACAAGACACCCCCACTTTGAGTCAGTTGGAGAGAGCTTCTATCCTTACAACCCAAGTGTTAGTTGCTCAGGAATGTCCAACCCTTTATGACTTCATGAACTGTAGCTTGCCAGGCTTCTCTGTCCATGGAATTCTCCAGGCAAGAATACTGGAATGGGTTGCCATTCTCTTCTCCAGGGGATCTTCCCAACCCAGGGATCGAACCCAGGTCTCTGGCATTGCAGGCAGATTATTTACTGTCTAAGCCACCAGGGAAACCCCTGGCCTTGGCTCAAATCTATCCTGCAGCGCTGGCCTCCTAGGATGCTCCCTGTTCACTGCCCTGTCTCAGCCATGCTGGCCTCCTGCCAGCTAATTCATAAGCCCTGTAGCTTCCTGCCCCAGGCCCTATGCACAGACTGAGCCCTCTGCCGATATACCTTCCAGAGCTCTTTCTTCTCTAATTAGAACTTGCAGGGGACTTTTCTGGTGGTTCCAGTGGCTAAGACTGTGTGCTCCCAATGTGGGGGGCCTGGGTTCAACCCCTGGTCAGGGAACTAGATCCCACATGGTGCAACTAAGAGTTCGCATGCCACAGCTAAGAACCAGGGCAGCCAAAACAAAAAGTAGTAAAAAACAAACAAACAAAAACTGTCGATCATCATTCAAACTTTGTTGAAGGAGCACCTTTTCAGGCAACATCCCTGACACCCCTCTTTACAATTTCATAAGTCCTGCACTTTCCTTCCCAGTACCTGCACTGTGCATAAGAATCTATTGTATGTGTGTGTGATTATGAAGTTAATATCTGTCTCCCTCACTGGGCTGTGAGCCCCAGGAGGGGAAGGTCAGGGCTGCCTTGGTCACCACTCTGTCCCCAGCACTGCTCAGTACTGGCCAGACACAGAGGAGGCCTTGAGGAGGTGGCTCGTAGTGGGTGCTTGCTGAAGGAGGAGTGAATGAGGAATTTCACTCCTGCAGAGGCAGTTGTATGTCTAATTCAGGAGGCGCTGCATTCAAGTCCCATCTCTGCTGCTGATTTGATGGTGAGCTGCCTGATATCCTGCCTCAAACCTTCAGGATAAAACAGAGATTCAACCTGCCCTGTGCCGAATGGATGGGTTAAGCTGTGAATCCAATCACTCTCCTGCTTAAACCCTCTCGTGGCTTCTTGTCAGTCTTTCCATGGCCTATAAACCTGGCCCCTGTCTACCTCAGACCCCACCTCCCCATACCCAACTGGCTCACTGTCTTCGAGCTATGGAGTCCATCTGTCTATACTTTAAACATACTAAACTAGTCTAACCTCAGGGCCTTTGCACATGCTGTTCCCTCTACCAGGAACTCTTGCCCTAGAAATCTTCAGGACTCCCTTCCTTCTTTTGCCTACTTTCTCAGCAAAGCCTATTCTAGATCACACCATTATTTATTTATTTTTACTGGACAAGTCTAACCTCTCTGTGCCTCAGTTTCCTCATCTGTAAAATGGATCTAATAATGTTACCTACTTAGCAGAGCTGCAGTGAGGATTAAATGAGCTATTATGGGTAAAGCTGGCATTTACCTACAACAAGTCATTTAATAGTATAGCATAGGGACTCTACTTAATGGTGAATTGAATGGGAAGGAAGTTCAAAAGGGAGGGGATATATGTATGGCTGACTCACTTTTCTGTACAATAGGAACAGTAATACAATATTGTAAAGCAACTATACTTCAGTAAGCATTTAATTAAAAAATAAAAGGGTGAGTATGTTCCATTTTTCTTACTCTGTGGTCTGTTTGTTTGGCCGCACTGATGTGCATATGGAATCTTAGTTCCCCAACCAGGGATCGAACCTGTGCCCTCTGCAGTGGAAGCACAGAGTTGTAACCACTGGAATACCAGGAAATTACCACAAGACAAGTTCTTAAGGTGATAAATTAGAACACATGATGACAATCACAAAGGTAAAGGGATGAGCAGAGTACTACGGGGACTTGGATGATGAGCAACCAAGTCTGCCTGGAAAAGTTAAGTCATTCCACTCCCAGCTTTATTGAGATATAATTGGCATATAATACTTCACGGAGTTCTGAGAAAAGATACACATGAATTAATATAGGGTAGTGGTTCTCAAACAGGGGTGACATTTGGCAATGTCTGAAGATGTTTTTGGTTGTCACTACTGGGAGGACTCATCGCATGAGGTGGCCAAAGTATTGCAGTTTGCTGGGAAAGGTTGGGGGCGGGAGGAGAAGGGGATGACAGAGAATGAGATGGCTGGATGGCATCACCGACTCTGTGGACATGAGTTTGGGTGAACTCCGGGAGTTGGTGATGGACAGGGAGGCCTGGCGTGCTGTGATTCATGGGGTCGCGGAGAGTCGGACACGACTGAGCAACTGAACTGAACTGAACTGAACTGGGAGGACACTATTAGCATCTAGTGACTAGAGCCCAGGGAAGGTGTTAAATACTTGACAGTGCACAGAAGTGTGTAGCCTCTGCTACAAAGAAATAGCCAGTCCAAAATGGTAATAGTGCCCAGGTTGAGAAGTTGTGTTCTTGGGCAGGTGTTTAGAACTGTTTTTGATCCATAACAAGTACCCAGGATATACTAGCTGTTGCTGTTGCCTGCCACCATATCTCTGTTTTGCTCAGAGTAAATTCATCAATACTTTTTTTTTTTTTTTTGCTGTACTGCGAGGCTTGTGGGATCTTAGTTCCCTGACCAGGGATCAACCCTGGGTCCCCACAGTGAAAGTGTCAAGTCCTAACCACTGGACTGCCAGGGAATTCCCAATAAATTCTTGACTTATGAACATAGATCCCTCAAGACTAGGCATACAGTAGGTGCTCAATACATATTTCATGAATTCATGCATGTGAAGAGTAAATGAATGGTTCATTCTCCAGAGTCCAGGTCAGTGTCTGGCACAAAGTAGGCATTCAACAGATGTGTTCTTAGTTAATGCGCCAGAGGATTAAATGACAACTTCGGGGCTGATATTGAGTAAGTGCTCAGCCAATATGTGTTGCGTGAAGGAAGGAGAGGACCAAATGTTTGCACAGAGCTTGGTGACTGCTCAGGTTGCATTAGCCTCCCCACTTCCGCCCCCAGTGCCCAACACTCACCGACCACCTGGACCTCAGTCTTGGCCCGCATGGTCCAGGAAGGGTTGATGGTGACAGCTACCTGATAGGTGCCGCTGTCGCTGGGCTGGGCGCGACGCAGCAGCATGGAGCCATTGGAGAAGCCAACGATGTCTCGCTGATTCATAGCACTGCCATCCCTCTGGGGTCGTAGTAGCTTGGGGATGTAGGTGAATAGCATCGTGCCACCGTGGGCCTCCTCCCCCAGGTACCAGCTGAAGTCCTGGAAGGTATTTGGGATGCCCTGGACAGACAGGAGAAGGTCCTGGTTCATTTGAGGCTGCTCCGGAATCTTCTGGATGTGGAGGGCTGCCCAGGAGCCTTGGGGGACCCAGAGGCCCAGGATGGAGGCTGTGGGGTTACAGGGGAGGCCTGGGATCAGAAGTGTTGGGCAGGGACCATAGCATTCTCCTCCCTATAGGTCCTCAACTGTAGGCTCTGAGTGCTGCTCATTGGCAGCAGTGCTGGGATTGATTAGTGATGTCTGCTCTGGGTGCAAGAGTGGATACCGAGGTATGAATGTCACAGATCTGCTATTCCACTGGTCCAGAAAGCTTTTCGGCTTGGAGATGGTATGTGATCTGCCTCCAAACACATGGACTCTCTGAACTAATTTATTAATTTGTCTAACTAATAATTGTTTAACCAATATATTGTTCATGCCACAATACTAGTTATATATGATATGTCTAAAGTTCCTTATGGACTTCCCTGGTGGTCCAGTAGTTAAGACTTCCAACGCAGGGGGTGTGGTAGGGAATTAAGATCCCATATGCTGCGTGGTACAGCCAAAACAATAATAAAAAAACAAACAAAATTCCCTAGATTTCTAAGCCCTGGGAATTCAGCAGGGAATCAAGCAGAAGTAAATTGCAGCCTTCGTGGCCCTGACATTCTAGAAAACTCCACAGGTTAAATGGGGATGAGGTTGTGATTCTTCTACCCCTCCCTCCCATCTTACTCTCATAATTTCCTTTCCCCTGACAAACTTTCCCTTCTTTCAAGAGGAAACCTCAGCCCCTGGGCTAAGGACCCCTCCTCCCCTCAGCCCTGGGGGTACATTTCCTCCTTACCTGAGAGCAGGAGGCTTTTGGGGAAGGCGTGCTGGGCCCCAGCAGGAATCTCCATCTTGGTGTCCTATGGAGATGCCAAGGGGCCACCTACTGGACACTGAGGGGGCCCGAAGGTGGGGACCTGGCTATCCAAAGTGAGCCTGCTCAGTGGGGATCCCGGGGGTGCCTCTGAGACATGGCTGAGGCTGGCCCAGCCTAGCACCCCTTTTCCATAGGCTCTGAAGGCCTCACCTGTGCTCCTTCAGATGAAGGATGATCTGCACAGAAGCTGGTTTAACCAGTTTTCCAGGGTGACTGAAGAACTTCCTGGGGTTTCCCAAGACTCCTCCCTTGACCCCTTTACATCTCTTCTTCCTTGTCAGTAGCAAGGCAGTAATTATAACAGCAAAAACAACAGTCACAGCAGCCTCGGATTGAGCAATCCCCCTGGGCTGGGCAAGGAGGTAGGTAATACCTTGTCCAAATACCTCATCCCATATCCACCATGCATAACTTTCCATTTCATGGAATGAGAAAACTGAGGCTCATGGAGAGAGGCAAGTCGATCAGCAGGTGGAGATGGAATCTGACCTGTGGCTGGCTCACTCTGAAGCTCTCAGCATAATTGTTCAAAAACATCCCTCTGTTCGTTCATTACAACATGCACACGCTATGCCCAGCCCTGGGCCAAGTGATGCTGAGAACATGGTGATGACTGAAATGGCTCCTGCTCTGCCCTCGGTCCAGAGTGGGGCTCACAGTTCTGCGTGTGTGTATGTGCGCGTGCGTGTGTGTGTGAGAGAGAGAGAGGTCCATCCCCAGACAATGATGATACAGAGTGATCATCAACACCGGCATGGAGAAGCCTCAGGACCCGGGAGAACCTGAGGGAATGCCTTACTCAGCCAGAGAGGCAGGGAGGACTTCCTGGAGGAGGGGATGTCTGCGCTGAGACCTAGAGTAGGAGAAGGAATGCGGTGGGATGGATTGGGGAAAGGTGTACCAGGCAGTGTAAACAGCATAGGCAAAAGGCATGGAGGCTGAGATAGGCCTCGAGGTGCACTGAGGAGTCAGCAAAATCCTGCAAGCATGGAGGGCCGAGTGGGGAGGAGGTGCGTGTTGGGGGGTGAAGCTGGAGAAGTAGGAGGGACCAAGCATAATTTTGAGCTCTGTTGGGCCATGATCTGGGTGCTGGAGGGTCCAGGATTGTGCTGTGACCATAGCCACATAAGGCTATTAAAATATAAATTTAAATTAATTGAAATATAATGCCTTAAAAACCTAGTTCTTTGAACTAGCCACTTTCAAGTGCTCAACAGCCCCTTGTGGCCAGTGGCTACCACGCTTGAGAGCAGGGGTACAGGACATTTCCATCATTGTCAGAGAAACTTCTGTGGGGCAGCGCACACCTGTGGATCTGAGGGGGTTGATGCCAGGTGAGATTTCTTGTCTTGTAGGAGGAGAGAACACCAAGTCAGGGTGCTATACATCAAGTGTGTGTGTGTGTGTGTGTATGCGTGCATGTGTGTGTATGTGTGCGTATGTGTATATATGTGTGTGTGCATGTGTGTATGCGTGCATGTATGTGTATGTGTGCATGTGTGTATGCGTGCGTATGTGTGTGTGCGTGCATGTGTGTGTATGTGTGCATGTGTGTGTATGTGTGCATGTGTGTATGTGTGCGTATGTGTGTGTGTGCGTGCATGTGTGTGTATGTGTGCATGTGTGTATGTGTGCGTATGTGTGTGTGCGTGCATGTGTGTGTATGTGTGCATGTGTGTGTATGTGTGCATGTGTGTATGTGTGCGTATGTGTGTGTGTGCGTGCATGTGTGTGTATGTGTGCATGTGTGTATGTGTGCGTATGTGTGTGTGCGTGCATGTGTGTGTATGTGTGCATGTGTGTGTATGTGTGCATGTGTGTATGTGTGCGTATGTGTGTGTGCGTGCATGTGTGTGTATGTGTGCATGTGTGTATGTGTGCGTATGTGTATATGTGTGTGTGTGTGTGTATGTGTTGGACATACTTCAGAGATTGGCGTCTTCCAGAGTCCCCAGGTTGGAACACTTTTATTTTTTCTTCTTCTTTTTTTTCTTAATCTTTTGGCACGTGGGATCTTAGTTCCCTGACCAGGGATTGAACTCGAGCCCCCAGCATTGTCAGCACCAAGTCTTAACCGCTGGACCACCAGGGAAATCCCAGAGTCCTTAGGTTGGGACAGGAAAGAAGTCTTGACTTTGAACTGTTTTGAGGTGGGCATGGTCCAGATGTCTGAACATCTGTAGACTCCACGACTGCCCTGCTGTGAGTGGGTGAGCCTGGCTCTCAGCCCAGCTCTGCCACCACTTGGTTATGGGATCTTGGGCAAAAGGGTTCACCTCTTGGAACTTTGGTTTCCTCCTCTGGAGGATGGAGCAAACACCCTTACTTATGGGGTTGTTGGGAGGAGTAAGGAGACTTTGCAGGCAGGGGCCAGTAAATGCTCGTTATTTGTAATTATTATCCACCTTGTCTATGGACTTGCCCTGCCTCCCAGATTTGTGACCCTGCTCATGGGAAGTGTGTTTCCCTGGAGGTGTTTTCAATCTTCGCCTCCCAAACGGTCTCTACAGCCTGGAGGGTCTTGAGGTGGTGTTCCTGGTTGTGTTCGTGGGGTCAGAGTTCTTCCAGTATCTTTTGCTGCTGTTTTGAGGTTTGCTCTGTCCATCTGCCTCAGAGGGATTGTTGCAAACCCAGACTGTATTTCCCAGGTTGTTGCCCCAATCTTGGGCTGCAATCAGATTGCCCAGACTGGCCTCATTCTGGTAGGAATTTGGGGCACAGCAGAAGTGGAATTTAGGGGCCACAGGGATTCTGATGAATTTTCCCTGTTAAACTTCTGGAGCAAAGGTTCTCTGAGCTGGGCGAGGGAGAGGCAGGGCAGCGAGCAAAGCCAGTTATTCCAGATTTTTCAGTTCCTGAAGCTCCTCTTTCTTTCTCCCCCCTCCCTCTTCCCTCCTTCCTTCCTGCCTCCCTCTCACCTAAAGACTTGGATTCCTCTCACAACTACTAAAAGGAAAGTCAAGGTTTATTTAGAACATTTAGACAGAATGAACTCAAAAGGAAGAGAGTAAAATTCAGCCAGCTTCCAACTGCCCAGAGAGAATCACTGTTAACTGTTGTTGTTGTTTAGTCGCTCAGCTGTATCCACCTCTGTGCGACCCCATGGAGCGTAGCCCACGTGAGTTGCCATTTCCTTTTTTAGGGGATCTTCCTGATCCAGGCCTCGAACCTGCATCTCCTGCATTAGCAGGCAGATGCTTTACCGCGGAGCTGCCAGGGAAACCGGTCACTGTTAAACCAGATGTTAGTTTCATCCTCTGTCCTGTAGCCTGCATCTTGGCTTTTCACCAGCCCCAGAAAGCAGGTCCTGGTTGTTCCAAGCCTCCTAATCTCAGAGAGGCAGCGGTGAGTGGTGACTTGCAGCAATATCTTAGTTCCCTGCCCAGGAATTGAACCTGGGTAACCTGGGTGCCTGGAAAATCCCATGGGCGGAGGAGCCTGGTAGGCCCCTGGTAGGGGTTGCAAAGAGTCGGACACGACTGAGCGAGTCCACTTTCACTTTTCACTTTCGTGCATTGGAGAAGGAAATGGCAACCCACTCCAGTGTTCTTGCCTGGAGAACCCCAGGGATGGCGGAGCCTGGTGGGCTGCTGTCTATGGGGTTGCACAGAGTCAGACATGATTGAAGAGACTTAGCAGCAGCAGCAGCAACCTGGGCGAAAACCAGGAATCCTAGCCACCAGACCATGAAGGGCTAGAGGCTAGAAGCAGATTTTCCCTGTTTCTCGCTTCCATTTGAAAGCAAGACTGTTTTAAGGAGGCATAAACTATGAAAACACACGCAAGGTTTATTATTGGAGGCATAGGACACCACGTGGGACAGCACACAGAGGATCAGTTTGTTTAGTTAAGACAGAAGCGAGGCAGAGAGGCACGCCTGGAGTGAAAGGGCGTGGGCTTCCCCGTGAGGAGGAACACAGTGCACAGTGCAGTCCTTCTGGGTCTTTATGCACGTGAGCTAAGTTGCTTCAGTTTGTGTCCGACTCTTTGTGACCCTTTGGACTGTAGCGCGTTAGTCTTCTCTGTTCATGGGATTCCCTAGGCAAGAATGCTGAAGTGGGTTGCTATGTCCTCCAGGGGATCTTCCTGACCCAGGGATCCAACCCTCCTTGCCTGATTAGCAGGCAGATTCTTTACCATTAGTATCCAGGTCTTTGTTTACCTTTGGCCAATTATCTGACTTCTTGTTTCACACCTGACCTGCCCTAGGACCCTCCCCAACAAGGATGCACAACTTGCTCCAAGATGGATTTCATCCCAGAGGTCTATGGAGGGCCTTGGCATCACCTATTATGGTTTGGTGCCTCCTCCTTTTTGACCCCCAAGGAGTCTTTCTGCACCTGTGCTGTGTCTCCCTTGCCCCAAGGATGGGAAATGTGTGACCTCTTGATCTTTTACTCACACAGAATTTAGCTTGTCTCTGTCCCTGCTGTGACTGTTATCTTGAAGTGTCCACAGGAGACAAAGTCCAGTTAGTTACCCTGTTCCTGTTGTTATTTCTAACTCAAAGCGCAAACAGGAGGCTCATTGTAAATATCTAGCCTAGAGCGTGCCTGTCTCTTTCCCCAGGAAATGTAAACAGGAGGATAATTGTAAATGCCTAGCCTAGAGCCCATCTGTCTCCTGCCTCACTCCCAGGTGGTCCCATTCTCTGGCCAGGGATTGGTTGAGCAGTGGGTAGTACTGGCCAATCAGAGCTGAGGGGAGGCTCCTGGGGAAGCTTTCTGGGAAAGGAGTGGGCTGCTTCTCCCCATAGCTGTCTGGCTGTGATGGCTGGAATGCAGCAGCCACCTTGGCACCAGCCTGGGGATGACAGCCAGTGTGTGGAGGAAAACAGAGTAAACAGCAGAGAAGCAGAGCTGAACACCACACATAGTGCCTGGAGTTGAACTAGACAATCCAGTTCTTTGTTTTTAACCTCAGCCTGGGGAGTCTGGGGTGGGAGTGGGAGGGGCGAGAGGGGTTTTCTACTGTTGGAGCCTGAAGCACCCCCCACTGTTACATTTTCAAACACTGACAAACATTCTCTCATTGACTGAACTCTGCTTAAGCTTTCTTGAACTTTTTCCCAGCTAGGATTGACGTTTGACTTCTGTTGTTCATCTTGGCCTTGTCCATTTTGAGCAAGAATCCTAAATCAGTTCAGCCAGAACCGCCTTCCTTTGATATCTGATCGGGTTCTTTTTCCTCCACCCCGCAGGTGATATCTGATCCAGTAAGAATCCTGTTAGGTTGGCATAGCTAAACTCTTTCTTACCCTTGAAGCTACTGAAGCTGTATCCAGCCTTTGTACCCCTCTGCTGAACTAAATCTCAGAGACACAGTTTTGGGAGAAGTAGAAAAGAACAGCTTTCTTGTTTTGCCAGGTAAGGGGACGACAGGGGCCTAATGACCTTGAAACTGTCCTGACCTGCAGGGCGTTGTGAAGAGTTTTAACATGTGTTTAAAATTTATTTATTATGATTATTAACATAAGTTATTATTATTTATTTTGGGCTGTGCTTGGTCTTGAGTGCTGCATGGACTTTTCTCTAGCTGTGGCAAGTGGGGGCTACTCCCCAGTTGCAGTGCATGGGCTTCTCATTGCAGTAGGCTTCTCTTGTTGCAGAGCATGGGTTCTAGGGCGCTCAGGCTTCAGGACTTTTGGCACGGGGGGCTCACTAGTTGTGGCTCCCGGGCTCCAGAGCACAGGCTCAATAGTTGTGGCACACAGGCTTAGTTGCTCCTTGGCAAGTGGGATCTTCCTGGATTAGGGATCAAACCCAAGTCTCCTGCATTGGCAGGAGGATTCTTGATCACTGAGCCACCAGGGAAGCCCCTAATTTATCATCATTATTACTTTTAGCCATGCCACGTGGCACATGGGATCTTAGTTCCCCCACCAGGTATAGAACCCGTGTCCCCTGCAGTTGATATATGAAGTCTTAACCACTGAAACGCCAGGGAACTCTGGTGAGGAGTTTTATAATAATGGTTCATAGAGGGCGCGATTAGTTCATGGACATTCTTCTGATTGGTTGGTGGTGAGGTAAGTGGGAGTGAGCATCACCGACCTTCTGGTGCCAACCGGTCTGGGGTCTATGTCTTTGTGGGCAGCACACCCCTTAATTTCTCCCATCTAGTGGGGGTTCCAGTGTGTGCAAAACAGCTCAAAAATATTGTTTATGTGTGTCCCTTGGGGGTGAACCAGGACCCTGCCCCAAGTGTGTTCTGTTATTTCTCTTGACTGTTCCTCCCTTGTCTCCGCACCCTCTCCTTTCCCTAATATTAATAGCAACTGTTTTAACCTGCTCTTGGAACTCTGGGAAGGTCAGGGAGGCTGAATGAAGCATCTTTCCTGTAATCAAGAAATGGGGGACACAGACGGGCTTTTGTGCCCAGGAGCCCCACCGGGGTCTTGCTCCCTATCACCACTTCTTAGTTGTTTTCCGTCCACTGGCTCCCAGCCTGCTCCTTGGCTCTGAATCCCCATGTGCCCACACGGTATTTGGAATTGGGTCCAGTCCCTCTCCCCTTGGCAGATGCTCCCTATACCTCCGGTGATGATCCCGTCTTCCTAAATAAAGTCTGCCTTGGGCTTCCCTGGTAGCTCAGATGGTAAAGAATCTGCCTGCAATGCAGGAGACCTGGGCTGGAGCCCTGAGTCAGGAAGATCCCCTACAGAAGGGAATGGTGACCCACTCCAGTATGGAAAATCCCATGGACAGAGGAAGCTGGCAGGCTACAGTCCATGGTGTTGGAAAGAGTCAGGCATGACTGAGCCACTAACACTTTCACTTCATGCTTTAACTGGGCTTCCCAGGTGGCGCTATCAGTAAAGAATCCACCTGCCAGTGCAGGACATGGGAGAGATGTGGGTTCGATCCCTGGGTGGGGAAGATCCCCTGGAGGAGGAAATGGCACTCTACTCCTGTATTCTTGCCTGGGAAACTCCATGGACAGAGCAGCCTGGCAGGCTACAGTCCAGGGGGCCACAGAGAGTCAGACGTGACTGAGTGTGTGAGAACACCACGTTTTAACTGGTGTCATTAAGTAATTTTTTCTTTAACAGTTAGAATATTATTTTTTCTCCAACAATTCACCTACCCTTCATGAGTTTAACTGGTTCCTGAAAATTCTTCCAGTAATCTCTGGGGAATGAAAAAATTCTTTAAATAAAAATTTTAAAAAATTTTTTATTGTGACAAAACCCACATACAATTTACCGTTTTAATGTGTACAATTCAGTGGCATTTGTAGGTTCATGATCTTGTGCAACCATCACTATTATCTATTTCTAGAACATTTTTTATCATGCCAAAGGGAAACTTTGAACCCACTAAGCAGTCACTCCCCATTCCCCTTCCCCCAGGCCCCCATAAACACTGATCTCTTTTCTCTATGGATTTGCCTATATTGGATATTTCATTTACATGGAATCATGCAAGAAATGATCTTTTGTGTCTGGCTTCTTTCATTTAGCATCATGTTTCCAGGACTGTCGCATGCATTAGTACCCCATCCCTTTTCATGGCTGGATAATACTCTGTTGCGTGGATAGACCAGATTTTGTTTATCCATTCACCTGTTGAGGGACTGAGCTAAACCCTCACTTTATTACTTCTGTGCAAATGAACTCGAAGTGGACCCCTGATATCTTTTTATAACTTTTTGTTTGAGGGTTTTACGTACAGGCCCACCTCATCTGATGGCTCTTTGCCTTATTACACTTGGCAGATACTGTTTGTTTTTTTTAATAAATTGAGCAGCTAAACATTGAGCAAGTCGGTGTGTGTCTTTTTTTTTTTTTTGGTATCACGTTAAACAGAAAATTGCTGGCAGAGGGCAGGTATGTAGATTATAATTGCTCTAATTCTAAAGAAATCTAAATTCTTCTGAATGCTTAGTGAAATGAAAGGTGGCTTCAATTTAATGTGGAAAAATCCTATTGTAACTATGTCTATTAAAGCATAATAGACACATGGAACTAGCTTGTGACTCAAATGAACTTATATATATAATGCATTTATTGCATTCCTATAAAATGCCAAGATCAAAAGCAGACGATATTGGCTAATCCATGGACTATTACAATTACAGGAGGACAATTCTGTCATTTACTGTGTGTCACTTGGGACTTCTTTGTTATGTTTAATGCAAACAGGATATTTTCAGATTACAACTTATTCAGAATGGTGTGTGTCATTTTTCCAAAAGTCTGCTGACTTGGTGTCTCTGTGCCATATTTTGGTAATTCTTGCAATATTTCAAGCTTTTTTCATGATTCTGTCTGTTATCATGGTCTGTGATCTGTGATCTTTGGCATTACTGTTGCAAAAAGATGATGACTTACCGAAGGCTCAGATGATAGTTAGAATTTCTTTTTTTAAAGCAATACAGCATTTTAAAATTTAGGTGTACACATTGAAGTCCAGGTGGTGCAGTGGTAAAGAATCTGCCTGCGAAGGCAGCAGACACCAGAGCTGCAGGTTCGATCCCTGAGTCAGGAAGATCCCCTGGGGGAGGTTATGGCAGCTCACTCCAGTATTCTTGCCTGAGAAATTCCATGGACAGAGGAGCCTGGCGGGCTACAATCCATGGGGTTGCAAGAGTTGCACACAACTTAGCAGCTAAACCACCACCACCATTTATCTGTTTGGCTGTGCTTGGTTCTAGTTGTGGCCTTCAGGGTCTTTGGTTGCGGCGTGTGGGATCTAGTTCCTTGACCAGGGATCAAACCCGGGGCCTCTGCATTGGGAGCATGGAGCTTTAACTGCTGGACCACCAGGGCAGTCCCTCTTTGTGGCCCTCTTGATTCAAGGTCTTGCCTCCACGCCTTTGTTTCTGTCTCTCATGGTGATGGTTTGGGCAAAACTCTGTTCCTCCCCAGTTCCCACAAAAGACCCCCTCGCACACAGCCACTCGAGGTGTAATAAATTAACTTTAATAAGGTGTTTGGGGGCTGGGAACGGACAAGGGGTTTATGTGGCAGCTGGGCAACCAGTCTTCCTTGATGTCCCTGCACTGTGGAGCCCCACTGGCCTTGTCATGCCCTCACCCCTTCCATCTGACTGGGTCCCATCTCTTCCCCACCCTTCTCTGTTTTGCATTCTCCCATCTGCCCAGACAGAAGCCCACACGTCCTTCTCACTTTCTCTTGCAGAGAGGCTCATGCCCTGCTCTCTGGTTTAGCATTCTGGCCCAAGGTCTCTATCTGCCTATGTTCTCCAACAGACAGAGGAATTCTGGTGCCTGCCCCCAAGATCACAGACAGACCTGTATAAAATAAACATGTCAGTGTATCAGAGAAGCTCTTTGTCCTGGGGCCTGGGCTATGTCCATCCAGGTCTGAGGGCAGCCTGTGCTGCACAGCTGTAGCTTCTGATTCTTTAGCATCTATTTTTTCCTCCTTGTTTTGGAAACAACTTCCTGCTTTCCTTGGTGGATGACCAAGGTCTTGTTAACACCACCACGCTGGCCACAGATACTCTCCTGGGACCGCGTAGGTTCAGGGCCACCACTTGCTCCTGCTCCTTGCACAGTCCCAGGGCAGCTGAGTTCCGGCCTCCAGTTCTCTTCCGGTGACAAGGATCAGTGACTATTTCTTGTAAGCCACGGAGATTCAACGAAATCAGAGATTTAGAACCTCAAGGCCGGAAGTCAAATTCTTACCAAAAAAACCTCTGGTAGTTGCAACATTCTGTGTGGCCCTACTATGCAGGAAAGGATTAACCTTGTTCAAAAAAAGACCTGGCCCTTTGCCCCTGGTTCCTGTGAAGTAACCTCTTAGCCCTTCTTTGGAATGTCCTGGCTGATAGAAGGCTTTGTTTACCTGGGGCTGTGGGCTATACAGGATAATCTATGCCGATGGTGTGATTCATGGTGGGGGCATAAGGCCACATAATAATGGCTTGACCTATGTTGGTGCCAGGCTTCCCAGGGGGCGCAGCGGTAAACAATTTGCCTGCTAATGCAGGAGATGCAAGAGACACGGGTTCAATCCCTGAGCCAAGAAGATCCCCTGGAAGAGGAAACGGTAACCCACTCCAGCATTCTTTCTTGGAGAATCCCATGGACACCGATGGGGTCACAAAGAGTCACACACGATTGATCATGCACGCACTCTTTCTTCAACTCTTTCTATGTTGGTGCCAAGGTCAGCTGCATGGGTGGTCAGCCATATCTACACAACTGACACCTCTGGAAACCAAGGCTCAGGTGCTCTTTCCTGCTTGGCAACACATCACACGTCATTGCCGGGAGAAGTAAGTGCTGTCCACACGGCTCCACCAGGACTGAACAACCAGAAGCTTGTGCCGGGACCCCGCCCTGAGTGCCTTTTCACATGGCTGCTCTTGATCTCATCCTTGCAGTGTAGCAAATTATATCCGTGAGTAAACAGCTTTCTTGAGTTCCATGGTCCTTGTAGCGAATGACTCAACCTGAGTCTGCTCTTGTAGACCCCTGAACTTGCCCTCTGCCAGGGTCACCATGTTATGAGGCAGAGGGGTCATCCTTGAGGTCTGGCAGGGGAAGGGTGGCTGGTGTCTTTGGAGGGAGACTCCCTTCATTGAGGCAGGGGAGGGAGTCCAGCTGGAAGATCCACGTCCTCAACAGCTCCAGTCTCACCATCCAGCCCCATGCTGTCACCTGGTGCCCTCTGTTGATGGATCCTGGGAATTGCTGCCAACAGCTGAATAGCTGACCTTTTAGGGAAATAAGCAAACTTTAGCTTCTTATTCTGGAGAAGGAAATGGCAACCCACTCCAGTGTTCTTGCCTGGAGAATCCCAGGGACGGCGGAGCCTGGGCGGCTGCTGTCTATGGGGTCGCACAGAGTTGGACACGACTGAAGCGATTTAGCAGCAGCCTCTTATTCAGTTGCTCAGTTGTGTCCAACTCTTTGCAACCCCATGGACTGCAGCACACCAGGCTTCCCCGTCTTTCACTGTCTCCTGGAGTCTGCTCAAACTCATGTCCATGACGCCAACCATCTCATCCTCTGTCCTAACTTTAGCCTCAAGCCCTTATAAAAAATTCTTCCTGCTAAAGCCCAGCATGCAGGGAGCTGCAGGCCTGCTCCTTTCCCAACCCTGGAAGCCAGGGCAGCACTTCAACAGGTATGGTCATGAACGGGGAGGAAAGGGGAGATCTGAAAATGCAGATTCCCAGGTTAAGTGCTGCAGGTGCACAGAGATGCCGGGCCCTTTCTTGGGAAAGCCCACGGTGATTAATCTGGGGTTCGTGCAGACCCCCACCCCCTCCTCAGCTCCACCACCACACTTACCCCATTAGCAGAGGGACTGTACTGGTTCCGACCTGAGGGAGACAGGAGAAGTGATCAGAAGTGAATGACAATGCTGGAAAGCATGGGAAGAAGACACACGTGGGTGACCAGGCCCTTTGAATTCTAAATCCTGGCTCTGCTATTGACATGGGGGAGTCATGTCCCAAAATGGTTTCTACATTTAAAAACGCAGCTGGGGCATAGGCTTCATTTAGTTATTCCTTCAGTTATTAAGTATACATAAATATTTATTGAGCATGGGCTCTGGAACCAGACGGAAGAGTTCAAATCCCAGTCCTTTAGGAGCTGTACGACCATGGGCAATTGCCTTAACCACTCTGTGCCTCAGTTTCCTCAACCATCAAATAGGTTATTCAGCAAATAGCAAATGTCTACTTTGTGCCAGATGTTTTCTGGGTGCTGGGGATGTAGATGTAAACAAAACAGACAAAAATACCCAGCATGTGGCTTACAATGTGCCAAATGCTATGGTAAGTGCTGGGTCTACATTAATAGGTATGGACACACCCATTCCACAGATGAGGAAACTGAGTCATAGTAAGGTTTTTGCCCATGGTGACTGCCTAGACACAGGCAGTCTGGCTCTGGACATAATGCATTCAGCAAACATTTCCTCAAATGCCTCTTTTGTGCCTGATCCTGTAGTAGGTGGTGCTGGGGACACAGCCATGACACATGCTGGGGACACAGCTCTGTGCTCCTGGGTTTCCCAGTCCACTGGAGAGACAGACAAGCCCCCACACTGTGATGCCCCTGAATGCTCAACGGGTGGGGGTGGGGAAGCCCAGAGTAGTTGCTTGGTTTATTTCCGGGGAAGATCAGGGAGGGCTCCCTGGAGGAGATGGCTTCCCATTGGGATGTGAGGAGGCCTTTTTGTTTAGTGGTTGAAGGAATAAAACTTTGTAACCAACAGCTCTGCCTTCAACTCTTGACTTTCCAGCTGTGTGCCAGCTGGCAGGTAATGTCACCTCTCTGAACAAATGTTTCCTCATCGGTAAAATGGGCTTACAGGGGGACTCTCTTTACAGGGTGGTTGTCAGCATTCAAGGGGGCTGTGCACAGGAAGTGCCTGGCACAGAGAAAGTACTCAGCAAAATGTAGCTCTTTTGATTACAGAATTAGCCACAGGACTTTGCCAGAGGGAGCCGTGGGGAAGGGGGCTCCAGGCAGGGGAACAGCCTTGCAAAGCCCTTGAGCCAGGGGTCTGGGCACCTTTTAGAGCCAGGGATCGGGGCAAACCCTCCTTTCAGGGAGCCAGTCCTGAGCAAGGCAGATGAAGGAAAGTGGGGGTGGCAGGGTTAAGTGTTATTCTACACTGCATCCCTTTGGCAGGAGCTTCTGTGTCACCTGGATTGAAAGCCAAAGTCCCTACTGTGGCATTTCAGGACTTACAGGAGCTGCTCCCACTTTGTAAAAATGAGTCAATGATTCAATGAATAAAACTCCCTGGTCTTAGTGTCCCTGTCTGTCAAACGGGGGAACCTCATGGTGTTGGCATGAGGGTTCAGGGAAAGGTTGCCACGTGGAAGGCTTAGTACAGAGCCTGTAGGCTGATAGTAGGTGCTTAATTATGGCGTCTGTGGTGATTTACAGCAGGCAGGCGGGGGATATTGTGAAAAAGGGGACTTACGGGAGTTTTTGCGCCAGCGGAGACAAATCAGTAACAGCAGCAAGACAACAAACAGGATTACCAAGGCCAGAATGATATAGGTCATAGAGGACGAGCCCTCTTGTGACTCCTCTCTAGGACGTTCTGCCAGAAGAGAAGGAAGCAGAGATTTAAGCTGAGACACTTTTGGGAGGGTTTCACCTGCCCCCCAAAATATTAGACTTCACTTTTGAAGGAGACTACTGCTCTGCCTCCCTCAGTCTATATGGTTTAGCTGAGCTTCACCCCACCCTCTGGTTCCTAGGATGGGACTTGGGTTTTCTTTTTTTTTTTTAATTTTTTATTATGTGTTGGGGTAGAGTCGATTAACAAATGGCATTTTGTTAATTTTGGGTGAACAGTGAAGGGACTCAGCTATACATATATATGTATCCACTCTCCCCCAAACCCCACTCCTGTCCAGGTTGCCACATAACATTGAACAGAGTTCCACCTGCTATTCATTAGGTCCTTGTTGGTTATCCATTTTAAATATAGCAGCGTGTACAAGCCGGAGGATGGGACTTTGACCTGGGCCTGGCCAGTCAGAGCATTCCATTCTCTGGCTGCTGCGATTGGTTCATGAGGTGGGTGACTTAAGTTGAATCAATGAGAGCCAGCCTTCGGACTCTGGCTAGAGCTATTGAAAGTGGTGTATTCTTTCTTTGGGATTACTAAACTGGTGGGCTGTGAGCCTATAAGCTGCTGGGAATCATTTTACCTTCCTGAGGGGAAAGCCTGCCAGGGAATAAAGCCAGCAAAAGAAAAGCAGAGACAATAGAGGTCAAGAAAAATTCCTGGGTTATGCAGTTGGAGCACTCGGATCTAACCATACCTGAAGGTGAATTTCTAATAAAGTCCCATTTTTGCCTGGACTATTTTGAGTTGTGCTTCTATCAGTTGCAAATGACAGAATTCTGTCTAATATACTTGCAAAAGCCTGCCTGAGTCCATTGGGAAGAGGCATTATGCAACTATCCCAGCCTGGGTTTGCAGAGGGGCTGTGTCCAGGTGGCTGTACAGTGGTTCCAATGGTTCAGATGGTGAGTTAACAGACAGTAAAGCTGAGTCCATTGAACCTTCCATGAAGGGGCTTAGGGAAAGAATGGGAGCTTGGGAGCATTCTTGTGGTTGAGGGACTCCTTTAACCAGGGACCACCTCTTAACCCCTCCCTCAGAGGGAATCCTACTTCGATATCCTCTCTGATATCTATCCTAAGTTCCTCTGTTCTCCCCACCCAGGGAGCTCCTCACCTCTGACCAGGACGGTCACGTTTGCCTGGTTGGTCCCTACGGCGTTGGTGACAAGGCAGATGAAAGTCGCATTGATGGTCTCGTCCACAGTATGAATCAGGAGCTGAGTGCCCTGGGCCACAGCAGAGTGCGGCAGGGTTCCGCTGGTCCTAGGAGAGACAGGTGGGTGAGGAAGTGGTCTCAATCAGAGGCCTAGAGTAACCAGTGTTGGGGCACTCACTGTATAGCAGGAGTATAGCAACTCTCACGCCACCTATAATACAAGTTCAGAGCAAGCCTGGAGTTCCCCCAACTCTGCCTCTCACACTCCCATCCAGCCTATCAGCAAACCCTGTCCACACAGATGGACTTGCCTGGTGGCCCAGTGGTTCAGAATCTGCCTGCCAATCAATCCAGGGGATGTGAGCTCGATCCCTGGTTGGGGAACTGGGATCTTACATGCTGAGGGGCAACGAAGCTTGCACGTCAAAACTACTGAGCCCAGGCGCCTCAGCTAGAGAACCTATCTGCTGCAAACCACAGAGTCCACGTACTCTGGAGCCTGTGCACCATGACAGGAGAGAAGCCCACGCTCTGCAAGAAAGATCCCGCGTGCAGCAACTAAGACCCAACTCAACCAAAAATAAACAAACATTAAAAACGAAAAGAACACAGCCAAAGTCTCTCCTCTGCCTAGTGATTGCTGTTCAGTTGCTAAGTCATGTCCAACACTTTGCGACCCCATGGATTGTAGCCCTCCAGGCTCCCCTGTCCTTCACTATCTCCCAGAGTTTGCTCAAATTCATGTCCATTGAGTCGATGATGCTACCTAACCATGTCATCCTCTGCCGTCTCCTTCTCCTCCTGCCCTCAATCTTTGCCAGCATCAGGGTCTCTTCCAATGAGTTGGCTCTTTCCATCAGGTGGCCAAAGTATTGGAGCTTCAGCTTCAGCATCAGTCCTTCCAATGAATATTCAGGGTTGATTTCCTGTAGGATGGACTGGTTGGATCTCCTTGCCATCCAAGGGACTCTTAAGAGTCTTCACCAGCACCGCAATTCGAAAGCATCAGTTCTTTAGCCCTCTGTCCAGAGCCCTTCCGTAAAGGAAAAGTCCTGACCATGGGCACAGGTCCCACACAAGCTGGCCCCCTGATGCACTGACCCATTTTCTCCTGCCTCTATATCCATGGCGGCTGACTTGTTGGCCCTAGAACACTTCAGTTATGTTCCCATCTCAGGGTCTTTGCATATGCTGTTCCCTGTGGCTGGAATGCCCTACCCATTGGTGCCCACACTGCGCACCCTCACCTGCTTGAGTCCTCTACTCTGACACCACCTTTGTGACATCTTCCTTGGTTACCCTCTTTCAACTGTAGCGACCCCTCGCCTCCTCTGCACAATCTTCCCCATGGCATTTATCACCACCTGACACACTCCATCCTTAAAACTGGTATCTTGTTTATTTTTCTTTAAATTAAAAAAATTTTTTAAATTTTGGCCATGCCCTAAAGCTTGTGGGATCTTCGTTCCCTGACCTGTGATCGTACTCCAGGGGCCTTTGGCAGTGAAAGTGTGGAAACATAACTTGTGACCCACCAAGGAATTGTGACATTACCTTGTTTGTTTCTCTCCCCAGATCTGGAGATTTGAGAGGGGGGAATTTGGTTCTTTTTCATTTACCGAAGCCTGTGGGCAATGCTAGTGGTAAAGAACCCACCTGCCAATGCAGGAGTCCTAAGAGGTGCGAATTCAGTCCCTGGATGGGGAAGATCCCCTGGAGGAGGGAATGACAACTCACTCCAGTATTCTTGCCTGGAGAATCCCATGGACAGAGAAGCCTGGCGGGCTACAGTACATGGGGTCACAAAAAGTCGGACACGACTGAAGTGACTTAGCATGCAGCACGTGAGTCAGTGGCATCCAACACACAGTAAGTTGTCAAGAAACACCAGTTTAGGGACTTCTCTGGTGGGCCAGTGGCTAAGACTCCGCCTTCCCAATTCAGGGGACCCATGTTCGATCCCTGGTCAGGGATCTAGATCCCACATGGCACAACTAAAACCCGGTGCAGCCAAATAAATAGATAAATATTTAAAAAGAAAGAAAGACACACTGGTCTAATGGACAGAGGAGACTGGGGCATGGGTTTGGGTATTCTGCAGAGCTGGCATGGAAACCTGGCTGCATGGTTTGTGAGCCTGAACTGTGGTGCTTTGAGACAGGAAGGTAAAGGCCAGCTGTCAATACCAATCGAAAACCTTTGATTGGCAGCTCCGCTGGCCGACAATTGAGACATGACTGGCTGTCCACAGAGGTGGACAGGTGGGGATGCCCGCCGCCACGGCATCTGCATGGTTGAGAATGGGAAAGCACCTCTGTATCCCCAGGTGGGACTCATTATGTCATTGACAGCTTCATTTGTGTAAGAGTCCTAGCCCCTCAAAGAAGCAGGTGGTGGGGTTTTGAAATGCATGAATGATGGGGACTGTTGGATAGATGGCAAGAGGGATGGACTGAAGGACAGGAATATGATAAAGCAAGTCCAGGAAAATGTTAGTAAGAGAATCCACATAGCGGGCTTTTGAATGTTTACTGGAAAATGCTTACAAGACTTCTGTAGGCTTGACACATTTCCTGATAAAATGCTGGGGGAAAATAGATCTATGTGCCCTGACTTGGAAAGGTGTTCATGAGAGGGACTTCCCTGGTGGCCCAGCAGTTAAGACTCTGCGCTTCCACTGCAAAGGAGGGTGGGTTCCATCCCTGGTCAGGGAACTGAGATCAGATATGCTGTGAGGTGTGGCAAAGACAAAACAAAAATGAAAGAAATGTATTCGTGGACAGAGGAAAGTTTTCAAAATTATAAATACAGCACAGCTTCTTTATGTTTTTTTTAGAAATATTGAAAAAAAGACAGGAAGGATATATATCAAAGGGTAACAGTGATGTTTCTGGAGATGACTGGGTATAGGACCATAACAGCTATTTTCTTCTTTTCACTCATAACCACATTGCCTAAAGTTTCTATAGTGCTCAGAAGTTATTTTTGTAATAACAAAAACTGGGCCCAATAAAAATTATGTTAAACCATTTACCCCTTTGCCTTTATCTTTCCCCACTCTTATCCTTGGTCTCAATAGGAATTTGAGGAAGGTTTTTGATTGCTCTGCTCCTCAATCAAGAAAATTGGTAGGGGGCTACTTCCCTGGTGGTAGCTTCCAGTGGTTAAGAATCCGCCTTGCAATGTGGGTTTGATCCCTGGCAGCTCAGTTGGTAAAGAAATTTGGTAGCTCAGTTGGTAAAGAATCTGCCTACAATGCAGGAGACCCAGGTTCGATCCCTGGGTTGAGAAGATCCCCTGGTGAAGGGAAAGGCTACACACTCTGGTATTCTGGCCTGGAGAATTCCACGGACTGTATAGTCCATGGGGTCGTAAAGAGTCGGACACGACTGAGCGATTTTCACCTGGGGAGCTAAGATCCCACATGCCTGTGCGTTGCAACTGCTGAGCATGCGCACCACAATTACAGAGTCTGTGCGCCACAGCAAAGATCCCAGGTGCTGCAACTAAGACCCGCTGAAGCCAAACACATAAATATTTTAAAACATGAGAATGGGGATGGGACAGTACTTGCTCTGTAAGAGGTGGCTGAGCAGGTTACACAAGGTGTCTGGGGAGGTGGCACAATCCAGGGCTTAAGAGGACTGGGTTTGGAGCCAGACCCGATGGGAGAGTCACCTCTATACCCGTGTGCCCGGGCAGACGACCACAGCTCCCGGACAGATCTTTAACCTCGGCCTGGCGATAGTGCAGACTGTGGCTGGAGCATGGGGATCACATGGGGTGCAGGTAAGTACCTGGCACAGAGCAGGCAGCCCATAAAGAGCAGGTGTGTCAACAAACCTGGACTTCATCACCTCATTAACTCTGTGCATACAAGATATTTTCCTGGGGCCCACAGTTGACTTCTTGTTTTAAGTTTCCTGCCTACACCCCTCCTCCCTCAGACCCAGGATCCAGGCCCCCAGCCCCTCCTTCCTCTGACCCGGGAACTCACGTGCTCCAGCTGTAGCCCGTGGGCTCTGGTTTGCTATGGACGTCACAGTTCAGGGCAACCTCTCTACGGCCGATGTACCAGTTGTCATCATAGCCAGATATGGAGACCTCGGGGGGGTCTGGGGGAAACAGACACACAGGTTCAGAGACAGGGAGCCTTCAAGGGGCCTAAAGATAGCTCGGATTCATGTCACAACAGGAAGAGTGCCTTGGCAGGTTTGGGGAACAGCTCAAGGTGGAGAGGCCTGGGAGGGGTCTGGGCAATGGGTTCCAGCTTCCGCCCCAAGAATAGAAGCCTGGGAGTCCTCAGCAGGGTGCTAGGATGGGGGTCACAGATAGCGCTTCTCAGGACCTGCTTCTCTATTGGTTTTCCCTATAAAGCCAGGTCCTGGCATGCCTGGGATGCCCTGTGAGAAAAAACCTCCTTCTGGGTGTTCATAACACACGTGAGCATATTCAAGGTTCTGACAAGTCCTGCAGGAGAGAATCCTGGATGACAGCATTTCAGTCTGCATCTTACCCAACTCAAATGTGATCAACAGGGGAGATTTTTAAAGTCCCCAGGGGGAAGGCCGATGAGACAGGGTGTTTTTGTATGTGTGCTGGGAAGGAGTCAGTTTAGACACCCTCCTCACTCAGATCCAGGTGAGGGGGTCAGGTGTAGACAGTGTAGCAACTGTCAGTCAGGGAGCAGTCAGTCCAGACAGTGATAGGAGGACCCAGTCCGTAGATGAGCCAATGTAGACAACGGTGGGGCAAAGGGGAGTGTAGACTATAGAGTGATGGGGGTGGGGACAATGTAGGCAGTGCTCCAGGATAGCCAGTGTAGACAATGGGGGTCGGTGTGAGAGAGCATCTAGGAGAACCTGAGTAGGAAATGCAGGGTGTCGAGGCAGTGGTGGTCAACTGCCAACTGCCCTCAGCTGGTGGCCTGAAGGAATGGTGTAGACAGTGAGGGCAATGCTGTCTGGGGCCCACAGGAGCCAGTGTAGATAACAGTGTGTGTGTGTGCTCAGTAGCGTCCAACTGTTTGTGACACCATGAACGGTAGCCCACCAGCCTCCTCTTGTCTGTGGAATTTTCCAAGAATACCGGAGTGGGTTGTCATTTCCTCCTCCAGGGGATCTTCCTGACCCAGGGATCAAACCTGCATCTCCTGCATTGGCAGGCAGATTCTTTACCAGTAGCACCACACCAGGGAGTTGGTATTGATGGTGAAGAAGCAGTGTAGCAGTATGCACAAGGTCAGTGTGGAGTGTGGACAGCTGCCCAGGGAAGAGGGTGTAGGCACTGTGTGCAGGCTCAAGAGAGCATAGGTGGGGTGTCCGTGTAGACAGCGGCCCCCAGGGAGCAGTGTGAACTGTGGTATAAAAAGCTGGTAGAGTCCTTCCCTAGCAGTCCAGTGTTTAAGACTCAGCGCTTCCATTGCACAGGGCATGGGTTTGATCCCTGGTGGGGCTTCCCAGTGCAGGAGACATAAGAGCCTCGGGTTCACTCCCTGGATGGGGAAGATCCCCTGGAGAAGGGCATGGCAACCCACTCCAGTATTCTTGCCTAGAGAATCCCATGGACAGAAGACCCTGGTACAGTCCATGGGGTCGCAAAGAGTTGGACACAACTGAAGTGACAGCATGCACGCAGGCACAGAGAACTAAGATCCCACATACCTTGTGGTATGGCCAAAAGGAAAAAAAAAAAAAAGAAGCTGGTATAGACAATGAAGGACAGGGTTATCTATGGCCCAGGGGAGTCGGTGTAGACAATGTGGGGATGGGTATAAGGCAATAGTCAAGAGAGTCAGTTTTGATGATGAAATGATGTAATGTGAAAAGTGCCCCTCGGAGTCAGAGTAGGGGGAGGGTGGAGACAGCTGTCCAATGGCAGGGGGAGGGTGGAGACAGCTGTCCAATGGCAGGGGGAGGGTGGAGACAGCTGTCCAATGGCAGGGGGAGGGTGGAGACAGCTGTCCAATGGCAGGGGGAGGGTGGAGACAGCTGTCCAATGGCAGGGGGAGGGTGGAGACAGCTGTCCAATGGCAGGGGAGGGTGGAGACAGCTGTCCAATGGCAGGGGGAGGGTGGAGACAGCTGTCCAATGGCACGGGGAGGGTGGAGACAGTCTGGCAGCCCCTCCCGCCCTTGCTCACACTTAGACCCACTCACAGGACACAGCAAGGGTTATGGGGAGCACCACGGACTCCTCAAAGCTCTCGTGCTCCACTCTGCAGGTGACGTTCCTGCCATCCACCTGGCTGGAAGGTGTTAAGATTAAGAGGCTGATGACGGTGACGGTGCCGGGCAGGGGCCCTGGCACGAGGGTGGTATTGGCTCTTCCATCTGAGGACCAGGAGATGCGGGCAGGTGGGTGACCTCCTGTGGAGACGCAGCGGGCCACCGGCACAGGGTTCGGGCTGAGCGGGATGTCCAGGGTCTCAGCCTTGTTCTGGGGCTGGGCTGAGAAGAGGAGTAAAAGACACGGGTTACGTCTCACCAGCAGTCATGCAACAAACAGCTCGGCAGCAGGGGAGTACCAAGATGAGGGTACCGGATGTGGCCATGTTCAAATCCCTGCTCTGCCCCAGCCGTAGGGTGGCCTTGGGCAAGTCCGTGCCTCAGTTTCCTTGTCTGTCAACTGGGGATAAGGGGAGGATGACCAGCAATGAGAATTTACAGGTAAAGCTCTTAAAACGGTACTTGGCAGGTAATAACTGCTCAGTATATTTAATTATGATTGGTAATTGAATACGGTGCCTGGCTCTGTGATGGGCAGTATTGCCGACTCACGAAGGACTGGGACAGCCCCACCCCTGCCTTCATGGGGTGGACTGTCAGAGGGGAAGACGGATTTCCCCAGACAGTGATGACTCAGACTCGGCAAGGCTGGGATGGGGGATCCCAGAAGGGGTGCCTGAATCTCAGGAGTGGTGGTTACTGAGGGCTTCATGGAGGAGCGGAGGGCTGAGCTGTGCTCTGGAGATTCAGACAGGAGTGACTGGCTCAAGTTTCCATAGTTGTAAATGACAGAACTGGATCTTCCCACAAGGTCTGTCTGACTCCAAAACTACCTTGCCCATTTCTTAATCATTCTGGTGATTCCCAGACCTGGGATTTCATGTGGTTCCTTTTCCCTCAGTACCTGTGTTCTTGTTACCCAAGATTTCTCTTCAATTTGACTCACCGGTTCTGTTTTACTCTCATCCTAAATCATAAGACCTGAAGTCTTAAGTTTTCTGAAATGATGAGAGATGCCTTTGGTTGGGGGCACTGTTCCAAGGAATTAATCTTTCATGAGTCATTCATTCAAGGCCCGGGACAGTTCCTGACACAGAAAATGATAGTGAGCTCCCCTGGTGGCTCAGATGGTAAAGAATCTGCCTGCAATGCAGGGAACCCAGGTTCGATCCCCGCATTGGGAAGACCCCCTGGAGAATGGTGAGTCATTCATACAAGCCCCAGAACAGTTCCTGACACAGAAGCAAAAAAGAAACGTGAACTCTTATTCCTCCTCACAGCGATCTCCATTTCACAGATGAGAAAACTGAGGCAAAGACACTTCATACTCAGTTGCCAAGAGGAAGGCCTGTCGTATTTTCTCTGGTACTCATAAAAATGAATGCATGTTTCCATGACAATGCCAAGGGCATCCCCCACTTCCCCGGTTGGAGAAAGCCCTCCACTCCTGGATATCAGAATCGTCCCCTCCCAGTCTATTTCAACTCTCCCTTTGGCTCAGTGGGTAAAGAACCTGCCTGCAATGCATGAGACATGGGTTCGATCCCTGGACTGGGAAAATGCCCTGGAGCAGGAAATGGCCACCAACTCCAGTACTCTTGCCTGGGAAATCCCACAGGGAGGAGCCTGGTGGGCTACAGTTCATGGGGTCACAAAGAGTCGGACATGACTGAGCAATCACTCACTCACCTCCTCACCAAAGGGAGGAACAGTAACTGACTCACTATCCCCAGCCCACATAGGTCTCTGCTCTAAGCGGTTCACCTGGATGAACTCCTTGGAGCCTCAGGATAGCTTTCTGAAGGCAGCGCTATTGTTACTAAGCCTCTTTTACAGATGAAGAAAGCAGGTTTCAAGATGAATCCACCTGCCCAAGCTGGCAGTGGCTTCCCAGCTTCCCAGGCCAGTCTCTGCCCCCACCTATTTCTTGCACTCCCCCCTATACCACCAGCATCCCCAGATCGTCCAATCCCCTTGGCCCACAGTCTCCAAGATCTTACATCCCAGGACCTCTGACTCTCTTCTGGCCCTTGACCCCCTCCCACTTCTAATCTCCCCTGCATCCTGCAGGGTTGTTGCCAGACCTCCTTCTTTGGTTCCCTCGGAATTTCTCCCTCCCTCCTGGGCCCTTTCCTCTCTTTGCTTACCTCCCTACCCCACTCCACATCCCTCCCTTTTGGCTCCCCTCTCCTCCGGGTTTACCGAGCACACGGAGCAGGGTTCGAGCGCTCTTGTCACCATTAGGGAACGTGGCAAACTGGCAGGTGTAATTAGCTTCATCTTCCACTCGCAACTCCCGCACAGCCAGCGAGGCGTCCCACAGCTTCTCGCCGGGCTTGGCAGCCATGAATTCCAACAGGCTGGACTCGTGGAAGCTGGGGCCCTGGGTGGGGTGGAAGACCGCCACGCTGCGGGCGGGCTCTGCCTGTCTCTGCTTTGTCCAGGTCACTTGCGTCACTGTCACATTGTGTTCCAGGGGGTGCAGTTTGCATGGCAGTGTCACAGTTTCTCCCAGGAAGCCGGACACCTGGACTGGGGCCAGCACTGTGATTGTCTTGGTCCCTGCGGGGAAACACAGGATGGGTCACATCGGAGTGTCCCTGATCTGGATGTGGTAGGGGGCCTGGAGCTTGGAGCCCCTTGGGTGTGTGTGTGTTGAGGGGAACGGGGATGCAGAGCACCAATCCTGGTCCAGGGGTGAGGATGAGATGGGGGCTGGACTGGGTCTGCCTGGGTCCCCTCCCCAAATTGGGTTGTTATTACTGTATATCCTCTATCTCAGCATCATCAGTTTTTAAAATTGTGATCCGTGTTGTGGTTAAAAATTAAATTTGCCTCTTAAACCACTTTAAAACATATGATCCAGTGGCAATTAAGTACATTCATGATCTGCAGACAGCATCACTATCTAGTTCCAACTTTTCTGTTACCTCCAGTCATCAATTTTAAGATACACTGGGATGCTGTTAGAGCATTTCTGATTTAGAGGTATGGGAAGGGGAAGAAGAGGTTCTCAGATGGCTCAGTGGTAAAGAATCCACCTGCCAATGCAGGAGATGCTGGTTCAATCCCTGGGTGGGGAAGATCCCCTGGAGTAGGAAAAGGCAACCCGCTCCAGTATTCTTGCCTGGAAAATTCCATGGACAGAGGAGCCTAGTAGGCTATAGTTCATGGGGTCACAAAGAGTGACCACACACACACACACACACACACAAGGAGGAAGAAACTCAACGTCTTAGGATCTATTAAATAAAGTAGTATTATTACTCTTCGTGGCCTTGGGTTGGGAAAATGTTTGTAGGGGGGCTCCAAGCATAAGAAGGGAGTTGATGGGACTTCCCTGGTGATCCAGTAGTTAAGACTTCCAATGCAAGAGGCACAGGTTTGATCCCTGGTCAGGAAGTTAAGATCCCACATGCCTTGCAGCCAAAAATCCAAAACATAAAAGTGAAGCAGGATTGCAACACATTCAATAAAGACCATTAAAAAGCATCCACATCCAAAAAAAAAGATAGTTTTTTTAAAAAGAAGGGAGGTGATTATAGTCCCAGGGTTCTGGATCCCCTCATCTCTCTGCTGTGAGGGCTTCAGGCAGATTCCTTAACATCTCTGATTCTTTTTTGCCAGTTTGTAAAATAGGACTAATTACAGTTAACATTCTAGGGTTGCTTACACAGATTAGGAGCTGTTCTGAGTACTTCACACATCTCCCAGCATTTAGTCCTTAAGCAGCACCTTGAGGCAAAAGCACCACTGTCAGCCCCACTTTATAGAGGGGAACTCCAAAGCACAGAGTCTTTTGCTCCAGGTTACACTGAGGGCAAGTGGCAGAGGTGGGATTTGAAACTGGGCCATCTTCAGTCAAGACTCCTGATCTCTAATCCACAGACTCCATACGAAAATCATTCTTCCTAGAGTCCCAGCGCACACTAGATCCTCAATATGTGTTGACTTTTATCCACATTGATAAACATAATGCTATGGATCCTTATTAATAATAACAGGGATAAAGGAGAAGGCGAGAAGGAGTTAAGTGCTTTGAATCTCAGTCCTTCCACTGACTAACTGCGGCCTTTGTGCCTGCGGTTTCACTCCTTGGAGCCTCATCTGTAAAATAGGGGTGGTTGTAACTTAAGAGGGGGTTGGGAGGACTAAATGATGAAATGTATGTAAAGACATATGCCAAGCACTCTACACCGGTGATTATTGTAATTACTGCTATGAGGAAGAGGAGGTCAGAACATAGTGCACTGGGGTGCTTGGAGCAAGGCGTGTGGAGGGAGGACACGGTCTGGACAAGAGGGGATTGAGTGGTGAGCTGAGCACACTAGTCTCAGATCGAATGCCAGCTCTACCATGGATGTGCTGTGCAGCTCTGGGCAAGTGTGTCTCCTTCTCTGATGGTAAAACCTCCGTGAGGATGACACTGGGTGAAGGGGGCTTTCTCTAGGCCCCTGTGTCATAGCCAGGCCCAAGTTCCACTGTGTGCCAGGCCCCTGAGCTGCTCCCTTGGGCCAGTCCTCCTCCAACCCTCTCCAAGGTCCACGAGATCCACACACCCAGCACTAGGATTTTCACCCTTATTGGACAGAGGGGTCAAGTGAGCCTTGAATGGTCAAGCTACCTGCCTAGGTAAACCAGCAAGCGAGGGGGCAGAGCCTGGTTTGAGGCCTTTTGGGAAATGAGGAGACTCTGGTTTCCTCAAGTCTGTCTTCAGTATTATTACTGTTCAAGAGAATCATCTCGGTCATTATTGTTTTTTTTCAGTGCATCTAGCTCAGGGTGTTTCCAAGAAACCCTCTTACAAGGTAGGTGGGATTCCACTCTCCCCTCCTTCCTCCTCCCAGCCCCCAGCAGACATTTCAGGAACACAGGGAGCTCAGGTCATTTTCCTGAGCTCACACAGGCATTGAATGGCAAAAGCGATTTTGAACTCACCGCTGTCTGACGTCAGAGCTCTACTCCCAGTATGCGGAACGCGCCTATAGTAGGCACTCAATAAACGTGTGTGGGATGACTGCATGAACGAACGAATGGCCGCGGCCTAGAGCCAGACGCGGCCGAAGGGGAACGAGAGAACGGCGTTATCTGCCGCTGCGCTCCTTCCCCTCATCAAGCATCCTCGGTGGCTGTTAGCGGGTTGTTGAGGGCTGGGGAGAAGGGTGCGCGGATATAGCGGGCAGGTGCGCGGGTGTGGTGCCCGGGCAGGTGTGGCCCCGAGAAAGTTCACCTTCCGCCTTATTTTTCCCCGGAGGCCTGCCCGCCCTGCCCTTCAGAGATCTCCCGAAGTCCGGCGGTTTTCCGGGAAGCTATCAGGAGAGTCTGGCCCAGGCCCGGCGTTCCTGCCTCGCTGGGGCGGAGGGGAGCGGGCGGGCGCGCGGCGAAGGGCGGCGAGCCGCTGCGGGTGGGGCGGGCGCCCGGGCCGGCGGGGGAACGGGGGCCGCCCGATCGCGCGGGGTCACTCACCGGCTCCCAGGGGCGCCCAGAACAGCGACAGCAGGAACGGCAGCAGCAGCCGGCGAGTGAAGGGAAAGGCAGGGGCCATGCCGGCTTCCTCCCGGCGCCCCTGGGCAGGGCGCGCCCGGCCTCCTCCGCTCCAGCCGGGCGTCCGCTCGCGTGCTGATTCCGCACCTTCTGGGCAGGAATCCCGGCGCCACTCAGCCGCTGCAGCCTCGGGGAGGACCTCCTCGGACTAGCAGCGAGGAAGAAGTAGAGATGGGCGCGCTCGCAGGTGCCCGTCCGGCTCCCCCGGCGCCCGCGGAGGCGCCGGGTACTGCCCCGCCCTCCGCCCCTTGCCACACTCTACTGACGTCACCTGCGACAGTGACTCGCTAGGACGGGGATTCGGATGTGTCGCTGTTGTTTCAGTCGCTGAGTCGTGTCCTGCTCTTGGTGACCCCACGGACTGTGGCCCGCCAGGATCCTCTCTGTCCATGGGATTTCCCAGGCAAGAAATACCGAGGCGAGTAGCCATTTCCTTCTCCAGGGGATCTTCCCCACCCGGGGATCCAACTGGGGTTTCCTCCTGCACTGCAGGAAGGTTCTTTACCGCTGAGCCCCGAGGAAACTGAGGCGCTGGCAAAGAGGTTCTGCGACTTTCTAAAGTTCAGAATTGGCGAGGAACAGAGCGGGGATTTGAGTCTATCATGGGGACAGATCCTGAGTTCCTAACCCCCAAAGCTGCCACCCCTGGGGTTATATTGGGCAAGGTGCTTCTCTTCTTGGGGCCTCAGTTTTCTCATCTGAAAAATGGACAGGATAACAATATACTGTCTGTTTGTAAAGACTTAAACATGCAACTGCTTATGTTACCGAGTCCAAGCTGGCTCTGCTTGCTGCCGGGCAGGCCAGTGAATCAGAGATGAGGGATTGAGGCAAGGAAGAGATTTTATTCCTGGTGCCTCTTGAATAAGAAGATGATAGGCTAGTGCCTCAAAAACACCATCTTATGGGGTCTGGGTGCCAGGTTCTTTTACAGATCAGAGATGGGAGGAGGTGAGGAGGCAAAGTAAAAAAGCCATTCATCTTGCAAACATCTCCCAGAACGGCAAACCTGAGGCAGGGAATGTGTTCATTTCTTCGTGCCATCGATAGGTGGACTGAACACTTAAAATTAATTAAATTAAACCCTTAATTTAAGAGTCAGGCAGAGGGGCAGGATTCTCTGAGGTGAGCCATTCTGTATGATTATAATACAAAGGCAATAAAAAGAAGGTCAAAGAAACAGTTCCAACATGGAGTCAGAATTGGCTTCTTCTCTACAACGCTTGGTCCAATTCCTGGTATATATTTTGTACTCAGTAAACAGTCGCGATCACAAACAACAACTCATGTTGCTTTACAGTTATTATAAAATAATATTGATGGTTGCTGCTGCTGCTGCTAAGTCACTTCAGTCGTGTCCGACTCTGTGTGACCCCATAGACGGAAGCCCACCAGGCTGCTCCGTCCCTGGGATTCTCCAGGCAAGAACACTGGAGTGGGTTGCCATTTCCTTCTCCAATGTGTGAAAGTGAAGTCGCTCAGTCGTGTCCGACTCCTAGCGACCCCATGGACTGCAGCCCATCAGACTCCTCCATCCATGGGATTCTCCAGGCAAGAGTACTGGAGTGGCTTGCCATTGCCTTCTCCGAATATTGATGGTATTGAATATTAATATCCTCACTTAGATGAGAATGACAGTTCATTCAGTTATCATTCCACAGATACTCAGGCAGTATTCCAGGCACAGGGGATGCAGCAGAAAGCAATACAGACAAAAATCCCTGCCTTCATGAAGCCCACTTCTACTGGAAGGAAACAGACCACTAAAAGAGCAATACACAGAATGGCATCATGTCTGGAGGTGATAACGGTTAGGGATGAACATATAGAAGGGAGAGAGATGGGAGAGACCAAGGAGAATTGGAGGAATGACAGAGGAATGGAGATTAATTCACTCTCAGAGACAGTCACTGGGAGATGGGGAGAAAGAGAAAGCACGAAAGACACGGAGATGGAGAAACCCAGGGCAGAGGGTAAGGTGGAAGAGCATCAAGTGGTGACAGAGAGACCCAGACAGCGCCGTGCTCAGATACAAAACTTGCGAGACCTCCTCGTCCCCAGTCCTGTTCATCCTAGCCAGGGTCCCCACCTGGCCCGCTGGCAATTCTGACCCTTGCTCTGTGACATCCCCATATCTTTCTAGAAAAATTCCCCCTTTGGACTTTGGCCAGTTCGGAGGGCTCTGTTTCCTGCTGTCCTCTCTGCCTTGGTCCCAGAGCCCACTCCTGGCACACAGCCATGGGCGGGTGGTTCTGATGCTGGGTGTCTCTCACTCTGCATGTACGTAGGTGAATTTCTGAATGGAAATGTGGAAGCTGGTCTCTGGGAAATCTCTGAATTTTCTGGCACTCTTCTTCAGGGCCTGTGAGTAATTTCCAAATTGGGAAACTGGCTGTTGCTTTGTTCCTCCCCTGAACTGTGATGTCACCTCTGGGGTTCCCCCTCCTCCCAGGGCTCCCAGCTTCCGCTACTGTGGTTTCAATAGCCACCTCTCTGACTCTGGATGGTTATGGCTGCCCCCTGCCCTCAACAATGTTTGAACATCATATTTGGGGCCCAAGTCACCCCACATTCTGTCTTCTCCCCACTGGACATCTGACTTTCTGGCAACAAGAGTGGGGCCTCTGCTTCAAATCAGACCATTAGAACCTTGGTCCTGAACAATTCATGCAATGGGGATACTATAGGCTCTGTTATTGAAGCTGAAAAGTGGGGTCGAGGCAAGGCTGAGGGTCAGGGATGGGGTGAAGGTTAGGGATGAAGTCAAAGATGGGGTCAGAAAAGGGAGGGCCTTGGGGATAGGGTTAGGATGTGGTGAGTATCAGTAGGAGGGGAAGATCCTTTGGTGGCTGGCATTCCCAGGGAAAAACCCTTTGAGTCGATAAATACTTGGGAAGGTAAAAAAGCTCCAGGCTGTCAAAATCTTTGAATTAAATAAAATGTCCTGGACTTCCCTGGTGGGCATCACAACCTCCAGTATTCTTGCCTGGAGAATCCCACGGACAGAGAAGCCTGGTGGACTATGGTCCGTAGCGTCGCAAAGAGTCAGGCACGACTGAAGCAACTTAGCACACACACACAGTGGATGAGCATCCTCCTGCCGATGCAAGGGATATGGGTTTGAGCCTGTGGGGAGAGTGCACATGCCTTGGAGCATGTGGGCCACAACGTGTGAGCCTGTGCTCTAGAGCCCAGGAGCAGAAACTAGTGAGCCCGCACCACACAATTACTGAAGCCCAAGCTCCTAGAACCTGTGCTCTGCAATAAGAAACGCCCCGTCTAGTCCCAACTAGAGGAAGCCTGTGTGCAGCAATGAAGACCCAGCGCAACCAAAATAAAATAAATTAATAAAATAAAAATCTTGTTGCAGGTCTGGATATGGCTAAGGCAAGGACATGATGGAGACAGATGGGTGCCAGCTGGAATGGGTGGGTGGAGTTAAGGAGTTGTCTGGTTCCCGATAGCATCCCCACTCCAGGCCCTTTCTACCTCTGAGCCCTGAGAGTGGTCTGGTGTCCCATTGAAACCAGCCTTCTCTGGTTCTCGAAGCTCCCCGGGCCCTCCCACTATGGCCCTTCGCTCTTTGTATTAATTAATACAATCAATCAATCAATCAATGTATCAATCAATACATGTTGATTGAGCACCTGCTGTGTGTTTGGCCCTGTCCTAGGTGCTAAAGATACAGTGATGTTCAAGAAACAAAGTTCCTGCCCTCCTGGAGGTCGTGGGTTGGATGAGAGTTGGGGAGAGGAAGATAATAAAAAAGTAGACATGTACTATATATACCACAGGATGGTAAAAGCTATGAAGAAAAATAAGACAAGTGAAGGAGACAAGAACATTAAAAAACTAAGATGATGGAATCTGGTCCCGTCACTTCATGGCAATTAGAAGGGAAAAAAGTGGAAGCAGTGACAGATTTTCTTTTCTTGGGCTCCAAAATCCCTGTGGATGGTGACTGCAGCCATGAAATTAAAAGATGCTTGGTCCTTGGAAGGAAAGTTATGACAAACCTTGACAGCATATTAAAAAGCAGAGACATCACTTTGCCAACAAAGGCCTGTATAATCAAAGCTATGGTTTCTCCAGTAGTCATGTATGGATGTGAGAACTGAAGACAGAGCACCAAAGAATTTATGCCTTTGAACTGTGGTGTTGGACAAGACTCTTGAGAGTCCCTTGGTCTGCAAGGAGATCAAATCAGTCCATCCTAAAGAAAATCAACCCTGAATATACTTTGGAAGGACTGCTGCTATAGCTGAAACTCTAATACTTTGGCCACCTGATGCAAAGAGCTGACTTATTGGAAAAGACCCTGATGCTGGGAAAAATTGAAGGCAAAAGGAGAAGAGGGCAGCAGAGGATGAGGTGGTTAGATAGCATCACCGACTCAATGGACATGAATCCGAGCAAACTCTGGAGATAGTGAAGGACAGGAGAGGCTGGTGTGCTGCGGTCCATGGGGTCGAAAAAAGTTGGACACAGCTTAGCAAGTGAACAATCACAAGAACAAGTTAGGGTAAGACACTGACATTTTAAGAGATCGGAAGACTTTGGAGGGTTTTGAGCCAATGTGATCAGATTTGTGTTTTAACAGAATCACCTGGAAGCTTGTATAATTAAGCAAATATGAACATATTTCCTTATTCTTTTCTTATGTATATAAGGAATTTATTTTGTATATGTGTGTATCTTCCTTATACATATATATGCAAATTTCCTTATATACATGTACATATATATGTATACATACATATATATACATACATATACAAATATTATATATATTCCTTATACATACTTTCCTTATTCTTTCCTCCCACATTGAAAAAAGTAAGTAGTAGCATTGTTTTGCCTCTTCCTGCTTTTTACCTGGCAACAAATCTTGGTGATCTTTCCAGGCAAGGACACAGCATTCATTCATTCGTTGGTTCACCCATTCACAGCTATGCAGCGTTCCAATGCACGAACCCACAATGAATTGTGAACCTGTCCTCAGCAGATGAGCCCTTTGGGTGTCTCCAACTCTTTGCATTTGCAAACTATCCTCTGGTGAGTGACCCTGTCCACACCATTTCCCACGCCTGTGACAGTATCAGTTCCCTAGGTTCCTAGAAGCTGATTTGCCGGGGCAAAGCACATGCACATTTGTGGTTTTGGAGGATATTGCCTAGTTGTCATTCAGTACTCTTGCCAGCCAACTAGGAATGTGGCAGTAATTTCCTACCCACCTGGGGCTTGGGAGACCACCTTGTATTGCCTTGGCGTGCACCCTGGTTAGGAACGACAGTCTTGGGTAGCAGAGGGTCATTCAGTGTTATGCAGGACGAGGACCTCATGGCAGATAATAAAGCTCATGTTCCTCATGTGAAAAATAGCAGTGACATTCCCTGTTGTCCTGCTTTCTTTGTGGTTTGGGACAGAGAATGGGGGGGTGGAGTTGGCGAGGGCAGAGCTTTCATATTCTGTACTCCGAGGCTAGGCAGAAAAAGCTGGCAGAGAAACCCCCAAATAAAAACCACTTTCCTGCCCTTCCCCAAGGGCTACCAGAGCAGACACTTCCTCCCTCTCACCTCCCACCAGCCCCGCTAACCTCACTTCTATTTGGGATGTACTGGTGCCTCGCAATGGTTGTTCCCCTCTATCCTTCCCTTCCAAATCCCACAGTTCTCTCCCTCAAAGGAAATGAAACCTTCCTGCCCTTCCCTCTGCCCACTGATGACTCATCAGAACCACACCTTTTGATGCATCCCTGGCATTAGAGGGAACAAGTCCAAGTTCTAAAGCCTAGCTGACTAGTTCCTGCATGACCTGGCCCCTGATCAAAGGCTCTTCCACTCCCCCTTTATGTGTCAGCCAGATGGAAACCCTTGTAATCCTTTTGAGCAAACCATATTTGCTCACCTTCAGGCCAGAACACTTTCCCTCTGGTCTTCACAATTAATGGCTCCCACTTCAGGCTAAACCACCCCCTCCTCCAGGAAGCCTTCCTGGATTCCCCAAGCTGAATTATCCCTCCTCAGGTCTCCCTGAGCTCCCTGAGTCTGGTGTCTCAGCCTTGTCCACTCTGAGTTATCACTCTCTAGGGATGGATCTGTCACCTGCTGAGCTGTAAAGTTCCACGGAGGCAGAACCCAGGGCTGTGTAACTGACAGCTCGGCAGTGACAGTTCAACTTCCTCATCTTGTAAAATGGAACTAATAATAACATCTACTTTCCAGGGTTTGGGGAAATGATGCATTAAAGCCCTTCAGTACAATGTCTGGTAAATACCAGTTTCAGGATATGTGGCTGCTCTTGTTGTTAATCATCTTAATGTGTTCTCCAATACAGCTGACCCCTCCCACGAAATGACCTCTTAGACCCTCAGACTGGATCAGGAACTCTCTCTGGGCTCCCATGTCCCAGCCCCAACTACTCTGGGTTGTCACTATCTGGGGATGGTTCTGTCTCCCCCAGTGAACTGTGAGCCCTGGGAGGACAGGGGCGTGACTGTGATGGTCACCTCTGGGTCTCCAGTACTGCCCAGCACAGGATTCAATACCAGTTGCCAGAGGAAGGCGTGCTGGATGAATGAATGAATGACTTTAGTAATTATTTGATCTCTGATTGTTATATAACCTTAATTCCTCTTTCTTGCTCTAGCATATACAATTATGTTTTCTGTAATTACTGGAATTTAGACAAAACTTACTCATTGACTTGTGTGACTCAGGTGGTAAAGAATTCACCTGTAATGCAGGAGACCTGGGTTCGATCCCTGGGTTGGAAAGACCCCCTGGAGAAGGGAAAGGCTACCCACTTCAGTATGCTGGCCTGGAAAATTTCATGGACTGTATAGTCCATGGGGTCGAAAAGAGTCAGACACAACTGAGCGACTCACTTTCACTCCTCGTTGACTTGTGTCGGTGTATATGAGAGAGAGGTGGAGAGCGAGCTTGAGAGAACTTGAGGAAGAGCCTTTGAATGTGTTTGAAAGAGGGAAGAAATTGAGTGTGGGTTGGAAAGGTGGGGGAAGGCTGAGAATTTGGGCAAGAAACGGGTTGGATGTTGGAGACTGAATTTGTAAACTGTTAAGAAGAGACCAAGTCTGTCGTTCATGGCAGTATTGCTGGCATCTAGCACGAGCCTGGCAAGCCACTCCAGTACTCTTGCCTAGAAAATCCCATGGATGGAGGAGCCTGGTTGGCTGCAGTCCGTGGGGTCGCTAAGGGTTGGACACGACTGAGCGAATTCACTTCCACTTTTCACTTTCACACATTGGAGAAGGAAATGGCAACCCACTCCAGTGTTCTTGCCTGGAGAATCCCAGGGACGGGGGAGCCTGGTGGGCTTCCGTCTATGGGGTCGCACAGAGTCGGACACGACTGAAGTGACTTAGCAGCAGTAGCAGCAGCACGAGCCTGTCACATAGATGGTGCTCAGTATATATTTCTTGGCCCAATAAATGTGTCATACATTGTTAAAATAGCTCAGAAATGTTGCTGTGCCTCTGTAATTGTGAACCATAGAATACTTTGAGTAGGCCTAAAATTCTTTGGGTCCCCATCAGAGAGTACAGAGAATGTGACACCTGGCTGATGAGCAGCGGAAGCAAATATGGGGTTACTGACATCAGTCTCATGTCCAAGCTCTCAGCAGGCATCAACAATCTGTGCAGGCATTCCTTCTTGGGGAGCATGAGTAGGTTCCCAGAATTCTTAATACTGATCTTTGAGGACCCACTGCCAGTCTATCAAAAATGGCAGTTGAGGGTTTCCCTGATGGCTCAGTGGTAAAGAATCCTTTAACAGTTCAGGAAACATGGGTTTGATCCCTGGTGCGTGAAGATTCCACATCCTGTGAGGCAACTAAACCCATGTGCCAGAGCTACTGAGCCTGTGCTCTTGAGCCTGGGAACTGCAACTACTGAGCCCACATGCTGAAACTACTGAACCCCGGGTGCTCTAGAGCCCATGCTTGGTAACAAGAGAAGCCAGAGCACTGAGAAGCCATGGACTGCAACGAAGAGTAGCCCCTGCTTGCCACAACTAGAAAAAGCCCATACACAGCGAAGACCCAGAGAAAATAAATAAATAAAAAGAAACTGTGAATTAAAACAATGATAGCATTTTTTTAAAAAATGGTAGTTGAGAAGAAGTGTATTTGTCATCCCTGGCAAATAGATGTGAAAAATAAGAGTTGGGGGAGAGAAATTATGGCTGGAGAGTATAGTTAGGCATTCCTTATGCATTTGGGTTTGTTTTTTCACCTTCCCTTAGATCCTGGATGCCTTGGTTCACCCCATGAGGACAGAAAAGAACTACGTTAGTGTTTTACTCCATGCCGCAGAACTCTGGGGACTCAAAAAGTGTTTAACTTTCTTCTGTCCGTTCATTCATTCCTCTAGCAGGTGTTTATTGAGTGCCCATCATGGACTGGCATTGCTGTAGGTTCCGAGGGCAAGATGCTGAGTAAAAGGAGACACATTTCCTGCCCTTTGGGGCTTCAGTCTTGACTGGGGAGACAGACGTTGTCAAAGTATCACCCAAACACTTATAAATCGGCAACCCCCCCCCAACACTGTGTAGCATTTGGGATCTTAGTTCCCCAACCAGGAAACCAACCTGCACCCCCTGCAGTAGAAAGGCAGAATCTTAACCACTGGACCACCAGGGAAGTCCCTAACCTGGCAACTTATGATGACTATTAAAGAGGGATTTCCTGGGTGTGTGCAGCTAGGGTGGGGGGAGTGAAATCCAGGCAGGTGGTGGTGACTGAGTTGAGATTTTTTTAATGACTAGGAATTAACTGGTTGAAGAAAGGTGAGTAAACTTTCCAGGCAGAGAAAAGAGCATGTGCAAACAACTGGTTTAGTACAACTAAACCTATTTCCTCTTATTTCCAGGAGCTCAGGAAGATTTCATTTCTCAGAATCTCTCATAGTACTGTGGTCATATGACCCAGAGCAGAGCAGAGACCCAGGCTAGAAGATAGGAGGTCCGGGAATGACTGTGTAGGGACGGAGTCTCCTCTGTGACCTGCAGTGAACTGTGGTATGACTGGGTGATACGCTTTTGCTGGGCCACACCACTGACATTTTGGAGATATTTGTTAAACAGTTATCCAGCCCTGACTAAAGTTGGTGCAGCTGGAGAGGGGCAACAAGGGGGCAAAGTGAGACTAGAGATATGAGTGGGTAATTAACAGTGGAAAAAAATGGAAACAGTGACAGACTTTATTTTCTTGGGCTCCAAAATCGCTGTGGACGATGATTGCAGCCATGAAATTAAAAGATGCTTGGTCCTTGGAAGGAAAGTTATGACAAACCTTGACAGTGTATTAAAAAGCAGAGACTTCACTTTGCCAACAAAGTGAACAGTTAAAGCTATGGTTTTTCTCCGGTAGTCATGTACAGATGTGAGAGTTGGACCATAAAGAAGGCGGAGTGCTGAAGAATTGATGCTTTCAAACTGTGATGCTGGAGAAGACTGTTGAGATTCCCTTGGCTAGCAAGGGGATCAAACCAGGCAATCCTAAAAGAAATCAACACTGAATGTTCATTGGAAGGGCTGATGCTGAAGTTGAAGCTCCAATACTTTGGCCACTTGATGTGAAAAGCTGATTCATTAGAAAAGACCCTGATGCTGGAAAAGATTGAGGGCATGAGGAGAAGGGGGCAACAGAGGATGAGATGGGTGGATGGCATCGTCGACTTAATGGACATGAGTTTGAGCAAACTCTGGGAGATAGTGAAGGACAGGGGAGCATGGTGTGCTGCAGTCCACGGGGTCGCAAAGAGTCAGACATGACTGAGCGACTGAAGAACAACAAATTAACAGTAGAGTCTTGTGGGGTCATGTGACCAAGTTCTGACCCCTGGAATGTGAGTAGAAGTGATGTGAGAAACTTCTTATGTCACCTTTGATGGTTGTGTCATCAAAGGAAGGCAATGAGACGGTCTCCAACATTGCCACCTCCTTCTGGCTGGAATGGGGAATTGGCCATGCACCATTCTGACTGTGTAACACCCTGGGGATGGCCAGACCACAAGGTAGAGAAACCAGGGCTCCTGGATGACGTCACCAAGCACAGCTTGTATACCATTACTGGACTGCATCCATCAGGACTATTACACGAGAGAGGGACCAACTTCTATCTTGTTTTGTTTTTCTGGCCATGCTGTGTGGCATACAGAATCTTAGTTCCCTGACCAGGAATTGAACCCATGACTTCTGCATTGGGAGCATGGAATCTTTTTTTTTCTTTTAATTATTTATTTTTGGCTGCACTGGATCTTAAGTTTCAGCACACAGGTTCTCTAGTTGTGGCATGTGGGTTTAGTTGCCCCTTGGCATGTAGGATCTTAGCTCCCTGGCCAGGGATGGAACTTAGGTCCCCTGCAAGGTGGATTCTTAACCACTGAACTGTAAGGGAAGTCCACTGCTATCTTGTTTAAGCCTCAGTGATTTGGGGTCTCTTCCAAGCTTATATCCTGTCAAGATGGGGGATCCCTGGGAGAAGAGCAGGTTGAGAGGATGAGCTGTGAGTTTGGGACACGTCTTGGAGGTAACCTTGTCTCACCAGTTTCAGCTCCTCCTTGAGTCTCCTCTAATCTGAAGGCAGTTCAGCTTTCTCTCTGCCTCTCCTTCTACCCCACGTACAGTCTATTCTTCCTTCCTTGCTTCTGCCTATGGACACCGAGCTCATCATGGCAGATGTGGCTGCTAGGGAGGGAGAGAATTCCTGCCCAGAGAAGGAAAGTTCCAGTTTTTCTTTGTTTTTATCTTTCTTTTGTCTGGATAAGAACATCTACACAATCAGAGAATAACCAGAACGAGGTGTGGGATTCTCAGTTCTTTCATGTTTGCGATAGTTGCATTCCCCAGCCTGCCCGCCCCACCCCCCACTGCCACCACGGGAAGTTGGCATATTATATTCCTTGTTCCTGTCTCACACTTTCATTGTGGCCCAGTTCATTCAAGCCTATATATGGTCACAGGCTCTCTTCAGCCATTCAACCTCTGTTTTGCCAAGTGGCATTTATTTATTATTTATTATTTTAACATTTATTACTTATTTGTCTGTGTCGCATCTTAGTTGTGGCACTTGAGATCTTTCCTTGTGGTGTGTGGGCTTCTCTAGTTGTGAAGTACGGGTTTAACTGCCCTGAGGCATGTGTGATCTTAGTTCCCTGACCAGGGATCGAACCCTTGTCCCCTGCACTTGAAGTCAGATTCTGGGAGGGGAGTTCAAGATGGGGAACATATGTACACCCGGGGCAGATTCATGTCAATGTATGGCAAAACCAATACAATAATGTAATGTAATTAGCCTCCAATTAAATAAATTTTAAAAAAAGTCAGATTCTTCCACTGGACCACTGGACCACCATAGAAGTCCCCCAAATGGCATTTAAATCTTTCACTTTATGGCTTAAATCTTAGGGTTAGATATATCCATTAGGAGTGGACCAGGTTGGGACTTCTCTTGTGGGTCAGTGGCTAAGACTCTGAGCTCCCAATGCAGGGGACCCAAGTTCAGTCCCTGGTCAGGGAACAAGATCTCACATGCTGCAACTAAGACCTCGTGCAGCCAAATAAATAAATATTTTAAAAAAGGAGTAGACGGGGTTGCAAAAAACAATGGAACTAAAACAAAAGTGGCTTCAGCAAGATAGACGTTTGTTTCTTCTTTCATGTAAAAGGAACCGCACGTGTGTTTAAGACAGGGCTAGTTGAATGGCTTCACAAAATGTCCAGATATCTGTTTCTCAGCGGAGGGTTGGTACATTATCTCTCTGGGAAAAAAATTCCTGATGTATAGTAATTCCCTATTTTCTTGGTGTAAATATCACTATCACAATTGATTTCCATCTACCAACATGTCATCATTGAATGGGGAGTTAGGAAGAGATGTACACAGTAAGTTTGTTCTTTTTTTTAAGATTATTGATGTGGACCGTTTTAAGTCTTTATTGAATTTCTTAACAATATTGCTTCTGTTTTATGTTTTCTGGGTTGGCCCTGAGACATAAGCGATCTGTTCTCTGACCAGTGACTGAGCCCAAGCCCCCTGCAGTAGAAGCCCAGAGTCTTAACCCCTGGACTGCTGGGGAATTTCCCAAAGTAAGCTCTTGTGAGCCGGCACAAGCTGGGTTGGGCACACTTCACACTTGCCACTCTGTCCTGCTCCATGTGAGATGGTCACCTCATGATCCTATATATCTGCTTGGTTCCAGTCATCACATTCTCATTCCTGCCAACAGGAGAAGACGCTCCTTCACCTGACGGGCATGTTCTGCAAGTCATATATAACCCTTACACATTTTACTGACAAAGCTGTTTTTCTTTCCCCTTGGACGTCATGTGCCCAGCTGAAACTGAAGATTTGGTTATTATAGAGGGAGAGGAGAATGAATTCTGGGACTCTGAGGGTAACTGCTACCACACTTGCTGAGACTGGACTCTTCAGCTGCAGCACGTGGGGTTAGGGGAGGGGCCTCAAGATGCCTGACCTTTTTATTTTTTTCTGATAGAGAGACAGTGAGAGGAGTTCAAGTCAGGTTGTTATTCCTGTTAAACTCCAACTTGGAGAAGGCTGGAGACTCAGTCCATGCTTTCATCTCTGAGCTTTTGCATTTTCCGAGTGGTGTGCTTTTAGTCTCTCATTCATTCATTCAACAAACGTTTATTGAGCACATACTATGTAGCAGATACAGGTCTGGCTATCACGGGGCTGACATTCAACATGGAGATGTTGTTAGTTAGTTGCTAAGTTGTGTCCAACTCTTTGTGACCCCATGGACTGTATGCAGCCCACCAGGCTCCCTGTCCATGGGATTTCCCAGGCAAGAATACTGGAGGGGGTTGCCATTTCCTTCTCCAGAGGATCTTCCCAACTCAGGGACTGAACCTGAATCTCCTGCTTGGAAGGTGGATTCTTTACCACTGGAGCCCCCCTGGGAAGCCCTATCATGGAGATAATTGTTAAATTATCAATTGGTATAACCAATAAATATTTAATGACATAATGTGCTAAGTACTATAAAGCAGAACAGTCCTATGGGCAAGTTCAATTAGGGGAGTGACTTTATAACAGAGGTGGTCAGGAAATCTCTTTGAGAAAATTTGCACCATTTATTTTTAGTGAGGGAGGAACATCGTAACGATTCTCAGCTGTTCTACAGCCCCAGCCAACTGTTCTCTAGCTTGTGACAAAATGTCAGCTGCAGTCGACTCTGAGACCCAGGGAACCAGCTGCTTTCACCACTGCTCAGGCAGGAAATGATTCATTTGTCCTTTATAGTAGAGGGATGTGGGAGGGCGGGATGCCTCAGGTAGGAAAGGATCTGGTTCAATATTAAGGGTTTCTGAGCAGATCGGGACCCTTGGATAGATCAGGGCAAGGACCTCAGAACTGCCATGGAGTCAGTAATATACACATATGACTGCTGGGGGATTTATTATTATCATTTTCTAACAATTAGGAGTTTGAATTGCACTGTCCAATGCAAAAGCCATTAGCCACAGGTGGATATATAAATTAAAATTAATTAAAAGTCAATTAAAAAATTCACTTCCTCAGTTACATGATGTCCATTTCAAGGGCTCAATAACCACTTCTGTTGGATAACATTGTAGTGGACAGTACAGACATGGACACTTCCATCACCAGAGAGTGTTCTTGGACAGTGCTAGTCTAAGAAACAGGCTTTGGTATTGGGCAGACTTGAGCTGGCATCGCATGTGACTGTGTGACTTTGGGCAAATCACTTGCCCTCTCTGTACCTTGCTTTTCGCTTATGTACATGAACACAAGGACACCTCCCTGACATAGGAGGGAGCAATGGGAAGGGGAGGTCTGGCTCCAGGGAGGGAGCAATGGGGCAGTAGAATGATTGGAAATGGGGATTTCAGAGCCCAGGAGCCTATTTTCAGCCATGTCCAATGGCATGTGGGCTCTTAGTTCCCCGACTGGGGACTCAACCCACGTCCCCTGCATTGGAAGCACAGGGTCCTATCCACTAGACCACGAGGGAAGTCCTACTAAGTAGTATTTCACTGCGGAAACCATTGTCTGAAAACACGTTGAATTTGATTGGAAAACAGTTATCGATGCTCCCAAACTGTTTTATAAAAACTAATTGATAAAAGCTGAAGATATACATATTCTACAACTATGAAATTCCACTACTAATTATATACTGAACAGAAATGTACACATGTTCCACAAAATGTATATTTTGACTGGATATGGTAAAATAGCTGTCAATATTCTAATACCATGGAAAAATTCATGATTAAGATCTGCTTGTAATGTCTCCTTTCGTCTAGATTCATTTGTTTGCACTTTTATTTTTATTCAATTTATTTAAACTGAAAAATACCCCAAATGGTCCACCCATTTCTTCATTGTCAGCCAGACCTACAATGGAGAGAGAAATAATAATAATAACAACAAAAATAGCCATAATAATAATACATGTGGCTGACATTTTGTGAAGGCTCACCATGTGCCAGGCACTATTAATAGTATCTCACTCCCACCATTTTATGTAATCCATGCATCTACCCTTTTTTTTAAAAAAATTTTGGCTACATGTGGGATCTTAGTTCCCTGACCAGGGATCAAACCCACGCTCCCTGCAGTGGAAGCATGGAGTCTTAACACCTGGATCACCAGGGAAGTCCCACATCTACCCTTTATTTTAAAATTTTTTTTACTTATTTATTTTGCCGTGTCGGGTCTTAGTTGCCCCATGGGGGCATGTGAACTCAACTTTTAAGTTGTGGCATGTGGGATCTTAGTTCCCAGACAAGAGATTGAACCCACACCCCCTGCATTGGGATCACAATGTCTTAGCCATTGGACCACCAGGGAAGTCCCTCACACACCTCCTCTTTGAGGCAGATATTATATGACCATTATCCCTGTTTTACAGATGGAGCACAGAGCAGTTAAAGGGGTCACCCAGAGTCCCACAGGCTAGCATATGGTACAGCTAGGATGAGCTTAAGGTGTCAGGGTCCAAGAACTTAACTGCAAACCTATGGGGAATCTCCCTTGGCCCTTGGGGGGTTTGGCAGGCCTTCTTGGGGTGCTTCTTAGTCCAGACACCTCTCTTTTGGAGACTGCTTCTTCCCACCGGGAGAGTCAAGACAGCCATGTTTGTCCTCATGACTTCATCTCCAAGGTCCCAGCTGATTGGACAAGGCTGGTTCCTTCTGGATGACGTCAGTTCAGTTCAGTTCAGTCGCTCAGTCGTGTCTGACTCTTTGCAACCCCATGAATCACAGCATGCCAGGCCTCCCTGTCCATCACTAACTCCCGGAGTTCACTCAAACTCATGTCCATCAAGTCGGTGATGCCATCCAGCCATCTCATTCTCGGTCGTCCCCTTCTCCTCCCGCCCCCAACCTTTCCCAGCATCAGAGTCTTTTCCAGTGAGTCAACTCGTCGCATGAGGTGGCCAAAGTATTGCAGTTTCAGCTTTAGAATCAGTCCTTCCAATGAACACCCAGGATTGATCTCCTTTAGAATGGACTGGTTGGATCTCCTTGCAGTCCAAGGGACTCTCAGCACCACAGTTCAAAAGCATCAATTCTTCTGCGATCAGCAGTGGTCTGTCATTAATAGGTCTTGGCCAGAATGGCAGGGAGGACAGGAAGTGACCCCTTCTGCTGTTCATGGAGGCAGGGACTCTGAGTAGTCTGAGTGAGCATTTTCATACTACCTGATATCTCACCTTTGCCCTCTAAGAATATGACTTTGGAGTTAGACCTGGGTTTGATTCAGGGTCAACTCTTTGTTAGGAGAAGGCAATGGCAACCCACTCCAGTACTCTTGCCTGGAAAATCCCATGGACGGAGGAGCCTGGTAGGCTGCAGTCCATGGGGTTACTAAGAGTCAGACTCGACTGAGCGACTTCACTTTCACTTTTCACTTTCGTGCATTGGAGAAGGAAATGGTAACCCACTCCAGTGTTCTTGCGTGGAGAATCCCAGGGATGGCAGAGCCTGGTGGGTTGCCGTCTATGGGTCGCAGAGTCGGACACGACTGAAGAGACTTAGCAGCAGCAGCAGCAGCAACTCTTTGTTAGCAGCATGTCCTTGGGCAAGTTGATGGATTTTTCTGAGATTAAGGTCTACTGATGTGGAAAATGAGGACCATATCCCAGGCCCTGCTTTAAAGTCTTTTTTTTTTTTTTTTTTTTGCTGTGTGGCTTGTAGGATCTTAGTTCCCCACCATGGATCAAACCTGTACCCCTTGCAGTGGAAGCGCAGAGCTCTAATTACAGGACCACCAAGGAAAGCCCCAAAAGGCTTAAGAAATCCAGATGAGAGCCCCATGAGGCAGGTGCTATTAATACCACCCCCACTTTGCAGATGGGCAAACTGAGGCCCAGAGAGGGGTGGCGACTTGCCATGGCCTCACTTTGGGTAAGTGACAGAACGGGGTTTTGAACCCAGCTCCAGGACCCTCTCCTGTCTCTTTGTTTCTCTGGGGCTACTTTGGGAACTGACTAGTTGGGTGGGGCACATCAAGGGTCCATGCCATCCTCTCTGAATGAACTTCATGCTCCCTGAGATAAGGTTGTTGGTTTGGCTTCAGTCTTGCTGCAGAGAGAGCTCTGTGCCTTGTGGAGGCTGCATGGATGGGGGAAAGGGAAGGCAGGTACCTTAGCTTCTGGATGAAGGTGAAGAGCATGCTTCCAACCAGTACCAAGCCTGCCACAGATGCGGCCACAATGAGAGCAATGGCAGATCCTCCTGACAGGGAGAGCGGGGGGTTCTGAGAGATGGGTGCAGGTTCTGTGGGTTCCACATCAGCTTCTGAGAACCAAGAAGGGGAGAGACTGGAGGAGACACCCTCCCTCCATAGCCCCACTCGCCCCACTGTTTCACCTCCTCCCCCATCCTCCCTGTCTCCACCCCAGCTTCCTCCCCACTCTCCCATCTCAGTCTCTCCCCAACCCATCTCGTTACCACACAGAAGCCAGAGGGTCTGTTTTTCTTTTGGCCACATCTCACTATGTGGGATCTTAGTTCCCTGACCAGGGATCGAACACGTGCCCCCTGCATTGGAAGGACAGAGTCGTAACCACTGGACCACCAGGGAAGTCCCCAGAAGGGTCTTTGTAAAGTACACACTTGACCCTGTTCCTCTCCTGCTCAGAACCTTCCCAGGACTTCACCTTGACCTTCAGGAACCTGCGTTTGGCCAGTCTCATCTCTCTCTACCCTCCACATTTATAACCAAACCTTGTTGGATTCTACTTAATTTTCTACTTCCCTCTCCTACTTCCAAGCCTTTATCTGTGCCCCTGGAATGACATTTTCTCCCCCTGGCCTGGACAATTTCTATGTGTCCTAGTACCAACTCAGATGTCCCCTCTTCCAGGAAGCCCTCCCTGATTCCCTTGCTGGGTCGGGCGCCCCCTTGGGTCTCACAGCCCTTTGGGTTCCCCCACCCCAGCCCTGCCCACTCTGGTCATTACTGTTTGTGGACAGGCCTGTCCCCTACTGCACTGGAAGTCCTGTGATGGCAGGTGCAGGACTGTCTCTGTCACCAGTTGTCCTGAGCACTGCCCAGCATAGGCCAGTCACATAATAGGTGCTCAATAAACACTTCCTGGACAGTTGATGAACAAGGAAAGGGGGTCTTAGAAGTACTGTCATTCTCAGTGAATGTATCAGGGTCACCAGGTGCTCCAAGATTTATATTTTTTCTCCCAATAAATTACCTAAAATCAAATCCTGAAACCTCCCACTGAACCATGGCTGGGGAGAGGAAGCAGCTCTAGGAATGTAGCCCAGCCAGGCTCTCCACCATTTCCATCTTTCCCTTGCTCTGGACCTTGGCTCAAGTGATTCCTGCTGCCTACATGCCTCCCCATCTTTTCTAGGCAACTCCTCTTCACCACTCTATGAATAGAAATACTAAAAATAATATGCATGGTAACTGCTGCTATTTAAAGCACCAGCTAATTGATTTTCTACTAGCTTTCGGCGTTTTCCATTTCAGTTCCTTAACAGCAGTTTTGTAGAGGTCTACACGATCACATTGGTTATACACAGGAGGAAACTGAAGCTCCAGAGAAGGGACACCACTAGTCCTAAGTCACCCAGCCAAGAAGGCACAGGGGCAGGAACTGAACCCCACTTTGGCTCCCAAACCACTTTTTTTTAATCCCAATAACTGGCTCGTCTTGTGATTGCTGTCTGAGCCTCTGTACACACTCTTGCCTCTGGTAATAGGCACAAAATTAATAATAATATGGGTAATACTAATCATAGCAATGATACTAGTTCATGTTTATTGAGCACTCACTAGTGTTCCATAGTGCCAGGCACTCTTACTTTAAGCTGTTCACCTGCTTATCTCACTGAATGCTCACATCTGTATTTTGGGGTGGGCATTATTATTGTCCCAGTTTATATTCCTCAGAATACTGAGGAAACTGAAGCACAGAGAAGTCAAGGCACTGGCCCAGAGTCACACAGCCAGCAAGTAGCGGAGCCAGAATTCAAATTCCAAAGCCCATGCTTGGAACCACTCGTTATATTACCACCTTCATTTTTCCTGTGGCATGTGCTGAGATTCAGAGAGGCAAAGAGACTCCTCAAACACACACAGTAGAAAGTGATTGGAGCCAGGAGGACCCAGATAGCTGGCTCCAGATCCTGCCCTGAGCTTTCATTAGCATTCATGTATTTGGGTCACAGCCTCTCACTTGTAAAATGGGCTAATAATCCCCACTCTGCCAGGAGGATGAAAGAATGGGATGCCATCTTGACTATAAAGGGTCTCAGAGGGAACTGCTCACAGAGGGTGGCTCAGTGGAATCAGGAAAGCTGGCCACTGACCAGGCGTCAGGGTGGAAGACTCACGTGGCAGCATGATAGTCACAGGCTGGGAGAGGTACACTCCCTGGCTATTCTCGGCCAAGCATAAGTAGGTGCCCAGATCCTTCACGGACAACCTGTGGATAATCAGCCTTTCCCCAGTTCCGCGAGGTCTCCCATTGAAGGTCCACTGTAGCACAGGTTCAGGTGTGATTAAAGCCGCCCACTGCAGGATCACAGAGTAGTTGAGGTCACTCCGGAGGATACCTTGTCTATTTCCTGGGAATGTCACCAGCTGCACCCCATCATAGCTGGCTGTGCAAACAAGGGAGCAAGGTCACATGGGTGGAGACCACTCGGAAAGGCCGAGCACTTCCTCGCTTCACCACACAGACATTCGTTCATTCACTCATTCACTCATTCATTCATTCATCAACATGTCTGGAGGGCCTGGTCTGTGCCCACTGCTGGTCCAGACATTGGATGGAGCTGAGCTGTCCTCAGCACATATGACTGCCAACACTGCATCTGCGGCTTCAGGGCATCCACTGGCTGCCAGAGCCTGCTCTGCTCATGGAAGCAGCAGCCAAAGCACTTGAGAGTCGGCACACAGCCTTCCACAGTGACCAATGTGGACTGGTACATAAATACCCCAGGTCCCCTGCCCTCAGCTGGACCAGGGTAGAAGCCAAGGAGCTCCTGGAGGAGCGGCTGGATTCTGGATTATTTTGCAGGTAGAGTCCACAGGATTTGCTGATAGATTGGATGTAGGTGAGGGTGGTGGTGGTCAAGGGGTCCTCCAAGGCTTGGGGCCTGGGCCACTGGCTACTGAGAGGGCTCCTTACAGACAGCATACATCATCCTCACCATTTGTTGTTATTGTTAAGTCACTAAGTCGTCCGACTCTTTGTGACCCTATGGACTGTAGCCCACCAGGCTCCTCTGTTCAGGGGATTTCCTAGGCAAGAATACTGGAGTCAGTTGCCATTTCCTTCTCTAGGGGATCTTCCCCACCCAGGGATGGAACCCACATTTCCTGCACTGGCAAGCAGATTCTTTACCGCTGAGCCACCAGGGAAGCTCCCCTCCCCACCTCCTCACCATTGTTCTTTATTTTTTTTTTCAGGTGAAAGACTCTGAGGTCTGGGGGTCTTAGGGCTAGGGCTCATGGTCAGAGAGAGAGGCACAGCTGGGATTTGGATCTGATGTCATGGTGAGTGCTTGGGACCTCCATATGGAGCTGATTACCATTCAGTACAATGTGAAAAGTGAAAAAAAACTTCAATCCAGCCAAAGAGCTCACGGAAATCTTCCTGGAGGAGGTGGTACCTGAGCTAAGCCTTGTAGGAGGAGAAAGAACCCATGGGTGTGGAAACAAGAATCAATGTAGGGGCTTCCCTTGTGGCTCAGTGGTAAAGAATCTGCCTGCCAATACAGAAGACACAGGTTCGATCCCTAGTCTGGCAAGGTCCCACACGAAACAAAGCAACTAAGCCCCTGTGTTACAACTACTGAGCTTGTGCTCTAGAGTCCATGGGCCACAACTACTGAAGCCCATGTACCTAGAGTCTGTGCTTGGCAAGAACAGAAGCTACCACAGGAGAGGCCTAGGCACCACAACCAGAGAGTAGCCCCCACTCAATGCGACTAGAGAAAAACCCACAAAACAATGAAGACCCAGCACAGTCAAAAATAAATAAAATTATTTAAAAAAAAAGAATTGATGTAATAGCCATCTAGATTGGACTTTTACTGTGAGCCAAGCACCATTCTAAACACATGTTAACTACAGCTTGTTATATTACTGGCTTGTTATGTTATAAGTAAGACCCATGCTTGGGTGAAGTCATTTAGTAGGCTGTTTTAGTAGGTTGTAATCAGCATTTAGGGCTGCAGTCCATGCGGTCCCAAAGAGTCAGACATGACTGGGCACAATGAGTGAATAATCGGCATTTAAAATGTGAAATGAGATGTAAAAGGAAGTATCAGAATGCATTACACTTAGCAATAATTGTTATTTTATGACACTTGTAAAGACAAGTGACTTGTGATGTGTAGATATGTGAACATACTGGGTCATGATTTAAAAAACTTGAAAGCCACTGGATTTACTCGTTTAATCCTCACAACAACCCTACAAGGTAGATTTCATTGTTATCATCCTTTTAATGGGAAAACAAGGTCTCAAAGAGGTCAAGTCTCCTGAAATACTCATGGCGAACATTTGCTTACTCTGTGCATTGCAGCAAAGATAGAAATGAGACTTTTCTGATAAAGAAGGAAAATAAGGGACCAATGAACAGCCTGGGGAAATAGCATAAGCTGGCCTGAAAGAGTTAAGCAATCCTAGTTTTACTTTAACTGCCACTGATTCACTGAGCACGTAGCAAGGCCTGCCTTTCACAAAGCTAATTCCTTAACCACTCTCAGACTCTATGTGAGTTACACCCTGCACCTGGGGTTCACCTTTCCCCACACTTCTTGTAACAATCCCTTATAGCATTCTTCCTTTCAGAAAGAAGATAATGGGCCAATAACTCTAGGAGACAGACAGACAGAGTCGCAGAGTCACCTGTTGTCAACTAGGGCTGTTTTGAAACTCTACATAAAGGAAGAAGAATACAAGACCTTTCTTACTTTGATCCTTATCACGTACCCCAGACCATGAACCCCATTATAAAGATTATAAAACTCCTCACTAGCCCCTCCAGCAGGGACACAGTTCTTATAGTGGAGTAGCCTGCTGTGTTCCCTTTTTGCCTGGCAAAGAAATAAAGCGACTCTTTCTCTTTCCTCCAAAACCCTGTCCCTGTATTTTTACCTGGCATCTCCCACAGAGAATCAAGATTTTGGCAACAGGTGCCAGGCACTGTTCTAGGTATTTGGTGTGGATTAATTCGTTTGTTCCTCATAGCACTCCTACAAGGGAGGGTCTACCATGATTCTGTTTTACAGAGGACGATGCTGAAGCACATAGAGGGTAAGTCACTTTGCAAAGAGATGTGGCTAGGAAGTGAAGGAGCAAGGACTTGATGCAGGTGGTTTGGGTTTCAGAATCTTTACAAGCTCTAGGGTTTTTCCTGTGGTCATGTATGGATGTGAGAGTTGGACTGTGAAGAAAGCTGATCGCCGAAGAATTGATGCTTTTGAACTGTGGTGCTGGAAAAGACTCTTGAGAGTCCCTTGGACTGCAAGGAGATCCAACCAGTCCATTCTAAAGGAGATCAATCCTGGGTGTTCATTGGAAAGACTGATGCTAAAGCTGAAACTCCAATACTTTGGCCACCTCATGCGACGAGTTGACTCACTGGAAAAGACTCTGATGCTGGGAAGGATTGGGGGCGGGAGGAGAAGGGGACGACAGAGAATGAGATGGCTGGATGGCATCACCGACTCGATGGACATGAGTTTGAGTGAACTCCGGGAGTTAGTGATGGACGGGGAGGCCTGGCGTGCTGTGATTCATGGGGTCGCAGAGTCGGAAATGACTGAGTGACTGAACTCAACTGAACTGAGGCAGTTCTAGAAGAACTGGCCTTCAAATCACAGATATGTAGACTGATGGTGGTGGTGGTGTAGTTGCAAAATCAAATCCGACTGTTGTGACCCCATGGACTGCAGCCTGCCAGGCTCCTCTGTCCATGGGATTTACAGGCAGAATACTGGAGTGGGTTGCCATTTCCGCCTCCAGTGGATCTTCCCGACCCAGGGATTGAACCCGGTCTCTGATGCCTCCTGCATTGGCAGGTGGGTTCTTTACTGAGCCCCCTGGGAAGCCCAGACTGATGGACCTCGGCCTATTTCCCTCCCATTGGAGCAAAGTCGGTCATGTGACTCACTTTGGCCAATAAAACATGGCGGAAGTACTGGCAGGCCGGTTCTGAGCCTGGGCCTCCAGAGCCTCGCAGCCTCTGCTCCTTTGATAACCGAATGAGCTCAGGCTACCAGGCTGGAGGATGGGAAGGCTTGTGGCCCAATTACCCCCATCGCCCCCCTGCCAGACAGGCCACTGCCAGACATAGTGAGAAGGCCATCCCGCATCAGTGCCCAGGCAATCCTTCCGAACCGGCTGACTGCAGACATGGGGGTGAGCCTGGCTAAAATTAGCTGAGACCAGAGGTTCACAAGAATCAAGAGCTAAAAAAAAAAAATTGGTTGCTTTTCTAAGTTCTGGGCTGTTTGGAAAGGATTATGCGTTCAGAATCCATCCAACCCTGGGGCCCTGAGGACTGAGAACTCCGTCCCTCCCACCCTGCCGTGGAGGCGGGGGTGGGGGGTGATCTTACCCTTGAGCTGTATCTGCTCCGTCGCACTCCTGCGTCCCCTGCTGGTTTCCAGCACCACCGTGTAGCTGCCTGCATCTAGAGTCGTCACGTTTCTGATGATCAGGCTGCCCTGGGTGTCCAGCGTCTCCCGGCCAGTGTGGCCAGGCCCTGGGAGGCCCTCGGGAGAGAAGATCATGGCTTCTGGCTGGACTTCATGCCCGCGGAACCAAGAGGTGGTGAGAACCCTATCCAGGCTTCTAGGGACTGGCAGGTGGGCATCGGCTCCTTCAGTCAAGGGGTCCAGAGATGCAGAGGAGGGCAGCTCCACGGAGGCAAGGCAGGTACTGAAGGCGAGCAGGGTGCCTTGTAGGAGGGTGGGAGGGAGAAGAGAGAGTGAGGGAGCAATGGGACCAAAGGCAAGATGCTGCCCCAGCTGCTAACCCTTCCCGTGCTGGTGAGACTGTGTGCCGCGGAGAGCTGATGTGACAATGGTGGTAATAATACATAAAAAGGGGCACAGTGGTAAAGAATCTGCCTGCCAATGCAGGAGACAAGGGTTCGATCGCTGGGTCGGGAAGATCCCTTGGAGGAGGGTATGGCAACCCACTCCAGTATTCTTGCCTGGAAAATCCCATGGACAGAGGAGCCTGGTGGGCTACAGCCATGGGGTCGCAGACAGCTGGACACAACTGAAGCAACTTAGCACGTACATGCAATTTATATATATATACACAGTACCCATAAAACCTATATATATATATATATATAATATGTATATAATTCCATATGTGTATACATATGGAATTTCAGAGCTACTACCATAGGGATAATTCCAGAAGTCCTACTTTCCTGGAGCATGGCTATTTTATTTCATTTCTAACCTTCAATCAAATGAAAAAAAGTCACTCTTCAGTTTTTCCCTATTTGATCCCAGAACAGTTCCTCGAATCACTATATATAAATATAAATAGAGCAGAATGTTAAACTTGACTTCCATTGTCACAGAATCTCCCCAAAGGTTCCAGAGGCTGAGAACAAAACAACAGACACCAAGAACTCCCCATTCCCAACTGAGGTCTAGCTAACAGGGGGTGTTGTTGTATTAGTCACTCAGTCATGTCTGATTCTTTGCGACCCCAAGGACTGTAGCTTGCCAGACTCCCCTGTCCATGGAATTCTCCAAGCAAGAATACTAGAGTGGGTTGCCATTCCTTTCTCCAGGTGATCTGCCCAACCCAGGGACTGAACCTGGGTCCACCTGCATTGCAGGCAGATTCCTTTCCATCTGAGCCAGCAGGGAAGCCCAGTTAACAGGGGTTACCCATCACCAGTTCTGCCAGCACCAGCCACTCTACCCAGGCCAAGAGAGAAGGCTGAGAGCTCACGGAGAAGAGAAGATGGCTCAGAGTGAGATTTTCTGGGGGACTGGAGGTCCCCACAGGGGCTGGGATTTTCCTCCACCTCCTGCTAAGTGAAGGGGGCTCCAAGGGAACCTCTTGGAGCACTGGAGATGTGTGCCGTGGAGTTTGTGGGAACTTAGACCTGTAAGTCTCCAGGTGACGGATGGAGGTGGAGTGGGCAGGATGGATGTGGTCCACACCTCCTGCGTTTGGTGGGACAACAGAGTTGTCCATGAGTTTCCCATGAGCCAGTTTGAATGCCACTGAAGGAGCCAGTCAGAGCTCCGAATGGGGGCATCTCTGGAGCCTGTCCTGGCATAAAGCCCCATAAGAGATGACTTTCCGGGTAGATTTCCCACTCAGGAGGATCTCACCATCATGCTTCAGCCACACAGAAGGCCATGTCCTCACCTTACCACTACAGCAGTCAAGTTGAAACCTTCCTGAACCCTCCTTGCCTTCCTCTCCTCTGCCCATGGCCTTGGGGGGTGGAGGGGGTGGGCACAGAACTCAGCTCTGGGTGGGGAGAAAGGACACAGAGAGACCTAGGAACAAGGCCCACCACATCCCACTACATCCTCACTGCAGCCTGACCCAGGTCCCAGCTGGGGCAGAAGTGAAGTTCTCAACTGTGGGTGAGGTTTTGAAATTACACAGAACTGGACTTTTTCAGGCCTGGGAAAAGAAGCAATTCATTTACTCTCCAAGAGGTAAATGTGGGTGGTTTCTGGAAAGTGTGGTCTTGGTAGCCAGACCATCTGGGGTCAAGTCCTTCTTCTGTTACTTTCAAGCTGTGTGGCCTGGGGAGGACCCATAACCTCTCTGTGTCTCAGTTTCCCGCTCTATGAAATGGGGCTCATGTAGCTCTAGCCTCCTGGGGTTAGTAATTAAATGTTACTACATGAAAGCACTTAGAAGAGGCTGACGTGTAGAAGTACTCAGTCACAATGGCCTCTTTTTATTATGATTGTTATACTATTTTCATTGTTATTGCTGTTATTGAAAAATTATTATTAGATATGAATAGCTAGGGTCAGACAGAGTGCTCTGGTGGAAAGGGGCTGGCATGGGGGTACTGAATTTTTATTTTGCCTTTGCCAGCCGTCTGCTCTTGAGCAAGTGACCCCACCCCATCTGAGCCTCACTTTACTCCTTTGTAAAAGGGGTCAATCACAGGGGCCTCTGGGGGATTTCAAGAGCTCTTGTGCGTCGGTTGCCCATGCTGTGTGGGCTGTAACATGACCAGAGTCAGAACTCAGAGTGGGGGCGTCTCTGATTTGGATAAAGACTCTCTCCCTCCCCAGGGATGTCTCCTCTCTGTCCCCAGCCCGTGAGTGCAGCCCTTGTCTCTCACGCACCTGTTAGAAGCAGCCTTGTCCAGGCGGGGCTGTAGCTGGAGCTGGTGCCTGGAGGCCACCTCATGTCGCGTTCTGTCCTGCGGCCTAGGCAGCTGCGCAGGAGAGGTCGCCCTTCTGGAGTGGGGTCTCCTAGACCACACAGTCAAGTACACAGCCTTGGCCCCGCCCCTTCAAAGCCCCGCCCATTCCCTGGCCACACCTCCACGGTGCCCAGTCTTGGTCTCCAGCGATGAGCTGGGAAGTCTCTTCTCTAGCACTGGGTTCGTGTCGGTGGTGAGTGGGAAGCAGCCTGGGGAAGGGTCTTTGGTGAAGAGGCTCTGGAGTTGAGCTCGCCTCTCTCTCCGGCTCCCACTCCCAGTCCCTCTGGGCCGGGAGAACGGTAAAGATGAACTAGGACAGAACTGTCCCTGGAACCCCATATCAGAGGCGACGACAGGCCAAAGGTCATCAGGTAGGCGGGGAGCTGGGCCTCATGCTGGCCTCCTGACTTTCCTCTAGACCTTCAGACTATTAACTCTGTGCCTCTGTAAAATGAGGGTGTTGATAACAGTGCCTTCCCCAGAGTCAGAGGGGTCCATGCATGCATAAATCAGGCGCTCAACAGAGTGTCTGGCATGTCCTAGGTACTCAAAAAATGGCCGTGGCTATTACAATAATGCTAATTATAATTATTATTATTGGTATCTTGGATGTTCTCGAGTCATGATCAGGAGCCCTTTCTCACGCCTGTGCCCATATTATATATCCTATATTTTGGATTCTAGAAGGAGAAGCCACCAACACTGCTTTCTCTCATCCTTTTGGCCCTCGAGGCCTAGTTTTTCCTTCTCAAGTTAATAATAATACTGCCCAAATAATAGCTTGGATTTACTGAACTCCCGTTGGGTGCCAGTTGTCGCCATTTACAATTGTTTTCTGGTTGGCTCCTCATAGTACCTTGAGGGGTTAGTATGAACATCCTCATTTTCCGGCAGTGCATAGAGGCTAAGAAATTCACCCAATGCCACACAGCTATTCATAATGGTTTTTGTCAGTTTTTGGAGTGAGCCACTTCAGGGCCTTAGCGCTGCTACTCCTTCTTGGAGGCTTTCACAAATCATCTCATGACTGGCTGAGATGAGAATAATCCTCATCTCATTATTCTAATCTCAAGTCAAATATCAATTCAAATAGTAATTCCCCACAAAGGTCTTCCCTAACACCTACTGTAAGTCAGCCCTCTCCTGCTTCTTGCTAGCAAGATACACTGCTTTATTTTCTTTATATTTACTACTATACAGTCTGAAATCATTGCTCTTTTTGTCCATTTGTTTATTATTTGTCTCTTATCCCCCACATCTACCTCCCTGGTTAGACTGTCAGATCCAGGAGGAGCCCTTCAGTCATGTTTGGCTCATGACTATGTCCCAGGGTCTAGAATAGTACTAATACCTGGCACATCATGGATGCCCAATAAATTTCCTTTCGTGAATGCATGACAGAATGAGTGTTGGAAATAATGAAATAATGGGAGTGTTGGAATTTGAACTCATATCTGACTCAGAAGTTCTTATTTTTCTCTCCCAGAGATGTCTAGGTTGTACCCCACCCTGGGACAAAGTCTCCCCCCTGAATCTCTAAAAGTAGTCATCATCAAGTGACAGGCTTTTGTCTTTACTGGTACTAGCCATACTGCCTTTTTTTATGACTTTTCTGAAGGCCTCTGCTAGGGCAACTAGCCAGGCCAGGGGACCAGGGATGGGTAATAAACAAATATTTGCAGTATGGTTAATAACCATCTATGGATGAGAACTCTATGGTTTCTGCTCCACCGGTATTCACATTCTTTTATCCAGGTGACAACAAGTGGAGCTTCTTTTGAGAAACTAACTTCCTCTTGGTTCCAGGGAGCTGAGGAGCCCAGGCCTTACCTATCAGAGCACTTTATACTCTTCAACCACAGAGACCGATTGAGGGCTGGACTTGTGACCCAAGCTTAACCGATCAGAGCATTTTATCCCCAGGCCTCAGTAATTTCTTGAGACTTGGGCACATACCCAAAGCAGGCCAAGGAGGAGCAAAATTAGGACTTTTACTGGAATTCTGGGAAATATAGCACTGCTTTCTCCTGGGCTTGCTAAGCAGAAGGGATCTAAATGTGGAGCTGCTCGGGGCCCTCTTTCTACCTTGAGTTGAGAGGCTGTAAAGGAATGAGGCCAACATACAGGAAACCATGGCCAGAATGAACAGAAATTTCAGGGGATATCATGTAAACACCTAGATTTAACTGTGCCTGAAGTTGGTACTAATGTTGACTTCACATTTTGTATTGCGTGAGTCTATATATTTCCATCGATCTTCCCAGACCAGTTTGATTTGGGATTCAGTTACTTGTCTCCAAAAGAAATTTGATTGAAAGAAAAAGTGAAAAATAGAGTTTTGAGACCATATGATTTGGGATCTAGCAGAGACTGAGGATGGTAGGGGAAGCGCCCTGTGAAGGAGATGGTTAAACTGACCCTGGGGGAGGAGGAGAATTTAGCAGGTCAGTGTTTCACAAACCTCAGCCTTTCTCTTACCACATCATAATACCTTCCATATGCACACCCACATACATTTTAACTTATTTACTTAATAGTTTTCCTTAAAACAACTCAACTAAAATAAGCTCAACTCAGTTTTTAAACACTAACATTCACAAAATTATATACTAATATGCAACTTATATTAATGCAGATGAAAATTAACACATAATGATGAATATAACACATATTTTTCCACATAACTGGTGTAAATTTTTTGGTGTGTCACCAAAAGAATATGAGCCCCAGTCTGTTGCTTCACAATGTGAAGATACTTAACATTTCTGAACTGTTCCTCAAAAATAAAATTAACTCTACCTTAAAATTTTGTATCATGAGGCGTTTTTTTGCAACCACAGTTAAAAAAATATTTTTTTTAACCAGAAGAGAGCCAGGAGCAATCATGCACATAACTGTCCTTTACAGTCTAAAATAAACCCTTGCTTGTATTCCAATAAATAGCAAAAATTACATATGTAGAAATCATAACAAACCATCATCAAGTCCGTGGTTAACTTGGGGAAGGGGCTGAATACTCAAATAGGAAGAAAGAATGCAAATGGGAGATGTACTATCTAATAAGTTACTTCTCTTTCCTTAGAGTCAGATAGCTTAGTCTACCATCACTAGTGATGTCATGTGAGTATTATGTAGCTCCTCATATGATATGATAAGAAGAGCACTTCATCTCTATGGTATTTCTCTCCTCTCTCCAAACCTATAACCCCAGTCTAAGTATGAGAAAAACTCAGACCAACCCAAACTGAGAGACGTTCTATAAAACATCTGACCAGTATTCCTTCAAATTTTCACAACCATGAAAAACAAGGTATGACTAAGAAACTGCCACAAAGGAAACCCAGGAGACATGGAAACAACATGTGATATGGTAATCTGGATTGCATCCTGAAACAGAAGAACTTCAATGGAAAAATTGGTGAAATTAGAATACAGTCTAGAGTTTAATGGAAACAAACAAACACGAGTCCTACTTGGAGGCCATAATCCTGACATAGCAATTGCTAACATTTACAGAGAACTCAACTATGAATGGGGCACTGCTGTAAACACTTTACATCTGTTAGCTCATTTATCCTTTCCACAGCCCTCTGAGGCAAGTGCTGCCATTCCCCATTACAGAGGAGGAAACGAAGGCACAGAGAGGGTAAGTGACTTATCTAAGGTTACACAGCTGGTAGATGACTGGGCAGACCCAGGTGCCAGTTTCCAGAGTCTGTGATCTTAAGCATCATATACAACAATCTTTTAATGTCATTTGGGAAACAAACACAACATGGCAAATCAACTATATTCCAATAAATTTTTTTTAAAAAAAGTCATTTGGGCCTTCTAACATCCCTAAGTGGTAGATATTATCATTTTCATATTTTCATATGAGGAAACAGAGATATATGGTTGAGGTTAAATAAATTGTTCAAGGTCACACACATGTCACAGTCACCCCAAACCAGACTCACTTCCTTCCTCCTGTCCTCAGACAATGCATTCCCTGAGGCATAAGTCAGCTCCTGTCTCCTTGGCTCCTTGAATACTTGTAGCATCATTTATTTCTTTGTGTGTGTGTGTGTGTGTGTGTCTGTGTGTGTGGATGTCTGTGTGTGTGTGTCTGTGTGTGTGTCTGTGTGTGTGTGTGTCTGTGTCTGTGTGTGTGTGTGTGTGCGCGTGTGTGCGCGCGCGCGCATGCACGTGTAATGGTGCATCGGAGGAGAGTGGTAAAGCATCATTTTTAAAAAAACTTTATTTTTCATTGCACTGGGTATTTGTTGCTGCACTCGGGCCTTCTCTAGTTATGGTGAGTGGGCTTCTCATTGCAGTGGTTTCTCTTTTTGCAGAGCACAGGCTGTATAGTGTGCATGGGCTTCAGTAGTTGTGGCACACCAGCTTAGTTGCTCCCTGGCATGTGGGATTTTCCCAGTCCAGGGATTGAACACACGTCCCCTGCATTGGCAGGCAGATTCCTAACCACTGGACCAGCAGGGAAGTCCAAAGCATTGTTTTATTAATAGCAAGTTATTTATAAATAGCAAGTGTGGGGCAGTTCTGGACAGAATTGTGAAATATAACTTGAAGGCCAAAAGAACTCCCTGTCCCGCCAGACGCTAAGTGTGGATGGGGCAAACCTTATCCCACATGTTTCACATTTCCATGGAAGGATGTCCTGCCATTCATCAGAGGCAGCCACAGCCCCTTCCAGGGGTTTTGGAAATATCTCCCTACATTTTGGTTGTCACATGCCTTGGGATGAAATAGTACTGACATTTATTGCTGTAAAGATCCAGCAATAATAGATGGGACTGTCCCATATATACCAGAGATTTGTCTCACCTAAAAAGCCAATAGTGGGACTTCCCTGGTGGTCCAGTAGTTAAGACGGTGCTTCCAATGCAGGAGGCAAGGGTTTAATCCTTGGTTGGGGAACTAAGATCCCACATGCTGTGCAGCCAACAAATAAAAATAAATAAATAAATACTTAGAAAAAACAAAAGGCCAACAGCACAGCAGTTAGAAAGGTGGGATTGGAGTAAGGCTCATGTAACTCTGGTCTTTATCCTATTTTGTGTCCCTCTTGTTTTGGATCTGCACATTTTGGTCTGTGGCCTCCTGTCATGTGATTATAGGGCCTGTGGAAGGTAAGTTTATAAGGAAGAGAAACTAGTGGTGCCCCCATCCCTGATCTATTAGCCTCCTCTTTAATAGTTAAAGAAATTTTAGAGGGGCCCTTAATTGTTTGAAATAAGGACTACATATCCCAGGTTCTCTTGCAGCAAGTGTGGTCATGTGACCAGATTCTGGTCAATGAGACGTGAGCAGAGGAGTTTTTAGGTCATGCTCTTAAAGGAAGAGGGCCTCCCTTCCTCATTTTCCCTTTCTTCAGGCTAGAATGGGGACATCGTGGGCTGGCATCTTGGGCCAAGGGGACAAGTGTCACAGTATCAAAGAACCCTTGGCACCTTCACAGAGCAGAGCTGCACACCAGCTTGGACTGTGGCAGGAAAGAGAAATGACATTTCTGTGTAATGCAAGCTATCATTATTTTGAATATATCACATGCAGCCAAATTTAAGTTTGGGGGCAGCAGAAAGGAGGGGAAGGTGATAGCAAACCCATTGGGCCACAGGACTCAGCCATGTTCCCTGCTATTGCTTATAGTTCAGGTAATAAAACCATCATGTTATCCTCTCTCTTACACACCCCTGCATCTCTTTCTCTCTCTCAGTTGTTTCTGCCTGCAGACCAGGACAAGGGGTGATATTCACTGAGATCTTCAATCTCCACCCAGTTACTGGTAGAAAAATGGGTATAAAGAAACCAGAGGTTATCTGGACTTTCTTCTGCAAAGCAGGCCTTACTTACGCAGGGAAAACACTGCAGTGGAGTTCCCCTTGGATGTAGGAAGCTGAAGAGAAAATGTCCCAGGGGTTTTAGATTGTTGCATTTCTTTGCTCACCATCTGAGACTTTCCCCTTTTAGAATACCTTCCAGTACCACAGAAGGTGGGAAGCTATATTTCCTTACTTCCCTTGGAGCCAGACTTCTACCAATCTGACATACTTGCATGAGATTTAGAAAATGAAAGTGAAATGGAAGCTTTGCTCATGATACTTCTGCTATGGATTTTTGTAAAGCCAGCCATGGACAGACTGGTATTTATTCTAAGGCACCACCAGTGACTGGCTTTGTGTGTTTTGAGAGGCTCTTTGTGAATTCAGCAAGTATGATGTGGTTCTGGGGCCAGTACAGACCTACTAGTTTCATTGTGCTTCGCAGAGATTGTATTTTATACAAACTGAGGGTTTGTGGCAACCATGTGTTGAACAAGGCGATTGGTGCCATTTCCCAACACCATTTATTCACTTAATGTCTCTGTGTCAGATTTTGGTAATTCTCACAATTTCTCATTATTACTATATTTGTTAGAGTGGCCTTGATCGGTGATCTTTGATGTTGTTACTGCAACTGGCTGAAGGCTCAGATGATGGTTAGCATTTTTTAGCAATAAAGTATTTTTAAATTAAGGTATGTGCATATTTTAGATATAATGCTGTTGCACACTTGATAGATTCCAGTATAGTGTAAACGTAACTTTTATCTGAACTGGGAAACCAAGAAATTCCTGTGGCTTGCTTTATTGTGATATTCACTTTATTGTAATGGCCTGGAACTAAACCTGTAATATCTGTAGGTGTGGGTCTATCCCTTCCAGCCAATTTAAATTGATCCAGGGCTTCCGTGGTGGTCTTGTGGTTAAGAACCTGCCTGCCAATTCAGGGGATACAGGTTCAATGCTTGGTCTGGGAAGATCCAATATGCCAAGGGGCAACTGACTGTTTGCCTCACAACTATTGAGCTTGTGCTCTAGAGCCCATGCTCTGCAACAAGAGAAATCACTGCAATGAAAGCCCGTGCATTGCAACTAGAGAGTAGATCCTGCTTGCTGCAACTAGAGAAAGCCTATATGCAGCAATGAAGACCCAGCACAGCCAAAAATAAATAAATAAATAAATTTATTAAAAAAAGTCAGTCCACTCTTAAGTGAAATCGTATACACAAGAATGTCATAGCCCCAAATCATCTACCTTCCCAACATATAGAAAACATAAGGGCAATATTATCTCCTAAGTGAAAGCAATTTTCTCACCTTCCTCTTTTAAGTCACAGCCCATAGCAATGGGAGGTAAACATTAATTTAAGTGACACAACACTATTTGTTTAAATAAAGGATCTAGCAGAGTCATGAGTGTTCTTCTTAGCTCCATGAGGGTAGAAGAGAGAAACAACAATGAAAACTGATCTTGGCATTTTTCAGGAAAAGGGAGTATCAATGTAGATATTATTATCAGGGGCAACATATTATTATTAAAACAACCAGTCCAGATTTGGGAGGTATTAGCAACTAAATTGGGTCCTCCAAAATCCATATGTTGAAGCCCTAAACCTCCATGTGACTGTATTGGAGACAGTTCTTTAAAAGGGTAATTAAGCTTAATGAGGTTATAATGATGGATCCCTAACCCAACAGGCCCAGTGATTTCATAAGAAAAGACACCAGGGATGGGCATGCATACAGGGAAAAGGTCATCTGAGGACACAGTAAGATGTCACCCATCTGGAAGCCGAAAAGAGAGACCTTAGGAGAAACCAAATCTGCTAGCACCCTGATCTTGGACTGCTGGAAGTATGAGAAAGATTTTTTTCTGTTGTTTAAGCCATCTTATTGTTGTTGTTCAGTCAATAAGTCATGTTCAACTCTGTGACCCCATGGATAGCAGCACATCAGGCTTCCCTGTTCTTCACTATCTCCTGGAGTTTGCTTAAATTCATGTCCATTGAGTCGGTGATGCTATCTAACCACCTCATTCTCTGCCACCCCCTTCTTGTTTTGCCTTCAATCTTTCTCAGCACCAGGGTCTTTTCCAATGAGTTGGTTTTTTTCATCAGGTGGCCCAAGTATTGGAGCTTCAGCATCAGTCCTTTCAATGAATATTCAGGGTTAATTTCCTCCAGGGGGGCTTCCCCGGTAGCTCAGTTGGTAAAGAATCCGCCTGCAATGCAGGAGACCCTGGTTTGATTCCTGGGTTGGGAAGGTCCACTGGAGAAGGGATAGGCTACATTCCAGTTATTCTTGGGCTTCCCTTGTGGTTCAGCTGGTAAAGAATGTTCCCACAATGCAGGAGACCTGGGTTCAGTCTGTGGGTTGGGAAGATCCCCTTCCCAAGAGAAGGGAAAGGGAAAGGGAGAAGGGAGGAGGGAAGGGGTACTCCAGAATTCTGGCGTGGAGAATTCCATGGACTGTATAGTCCATGGGGTCACAAAGAGTTGGACACAATTGAGTGGCTTTCACTTTCAGAGCTTTTCCTTCAGGATGACTGATTTGATTTAAGCTTCCTAGCCTGTAGTAACCCACTCCAGTGTTCTTGCCTGGAGAATCCCAGGGACGGGGGAGCCTGGTGGGCTGCCGTCTATGGGGTCACACAGAGTTGGACACGACTGAAGTGACTTAGCAGCAGCAGCAGCAGCAGCAGCCTGTAGTATTTTATTAAGGCAGCCCTAGCAATGACTGAAGTGATTTAGCAGCAGCAGCAGCAAACTAATCCAGCAGGTTAATGGGGGCTTTCAAATGATGAAGCAACATCAGCTTTTGAAGTCTGGGTTTCTTATAAGACTCCTTTATTAAAAATACATGTACAAAGAGGATTTCACGAGCCAAAGTCTCTGCTTTTCAGAAGCTATAGAAGAGAGATTGTTGCTGAGATTTCTGTTACCAGTTAAAACAGCCTAGAGTTTCAAGGCAAAGTCTTGCAATCACATTTTTTTTTTTAGTGTTAAGAAAAAGAAGCAGTCTCAATATAGCCAAAACTTACAATGTAAAGGCAAATGGGATTAATATGATTATTAACAAATAGAACATGAGGCATGCAATAGTTTGCATCCATTAAAGTGAAGAAGTTGGAGAGAAAAGTAAAAATTGTAGTTTGAGGGGTACCAGGATGGCTGTGAACCCAAACCAGTCTTTTGGACTCAGGTTCTGTCACTTTTTATTTTTAATGTTTTGAGTGTGAAGGCAATACTCTCTCTCTTTATAAAATTTGTTTGGCTGCACCAGGTGTTAATGCAGCACACAGGATCTACAATCTTCATTGAGGTGTGCCAATATTTAGTTTTGGCCTGTGGGATCTAGTTCTCTGACCAGGGATCAAACCTGAGCCCCTTGCATTGGGAACACAGAGTCCTAGCCACTGGACACCAGGGAAGTCCCATAAATAACCTGTCACTTTTAAGCTGTATCCCATTTGGAGGTTAATGGTGACATTCAGATATCCCAAATATTGGGGGTAAAAATCTACCTCGCACAATCACTTCAATGCTCAGAGAGTTGCATTTGAAAAAGTGTTGTTTTCTTGCAAAGTTAAGAACTCCACAGTGGTGACAAGTCCAGTCTTCAAGTCTTATATGGGTGAGTGGGGCTCTTCCCCTTAACGTTCAGCTCACATTTTAAAACCTTTTAATAGACCTTCTTTCTTGCTGCTTATGTCCCTGCTCCTCACCTCATATCATGCTTAATTGAGTGGGGACTATGATCAGGTGAGAAAATCAGCCTCCAAAATATCAGTTTGGTTGCTTTTGTTGCAAAAAAAAAAAAAAAAAAAGGATAACCCAACTCAAAATGATTTAAAAATCTGATATGTATTATCCTATGTAGCAGGAATTCCAAGGATAGGGCAGTCTGGGTTGGTTAACCCAGCGGCTCTGTGGTAACACCAGAGACTCAAGTTCTGCATCTTCTTTCACTGCTCTCAGCAGGTTGAACTCTAAGGGCAAATACCTTTACAGTCCAGGATAGTCACTACGTGGGCCAACAACTTCCAAAGGCAGAAAAAGACCCCTGGTGACTAGCCCTCTTTAAGACAGAATAAAATCTTTCCCATCAGCCCCCCGCCCCAGAAGACGTCATCTCACTTGGTACCAGGTCACGTGTCTATTGCTGAGGATAGGAACATCATGATTGGTTCAGCTGATAGCCAATCAGGACTTTTGTTTTTGGCGGGTTCCTGTCCTTAATTCCCCACAGGGCGCAGGGGCTCGGTGGTCGTTTCACAGCTTTGGGGCACTTGAAGTGAGGGAGACAGGGAGGAATGGATGCTACTGGGAGGTACCCCACCAGCCTCTGCTAGTCTCCCACACATGCTACCTTTGAGGCGGGTAGCCGCCTCACCAATCCCGGTTTACAGTCCTCCCTTCCGCCGGTTCCAGTCTCACGCTCTTCCCTCTGCGTTCCCTCACACTTCAAAGCAGTCCTCAGGAGAAATCCGCCTGGTGGAGACCTGGGGCTTTCAGTCAACAACCAAGGGAATGAACTATCTAGAAAGCAGATCTTTTAACCTTTAGTTGACTGATACTTTGGTTCTCATCTTGACCGAAACCTCGTGAGAGACACTCTTAGCCAGAACTACCCAGGTAAGCCGCTCCTAAATTCCTGACACACAGAGTGAAAGTGAAGTCACTCAGTCGCGTCCGACTCTTTGCGATCCCATGGACTGTAGCCCACCAGGCTCCTCCGTCCGTGGGATTTTCCAGGCAAGAGTACTGGAGTGGGTTGCCATTTCCCTTTCCAGGAGATCTTCCCGACCCAGGGATTGAACCCGGGTCTCCCGCATTGTAGGCAGACGTTTTACCATCTGAGCCACCAGGGAAGCCACCCACAGAAGCTGTGCTTAAAACTTTTTTTTTTTTTCTTTAAGCCATGAGTTTTTGGAGTAATTTGTTACACAGCCATCTGTTAGACTCCTTCACGGAGACCACGTGGATTCATCAGATTCAGTGAAGTAATAGATAAGCACATGTGCTTGGGACATGGTACTGTCTGTTTAAATGCTGCTGCTGCTAAGTCGCTTCAGTCGTGTCCGACTCTGTGCGACCCCATAGACGGCAGCCCACCAGGATCCGCCGTCCCCGGAATTCCCCAGGCAAGAACACTGGAGTGGGTTGCCATTTCCTTCTGCAATGCATGAAGGTGAAAAGTGAAAGTGAAGTCGCTCAGTCGTGTCCGACTCTTCGCGACCCCATGGACTGCAGCCCACCAGGCTCCTCTGTCCATGTGATTTTCTAGGCAAGAGTACTGGAGTGGCTTGCCATTCCCTTCTCCAGTTTAAATGCTACCTATTACTATTTCAGTATTTCCTAAGGCTTATCAAACTCCCCCTACCTCCTCAACGATTTAAATATCAGTCTCTTTTACATGTAGACTTAAGCTGAACTGAGCCATGTACCAATCCTTGGAAAGTGGGTAGTATTGCAGTCTGAAGCAGCACTGAACAATGGAAGTATATTGCATGCCACAGATATATTTTTTAAAATTTCTACTAGTAGCAGTGGAGAAGGCAATGGCAAGCCACTCCAGTACTCTTGCCTAGAAAATCTCATGGATGGAGGAGCCTGGTAGGCTGCTGTCTTTGGGGTCGCTATGGGTCGGACACGACTGAGCGACTTCACTTTCACTTTTCACTTTCACACATTGGAGAAGGAAATGGCAACCCACTCCAGTGTTCTTACCTGGAGAATACCAGGGACAGGGGAGTCTGGTGGGCTTCCGTCTATGGGGTCACACAGAGTCGGACACGACTGAAGTGACTTAGCAGCAGCAGCAGCAGCAGCAGGAGTAGCAGCAGCAGGAGTTACCTTAAAAAGCAGAAAGACAAAACTTCCCTGGTAGTCCAGTAGTTAAAACTCCACCTACCACTGCAGGGGGCATGGTTTTTGATCCCTGGTCCAGGGAAATAAGGTCCTGCATGCTGCAGGGTGTGGTAGGCAAGGACTGTGGGTAAAAATTGTAAATAATAACAAAAAGACAGGATACTAATTTTCACCTGTTTGCTACCATGTACATAAAATTGGTCTCAGGTGGTCATTGTTCTGGTGGATTTGGATTTGTTAGTAATTGTAACTGAAGCTAGATGTAGTTAAGATATATCGGTTTAAGAATCATTGAAAATTATAACTTGAAACTTGGGTATTGTGAATTATTAGTGAAAGAAAAACTAGATGAGAATGTAGTATTCTTATACATTTAGAGAGACTGATTTGGTATTTCTTACAAAAAATCGATTGTCGTGACACCTTTTCTTAATTAAAAATTTTTTATTATTTTTGTTATTTCTTTTTCTTATTTTTTTAGTTTCTGACTGTGCAGCGAGGCATGTGGGATCTTAGTCCCCCAACCAGAGATCTAACCCATGCCACTGAATTGGAAGCGCAGAGTCTTAACCACTGGACCACCAGGGAGGTCCCTTTTCAAAAAAATTTAAAAAATTTTTTTAAACAGTTTTAATAGAAATGAACAGGCACCATACTCACAGAGATTGCTATCATGTGAATCCATGCCAGAAAACAATAACAACAACTAAGTTGAATGCTTCTTCCTTAAATTATTTTCAGTTGTCCAGATGAAAATGATGACGTTCTTAGCGTGGTATTTGATGTTCTTCATGTTCTAGTCTCTACCAGCATTTCCATTCTGACTCTGCCATTTCCTCTATATAGTCTCCACCAGAGTATCCGGAGGTGTATACTCTGTATGTGGCTACAGCTAAAATAGCCCTATTATTTGAGGGTGGATAAAATCCTATTGGGCTTCCCTGGTGGCTCAGTAGTAAAGAATCCAATCCTGCCAATGCAGAAAACATGGGTTGGATCTCTGGATCAGAAAGATCCCCTGGAGAAGGAAATGGCAATCCACTGCAGTATTCTTGCTTGGGAAATCCTATGGATGGTGGGGCCCAGTGGGCTACACACCATGGGTTTGCAAAGAGTCAGATTTGACTTAGAGACTAAACAACAACAAAATCCAACTCTTCTTCAAGGGCCACCTCAACTTCCTCCATGGTCCCTTTGGTAACCATTTACCAGTCTGCTCCCAAAGCACTAGACCCATACCTCCTTCATAGTTCCCATCACATTTATTTGAGGGAACACCACAGCTACACTCTGTGCTACCTGAACATAAGGATGCTGCTATGTCTGTGTATCCCCAGGGCCCCCAAGCAATGGAGGCAGTATTGAACACATGCTTAATTGATTGGTACAGGAGGCATATTACATGCAAGAGAGGTACTTTGCATTCCTGTATATATATCAGAATCATTAGTACAGCTCTGTGAACATACAGATAATTAGGCTCCATATGAGAGCTCCATACCTGATTCTAATGTGGGAACAATTGAGTTTGTAAAGAGGTCGGTATAAACTGAAACTGCCAGGGAAGATTTGTAGAGGACAAGCCATGTTCCAAACTTTGAAGTTTTAGGGAAAGACGTATCAGGTCAAGTTAAAAAAAAAAAAAGCAAAATTACAGATATGAAAGTGAAGATGATGGTAAGGAAGCCAGATTTTTGAATGGATGGTTTATATGAGACTGATAGCTGCTAACTGTGAATAAGCATGGTAGGACCAGATCATGGAGGATTTTGAAAATCTTTGCAGGTCCAAATAATTTTGCTCTACACTTGAAACTAACAAAACATTGTGAATCAACTATACTTTGATTGTTTTTCAAGTGCATATTTTGATATATTTAATCCATGTAACCACCACTGGGCTTCCCAGGTGGTGCTGGTGGTAAAGAACCTGCTTGCCAATGCAGGAGACATAAGAAACACGGGTTTGATCCCTAAGTTGGGAAGATCCCCTGGAAGAGGGCGTGGCAGCCCCCTCCAATATTCTTACCTGGAGAATCCCTTGGACAGAGGAACCTGGCAGGCTACTGTCCATAGGGTCACAAAGAGTCAGACATGACTGAAGCAACTTAGCATACACACGTAACCGCCACTACAGTCAAGATACAAAACATTTTTGTGACTCCAAAAGATTCCCTTATGCCTCTTTGCAGTTAATCTCCCCATCCCAGGCAACCACTGATTGGCCTTTTTTTAGGGAAAAAAAAATTAGATTTTTCTCTCTCAGCATTTCTTGTCAGGGGAATTACACTGAATGCCTTCTTTTGAGTCCATTCTGAGCAGTCATTAAACTCAGCATGTTTTTGAAATTCAGCCACATGGTTGCTTGTCCCAGTACTTCATTCCTTTTTGCTGAGTACAGTTAGCCCTTGAATAACAGATTTTTTTCAATAAATACACAAGAATATATGTGTAGAACATCATGTGCAAGCCTTGTTTTGAGGTGCCTATCCTTACATAGGCATAAGCTGAATATATGTATACATTTAATATAAAATTAACATGTTAGCTTTCTTAGTGTTTTTATGATTTTTCTTTCAAAGAATTAAATTCCAGTATATCTTTCTCCCTCCCCCTCATAATTGGAGAAACTGTGTGTAAGCCTACATTTACTTAGATAAGTGATTTTTTTAAAAAGCAACAAGGTTCCCAATACTGTATTATGAATATGACTGTAACACTTATATGCCATAAAAATTTTATAGACCCCTTCAACCTAGTTCTTTTGCTTTCTTTCTACCCCACTGGGATGTGGACCAGGATGCCACTGCCTTGCATAACTCTGTTGGATATGCTTTGTGAATGGCGCCTCCTGTTGGTGGAGGTGTGTATTTTAAAAGGGGACATTGGTAGGATGGGTGTCCAGACAGTGGGCCGGGGAGAACTGGGGGTGGTGAGGATCTTCTGTCTCTGGGGGTGGCAAGAGACCAGAGCCCCTCCCCATTTACAGCTCTTGGGAGTCACAGATAAGCATTCATTGTTGTTGCCTCATGGGAAGTCTGGATTATTGATTAGTGTCAGCTCCCAGCTGGGCAGCAGGAACCTTGTCCTGGGTGGGGCTGGGATGGTTTTCTCTCTTGACAAGAAGGGATGAAACCGGGCTCTAACAGAAGATGAACAGCTCTTTGGCTTGTGTCTGCTTCCCAGGTCACCACCTGTCCCCTGGTGAGCTACATCCACTGGCCCACTGTTGACAGTTTGTTTTTGGTGCAATCAATTCTCTGAAGGTCTGTGAGGAAACCTCTCAGTTTAGAGGGCCTTGGCAGAAGCTTCAGGATGCCCTCCATCTCTGCTGAAGGATAAGATTCTGGAAGAGAGTCCTCTGATATCCCTGCCCCTTTCTCCCTTAGTAATACAAACCTTGATTTTTAAATGGACACATTAAACCAGTAAAAATTAGATTGTCTATGTTTCCCTAAGTATGGCCAGGTGATGACATTTTGGCCAATAGGTGCCAGTAGAAGCATTGTGTGGGCCTTCTTGGGGTTGGTCTTAAAGAATTTTTCTAAGCCCTTTGTCCTTTACAGTACTGACTGGAATGTGGATATGATGGCTGGAGCTCCAGCAACCATCTTAGATCACAAGTTATATACTGAAGATGACAGCAATAATATTGAAAGAGGCTGGGTACTAATGACTGTGAAGCTGCCACATTAGCCCTGGATGCCCTACCTCCGGAGAAGGCAATGGCAAGCCACTCCAGTGTTCTTGCCTGGAGAATCCCAGGGACGGCGGAGCCTGGTGGGCTGCCGTCTATGGGGTCGCACAGAGTCGGACACGACTGAAGCAACTTAGCAGCAGCAGCCCTACCTCCAGACTCTGTGTAAAAACAAATTAAGCTTCCAACTTGTTTAGGTTATATGATTTGGGGTTTTTCTGTTATGTGCAGCTGAGCCTAGTCTTGACAAAAATACTCTCTCATGGAGAAGAAAGTCAGGATACATCCTGTCATGGCAAGTGTATCTCTTGAAATTCTTTTGGGGGTGCATGACAGGAATCCCACTGGAAGGAAAAAGTAAAAATTGTCGTAAGGGAATTCCAAGATAAGAGTGGGGCTGTGTTTCAGGGACACCCAGACCAGAAGCTCAAACCGCTGCAGGGACTTTTTTCCTCCCTTTCATATCCGCCTCCCTCTGTACCTTGCATTTATTCTTCTCTCTTCTTACAGCTTGACTTTTTCCACAGAGGCAAGAACATAACTACTCATACCCCCTAAGCTCTCTTGCATTTTTTGGCCACCCAAAGGGAAACAAATTCCTTCAGGCTCCCCCAGCTAGGAATCCTGAGTGAGCACAGTGGCGTACTGGAGGGGTGCTGACCTGAGGTTCTGATCATGGACAGCATCTGAGATTCCCTACCTCACAGCCTCCCAAGCCATGCCCACTGCAACCGCTAGTTTCTGTCTCCCCAACCTCCCCATTCCTTTTTGCCAGGTGTCCCTTGTCCTGATTGTGCCAACTAGAACAATCCCTGAGTCACTAAAATCTGGTCTTTCTAGACAAACTGAACAATGGGAGGAAATGTTGGTGACATAATATGGACTGGACTAAGAGCGTGATAAAATTGCTTATTCCTGAAACCTCAGCTTCTCAGTAAGATTCAGTGATCTGAATTGAGGGTGGGGAATGCAGCCTGGCCTGTGGGTGGCTGCATTCCAGAGGTTGAGGGCATAGTCGTGAAGCTAGCCTGCCTGGGTGCAAGTCCTGCCTTCATCATCAGCCAGCCATGAGCCATCAGACAAGCTATTGTTCCTTCTACCCACAGTTTCCCTATTAAAATGGAATCGTAATGGAATCTACCTCCTAGATTTGTTAGAAGTAACAGTCCTAGGATAGTGCCTGCTGGGTGGTGAGTGGCTCAGTTCAGGAAGCTTCTGGGTCATAGCAATCAGTGTATCAATACTTATGCAGCCTAACACTATACACAAAAATAAACTCAAAATGAATTAAAGATCTCAGTGTCAGTCAGGACACAATAAAATTCTCAGAGGAAAATGTAGGTAGAACACTACAGCAAGATCTTTTTGGATCCACCTCCTAGAGTAATGAAAATGAAAACAAAAATAAACAAATGGGGCCTAATTAAACTTTAAAATGTTTGCATAGGAAGGGAAACCATAAACAAAAAGACAACCCATGGAACTGGCGGGGGATAATATTTGCAAACAAACAGACCAACAAGGGATTAATCTCCAAAATGCACAAACAGGTCATGCAACTCCATATAAAAAACAAACCCCCATCAAAAAATGGGTGCAAGATCTAAAGAGACATTTCTCCAAAGAATACACACAGATGGCCAACAGGAACATGACAAGATCCTTAACATCTCTATTAGAGAAACACAAATCAAAACTGCGAGGTGTCCCCTCCCATGGGAATGGCCATCATCGAAAAAACCTACAGACGGTAAATGCTGGAGAGCGTGTGAAGAGGAAGCCCTCTTATACTGTTGGTGGAAATATAAATAGGTGCAACCATTATGGAGAACAATGCGAAGTTTCCCTAACTAAAAATGGAGCTGTCATGTGATCCAGCAGTCTCACTCTTGGACATATATCTGGGAAAGATGAAAACTCTAATTCAAAAAGATACATGTACCCCAATGTTCGTTGCAGCACTATTTACAAAAGCCAGGACATGGAAGCAATCTAAAGGCCCACCGACAGAGGAAAGGATAAAGAAAATGTGGTACATATATACAATGGAATCTTACTCAGCCACGAAAAAGAATGAGACAATGCCATTTGCAGCAACATGGGTGGACCAGAGATTGTCTTCCTGAGTGAAGTCAAAGACAAGGATCCTATGATATCACTTATATATGGAATCTTAAAAAGTGATACAAATGAACTTATTTACAAAACAGAAATAGAGTCACAGATGTAAAAAGCAATCTTATAGTTACCAGGTGGGTAAGAGGGGAGGGATGAATTGGGAGATTGGGATTGATATATACACACTACTATATATAAAATAGATAATAAGGACCTACTCTATAGCACAGGGAACTCTATTCTGTAATGACCTTGTGGGAAAAAGAATCAAAAAAGAGTGAATATATGTATACATGTAACTGATTCACTTTTGCTGTACAGCAAAAACTAACACAACATTATAAATCAAAAAGCAAAACAAAACAAAATACATGCAGGACTGAATCTGTCTGCTGGGTCTGAATCCCAGCCTTTCCACTTGCATTTGCTGGCTGAGGCTTTGAGCAAAGCCCCACTCTGTGTCTCCATTTTCTTCTTTGAGAGGAGGGTGCGTTGTGAAGACTGAAGGACAGAGGATGTGTTAAGGACAGAATTAAGTACTTGCTAGATGTTCATTCTCAGGACTGTTACTATCTCTACCCCTTCATAATGGCTGCTGGAGCCAGCTCCTACCAGATTGGTTGAGCTATTAATATTCAGGAATGCCAGCTCCTTGTGAAGCCATTAGTAGCTTGAAATTGGTGGGAATATGCATTCCACAGAAACTGACAAGCAGAACAAATCAGGGCTTTTTTCTTTCAGAGGACTAGTTTACTGGCACACACCATGGCTGGCTTTCCATGTTTCCCGAAAATCCTCCTGTGTTGCCCACCTCCCTTCTGAGAACCAGAACAATCTTGTCAGCTTTTTCCTGTAAGTTACCACATAGGATCCACCAGCCCTTCAAGCCCCATATGGGAACTCAGCATTGTCACCTCCACTCTGCCCTGTTCTGAGTACATCCATGCTTAACCCTCCCATACCTTGCAGTCATCCCCAGCACCTCTCTGTCTCATACTACCCGACCCAGTAGGTCATCAAATCCTGTTAACTCTACCTCCAGAATATCTTCTGAATCTCCCAATGCTTTCCCTGTGGATCCCCCTGCCCCTGACACCCCAGGCATCCACTGGTCAGCTTTCTGTCACTATAGGTTAATCTACATTTTCTCATCTTTTATGTAAGTGGAATCACACAACAGGTACTCTGCTTCTGCCTGACTTCTTTTACTCAGCATGACAATTTGGAGATTTATCCATGTTCAGTTCAGTTCAGTCGCTCAGTCATGTCCGACTCTTTGCGACCCCATGAATCACAGCACGCCAGGCCTCCTTGTCCATCACCAACTCCCAGAGTTGGTGACTTCACTCAAAGTCATGTCCATTGAGTCGGTGATGCCATCCAGCCATCTCATTCTCTGTCGTCCCCTTCTCCTCCCACACCCAATCCTTCCCAGCATCAGAGTCTTTTCCAGTGAGTCAACTCGTCACATGAGGTGGCCAAAGTATTGCAGTTTCAGCTTTAGCATCAGTCCTTCCAATGAACACCCAGGATTGATCTCCTTTAGAATGGACTGGTTGGATCTCCTTGCAGTCCAAGGGACTCTCAAGAGTCTTCTCCAGCACCACAGTTCAAAAGCATCAATTCTTCGGCGATCAGCTTTCTTCACAGTCCAACTATTGGGTTATCAATAGCTTATTCCTTTTTATGGCTGCGTAGTAGTCCATTGTGTGGAGTTTGCAAAATTTGTTTATCTACTCCTCTACTGATGGACACCTGGGTCGTTCCAGTTTCAAAAAACTAGGAATATCCTGGTCTGGGCCCTGTCGCCCATGGTTTGAGTCATCACAGTCTCCCCTGCCTCCCTGAATTACCCTCTTGCCCTCGCCATCTTTCCCCTTCATATAGCCACAGGGATTCCATTAAAACCAAAATTGCATCTTTGTTCTGCTCCCTCTCAAGCAGAGTAAATATCAAGTCCTCACCTCACCGACATATTCACCCCACCCTTCACAGTTAGCTTTCTGCCCTCATGTCTCACTACCCCTCCCCACCACACTCATTCTCCTTTGGCCACCCCCTCTCCTGGCTGTTTGTTACCACACCCTGCCCAGCCATGCTTTGACGCAGCATAGACTGCTGTCCTCCGCCCGGTCTGCTCCCTCCATCTGGATGCTCCTCCTTTTATAAGGACACAGTCCTAATGGATGAGGGCCCACCCTAATGACCTCCCCTTGATGAGCGCAAAGACCCTATTTCCAAATAAGTTCACACTCACTCTAGGTCCTGGGAATCTGGAACTTCATCTTCTTGGTAGGAACATAGCTCAACCCACAGTAACTCTTTGGTCTCAACTTGAGCTCCCTGTAGGGCCTCAGAGTGGACCGAGGCCTCACTCTCTTTCCCACAGTAGATCAACTTCTCTCTCCTCCCAACCCTGCCTTCCTCTCCACCTCACAAGGCTGGACCTGAGTCCTGGCAGACCTCTCACATGCAGCTTCCTGTCTCAGAGTCCATTTCCAGGGACACCAGGCAAACAGGGATGCAGTGAAGTCTGGTGAGGGACTTGGAAGGGACCACATGTTGTGACCACAGTCTGAAGCCAGGCCTGTGCCTCAGCCTGCTTCTGTAGCAGGGCAGTGAATACCTCGGCTGGATGGCCAGGGTTCAGATTTCAGTCTTGTCACGCATTGGCTGTGTGATCTTGTAAAACTACCAATACCTTCTTCCTAGGGTTGACATTTCTTTGGTGGTTCAGTGGTAAAGAATCTGCCCACCAATGCAGGAGATTCTGGTTCAGTCCCTGGGTCAGGAAGATCCCCTGGAGAAGGAAATGGCAGCCCACTCCAGTACTCTTGTCTGGGAAATCCCATGGACAGAGGAACCAGGCAGGTTATAGTCCATGGGGTTGCAAAAGAGTCAGACACAACTTAATGACTAAACAGCAACAGGGTTGATATAAAGATTAAGTGAGTTAATCCAATAAGGCTCTTAAAACTGTGCCTGGCACACAATAAGCACTCAATAAATGTTTAGTTGCATTATCCAGGTTTAGGTTGAGCTGGTGAAGACAACACCTCTACTTACCCAAAGGAGGCAGGTTCTAGGTTCCGAACTTCTGCTTCTAAATCTTGGGTGACTTCTCTGAATGAGTGGCTTACCTTACATTCAACCCCTCTGGAATGTATTTGCATCTGAGTGTTGTAAAATTTTACATTACATTTAATGGACAATGAAAGCTAAATTTAAATTTTATTTTAGAAAGGAAAGGTACTTATGGAATTGCTTCAAAAGTTCACAAAGTCTTGCCAAGGTAGATAAAATAGAGAGGTGTATAATATAATACTGTCCTTTGTAAAAAGCTGCAAATATGAAAAAAGTTCATTGTAAATGAAAAATTAAATCCAAGTGCCCTTCATATCTTAAAAAAAATTATAACATTTCGTTTTGAAATAGTTTAACTCAAAAGAAGTTGCAGAAATAGGATCTAGCGGTCTTGTGTGCACCCTTCACATACTGAGATGTTTTTACTCACAATACTACTGATACCAAATGTGTGGTTTTCTTTTCTCATACTGTCTCTGAGTTTCTAATGCCAGCTAGTGTCCTGCAGTTCAGTATGACAACAGTTGCCCAGAGTCAGTCAGACTTCACAGGTTAGGGGCTCAGCGCAAAAGATTGCCCTCTCTTCAGATGCCAGTAGCAAGCATTGGGTCACCAAGTTACTTGAACTTCACTCAGACCTGGCTACAAGGTTGGGGGTTTCCACAGCCCCCTCCCTTTCAGGTTCAGTCATTTGCCAGAACAGCTTATAAAACTCAGGGAGGCTTAACTTGAATTTTGTGGTTTATTATTAGTATTTTATGGCTGAACCTCGTGGCACATGGGATCTTTGTTCCCTGATCAAGGATGGAATGCATGACCCCTGCAGTGAAAGCATGGAGTCTTAACCACTGGATTGCCAGGGATGTCCCTGTTTTTTTTGTTTTTTTTTTTTTAATAAAGGATGCAACTCAGAAACAGCCAAATAGAAGAGATGCATAAGGCTAGGTATGGGGTATGTGTGTGCAGAACTTCCATACCCTCTCTGGGAGCATCATCCTCCTAGAGACTTGATGTCTTCTCCAACCCAGAAGCTCTCGGAATCCTGTCCCTTAGGGTTTTTATGGAAGTTTCATCACACAGGCATGATTGATTACACCATTGGCCACTGGTGATTCATTCAACCTCTAACCTCTGTCCCTTCCCCAGAGGTCCAAGGTGGGATGAGGGTTAGGGTTAGTTTAGAGTTAGGGTTAGAAAGTTTGACCCCTCTAATCGTGCCTTGGTCTTTCTGGTGACCAACCCCTATCCTGATGCTTTCTACAGACCCCCAGTGACCAATCACCTCATTTGCCTACACTCTCACTTTGAAGATTTCACGGTTTCAGGAACTGTGTGCCAGGAACTGGGGTCAAAGACCAAATAGTTTCTATTGTATCACATATTTTGCATAACAATAGCACCTTGTCAAAATCAGGAAATTGATACTGGCAGCACTGTTAATTCAGTATCACATTGTTTTTTAAAGAGCCTAGAAAAACAAAAGAATGAAAAAAACCCTTTCAAGAGGGTGTGAGTTATAGGTAAACTATGCGGAGAGCGTTGGATCTTTAGGAAACCATTTGCTGGGTGCTTGTTTTAGGCAAATTCCCCAGCCAGCAGCTGCAGGCTGCTAGACTGGAGTGTGAAGTGCCAGGTGGATGCAGTGCCTAATGGTGAAGTGCCAGACCCCTGGGTCCAGCCAGTCTGTCTGCTGTGTAGTGATTATGATACGATTTCAGATCCACGTGTTTATAACAAAAATGAAGTTGTTTTTAAGAGTGAAGTTGTTTTCAAGGATGAAGGTACTATTTTGAGGTAAAAATGAAATTGGATGTCAGCATGTCATCTTCCACATCTGTAGTTGCTGATAAGCTCAGCTGCTCGGAGACCCCACTAGGGGCTTGTCAATAAGAACAGGTGAAAAGGCAACTATGGGCATCGGGTGTGTAGAGTATAAATGTGCAGAATTTACGAGGACCATCCAAGAGTGTCCGGTGTGGACAAAACTACCTTTTGCTGATCTAAATAAATCTCTCTGTGGAATCTAAGAAAAAAAAAAGGCGGGGTACAAATGAACTTACAAAACAGAAGTAGAGTCATGGATGTAGAAAACAATCTTATGGTTACCAGGGGATAAAGAGGAGAGGGATAAATGGGGAGAGAGATATTGACATATGCACATTACTATATGTAAAATAAAAACCGATAAGAACCTGGTGTACAGCACAGGGAACTCTACTCAATACTCTCTAATGACCTATATGGTGGTGGTGACTGTTCAGTTGCTAAGTTATGTCCCAACTCTGCTGATACCCTGTGGACTGCATCACGCCAGGCTCCTCCGTCCTTCACCACCTCCCAGAGTTTGCTCAAATTCATGTCCATTGAGTTAATGATGCTATCTAACCATCTCATCCTCTGTCGCCCCCTTCTCCTTTTGCCTTCAATCTTTCCCAGCATCGGGGTCTTTTTCAATGAGTTGGTTCTTCGCATCAGGTGGTCAAAGTATTGGAGCTTCAGCTTCAGCGTCAGTCCTTCCAATGAATATTCAGGGTTGATTTCCTTTTGGATTGACTGGTTTGATTTCCTTGCAGGATATGGGAAATTAATCTAAAAAAGAGTGGATATGTGGACATGTATAACCGACTCGCTTTTCTGTACACCTGAAACTAATCAACTGTACTCCACATTTTAAAAAGAGAACAAGTAAAAACAACTCTCTGAAGACCTTGAGTCTTTAGCTTCTGCCACTGCAAAGGCAACTCTTTTCCCCTCAGGGGCAAAAAGCCATCAGCAGCCTAAAGATCATCCTGCCGGCCAATGCCTACATTTTTCCCTAGCAACATGCTCTAGCAATGAAAGGATTTTTGTTTTCCCTGGTTGGTAGCTGGACATCATTTCATGGTTGGTTAAGCAGCCTCTCCCAAGAACCAACTTGTATAAGGGTACAGCGCAACTAAATTTCGGAGAAGGCAATGGCAACCCACTCCAGTACTCTTGCCTGGAAAATCCCATGGGCGGAGGAGCCTGGTGGGCTGCAGTCCATGGGGTCGCGAAGAGTCGGACACGACTGAGCGACTTCACTTTCACATTTCACTTTCATGCATTGGAGAAGGAAATGGCAACCCACTCCAGTGTTCTTGCCTGGAGAATCCCAGGGATGGGGGAACCTGGTGGGCTGCCGTCTATGGGGTTGCACAGAATCGGACACGACTGAAACGACTTGGTGGCAGCAGCAGCTGCAGCAACTAAATTTGGGTTGTATTTTTTTCGTCTTCCCTTGCCTGGAACAATAGTGTAGTTCATCTGTCACTGATTTGCAGAAAAGTGAAAGTGTTAGTCATTCAGTCACATCTGACTTTATGTGACCCCACAGACTGTAACCCACCAGGCTCCTCTGTCCATGGGATTTCCCAGGCAAGAATACTGGAGTGGGTTGCTATTCCCTTCTCCAGGGGATCTTCCCCACCCAGGGATCAAATACAAGTCTCCTGTATTGAAGGCAGTCTTTACCGTCTGAGCCATCTTTCTTTATTGACTTCTTAAGGGACATTATCTTGTATGCTGCTGGCTTGTGAAATTATTAAAATTCTCACAGCGAGCCTATTAGATAAAATATTTGACAAAGACCGTCCCAGTCTCTAAGCTCAATTTGCCCTAAACACCATCCCACTCCTACTTGCTTCTGAGAAAGAAAACATTTTGTCCCCAAACTGAAACTGAAGCCCACCATGTGTTCTGCATCTTTACTCACTAGAGAAATGTACAGATCACTGCTTGTGGAGCACCTTTGCCGGCAGACCCCCCACCTGACCCTTTGGAGATGGACTGTTGGCGCCTGGCTGCTAATTGGCTTCTGCTGGGGGATCAACTCCATGGCCTCAGGTGGATTGGCTTCGCTTCTCAGAAGTTGCTTATTATTTCTAATTAACATCTCCTGCCTAAAGATGTCCTCCCACATCTAATGCTACGCTGATGAGAATGTGGTGCTTTGACATCCTGGGGAAATAAGCCTGTGCCTGACTGCTCTGCTCTCTGCCTGCCCACCTCCAACAGGCTCACTCTATCTGCTGGTCGCCCACCCCCAACCTCGGCCTCCCGCCACCCCCAACCTCGGCCTCCCGCCACCCCCCGCCTCCTGCAGCCCCACTGTTGGTGAGAAATCAACTTTGACACATGCTCAAGACTCTTATAAGAAATTAATGTCAAGCTTTTTCCACGTGGGAGTCTGGGATGGATCAGAAGCCCTGGGGTGGGCGAAGGAGGGGGTTCTGAGTGCCCCCCTCTTAGTGCCTACACTGCAGTCTGGGAAGTATTTAGACTCCAGGCTCTGGAGTCAGATAGGTATGGTTTGCTGCTGATTCAGTCATGACTTAGAACAAGAGACTTATATTGCTGAGCCTCAGTTTCCTCATCTATGAAATGGGTATTGAATAGTGCTTATCTGTGAATCTGTAAAATTGCTTTTGTTAGTTAACTTCCAAGGACAAAAGGTGGAGAAGTATCATTTCCTAAAATCGACTCTCAGAGACTTGGACATTTGAAATCAAATTAAGGAGAATGGGACATTCCACTTTTGCCTGAGGGGTCTAAATAACTCTGACCTGGAGACATAACCTTCAGCCCCAGCCCAGGTTCAGAGCTTCAGATAAGGGGTCTCCAGGCTTAGTGTTACATACTGAGGTTAATTTCATCGCTTCCAAGGAAACCGGGCGCTGAGTTCTCTTCGCTGCTGCTGCTGCTGCCAAGTCGCTTCAGTCGTGTCCGACTCTGTGCGACCCCATAGACGGCAGCCCACCAGGCTCCCCCATCCCTGGGATTTTCCAGGCAAGAACACTGGAGTGGGTTGCCATTTCCTTCTCCAAGCCCAGGCCTTATTGATCCTCTTGCTCACAGCCCTGATTTTCTTTGTCAGTCAGTTCACCAAGTCAGCAATTCCCTGGCGGTCCAGTGGTTAGGACTGCACGCTCTCACTGCTTAAGGTATGGGTTCAGTCCCTGGTTGGGGAACTAAGATCCCACAAGCTGCTTGGCATGGCAAAAAAAAAAAGTATCCTTTAAATTTCACCCACACACTACACTTCCCCACATCTCATATAAGCCTAGGTCTTCTGCTTGGGGAGAGAGCACAGGGGATTGGAAGTCCTCTCCTGCAACATGAATAAATTTGAGTTGTCAAACTGTGGGAAACGTTCCAAGTGTCCTTATCAGATAAATTTGATCACGCCTCATAATTTCACTGCCAGGGCTGAAAGAGCTAATGCAGAGAAAGTATTTAACAAATTTCTTGGTTCATGAATTGTTTTAACCGCATTTTACAAGTTTTCTGTATTATGATGTATCTGGGGCCTTGCTGACCCTTGACAGCCTACAGAGTTGGCTGATTCCTAGAGATAGCGAAAGGTTTGCCTGCCAGCAGGCTTTCATATATGCAAATTAACCAATGCAGAACCCATGTCCCCAGCTGCTTTCTTTTTCCGGAACGCTCCTGTTTGGGCCCAATATCACCCTTCCTTCATTACCCAAGGGCCAGGTATCAATCAACTAGGGACAGCCCCTTACGCCTCAGGGCCCACTGAAATGATTCAAGCAAGCCAATTTTAAGCTGACTTAACCCTGCTTCCCCGGTTCCCTCCCGTATAAACCACAATAAAGGCTCTCACCCACCTCCCCACCCAGGCCTGAGACCAACCTCAGTGTTTTCTCATGGGGCCTTTCTTGGCTTGGCTTATCCTCCTCATCTTTGGACCTATGAGTCATCACCTCTCTTTCCATTGGCAGTTGACTCCTGATCACTTGGCCTCACCACGCCTGAATAGAAATAAAATCTACATTCTAAAACGTCCCACCTGTGCTCATGAGCCCATCGGTCAGCCCCGACTCCAGTCCGGCCCAGGACTAGCTTGTTCACATCTGCCCTCTGACGCAGATGACAAAGCCAGCAACTGTACCAAAGGGCATCCTCTGGTCACTTGCAGAGGGAAGCAGCTAGAGTCCCAGGGGAGGAAGAGGAAGGCCAGGCAGGTCTCTCTTGCTGATCCTTGCAGAACTGCCTGAGCATCTCCCAGGAGCCCCCGGAGCCAGCTGTGCCTGCTCCCGCCTTTTCCTGGAGGTTCATTCTGGGGTGAGCTTCAGGGCTGGCCATCTCTACAAGTTGAGCAGCAACTGTTGTGTGTTATCTGCATTTTCAGCTAGGAGAGAGGCCTGGAGAGCTTTCTGCTGATTCTCCAAGGAATCTTTAATCCTCCTTAGAAGGATTATGATGAGAACAATCTCATTTCAAACCTGCCCCAGTGATGTGGTTCGAGAAGCATGCTGATAGTTGCTTCTGGGGCGGAGGGTGGGTGGGGGATGAGGGGAATCAAGGGCAGCATCTGTCCCTGGCAGGCTCTAGCTCATGCTTACGTGGGCGTCATCCTTTGTGAGAATTTGAACTCTCTGCTTAGGTCCTGCATACTTCTCTTTTAAATGCATGAGAAAATTTTTGCAGTGTGGTAAAACTGATGTGGCAAAATGTTAATCATTTATGAAATTGACATAAAGGAATGTAGCTGTTACTTGTACTGCTCTTACCTAATTAAAATTAGAAATTAGGTAATTTAATTCATAATTAATTAATAAATCAATTTGTAAAATTTAATTCCTAATTAAAAATTAGGTAGAGGGCTTCCCTGGGGGCTCAGAGGCAAAGAACCTGCTGACACAAGAGACACAGGTTCAATCCCTGATCCAGGAAGATCCCACAGGCTGCAGCAGAGCAACTGAGCCTGTGTGCCACAACTATTGAGCCTGTGCTCTGGAGCCCAGCATCTGCGACATCCCCTCAGTTCCCCTCCTCGGGAGCAAGGCGGTTGTTATGGACCAATCTTGCTCCCTGACCCTGAAATTCATATGTTGAAGCCCTCACCCTAAGGTGACTGTATTTGGAGATGGGGCTTCTTTATAGGTTTTTCTTTTGCCCTTGGTCATGAATAAGTAACTAGTGGGAAGGTGCTTTGAAACTATATAAATCTCCTGTTCCTCATCACACATTTGCTTTTTGAGTGAATTAATTTATTTAAATCAGTATTTATGTATCAATATGGACATGTGGCTTCCTGTTGATCCGTTACATTATAATCTGTTATTATGTATTACAGGTTGAGTTGTGTACCCCCCCAACTTAAAATCTATTGAAGTCCTTACTCCCCAGGACTTCAGAATGTGACCTTATTTGAAAATAGGGTCATTAGTTAAGATAAGGTCAGACTGAAGTAGGGTTGTCCCTACTCCAACATGACTGGTGTCCTTTTAAAGGGGAGCTTTGGACAATGACCTATGGGGAGAATGCCATGTGAAAATGAAGACAGAGATCACGGTGATGCTTCTACAAGCCAAGGAAAGCAAAGATTGCCAGCAAGCCATCAGAAGCTGAGAGAGAGACAGCGGACAGATGCTCCCTCAGAGCCTCAGAAGGAGCTAGCCCTGCCAGCACTTGGATCTTGGACTCCAGGCCTGTGGACAAATTCGTTTCTGTTGTTTTAGCCACTATGGCACTTGGTTACATCAGCTGTAGAAATCAAACAAGTTACTATGATTTATTTTGATGTCCCAATTATCCCTTTTTTGGCCAGAGGACGTCAGGTGACTTCTGCATCCTCTCGACATGACCCCACCCTTCCTCATGCACGTCTTTACTTTCCGGCATAACAAGATGTCTCAGACTCACCTTGAACTTTTACTGCCCTGGCTTTCCCTGGTGGCTCGGATAGTGAAGAATCTACCTGCAGTGCAGGAGACCCAGGTTTGATTCCTGGGTTGGGGAGATCCCCTGGAGAAGGGAAAGGCTAACGCACTCCAGTATTCTTGCCTGGAGAATTCCATGGACAGATGCTACAGTCCATGGGGTCGCAAAGAGTCAGACATGACTGAGCGACTAACACACACACACACACGGTCCCCTCAAAATGAGCCCATTCTACAAAGATCCCTGGTTCTTGTTAATGGTTAATGGTACTTAGAGGCCAATATCTGTGTGCTCAATACCGTTTATTGTACACACACGTTTACATCTACCTGTATCTCTTGACGACCTATGAAGAACCTCAAGTTCACACTGATGCCTAATTCCAGCCTATAGCCGCAGTGTTGTGCTGGCTTTCTCCCTTCCTGTTTCAGACCTTGCCACTTTGACAGTGAGAACCTGCTCCTGTAATCGTGAATTCATTTGCTTACTTGATGGACCCTGTTGCATGTTATGTGTGGCCTTCTCCCATGCCTACTCCCTGCCTTGTCTCCGCCATGTCTCCTTCACGCTGGGCAGACTCTGACTCCCTTCTCTGGGCCAGACAGCCCTCCCGCAGCCCCTGCCTACTAACTCTGTCCCACCTAATGGCTTTTGTCCCAGAGTGTTCAGGGAGGGGCAGGAAGTGACCACTGTGGAATCGCCATGTCTACCAAGTGGAGTATCAGGACTCCAGGGGCACAAGCTGACCTGATATCTGTTTGTTTTTTTTCCCTTCCTTGTTCCTGTGGACAACTATGAGGTCAATTCCTCCATGCCCTTTGGACACAATATCAGGCAAAATGCAAATGTTTCAGATCCTCTTCAGTAATAAAAGGCCCTGAAACTGCCTTTTGTCCCAAGAGCTGTCTCGGCTCAGTAATAAATTATGCAGCACCATTTCATCATGACAGCTCAGAACATTACCAAGATGCTTGCTTCCCCAAGGCGGTTTCAGACTGGGAAGCTGAGGACAGAACAAAAAGGGTGGGACTGCTGTGCAATGGCTGCAGACAGCAGCCACCTCAGTCGTGTCCTCAGCTGGTTGCCCTAAGGGACCTTGGAGACAGCCCTTACCAGTGGACATTCATGACTGGTCTGCTGTCCCCAGTCTAGGCTCTAGACAGGTGTGTGCAGTGCCTTTGGAAAGCCCCAGGGCATAGTGGCCAGTGTCCACATTGGGCTAGTCATAATGTCTGTCCTCACCAAGCTGCAGAACAAGGAGCATGTGATCAAGGCCCTCCACAGGGCCAAGTTCAAGCTCCCTGTCTGCCAGAAGATCCAAGACATGAGGATTTACTAAGTTTAAGGCGGATGAATTTGAAAACATGGTAGCAGAAAAGCGGCTCATCCAAGATGGCTAGGGGTTAAATACATCTCTAATCGTGGCCTTCTGGATAAATAGTGGATCCTGCACTCATGAGAACCTTGGTGCTGTCCCCTCCTTACACATGCTCACCAATAAATCCTACTTTCCTGTCAGAAAAAAAGAACAAAAAGAATGGAATATTCTCCTCTATTTTCTCTGTTTGGGATTCTGACCCCCTCTCTCCTCACTCCCTCCCTTTTTAGAGCTGAGCCCTGGCATGCATGCATGGTCAGTTGTGTCTGACTCTCTGTGACCCTATGGACTGTAGCCCTCCAGGCTTCTCTATCTATGGGCTTTCCCAGGCAAGAATACTGGAGTGGGTTGCCATTTCCTCCTCCAGGGGATCTTCCCGACCCAGGGATGGAACCCAGTTCTCCTGCATTGCAGGTGGACTTTTTACTGGAAAGTTCTGGATGGCTGGGCAAAAGTGGGACAGGCTCTGGCACTACTGTTCTCCCCTCAGGGGGCACTGGAGCTTAATCCAGTCATCCAGCACCAGAACCTATGTGCCTGCCTCCACGTTATAATCACAATGATAAACAATATTCCAGGTACTGTTCCGAGCACATTCCATGTGTGCCTTGGGCTGGGTGCTCTGGAAAGCTGACATCAAGACTGAGTCAGCAGTGCAAGAGGTTTGGTAGGAAGACACCTGTTGTAGGAGAGAAGAGAGGGACACAGACCATGTGCTGACTTGATGAAGTTCCAGCCACCTGGGGAGGAGCTCTGGAGCCAAGACAGCCCCTTGGAGAAGTCTTGTGCTGGGCAGAAATATGCAGGCTCCAGTGGCTCCACCAGGTTCAATCACTGAGGATGACCTCCCCCAAATAGCGTAAGTGCAGTTCAAATCTGAGACAGAGCCTTCACACAGAGACTTAGGCATGAATGTCCACAGCAGTGACTGTCTGTTCATGCATTATTCATTATCCATAATGCATTATTCATTATGCATTATGACAGCCTCAACTGGAAATCATCCAAATGTCCATCACCAGATGAACAGAGAAACAAAATGTGGGCCATCCACACAGTGGAGACCTCTTGGCAAGAAAACAGAATGAGCTCTTTAAAAAAAAAAAAAGTTGATTTGCAATGTGTTACTAATTTGTGCTCTACAGCAAAGTAATTCAGTCATATATATACACCTTTCATGTTCTTTTGCTTTATGGTTTATTGCAGGATATTGAATATAGTTCCCTGTGCTAGAGAGCAGGACATTGTTGTTTGTCCATTCTATATGTAATATTAATAGATTGCATCTGCTAGTCCCAAACTTTCAATCCATTCCTCCCCAGTCCCCTTCCTCTTGGCAACCACAAGGCTATTCTCTATGTCTGTGAGTCTGTTTCTGTTTCATAGATAAGTTCATTCATGTCATATTTTAGAGTCCATGCACAAGTGATATCATATGGTATTTGTCTTTCTCTTTCGACACACTTCATTTAGTATGTTAATCTCTAGGACTATCCATGTTGCTGCAAATGGCATTATTTCATTCTTTTTTATGGTTTAGTAATCTGTTGTGTGTGTATACACACACACAGATATATGTACATATATGTATATATCACATCTTCTTATCCATTCTTCTGTTGATGGGCATTCAGTTTGCTTCCAAATCTTGGCTAGTGAAAAAGGTGCTGCTGTGAACTTAAGGGTGCATGTATCTTTTCAAATTATAGTTTTGTTGGGATATGTTCTCAAGAGTGGGTTTGCAGGGACCCATAACTCTATTTTTAGTCTTTTGAGGAACGCCCATACTGTTTTCCATAGTGGCTGCACCAATTCACATAAAACAGATCGAGCTCTTGATCCACAGAGTAACTTGGATGAGTCTCAGATGCATGATGCTGAGCAAAATATGCTGGATAGGAAAGACCACTTGACTTCTGAGTCCATTTCCATAAACTTTCTAGAAAAGAGGCCTCAGAATGTCCTGGACTGTGGCACCAGCAGGCTTCAGGGAGTTGTTCAGTCACTTAGTTTTGTCTGACTCTGTGACCCCAGGGACTGCAGCACTCCAGGCCTCCCTGTCCATCACCAACTCCCGGAATTTACTCAGACTCATGTCAGTTGAGTCGGTGATGCCATCCAACCATCTCATCCTCTGTCGTCCCCTTTTCCCGTCTTCAGTCTTTCCCAGCATCAAATGAATCAGTTTCAATGGAGTCAGGAAGTTGTATCTGGGACTTAAAAACCAAAGAGTCTGGCGCCCTCTGGTGGCTGCCTTTCAGAGGCATAAAATCAGTGAGAACTTGTCAGAGAGAGCTTGTCAGTGAGAGTATAATTAAGAATATACACTATATGTAACATATGTAATTATATGTTATAGTCACACATCATATATATGGCAACATGAACTTTGGAAGACTCCGGAAAACGGTGAGGGACAGGAAAGCCTGGTGTGCTGCAGTCCACAGGGTCACGAAGAGTTGGACACCACTTGGTGACTGAACAACAGTATATGACAACAAGCCCCTGATGCTGGGAAAGATTGAAGGCAAGAGGAGAAGAGGGCGGCAGAGGATGAGATGGTTGGATAGCATCACTGACTCTGGACATGAGTTTGAGCAAACTCTGGGAGATAGTGAAGGACGGGGAAGCCTTGTGTGCTGCAGTCCATGGGGTCGCAAAGAGTCGGACACAACTTAGCAACTAAGCAACAAAGATATGACAACAAACTCAAAGCCATACTGTGGGTCAGGTGGTGCTCCCACCAGAAGGAAAGTTAGTATTATCCGTCTTGTGTGTGAGAACAGGAGAATGAAACTGAGGGTCATGGGGGTCTAGCAACCGGAGCTCACGCAGCCTGTGGGGTGTGGAGTGGAGTTTGAGCCTGACCCATCTGAGTTCAGGGAGATGGAGAGAAGCCACACTGAGGGTGTGGGGGCCCTGGCTGCTCAGGTCCGTGAAACCAGCCCCGTCCTGTCTTTGATTTGGAGGCACCCTTTGGTCTCCTGATAATAAACCCGTTTTCATTTGGATGACTTCATGTTGGACTTTCGTGTCCTGTAAGGCCAGTAGTCATGGGCCTCCTCAGGGACCCCAAACCCTGACTTGCTTTGGGTGCCCATCTCTGGGGGTGGTTTGATTCATTGAATATGGGGTCCATCTAGTGGGGCAGTTTCCTCAGCCTCTTGGGAGTGGCTTGCCGCTCCCTCTCTTGTGGTCTCATGGGGCCTCCTTGGTCCACTGCCCATTGATACCTAGTTCATGTCTCATGACCAAGGGCGTGAAGTGGGGATGACCCACAACACATGGGCTCACAGCTTTTTTTGGAGGGGGACCCCTTCCCTCAGAAGGCCCAAGCAGCCTCGACTGGCACTAAGAGCCAGAAAAGTATCAAAATTTGTTAGTCGCTCAGTCATCTCTGACTCTTAGTGACCCCGTGGACCATAGCCCACCATACTTTTCTGTTCATGGAATATTCCAGGCAAGAATACTGGAGTGGGTATCCATTCCCTTCTCCAGGGAATCTTCTTGATCCAGAGATCAAACCCTGGTCTCCTGCATTGCAGGCAGATTCTTTAGGGCTTTGCATTAAAGCGTCCTTGCTGGGTGTGACTGTTACCCTCCATGACCTCAGGATTGTCACCAAACCAAACTTAGGTCAGCTTACCTGAGCACAGGAAAGCCAGTCTCCTGACATCAGGTTGTGGTGAGAGAAAGTGCAGCATTTACTGCAGGCAGCAAGCAAGGGGTACACCCAACAAGGCAGCTAATGGCTTTCAGGGAAAGGTTTGTAAAGACAGGGTGAGGAAGAGGGGTGTGTGACCAGCTTGTGGACATTCTTCTGATTGGTTGGTGGTGAGGTAGTGGGGGTAGGGTGGGGATGGGGCTTCTTGGGGTAGGGGTGCTTCCCAGGTGGTGCTAGTGGTAAAGAACCTGCCTGCCAATGCAGGAGACTTAAGAGATGAGGGTTTGATCCCTGGGTTGGGAAGATCCCCTGGAGGAGGGGATGGCAACCGACTCCTGTATTTTTGCCTGAAAAATCCCATGGACAGAGAAGCCTGGTGGGCTACAGTCCACGGGGTCACAAAGAGCTGGACATGACTGAAGCAACTGAGCACACATGCACAAGATAATCAGGAGTCAGCACCAACAACCTTCTGGTTCCAAAGGGCTTGGGGTCTCTGTGCTTGTGGTCAGCATGCAGTTAGCTTCTTCGAGGTTATCCCTTCCCTGGATCGCCTCCCACCAGTGCACTGTTTCCTACACTTCCCAAATTAACTGTGTGGTTTCACTGTCATCTTCTGGGAGATTCTAAACTAAGAAATTAGCTGATACTTTTGAGCCCTTCTTGGTGCTGGGTCTGCTTCCAAGCACATATGATTTCATTTAATTTTCGAGACAACTTCAGAGCTGAGTACCACTGTCACCTTCATTTTCAGGATGAAGAAACTGAGGCACAGACAGGCAACATCTATCCAGCTGAGCTCGGCTGAATAACGGCCCCCTAAACATGTCCATGTCTTAGTCCCTTGAACCTGTGAGTATGTTACTTCACATGGCAAAAGGGACTTTGCAGATATAATGAGGTCAAGGATCTTGAGATGGAGAGATCGTTCTGGCTTACGTGGATGGACCCATGTGATCACAAGAGTCCTTATAAGGGAAGCAGGAGGATCTGAGTCAGAGAAGGAGCCATCATGATGACGTAGAGGTCAGAGTGCTATGAGGAAGGAGCTATCAGCTAGTAGGTGGCCTCTTCTAGAAGCTGGAAAAGGCAGTGAGATGGATTCCCTTCTAGCACCCAGAAGGGATGCAGTCCTTCCAAGCCACTTAAATTTCTGACTTCCAGAACTGAAATAATACCCTGGTGTTCATTTAAGTCACGATGTTTGTGGCAATTTGATACAGCAGCCACAGGAAACTAATACACCAAGAGAACCAGTGGAAACTCCATGAGCTTTTGTAACCTCACCAGGAAAGTCACGCAGCATCACTTGCGTCTTGGTCAAAGCAGTCCTGAGCTGGCCTAGATTCCAGGGGAGGGGTCATGGCCCTCACCTCTCTGTGGGAGTAGTGACAAAGAACTTGCAGCCACTTTAATATCTCAACAACCTCATGATAAAAGTATATTGTAATCTCTTTTTTATCAGATGAGGAAATGGAGGCTCGGAGAGGTCTAGTAATTTACCCAAGATCGCTCAGCTGGAAAGTGGTGAGCCAGAATTCAAACCCAGAGCCCGTACATGAAAGCATTTCCAGTTTGCTCTCTGAATCAGTATGTTCAGAACCCTCTGCTTCCAGAAGCCAGGCTGTTGACACCTTTCACTTCCTTTTTTAAAATTTTATTTTATTGAAATACAGTTGATTTACAATGCTGTGTTAATTTCTACTATACAGCAAAGTGATTCAGTCATATACATATATGTATTTTCATATTCCTTTTCATTATAGTTCATCACGGGATATTGAATATAGTTCCCTTTGCTATACAGTGGGACCTTGTTTTTTATCCATTCTATATATAATCGTTAGCATCTGCTAATCACAAACTCCCAGCCCTCCCCTCTCTAACTTCCTTTATTCCTTCTCTCCTAAGTGAATCTGGCCAGGTGCTGATCACACACGATTCTGGTGTCAGTTCAGACAGACCAACCTTGGTTCCACGTGTGTTTAGGAGAACTAACACTACAGCACAGAGACTTAGGAAAGCTAGTGGCGTATAATAAAGAGAACGTGAATCTCCTATTGCAAACAGCAGGATAACTGGAGCAGACAGTACAGGATGTGAACGTAAGCCTGATATTCTCTGGTAGATGAAACAGTGCTGGGAGTAGGAAGCTGGAGGAGCACAGTTTTAGAAAGACGACCCTACCAGAGGCATTTGTTGTGAAAAATATGACAGCTGAAATGAAAACTCAGTACATGGACATCACAGAATGCACCCAATTCTAACCACTAGACCACTAGGGAACTCCTTTGTCCTGCTATTTTATATCACTAGCTCTCAATTCAAAGTCCAGGGAGGGCAGGTCAGGTTGCCTGACCCCTGATCATGTGTCTGTTTTCTAACTCAGAGGAGGATGGGAGAACAAGCATCTGACCTTTCGAGCCTTCCGTTGGAAAGACTAGAGATCGCTTCAAGAAAATTTTAGATGCCAAGGGAACATTTCATGCAAAGACAACACAATAATGAACAGAAATGGCAAGGACCCAACAGAAATGGAAGAGATAAAGAAGAGGTGGCAAGAATACACAGAAAAACTGTACATAAAAGATCTTAATGATCCTTATAACCATGGTGGTGTGGTCACTCACCTAGAGCCAGACATCCTGGAGTGTGAGGTCAAGTGGGCCTTAGGAAGCATTAGTACAAACAAAGCTAGTGAAGGTGATGGAATTCCAGTCGAGCCATTTCAAATCCTAAAGGATGATGCTGTTAAAGTGCTGCACTCAATATGCTAGCAAATTTGGAAAACTCAGCAGTGGCCACAGGACTGGAAAAGGTCAGTTTTCATTACAATCCCCAAAAAAGGCAATGCCAAAGAATGTTCAAATTACTGTAAAATTGCATTCATTTCATATGCAAGCAAGGTAATGCTCAAAATCCTTCAAGCTAGGCTTCACCAGTATGTGAACCGAGAACTTGGGTCAGCCATTTTTTTGGGGGGTGGGTAACTTTTAGTGGAGAATAGGATTAGGGACCAAGATCAGGGTGTACTCATACTACTGGGGTTTCTTTGTTTCTAGGACATTTCAGGGAACAGAACTAGGCTTCCCTGGTGGCTTAGTCAGTAAAGAATCTGCCCATAATGCAGGAGACCTGGGTTCAATCCCTGGTCAATCAAGAAGATTCCCTGGAGAAGGAAATAGCAACCCCCTCCAGTACTCTTGCCTGGAAAACCCCATTGACAGAGGAGCCTGGCAAGCTCCATGGGGTCACAAGAGTCGGACGTGACTTGGTGGCTAACCACCATACACACATACATACACATATACACACCTATATGCATGCATCGTATGTAAGTACACTTATGCACACATATACACAAAATTATGTATATTTTCAAAATCATGAGTTTACACCAATACCTCAAATTCCAGGTTCTTTCTTAACTTCTTTCCATGATTGCGTGCCTCTTCTTTCACAGTGAGAATGCTGGCTCCCAGCAACATTAACACACATTAATGTTAACATTAACACGTGTGTGCGCTCAGTCTACTCAGCCATATCCGACTCATTGCAACACTATGGACTGTAGCCTGCCATGCTCCTCTGTACACGGGATTCTCCAGGCAAGAATTCTGGACTGGTTTGCCATACCCTTCTCTAGGGCATCTTCCCAACCCAGGGACTGAACTTGCTTCTCTCTGTGTTTCCTGCATTGCAGACGGGTTCTTTACTCACTGAGCCACCTGGAAGCCCAACACATTTACTTATTTGCTCAATATAACAATCTCCTCATTATAATGCATCTAAACTCTTTTTAAATTGCTTAACTTATACCACTACAAAAAATTCCTACTGAAAATAGTTCTGAACTTATTTGCAATTCTCCTGCCAAAAAGGGAGCTGCTGCCACTGCTGCTGCTAAGTCACTTCAGTCGTGTCCGACTCTGTGCAACCCCATAGACGGAAGCCCACCAGGCTTCCCCGTCCCTGGGATTCTCCAGGCAAGAACACTGGAGTGGGTTGCCATTTCCTTCTCCAATGTGTGAAAGTGAAAAGTGAAAGTGAAGTCGCTCAGTCGTGTCCGACCCTTAGCGACCCCGTGGACTGCAGCCTACCAGGCTCCTCCATCCATGGGATTTTCTAGGCAAGAGTACTGGAGTGGCTTGTCATTGCCTTCTCCGAAAAAGGGAGCATATATAGCCAAATAGTATGTTTACAAATTACTTGGGTTATCTCTTCTCACACCTTCCTCCCTTCCTTTCCCCTCAATATGATTTTGATATTCATTTGAAGTGCAATTGGGTTTATTTGCTTTAGTTTGCTTTTCAGTTTTTGTTCCCTTTTCAACTCTTAATGATTTAATTTAATTTCTTGAATATGGAGAGTAATAATGTGATTCCAGAAGTCAACAGTACACATCAAGATGTACTCAGAGAACTGTCCCTCACTCCCAAATCTCTTCCATCCTTGTGGGTAACCAGCTTCATTGTTTTCTGGTTTATCCTTCCTGTATTTTTTGTAAAAATAAGCAGATATGTGTATGTTTTCTCATTATCTTGTTTTTCTTATACAACAGATAGCATACTGTGAATGCTCTTTGTACTTTGCTTTTTTTTTTTTTTAACTTTACAGAATGTCTGGGAAATCACTCCATGTCAGTTCATATAACTCTTCCTCATTTTTAAAAAATAGCTTCATAGTACTCTTTTGTCTCTAGGTACCATATGTATTCAACCGCTATCCTATGCTTGGGTATTTAGGTAGTTTCCAATATTTCTCAATGGCAAACAGTGTTGTAACAAATAGCCTTGTGCACATGTGTTTTCACAGTGTTGGAAATGTTTCCTAGGGCTAACTTCCTAGGAGTAGGATTGCTGGTTTGAAAAGTTAAAGCAAAGTAACAAGCTTTGATGAGGATGTGGAGAAAAGGGAGCCCTTGTCACTGTTGGTGGCAATGTAGATTGGTGCAGCCATCGTGGGAAATAATATGGAGGTTCCTTTAAAAATTAAAAGTAGAACTACCATTTGTTGTTCAGTCGCTCAGCTGTGTCCGACTATTATTTGCGACCACATGTACTGCAGCAGGCCAGGCTTCCCTGTCCTACACTATCTCCCCGAGTCTGCTTAAACTCATGTTCATTGAGTGAGGGATGCCATCCAACCGTCTCATCCTCTGTTGCCCCTTTCTCCCCTTGCCCTTAATATTTCCCAGCATCATCAGGGTCTTTTCCAGTAAGTCGGTTCTTCACATCAGGTGGCCAAAGTATTGGAGCTTCAGCTTCAACATCAGTCCTTCCAATAAACATTCAGGGTTGATTTCCTTTAGGCTTGACTGGTTTGATTTCTTTGCTGTCCAAGGGGCTCTCAAAAGTCTTCTCCATCACCGTAATTCAAAAGCATCAGTTCTTCGGTGCTCAGCCTTCCTTATGGTCCAGCTCTCACTCCCGTACATGACTACTGGAAACCTTTGTTGGCAAAGTGATGTCTCTACTTTTTAATACACTGCCTAGGTTTGTTATAGTTTTCTTTCCAAGGAGCAAGCATCTTTTAACTTCATGGCTGCAATCACCCTCTGCAATGATTTTGGAGCCTAAGAAAATAAAATCTGTTACTGTTTCCACTTTATGCCCTTCTATTTGCCATGAAGTGGTGGGACTGGATGCCATGATCTTAGTTTTCTGAATGTTGAATTTCAAGCCAGCTTTTTCGCTCTGCTCATTCATCCTCAAGAGGCTCTTTAGTTCCTCTTCACTTTCTCCCATTGGAGTGGTATCATCTGCATATCTGAGGTTGTTGATATTTCTCCCAGCAATCTTGATTACAGCTTATGCTTCATCCAGTCTGGCATTTCGCATGATGGAAACATGCGAAAACATGGAAACAGCTCAGTCGACTGAGCGACTGAACTGAACTGACTGACTGACTCTGCATTTAAATTAAATAAGCAGGGTGACAATATACAGCATTGTCATACTCTTTTTCCCAATTTTGAACCAGTCCGTTGTTCCATGTCCGATTCTAACAGTTGCTTCTTGAGCTGCATGCAGGTTTCTTAGGAGGCAGTTAAAGTGGTCTGGTACACCGTTGTTTGTTTCTACATCTTCACATTTCCCAATCATTAACTCTTTTAAAAAAAGTTTTAAAAAATATTTATTTATTTGGCTACTTTAGGTATTAGTTGCAGTGCATGGTCCTCTCTGATTGTGGTGCAAGGACTTAGCTGCCCTGAGGCATGTGGGATCTTAGTTCCCTGACCAGGGATTGAAACTGTGTGGCCTGGATTGGAAGGCAGATTCTTAACCACTGGACCACAGGGGAAGTCCCCTAATCATTGACTCTTGAATCAGCCTTTTACTTCAAAAGACAGGGACACCAGAGGCTTGTGCACAGTTTCAAGTCCTATTTCCTCTTCCTCAGTGGTATAGTGGATTTATGGGCAGGGTGGAAGGAAGGAAGTGTTCACCATTGACTGGATAGATGTATGAACATCTGAGTTGGTGGGTAAACAGATGAACTTATGGACAGGTGATTGGGTGGACAGATTATTAATTAGAAGAATGATTGATAAGGGTACTGAATTCTACCCAGGCATTCTGTCCCTAAGCCTATGACCTGTCAGGACTCAACATTTCTACCTCTTCCTAATTTTCCTGCAGAGATACTTCCCCAGCCCAATGTCACAGTCAACAACTCAGCCCCAGGAGCATCAGCCTGCACAGCTTGAACCCAGAGAGCACTGTGGCCATCCAGTGGTACATCCGGGGCCAGAAGCTCTTCACTGGGGGCCACAGGGAGCTGTCTTCAGACCATAGGACACTGTCTTTATGGAACATCACCAGGAATGGCTCGGGCTTCTACCAGTGTGAGAGCTGCAACTCAGCCACCAGCAGCATCAGCAACCCTATTCTCATCAGTCATTTGTGAGTTGAGGGCCTTGCTAAAAGGTGGGTGGGGACACCACAAGAGTGTGGCTGAGGGAAGCAGGGGCTGAAATCCAGCTGGTTCTGTTGGCCAAGCTGGTGGTGTCTGCCCTAAGGCAGGGGGCTTGTATTATTTGCATAAATGCCTCATATTAGTTGAGGATCCTGTTTAAGTCTCTCCAGGCCAGAGATGCTCCGTCCCACTGTGAGACATGTTACCCACTTCCCAGGAGCAGATGGTCCATCTGAGCACTTGGGAAAGGCTTGCAAACCCCATGTGCACGACATGAAACCCTAGCTCCACCAGCAACGTACAACTCCACTGGGTGGGAGACTAGGTCACGGATCTCTTTTCAGCACCCAAGTAGGTTCTCAGTAAATATGTGTTAAATGGATAAAATTTTAAATTTTTAATTAATTTATTTATTTTGACTGTGCTGGGTCTTCACTGCCATGTGCGGGCTTTCTCTAGTTGCAGTGAGCATGGCTTTGTTGCGGGCTGTGGGGTTCTCATTGTGGTGGAGAGCAGAGCAGTCTCTAGGCACATGGGCTTCATTAGTTGTAGTACACAGGCTCAGTAGTTGCAGCTCGCAGGTTCTAGAGCGTGAGCTCAGTAGTCATGGCACATGGGTTTAGTTGCCTCACAGCATGTGGAATCTTCCCCGACCAGGCATCAAACCCATGTCCCCTGCATTGGCAGGCAGACACTTATCCACTGCATGGATTCATCCCAGATGATTTTTTTAATGGCTTATTTATTCTAGGATCAAGGAAGATCTCTGTGTGTGACTTGAGAGGTGGAGTACTTTATAGTGATTTCAAGATCTGAGGTCTCATGCTAAGAGTGAGGGGCTGGAAATTGGGCTGGCCATATGAGTTGATGACTGAGAACACAGTCTGCGATGTTAGGGAAACTTGAAGTTGCATCCCAGTCACTAACCTTGGGCATGTGTGTTAATTTCTCTAAACTTCTAGTTCTTCATCTGAAAAATGGTGCTACTAATAGTATTTTCTCAGGGACCTTGTGAGAATTAAATGAGTGGTAATTTATGAAAGCCTGGCGTGCTGCAATCCATGGGATCACAAAGAGTTGGACATGATTGAGCAATTGAACTGAACTGAATTTATGCAACAGGCTTCCCTGGTGGCTCAGTGGTAAAAAAAAAAAAAAAAAAAAAAATTCACCTGCAATGCAGGAGATGCAGATTCGATCCTGGATTGGGAAGTTCCCCTGGAGAAGGGAATGGCTATCCACTCCAGTGTTCTTTCCTGGAGAATTCCATGGACAGAGAGAGGAATCTGGTGGGCTACAATCCGTGGAGTCACAGAGTCGGACGCGACTGAATGACCAACACTAGCCAGCTAAGACATATCACAGGCATCATGAGACCAGTGTGGTCCAAACCGGTCATCTCCCCCAACCTACTTCTCTATTCTGGATGTATCTACTGTCCTAATGGCCCTGAGATTCATCCTGGCTCTGGTCTTCCATACAAAAGTCACAAAAGCACAAAGGTCTCGGGCTTCCTCCCAGTGCCTTGTACGTATGAGCTCCTTTACTCCTCCCACTTCATTGGGAGGTGCCTCCTACAGTACCTCCACTTTATAGATGGAGAGAGCGGACTTCACAGAGGTGAAGTGACCTGCCAAGGCCACCCAGCTGGTGAATGGTGAGGCTGGGATTGGAACTGGGAACGCTGGCTCGAGATTCCGTCTTGCATGCTCTTGGGAAGCCATGCTCATCACTCCTTCCCACAGCGGCCACCTTAGTCCAAACTGCACAGGTGGCAGGTGTCGTCCGGACACCTACGATAGCCTCTTCTTTACTGGTATTCCTTTTCTGTGGTGCCATCCTTCCACCCTACCTACATCAACTCTGCAGCCAGAGTGAACTTTTAAAAGTGCAAGTTGGGGGACTTTCCTGACGGCGCAGTGGTTAAGACCGTGCATTGCTACTGTAAGGGGCACAGGGTCAATCCCTGGTTGGGGAACTAAAGATCCCACTGTATACTTGGTGCAGCCAAGAAAGAAAAGTGCAAGTCAGTGGCCTTGCCCTCCCATTGCTCTTAGAACATATTCAGAACACTCGGGTGACTTCCAGAACCTGGTGTGATCTGATTCTGCAGGCCTTGGCAGCCTGTGACTCCACTCTGGCTTCTGCTCCCAAACTCCTCTGACTGAGGCCCTTTTCTTGCCCCATCATGTCACTTCTCATCTCGGTCACTCCCCTGCAAGTAGATCCTGTCCAGGCTCATGGCCTGTTCACACCAGCCCTATGCCCATGAATCTTCTTTGTATACCTAGCCTGGTCTTCTCGCTGAGCTCCCACCCATGTATTCAATTGACATATATTCGCTTGACACCTCCACCTCCACTTAGAGTTCTGATGGGACTCTCCAGTCAGTGCAGCCCGTACTGCACCCTTCACTCTCCTCAAAACCCACCCTACTGATTTATTTTCCATCTCATTTGATGGAAACTCCATCCACACAGATGCTCAGGTCATATTTGGACGCTGACTTCCCTCTCTCCCCATATCCAATCCCATTGGCTCTACCTTGAAGATATATCCAGGGACTTCTCTGATGGTCCAGTGGTTAAGACTCTGTGCTCCCAATACAGGGGGGTTTGGGTTCAATCCCTGGTCATGGAACTAGATCCCACATGCTGCAACTAAGACCTGGTGCAGCCAAATTAATAAGTAGATATTTTAAAAATACATCCCGCCAGACTCCTCCACCCATGGAATTCTCCAGGCTAGAATAGTGGAGTGAGTTGCTATTCCCTTATCCAGGGGATCTTCCTGACCCAGGGATTGAACCTGGGTCTCCTGCATTACAGGCAGATTCATTACCATCTGAACCACCAGGGATGCCCCAGATAAATATTTACAAAAATATATCCAGAACCATTTCTCACCTCCTCCCTTGCCTCCGCCTTGGTCTGGCTGCCACCATCTGTTGCTTGGCCCATGGCAGTCTTCCAGTTTCCACACTCACCTCCTATGGTATGTTTCCCGCACCTCCAGACTCAACCCTCATGACTCTCCTCTCGCTCTCAGCCACACCAGGCACTTGTGGTTCCTCGGACGAGCCTGACATACTCTCGCCTCAGGATTTCCCTTCCCCTCGGTGAGATCCTCATGGCTCGCCCCTGTGTTCAGGTCTTTGGTCAGGTGTTCCTATTTTGTGATGTCTGCCTTCCCTACACTATTTCACACTCTAAACTAGCCCACTCTCCTTCTCCTCCTGGTCTCTTATGCTCTGTGGTTCCTTTCTCTGACCCCTACCCTTATCTCCTAACACAGTAGATAATTTACTTAGTTATCATGATGATTTTTTTCTCAGTATTTTTTTCATTAAAAAAAAAATTGAGTATCATTACCTTCTGCTGTGTAGCAAAGTGAATCAGTTATATGTATGCATATATCCGCTTTGTTAGATTCTTTTCCCATATAGGTCATTACAGAGTGCTGAGTTCCCTGTGCTATACAGTAGGCACTTGCTATCTATTTTATGTGTAGTAATGTGTACGTGTTGATCCCAATCTCTCCCATTTTATCCCTCCCCCTCTAAACCTCTTGTAACCCTAAGATTGTTTTCTACATCTTTAACTCTATTTTTCTTTTGTAAATAAGTTCATGGCTTCCTGGTAGCTCAGTGGTAAAGAATCTGCCTGCTAATGCAGGAGACGCAGGTTCGATCCCTGGGTCGGGAAGATCCCCTGGAGGAGGAAATGGCAACCCACTCCAGTATTCTTACCTGGGAAATCCCATGGATAGATGAGCCTGGTGGGCTACAGTCCATGAGGGTCACAAAAGAGTCGTTCCTGACTGAGTTCATGACTAAACAACAACAAATAAGTTTATTCGTATCATTTTTTAAAGAGTCCACATGTAAGCCACATCGTGTGGTATTTTGCCTTCTCTGACTTCAGTCAGTCATGCTGATTTTTTAATCATCCATCTCCCCATTAGACAGTCAGATCCATGAGGGCAAAGACCTTGTTTACCTTGTTGCCTGCTGTGCTCTTGGTGACTAGAACAGTTTGCTGAATGAATGAGTGAAACGCCAGTCACTCTGCCCAGGGGACTCACCTTTAGACCTACTAATTTTGGATTCAACCTTTAGATCACAGTTGAAATGTCATTACGTCCAGCTCAGCTTCCCTGATTACCCCTGGTTAGCTCTGATCCTCCTGGAAGGACCCCACAGAACATCCCATTCTGCTCCTTTATCACACTGGTAAAACTTTAATAATACTTATTCGCTCCATTGTGTGTTTGGGGTCTCATATCTCTCCTAAAGTGTAACTCCAGGACAGCAGGGGATTTCTACCTGCTCTGTTCCAGCTATATCTCCACTACCTAAAAAAAGTACCTGGCACACAGTAAGTACTAAATAAATGTCTACTGAATGGGGGAATAGATAAATATGATCCCCAGAGGCTGAATAACAGAGGGATTCAGACTGTGGGCTCTGGAATCAGTATGTTTCAAATTATAACTCTGCGATGTGTGTGATATTGGTTAGGTAGTTTGACCTCCCTGTGCCTCAGTTTCTCCCTCTGAAAAATGGGGACATTAACAAAACCTATCTCATAGTTATGTTAAAAAATAAATGAGATCATATACTTTTCTGGTCTTAATCACTGTTAGTCATGACTGTTGTATGTTATCTATTCCTTCTCTGGGCCTCAGTTTTCAAATCTGTAAAATGGAGGGAGTAAAGGGCATACAAAAGGCATGCCCAGTCCAGAGGACCTGAAACTCAGAGCCCTTCCACCTTGCTCTCTCTTCCAATCTCTCTCTTTCTCTCTCCCGCTTCCCCTCTCTCCTGCAGAGGCTCCAGAGAACAACCTGCAGCCAGTCTTCCTCAGGACCACCATTCCTGCAGGGGGCATCGCGGGGATCACTCTGGGTGTCCTCATCGGTGTGGCACTCACAGGGGTGGCTGGCTACTTTGTCAGGGTCATGAAGTCCCAGGTATCAGCTCTGGGCTCTTCAGAGGTCACAGAGCTGAGACCGAGCATCTGGGGAGTTCAGAGGGCTGCACTGCTGGAAGCCACGTGGGCAGGGAGCTGGGGGATCGCCAAGGGCAGGTCTGCGGGGAAGGAACGTGCCTGAGGACCTGGAGACCAGGACTGAGGCTGGAGGTGGGCACTTCTCACTTGTTCCCAGTTTAGTGTAGTGATTAGATCCTAGGCTCCCCAATTAGCAGAAGTGAGCTTAAATACCTGGTCACCATTTTCTAGCAGTGGTACTCTTGGAAAAGTGACCCAACCCCTCCTGCCTCAGTTTCCTCGTCTGTGAAATGGGGATAAGTGTAGCCATAGTGGGCTCTCCTAGTGGCTCAGTGGTAAGGAATCCACCTGCAATGCAGGAGACGAAGGTTCAGTCCCTCGGTCAGGAAGGTCCCCTGGAGGAGGGCATGGCAACCCACTCCAGTATTCTCACCTGGGAAATCCCACGGACAGAGGAGCCTGGTGGGCTACAGTCCATGGGGTCAAAAAAGTCAGCACAACTGAAGCTACTGAGCACACAAGCACATAGCCATAGAATTATCATGACAGTTCACTGGCATCACTGGGGCTTAGCCAGTGTCTGCACAGGGTAAATGGTCACTAAGTCTGTTATTATTAACTCTGTGTGACCCCATAGACGGCAGCCCACCAGGCTCCCCCGTCCTTGGGATTCTCCAGGCAAGAACACTGGAGTGGGTTGCCATTTCCTTCTCCAAATATTGTTAAAGTAAATGACAAATTATAGCTCATGTAGTGCCCACTAACTGCTAGCTATTACAGTATTATAATTGCTCAGGTGCTCAGTCATGTCTGACTCTTTGCAACACTTTCGACTGTATAGCCCACCAGGCTCCTCTGTCCATGGGATTTTTCAGGCAAGAATGCTGAGTGGGTTGCCATGTCCTTCTCCAGGGGATCTTCATGACCCAGAGATTGAACCTACATCTCCTGTGTCTCCTGCATTTCGGGTGGATTCTTTACCACTGAGCCGTCTGGGAAGCCCAATATTATAATTACATCATCATTCACCATAGATACTGCTAAATTACAAAGAGCTAACTGCACCAATCATGGTTCTAGGTTTACTCTGAAATCCTCCCAACAACTTTAAGAAGAAGCTATGCATATTATTTTTTCCAGTCGAGGGGAGGAGAAATGGAGGCTCAGAGAATCAGAGCCAGGCTCACACAGGATCTGCACTTGACCTCATATGCCAAGCTGCCTCCCATGCAGAAAGGCCTGTGTTAGAGTCCCTGCTGCACCACTTCCAGGCTTTTGTTACCTTGGATGAGTTCTTGAACTTTCCAGTCTTGGTTTCTTGACCTATAAGTTTGAGTCTGGTAATAGGACCTTTATCAGTGGATTATTGTTCTTTGTTTTAGTCGCCAAGTTGTGCCTGACTCTTGCAACCCCATGGACTGTAGCTGGCCCGGCTCCTCTGTCCGTGGGATTTTCCAGGCAAGAATTTGGGAGTGGGTTGCCATTTCCTTCTCCAGTGGATTATTAGGAAGAGTTAAAGAGTTGATACTTATGCCTGTGTAAGGGTAAATACAAATGGGAAATAATTAAAGAATTAATTTTAAAAGTTAACTTTGCTCTTTGCTGAGCTGTTAGGTTCAGCATCTCATTGGAGGGAGGTGCTATGGTTACAACCATTTTGTAGAAGAAGAAACTGAAGCTTAAAGAGGTTCAGCCTTTTCCTTAAGGTCACACAGCTAGCTGGTGGGAGTAGCTGGGCTTTGGACCCATTTATGTCTGGCCCAGAGCCTGGCTCCTTAACCACTCCACTATAAGGCTCCCTCAAACACGTGAAGACTAGAGCAGAGGGTTGTGGAGGGCTGGGACTAAGATGCCATGTCAGCACACCATATCTGAGTGGACCCCAAACAAGCGAGTGAACCCCAAATAAGCGCACTTGCTGGAATGGACGCCAGTGTTTGCTCTACAGGTTTGCTCTACCTCCAAGGTTCCTGGGGACCTCAGGTTCATCCTTAAAGCAGCAATCTCATCTTTTTGCCCTTTTTCCCTTCTTTGAAAGTGGGAGAGGGAAGATGGCCTTGTTCTGGCTCAGTCACAGAGGCGGGTACTTTCCCTACCTTTCTTTTGCAACTTCTTCTTCCTTTTGGGACATCTTCCTTTTCTCTCCAGCCCAAGAATCCTGTGGAGTTCACCTTTGAAATATTCTTTTAGAGGAAAATACTCTCTAAAATGCATCTATGTAATGCATGAGACAGGGCGCTCAGGGCTGGTGCACTGGGATGACCCTGAGGGATGGAATGGGAGGGAGGTGGGAGGGAGGGTCAGGATGGGGAACACATGTACAGCCATGGCTGATTCATGTGAATGTATGGCAAAAACCACCACAACATTGTAAAGTAATTAGCCTCCAATTAAAATAACTTTTTTAAAAAAAGAAAGAAAAAAGTTAATAAAATAAAATGTATCTAGGTAAAATGACCCCGAGAGCCCTGCATTGTGTGTCTGCAGGAGTTGCTGAGGACAGAAGCAAGAGAGGGAAGCCCCCAGGCAATGAAGCTTCAGATGCTAGAATTAGGAGTTACACATTCACCCTGGATTTGTCAGGGGAGAGATGGGAGTATCTCAGACTTCTTGCAGGGTTTGCTGGGGATATTGGACTCTCTGTATTTTTTAAAAATTTTATTTATTTATTTGTTTTTGGCTGTGCTGGGACTTCATCGTTGCGTGGGCTTTTCTCTAGTTGCGGCGACTTGGGGGTACTCTGTAGTTGCAGTGTGCAGGCTTCTCTTTGCTGTGGCCTCTCTTGCTGTGGAGCACGGGCTCTAGGGCATTCAGGCTTCTGAGTTGCAGCTCCTGAGCTCTAGAGGTCACACAGGCTTCTGGTGGTCACATAGGCACCTGGCCACACAGATGTTCAGGCTTCTGGTTGCAGCTCCTGAGCTCTAGAGCGAGGGCTCAATAGTTGTGCATGGGCTCAGTTGCTCCGCAGCATTCAAGAGGCATGTGGGATCTAGTTCCCTCCCCAGGAACTGAACCCAGGCCCCCTGCATTGGGAGCACGGAGTCTTAGCCATGGGACCACCAGGGAAATATCTCATACGGTTACTGAAATGCAGGAAGCAGGGGATGGCTCTTTGGGACCTTGCCTCCATTTTTTTTTTTTCAGAAGTGAATTAATTCCCAGGAACCTCTGGAAGTTTGCTTGACCTCCTTCAAGTCATTCTCAAAACTGTGAGGCCGACCCAGATCACCGGCTTCAGTCCTGCATTCTGCATGTCCACCACAGCACTCAGACTTGCAACACTGCAACTTGCCCTGATCCCCTGTGACTCCATTACTTTCTAACATCATAGATAATTCAGTTATATATTATGTAGCTTGCTTATTGTTTGTCTCCCTCCACCCTTCCCCCATCCCTGCATAAAATGTAATTTCTTTAAGGGCTGAGAGCTATATTTCATTGTTAACAGTGTGCATCTTCTCTAATTAGGACAAACAAAATTGGGCAAGTGATGCATATTGTATGAGATCAGTATTGTAAGGCCTGCTTTTGTAATCAAAACTGAAAGATAGCAGAGCACTGTACCAGCCAATATCCCCCCTCTTTTTAAAATCATGTATGAACTTGTTTTCATGGACTAGCTATTCAGAATTGGCAGGTTCTCACATTCTGTTCAATTTAATCAATACTGACTTTTTTGTTTTGTTTTGTTTTTCTAGTGGGCTTCCCTGGAAGCTCAGCTGGTAAAGAATCTGCCTACAATGCAGGAGACCTGGGTTCAATCCCTGGGTTGGGAAGATCCCCTAGAGGAGGCCATGGCAACCCATCCTAGTATTCTTGCCTGGAGAATCCCATGGACAGAGGAGTCTGGTGGGCTACAGTCCATAGGGTCACAGAGTTGGACATGACTGAGCAACTAAGCACAGCACACACAGTGACAGATCAGTTTTGTGATACCAATACAGAGAACTTGATACAGTATTTATATCTTTACAATTTTTTATTTTTTGGCCATGTGGCATGCAGGATCTTAGTTCCCTGATCAGGGATCAAACCTGTGACCCCTGCAGTGGAAGTTTGGAGTCTTAACCTCTGAACTTGGTATTTGTAGCTTTTAAAAAGCACCTAACATAGTGCTTGGCATGTAGTGGAGTTGAAAAAGTCTTTGCTGAGTGAATGGTGGTGGGTAGCCCTAGGGCAGCAATACAGGTTGGAAGGTGAGCTGAGGTCACTCATGGAAAGACACAACCATGAGTCAGCGCGGCCGGCTGAGACCAGTAGGAAAGGGTGTGGAGGCGGGAAGGACCTGGCTTTATTTTCACCTTTTGGAAAGAAAGTGGAAGTGATGCTACAGGAAGGACCCAGAAAGTCCCTCTTTCTTGTGGGACAGGGAAAGACAGAACCTTCATGGGGGTTGGGAGGAGACTGGGTAGGTGGGGATTTAGGGAGAGAAAACGTTGTTCCTTATAAACAGGCAAATTCGGGAAACCTACTCCAGTGGCAACTGTGTCCTCTTGGGTGGGGCGGAGGAGAGGAAGGAAGGGAGCCCCAAGTAGGTGGGACAGATCAGAGAACGTCAGGAGAGGAGTGGTTGGGTGGTCAGAAGACTCAGATATTCCAGGAAGAACAGGGTAGAGGGTAAAGACTTTGAATGCTGACTTGTCTACCCTAGGTGCCCTCAGCCCAGGGAACCATAGAGTTTAAGAATGTACTGGAGTGATGGGGTCACAGGCATTGACCGATCGGGGTGTACAGAGGAGATGGGGCTGGAGATCGCCAGAAGCCACCTGAGGACCTTGGAAGGTGGCACACATGAAGGTTAAAAGCCAGGTTGACCAGAATCCCCGGTCTCAATTGGACAAGTCCTTGCACCTCTGTTGAGCATCAGTGTTCTTGACTATGAAATGGAATGATGTTATCACTTAGGCTACTCTACTTTTCATTTTTCCAGAGCATGTGTCATCTTCTAAGATCCCACATAATGTGCCTATCTGTTATGTTTCTTTCTTGTCTCTTCCCCACGAGAGCGGGGTTTTCTCTTCTCTGCCCCCTGCATTCTCTCCAGCACCTGGAGCAGGAACAGTAGTTGCTCAGGGAGTGTGTGTTGAGGGAGTGTGTGCATTCCTCACTTCCTGTGAGTTTTACGACACACCCCAGTCACAACGCCTAGAGGGGTTTTGCATGTTCTGAGTGCTCACTCAGTGCCAGCACTCAGGCACTGTTCCCAGTACTTTCCCAGCATTGACTTGCTTGATCTTCACAGGCATTGTGTAACGGGAGACTGTTTATGTCCAGTCTGCAGATGAGAACACTGACACACACGGGATGATATAACCTTCTCAAAAAACCACTGCTGGGGCATGGAGAACTTGGACCACAGCCCCTGAAGATGCAAAACCATTACCATCTTAAAGCTGAGGAAAGTGATGACCAGAAAGGGGAACTGACATGCCCAAGGCCACACAGCTCGCAGGTAGAGGAGCCAGGATTCCAACCCCTGCTGTCTGGCTCCAGAGCTGGTTTGCTCAGCCTCAGGCTTCACTGGAGCAGACTCTTGGTGAATGCTGTGGCATGAATGGGACCCGAACAGGAGCAGCTGTTGGAGGTGAGCTGAGATCGCTTTCCCCTGATGCCAAACTGCCCCTCCTGGCCTAAGTAATCACTGTGAAGTGTTCTCAACCTTATCTTGAACCACCCACCCTCTCACTTCCTCTCTTCTGGAGCCACTTGAATTTCCTTCTGTGCCTTCAACTCCGCGCCTTCTCACATCCCGCTCCCTCTGCTTACCAGACTCACCCCCTGGCTCATCCCTGCATCCTCATCTCTGATGCCCTCTCCTCCAGGAAGCCATCTCTGATCCTCAGACTGGGTCAGGCACCCACTCTGGGCTCCCCCATCCCAGCCCCACTCACTGTGGGTCATCACTGACTGGGGATAGGTCTGTCTGCCCTGCTGGACCCTGAGCTTGTGAAGGTAGAACTGGAGATTTCTGCTGTATTATTATATACTATTAGGTCCAGGAATCAGCCCAGAGGAAGAGTTTGGGGAACAGCTGTTATTATGAAGGAATGAATGAACTGAAGTAAAAGAAATAGGTTGAAGGTAGTTCTCTGACCGGGTCGATTACATTCAATCTTGGTTTTTGAGGCTCCCAACAGCATGTCTTACCCAAAGGGAATTTTTTTTAAAAAGAAGAATTAACACTCAGATACAGGGCTTCTTTTTTTTTGTTAATCCTCCAGGTCTCAGCTCAGATGTCCCCTCCTCCAAGAAGTCTTCCCTGCCTCCTCCCCCAAGGCTGAGTCAGGTACCCCTTGGGGCTCTCCCCACCCAACTCTAGGCATCCTGCCCTTCAGACTCCACTGCATTTGTGACCAGGACTCCATATCATAAGTGTCACTTCAGTTCATTTTGTATTTCCAGGTAGCTCGTGGTGAACTTATAGAAAAGAGAATGGCAACCCACTCCAGTATTCTTGTCTGGAAAATTCCATGGGTTGAGGAGCCTGGCGGGCTACATACAGTTCAGGGGGTCACAAAGGGTTGCATGCGACTGAGCACATGGTGAACCTGGTACTGTTTTATTAAGCTCTAGATAACCAGGAACCATCATGATTGATTTTATTGCTGTAGCTGTTGACCATTATAATCTCAGTTCCTGGTCCCTTTGACGCTGACATTCTTAAATTGCCCCTCCCTGTCACTGCTTCTCACCGGCAGCTCCCTCATCCCCATTCTAGTGGGCCTTTGAATGGCAAGAGGCGTAATTTTCAAGGGATCCGGGGCCAGAGGGTGGGGCTTCTTCCTCCTTCCGCGCCTTGGGGGAAACCCCAGGGTTCCGGGGACCTCGGGACTTCGGTTCTCGGTGCTGGGAGGAGGAGGAAAGTAAAGCCTGGGGTAGAGCACTGAGGAAGGTGCAGCCAAAATTCCTCCCCTGCCACCCTCGCTGTCTGTCCCGGGAGCCACTGTCACCGCAGTGCCTGTGAGTCGGCAGCTGGGCAGAGGGGAGGAGAAGAGACCTGGAGAGGCTGCAGACGGAGTGAGGACCAGGTCACCGTCCGGAAGCCGGGAAGACAGCTCGGCGCTCTGAAGTCAGGTGTCAGGACCCATGGAGTCCGCTGACCTACGGGGCCACCGCTGGGCAGGAATCCCGCTCTCAGGTGAGTGTCCGGCTCCCTTCAGGTGGGGCAGGGGAGGGTGGGTGTGTACATGTGCACGAAAGAGACCCGAATAGAGGCAAGAGAGAAACAGAGACAGGAATAAAACAGAGACTTCCCCAGCAGTCTAGTCCCGGCTCGCAACTCCCAGCGCAGGGGGCCCAGGTTCAATCCTTGGTCAGAAAACTAGATCCCACGTGCCTCAGCTAAGACCAGTGCAGCCAAATAAAGCAAGAGAGAGACTGACAAAGGGGGACAGAGAAAGAGACAAAGACACACACAGAGGAGAGAGAGACGGAACCAGGGCCGCAGAACCAGAGGCAAGAGAGAGAGAAAACTGCGATAGAAACTGTACCAGAGGGAAGACAGCAGAGAGAGAGGGAGACTGAGGGCAAAGAGCGAGAAACTCTTCAGGGCTTCTCTGGTGGCTCAGCGGTCGAGACTCCGCCTGCCAGTGCGGGAGACGCAGGTTCGATCCCTGATCTGGGAAGATCCCACATGCTGCGGAGCAACATGCTGCAACTACCGAAGCCTGCATACCCTGGAGCCCGTGCTCCACGGCAAGAGAGGCCACCATGGGGAGAAGCCCGAGCCCCGAAACTAGACAGGAGCCCCAGGCAGCAACGAAGACACAGCACAGTCATAAATACATACATGTTAAAAATTAATTTTTTTTAAAAAAGAAAACTTTTCAAAGATACATACAGATAAATAGATTCAGGGGAAGCGGGGCGGAGAGAGACAGAGAACCAGAGCTGGAGTATAACAGACAGCAGTGAGACTGGCAACGACAAGTTGTGCCAGCCCTGAGAGGCACGCCAGGCTCCTCTGTCCCTCCCTGTCGCCTGGAGTTTGCTCAGATTCATGTCCATTGAGTTGCTGATGCTATCTAACCATCTCATCCTCTGCCACCCCTTCTCGTTTTGCCGTCAATCTTTCCCAGCATCAGGGTCTTTTCCAATGAGTTGGCTCTTCCCATCAGGTGGCCAAAGTATTGGAACTTGAGCTTCAGCATCAGTCCTTCCAATGAAGGAGCCTAGGGACTTCACCTCCAGTAGCACTGAGGATAGAGAATTTCAGATGCTTTTCCATTGTTGGTTATTACAAGCACAGGAAATAACAATGACAACAATAGTAATAATAACTAACTGAACTGAACTGAACTAATAATAGTGACTAACACTGTGAATTGTCACGTCTGGTATCAGACCTCACAATAACCTGATGCACTGCGTTCTACTGTTCTCCCCATCCTGCAATTGAAGAAACAGAGAAAGCCCCTTGTCCGTGATAATAGACAAAGTCCGTTATCATTATCAGAGTCCATATTTGCTCCTAAGAGCCCTTGTCTCTAACCCAAATGAGCGGGGGATGGGGCAATGCTTGATCTAAATTGGGGTCATCTGAGGGCTGGAGAAAGGCATGGCTGCCTGCCTTTGTTAATTGGGCTTATGTTTAGGGCAAGGACAGGAGTTTCAAGGTCAGCGGCACATGGCCATAGCTGCTGGGGTTGGGCATCCCCCCCATGCCAACAGTCTCTGAGCTTCCATAAAACTGTGCAGAATGGCCAAATGGAAAACCGAAAACTCATGCTATCTCTTTCCCTTTTCTCCCCTCCGTGCAGAGGAAATATCTGCCTGAGGGCAAGAGCGCCGAAGTATGAAAAGTTAATTTCTCCCATCAAAGATAATAAAAGAAGTTCCCCTTTATTGGGGGTTGGCTCTGTGCCCATCCCTGGACCAGAGGAACTGAACAGTGTTGAGAGCAAAGTCTTTAGGAACTGGCAAGCCAGGTTCAAGTCTAGCTTCTGACGCTCACTATCTGGTCCTGGGAAGTGACTTCACTCATCTGAGCTTTTGTTTACCTCTCAATGGAAGGAAGAGACGTCTTCCATGGAATGAGCATCACTGGAGAGAATGCGCTGACCCTCAGGGGACCCAGTTAAAGCTGGTCAGGGTTCGTTACCACCCACTCCAATCCTAGGAGGCAGATGATATCATTCCCATTTTATAGCTGGGGAAACTGAGGCTGAGAGACGCCAAAACATGCCTCGAGTCACATAGCCAGGAAGTAGTGAGTAAAAGTCAAGCCTCTCGGGGTGGAGGGCCCCATTCATGACCTTAGACCTCCCTCCACTTTGGAAGACCACAACTGGACACCCCCAACACACCTTCCTCCCTGAACGCCTCCTCTTTCCCCCTCCAGCCTCACTTTTGACCGTGTGGAGCTTGGCAGCTGCAGCCCAGATCTCCCGTGATGCCATCAACCAAAGTGAGAAGGATGTTGTTCCGTCTAACATTTGGGGCCCATTGGTCACCCCAGACTCATGGTAGATTCAGGGCACAGAAAACAATGCTCTCATTCTGGTCTGTATCTCCACCCTCAAGTGCTCATCAGGGTTCTATGCCCAAAGTCCCAACAGGACAAACCTGATTGGCCCAGTCAGGCAACAACTGGTCCAATCAGTTGTGTTGGAGATGGGGTAGGGGGTGTGAAGGGGTGGCTGTCCTGGCTGGGGCTAGGGAAAATTGGCTAAGAAGAGGTCGAGGGACCTGGTTGTTATCCCCAGTACAAGCTTGACTCCTTTGCAGCCAATAATAATTGACCCACCGTCATGTCCCTGATGCTCTGTTTTATTTGCAACATCTCATTTCCTTGGGGAGAGGAGACTTGAGGGTCCCAAGATCACACCTAGAATGAGAACTAGATCCAGCATTGGAGGCCAGTCATGGAGCTGAGGGGTGTTTGCATGCAATTCCAACCCCGCCCTGTTTCTCGGGGGTCCCTCTGTGACTATATTTGGCCTGGTCTGTCCTTCACCTGTGTCTCTGCTTCTGTCTCCCCCTACTCTGTTTCTCCCTCTGTAGAACCTCTGGCCAAGCCCACCATTTCAGTCAGCCAGGGCAGAGTCATAGAGCACAGGGAAAATGTGACCTTCTACTGTGACACCCCAGATGTCAACATCACCATCCACTGGGTCTCCAACCACCAGCCCCTGCCATCCCATGAGCGCATACAGCTGTCCACAGATGGCAAGACCCTCACCATCTTCACTGTCCAGCGGGTGGATGCTGGGACGTACCAATGTGAAGCTTGGGGTGTCCTCCAGGTCAAGAGCAGTGACCCCACCTACCTGATTGTGTACTGTGAGTTCCTTTCCATTCTTCCCAGCCCCTCCACAACACCCACTTCTTCAGTGATCTCATCCAGTCTCGCAGCTTTACATACCATCCAAATGCGGACTTGTCCATCGTGAACTCCAGACGTATAGCTGTTTGACGTCTCTACTTGGATCCTCCTGGGAATGTCCAACATGACGTGCCTAAAATTGAGCTCCTTAACTTTCGAATGTTTGATCCAAAATATTGCCTAGGTAGTCGTGAGGAAAGGGCAATTGCTGGCATGCTTTATTTTTTTAAGGTGTTATTTTTACTTTTACTGCTCTGGGTGACAGGTGGGCTTCTCTTGTTGTGGAGCATAGGCTCTAGAGCCCTTGGGCTCAGTAGTTGCAGCGCAGGCATAGTTGCCCCACGGCATGTGGGATCTTAGTTCCCCGACCAGGGATCAAACCTGCATCCCCTGCATTGGAAGGCAAATTCATAACCAGTGGACTGCCAGGGAAGTCCCTTGCTGGCATGCTTTAGGTGTGTCTTTCAATCCTGGTTTACCCAGGGATGCATGTGACATATCCTCACTGTCAAACTCTAACATCTCCTTTGTAATGGTTCCAGAGTTTGAGGGGAGAGAAGAGAAAAGTTCTTGTTTATTGAATGCCTGGGCCCCTAAAAGAGCTCTCTCACTGATGCTGTTGTCGCTACAATTGTTCTTGTCCTCCCAGATGGCCCTGACCCGGTCACGATCAAGCTGGAGCCTGGTATACCCAACGGGGACACAGTTGAGGTGATGGAGGGCTCCAATGTAACCTTCTTGGCGGAAACTGAGTCTTGCCCACAAGCTTCATATTCATGGTTTTTCCCCAATGACTCCAAGCCCATCACAAGCTTGTTCCTCAACATGAGCAATGTTACCATCCATGCCGTGTCCAAGGAACACGAGGGCACCTACAAGTGCTTGGTGTCCAACACTGCCACCCAGCTGTCCCTCCTGGGTGCTCTCAAAGTCCGCGTCCTTGGTGAGTCTCTTTTCCCCATTCCTCTCCTTTGTGTCTCTGAGAATCAGGGCTGCACTGGCGTCCTAGAGCTTGAGGAGGACGTGGTGGAGTGGGGCTTCCCCTTGTGGCTGCTGGCAGATTGTGGCTCTGGGCACAGTGAAGGACCTGGGTCCTTGTTTGGCACATCCTGCACAAGGCTTTGGAGGCTCTCTGTGGGGTGTCTGTTGCTTTATTCTCTGGAAGTGTGGGAGGCGATTCTCTATACATGCAAACACTAACACAGCACTCACACACCCCATACACACATGGACACACACACATAACAATCACACATGCAGGGGACTCCTCTGGTATTCTGGTGGTTAAGACTGCGCTCCCAGTGCAGGGGGCCTGGGTTTGATCCCCGGTTGGGGAACTAAGATTCCTCATGCTGCATGACACGGCCAAAAAAAAGAAACAGTCACGCATGCATCGCAGATACACACATGTGCACCACAGACACATACAACTCACACACAACACACACAAAAGCACACAGTACACACACACACAAGACACATATAACACATACCCAACAGACACACAATACATGAAACACGCAGGACATCACACACACCACACAGACACATACCACACACAGGAAGCCCACAACACGTACATAAATGTCCTCACACACATGCAGAGCACATCCACAATACTTATAAACACAGACACACATATCTCAAATATGTGACAGACAATACCATAGACACACAACATATTCTCTCATAAAACACGTATACACACAAAACATAATATGCACACAATAGACAACTCAGCATCCTCATGTCCAGCACAGAAAACACCCCGCATTCCACACATTTAACACCCTCAACACACGCAGAACACACATAGTGCATAACTGTACTTCACACACAGTACTGATATACCAAGCATGGAGGTATGTACACACATGTGCTGGGCTTGTAAATACACAGGACAGCATATACACAGAACACATGCATTACTACAGACACATAACATGTACTCATGTACAGAAGATGTGTACACACGCAACATATACTCACTGGCACACAAAGTATATACACACCACCACACCTCACAGTCACAATACATGTATACACAACACACACATATAGATAGACACAAAAGGGACTTCTCTGGTGGTCCAGTGGTTAAGTCCAGTTGCCAATGCAGGAGACACATCCCTCCTGCCAGGGGGCTCCTAAGCCTGTGTACTGCAGCTCCTGAGCCCGCACGCCCTAGAGCCCGTGCTCCACAAGAAGAGAAGCCACCACAATGAGAAGCCCACGCAACCAGAGAGCAAGCCCCACACAACACAGCTAGAAAAAGCCCTCATGCAGCAACAAAAGCCCAGCCCAGGCAAAAATAAATAAACAAACACAAATCACACGCTCACACACAAAACTCGTCCAGATGCCACAGTCTTCATACACACAAAACCCATAACATATTCACATAACTGTCACACAACACACGCTCATACACAAAATTCTTAGATGCACCACCCACACAGCACAGTCATACACAAAGCATACACACACACACACACACACACACACACACACACACGCCACACACTGCATAAGCACACACCCCTGGGAAATCCTGTGGGCCTCATATGGGCAGGAGATTGGCATAGGGTATCCCTGGATCCCATCCCGCCTCTCTGTGTGTTTCCAGAAAGACTGACCAAGCCTTACATCATGCTCCCAAACCGGACTCTCGTGGAGGACACCAGCTTGGTGGTCCTGACCTGCCAGACCACCCATGAGAGAGTTGGAGTCCAGTGGTTCCTGGGGGACCAGCTCCTCCTGCCCAGCGAGCACCTGGTGCCTGACAATAGAACCCTGGTCATCCATGGCCTTCGGCGGAATGACACAGGGCCCTATGCATGCGAGGTCTGGAACTGGGGCAGCCGGGCACGGAGTGAAGCCCTGAAGTTGAACATCAGCTGTGAGTTGTCCCTAGCCTGGACCTTCTCTTCCTTCCTCCTCTCTCCCTTGCTGAAGTTCGTACTTCTAGCCACTCATCTCAGAATTATCAAACATCTGCTCTGTGACAGGCATGTCTGAGCAGGGGACAAGGCCACCCTCATGGAGCTTTATGTTCTAGTCGGAGGAGACAGACCATACACAGCTAAACAAGGGGAAATCCATGCTGTGTCAGATGGGACTAGAGGCAGTGAGAAAGACAGGCAAGGCTGGGAAGTTGGGGAGGTGTTGCAGTCCTGGCTGGGGTGGTCAGATGAGGCTTCCCGGAGGAGGTGGTATGTGTGCAGCAGGAGGCAGGGAGAGAGCTGTGCAGGTGACCAAGGGAAGTGGGTTCCGAGGCTGGGGAGGTGGGACTGTGCTTGGCCTGTCAGAGGAATCCCAGGAGGCCAAGATGACTGGAGAGAATGGAACAGAAGAAGCTGGGAGGGTGGGGTTAATAGACCATACCACACAGGGTTCTGTGGGCCATGGTGGGGACACTCAAGCTACAAAAGGCTCCGAGCAGAGGAGAGAGAGGATTAGACTCAGGCTTGCACAGAGTCTCTCTGGCCCTTGTCTAAAGGGTGGAAACAGGGGAGAGGGAGGAGGTGATAGAGTTGTTTCTGTCTGATTCCATGGAGAGGCAGACCCCAAAATGGGATTCAATGGGATTATACATGCAAGGATTTTCTTAAGGGAATGCTCTTGTGCAGAAAAAGTAGGGAGGGAGCCTCAAGAGAGTGGGATTGCCCTGAGACTGCAGCGCTTGGAGTGAGGGAGGAAGACAGGGAGCATGTGACCACCGTGTAGTCTAAGGAACGTTGGCAAGACTCTCAGGGAGCCCGGGTCTCCCAGGAAGGGGTCTGCCTTACTTTCCCCAACACTCTCAGGTACTGGCAGGGTGCAGCCCAGGAGAGGCCTGGGAATGGATTGCGGGCTACAGCAGCTGGGCCCTTGGTCAATTCCACGCTTACCGATGGAGGTCTGTGAGGCATCCTCTCGTAGTAGCCACAGTCATCCATCAAGAAATGACGAGGCTGAGCCAGTGACAGCTGTAGTGATCAGGCCATGAATATATTTTAAATAGCAAAGTTACAGGGTTTACTGCTAGTTGACATGAAGCAAGAGAGAAAGGGAGGAGTCAAGAATGACTCCAAGATTTTTTTTTTTTTTTTTTTTTTGCCTAAGCTACCATCAGAACTATAAGAACTATAAACATGTTGGAAGTTAGGGGCTACATGTCACATGACACAGCAACAATTTCTGAAGCCTGGATGTCTTATGAGGCTCCCTTGTTAGAATTCACTTTTGCAAGGCAGGGGTTTTTGTTTTTGATTTTAATTTTGTTTTGTTTTGTTTCGGACTTTACCCCTCCGTGTTGTGGATTACATTCTGCTTGCTCAGCACCTAAGGGAGGAAAAGGGACCTTTTTCTTCTTCCTTTGCCGAGATTCCTTTCAGCAGCAGTTGGAAGAGCCTTTGACTCCCAGGAATTCCCTCAGTTAGAACTGAGAAGAGGGGGGAAAGAAAGCAGAACTTCACATGTGGAATTGAATGGGATAAAATAGGTTATCTCACCGGTGGAGGATGGGTGCATAATATTTGGCTCTGCACGCAGACGGCCCCGATCGAGTGTACTTCACCAGGGGGTCGGAGACCCTGGCAGACAACACCATCAGAGCGGAGCTCAACTCTCGCATGATCCTGCAGTGTTGGGCTGAATCCCAGCCGGATGCTGAGTTTAACTGGACCTATGACAACACCAGTGTGTGCAAGGGGGAGCAGCTGGTCATTGAGGCCCTGACTTGGAAACACCAAGGGAATTATAGCTGCACAGCTTCTAACTCTGTCACACTGCTGACCTGCTCTGCCTCAGTCATGGTCAGCATCACAGGTGAGTCTTTCAGGTACACCTTCCCCTTGGGTCCAGGTGACTTTCTCTGATGTTGTCCTTAGCACTCTGATCTTCCTTTACTAGAGACTGGAGTGTGGCACTGACTGTCCTGCACGGTCAGGTCCCTAGTCCAGAGCTGTTGAATTCCAGCCACTAACACTCAGACTCAGGACTTCCCTGGAGATCAGTGGTTAAGACTCTGTGCTTTTACTGTGTGTGCTTCCACTGCAGGGGGTGAGGGTTCGATCCCTGGTCAGGGAACTAAGATGCTGCATGCTGCAAAGTGGCCAAAAAATAGAAAAAAAAAATTCGTGATCTCATTTCATCTTCAGAACATCCCTATACAGTAGGTACCATTTCCCCCACTTTGAAAATGAAGAAATGAAACTCAGAAAGAGAAGTTACTTTTGTCTGTGTCCACAGGACCCCAGAGAATCAAAGGTGACTCAGGTTTCCAGTTGCCAAAGCCCTTTGTTGTGATGACCATATTTGATTCATCATCTTAATCAGTAACATCATCACACCAACCCTGACTGATCACTTTCCGTGGGTCTAAATACTTCACCCACATTGAACATACCAAGCCTTACATGTACTGAACATGAATACATACATGTTTAATCTTTTCAGTAACAATATGGAGTAGGCTTCATATTATCTTTGTTTTTACAGAAGAGCCAAAGGGAGCACAAAGAGGTTAAGTAGCATGGCCAAGGTCACACAGCTGAGATGTGAACTTAGGACATTTGACTCCAGAAATGATTCTATTACTACTACAAACTTCTGCCTCCTGATGGCTGGGAAACAAGTACTCATCAAATGACAGTGGAGACAAAGCCCCAAGATTGGGGACAGGGATGAGGTCCTGATTCTCTCTCCTTGCCCAGGTCACCAGTCATCCCTGTCTGTAGGGGCCATCGCTGGCATTACCGTCGGGATCCTGGCTGTCATTGCCCTGGCCATAGGGCTGGGCTGCTTCCTGCACACTGGAAATGCCAAAGGGTAAATCTCAGAATGGGGTGGCTGTGAACTTTGGGGGACCACTTGCCCAGTAGAAGTGTTGCTGACCATGGTGCAGAGTGGTGCCTGTTGGGAACTGAGAGGGTTTGGGACGTTGCCCAAAACGGACATAGGATATGGGCGGAGCCTGTGGAGATGGACATAGTGAACAAGAGTCTTGGGGTTTCAGGCTCTCAAGGAGAACAACAGAGGATACCGTCTATGAGAACACGACACCCACTTCTGAGGAGGGTCACCCTGAAGAGTTCGGTCACAGTAAGTGACTCCATAGCTGATACCCAGGGTAGCAGTGAGGTCTGGGGAAGAGGCTGGTGCAGAGCCCAGGCTTCTGATCCCAGCTTCACCCCTGGGTCACTATGACATCATGGGCAAGCCCTGTAGTCTTGGACCCTCTGTGTCCCCATCTGGAAAATGGATGAGATCAGGGCCAAGAACTCTGAGGAGTTCTGCCTGTTCCAACAGCCACAACACAAATATGACAATGTACTGCCATTCTAGTCTTCCTCACTCTCAGAAAACTTTGTTAATGGATTCTATAACTTTGTTAATTGATTCAGAGAGAATCAATCATGACACTCCTCCCTGCTAAATTCAAAACAAGTCTCATTGTCCATCTCAATACAGTACCTCATGCAGCCTTCTCTGACCAAAGGCAAAACAAAACAGCTTTGCTATGTCTGGTCTAAGATTCTGATAAGATGGGCTCATGAAGCAGAAGTCCTCTGGGGACTGTCCAATTCAGCTCAGTTTTACAGAGAAGAAAACCAAGGCCAGGAAAGATATGTGATAAACACAGGCTACAGAGGCCCCTGGTCCACTGGGGCTAGGCCTAAGACTTCTGACCTCATCTGTGTCATCAAACAGCCTCATCTAACCCAGAACTTGATTTCCAAGAGCTTCCCAGGTCAAGATCACTGGAGATGTGATGGGGTAGTCCTGGGGATAAAAGAAGGAAGGCTTCTGCCACATCCTTCCTGGGAATAGAAGGGCCCTGCCTGGACAAATCGCCCCTTCCCTCATGCATGCGTGCATGCTCAATCGCTTCAGTTGTGTCTGGCTCTTTGCGACTCCATGGACTGTAGTCCACAGGGCACCTCTATCCATGGGATTTTACCAGCAAGAATACTGGAGTGCGTTGCCATGCCCTTCTCCAGGTGATCTTCCTAATCCAGAGATCAAACCCACGTCCCCTGCATTGCAGGTGGATTCATTACCTCTGAGACACTGGGGAAGCCCCTTCTTCCCTCATATCTCTCCGTAACTCCAGCCTTGGGCTGGCATTCACTTTCTCTAGACTGGCCCATGCCTGTGTATGCCAATGTACCCGCCACTCAAGGACAGATCCCAATCAAAAAGGTGGGTAATTCTCCAGAGGCACCCCCTCTACTCCCCTGACTGTCCGGCACTTCCCCAGCCCAGCAGGGCTGTTATGTCTCACCTCTTGGGGTGGGGGTGAAGTTCAGGCATGTTCTCTTAAGGATGCCCAATGGTAGCTTGGGTCCCTACTTTCTCTGGGGATCTCAAGACCTTCCATGGCTTTTTTATCTCTTCTTGTTTTCTTTCTCTTTTGCATGACAATGCCTAACCCAGAGTCCCCTCTGGGATTCAGAAGAGATGTAACTGCCTCTGAGGCCTGAGCTATTTCCAAAAATTTCCAGGGGTGACCATTTATCCCAGGCTCAGGACCTCTTCACTATTTTCTTTTTCTCCCAGATGCTGCCAGTAGACCCTCCAGAGCAATTATATGAGGTAGGTTGGCTTTGCTTGATTTTATTAAAGAAGTTGCAAAGGAATACAATCTGAGAATGTTATATTTGACAAGTATGAGAAGTCATCTTGTCTAGATCTTTCATTGAGCATTGCTGGGCCAGGAATGGGAAGAAAGTGGCTCAAGGCCTCACAGGGAACTGGGCTAGATTCCTTTTAAAATATATATTTATTTGCTTATTTATGGCTGTGTCAGGTCTTAGTTGCAGCATGCCAGGTTTTCATTGTAGCGTGTGGGATCGTTGTGGTAGTATGGTGGGTTTCTGTCTAGTTGTGGCTTGAGGGCTCCAGAGTGCGTGGGCTCAGTAGTTGCAGTGTGGGCTTAGTCGCCCCAAGGCCTGTGGGATCTTAGTTTCCCACCAGGGATCGAATCCACATTCCCTGCTTTAGAAGGTGAATTCTTAACCACTGGACCACCAGGGAAGTCCCTGGGTCAGAGTCTAGGATTCTAGGTCCTACCCTGTGCTGCTTCCACTTCCAGTGCTTGCAGTTGCGTTGCAAATAAGCTAATACCAGCCTAGCAAGTGACGGGATGCAAAGGAAGTTTTGGAGTAGAAGTTGCAGATGTAGTCAGGTGAAAAGGAAGAGTTCTGGTCCTAGACCTATTTCTGCTCTGATCCTTTGAGAGAACCTGGTTGGGAATCTCTTTGTCTCTGGATCTCTGAAGAGTGCACGTTGGCACTTTCCAGACGCTGTGGTTCTAAGACAAACGTGGGCCCTAACTGATGTCTTTGTTCACTTGCCGCAGGAATCACCTTCTACCATCCACGGCGGGTATTCTCGTGGCCCCAGGAAGCCATCCTCCAAACTTGCATTGCATCCCTTGGTCCCAACTCTACAAAAAGAAAATGCAGAGTCAAACTATGAGGTATTTTTATGCCACACAGAGTCTTTGGACAGATGGAGAGCTGCCACCAATCTCCCTTTTCCTGCTTGCTAAAGAGTCTGTGGGATAAGCTATCAAGAGATTTCCTTTCAAAATTCTTTTCAGTCCCTTTGCACCCGCTTCCATCTCCTATCACTTTCTGGTTCATTTCATTTCATTCCCTTCCTGTCCATCCATTTCACTCCATCCCATGTTTCCATCACACTTATTTTCACTCTACCCGTTTGACTTTCCATCCATTTAACTTCATTTAGTCTCACTTTATTCCAGCTGTTTCCTCTCCAGTCCATTTCTGTGTTTTTTGTTTTTTTTCATTCCATTCCACTCCCTCTCACTCCATTTCTTTCCATAAAATTCCTTTGATTTCCTTTCCATTTCTTCTGTTCCTCTTATCACTTCCCATTCCACCCCTTGTCACCGCTTCCCACCACTCAGTGCCATTCCTATGCATTCCATCCCATTCCACCCTGCTTCATCCATTGTGCCATGTTTTCTCTTCCTTCTTTCATTCCTTTCCATTCTTTCCCGCTTCTCCCTATTACCTTTTATTCCTTTTTATTTTTCCTTTTTAATCCCACCTGTTCATTTCTTCCACATTCCATTTCTATCTATTTTAATCCTGGTTATCACTTTTCCATTTCCATACCATACCATAACTTTCATTTATTACTCTTATTATTTCAGTTTCATTATTATTTTATTTCATTTCCATTCTTCTCCTTCCTGTTCCATGTCAGTCCTGTTCTTTCCATCCACTTATTTAATCCACTGCTTTCATTCTGTTTCCTCCTAGTCCACTCCTTTCTAGTCAATGTCCTATTTACGTTCATTTCCGTTTGGTCAGCTTTCATTTCATTCCACCACATTCCATTTCTTCTCATTCTATTTCTTTTCATTCCCTTCTTTCTTTCATTTCCTCTTCCTCATCCCTTCCCCTGCCATTCAGTTCTGTTTCATTATTTTCTGTTCCCTTTCATTGTATTGTCTTCCATTCTATTTCTACTTTAAAAAAATTATTTTATTGAAGTCTACTTGATTTACTTCACTCAGATAACGTGGTGTTATCTTCTGGTGTACAGAAAAGTGATTCAGTCATACATATATATTTGTATATATATGTATACACACGTACACACACATATATATACAATAGTTTGCATCTGCTAATCTCTAACTCCCAATCCACCCCCCAACTCTTCTGCTTCCTGTTCATTCTTCTTTAATCCATCCCACCCTGTTGTACCACATTCCATTCTGCTCCATTACCTGTCATATGAACCATTCTCAAAAGATGTGAATGTCTAAATATCTTCGGAATTTTTAATAAGAAAAACCCCTTGACAGTAGTTCAGACTAATTAAAGTGGGGATTAATTGAGAAAACACTGAGGAATCTCAGGTAACCAATGTCAGAAATTACTTGTGGACCTTGTGGGGATTAGAATCAGGAAGTTTTTCTCTCTTATGGCTGCTCATTTTTTTTTAAATAAGGAAAAGTATTTATTTGTGCCTTGTACATTTTAATAAGGGTGGTTGCTCATTTTTGCTGATCAATGAATTTGTTCCATTCTCCTTGGTTCAGATTGAATTCCTATGCAAACTTCCTGGTCACTGCTCCTTATAACTTCAAATTATATATGACATCACCCTCTACTACTATCTAAAGGTTTCTAGGTTCAGACTCTTCAGAGGAGAAGCACAGTTGTTCAGGCCATTGTATGGATTGTGCTGACATTTGTCAGCTCTCTAATTAGCTGTGAACTGGTACGAACATAGCCTCTTAGGTCCCTCTCGTCATCAGGATCTAGAGGAAAGGAGTCTCATTTGTTTGTTTTTATCAGTGGAGCAAAAGTTTTTCCTGGAAGTCTCACCCACTAAATTTCCTCTTATGTCTCCTTGGGTTGGGATGCTGTCATGTGGCACTTGTTGCAAGGAAGGCTGAGAAAATTAGCTGTTATCCTTCCCAGTCTTTCCAATAGAAGCAGGCAAGAGGGAAGATACAGGAGGAGTGTCAGGTCAGCCACCTCAGTGTCTGCTACCTTCTGAAGGGATGAGAAGGAGCAAACAATGCAGAGGGTCTGGAGTGGAGTGTTCTGAGTTGAGGAGCATCAAGTGAAAAGGTCCTGAAGTTAATGTATTTTTTATCTATTGCTGCATAAAGAATTACCACAAGCTTAGCAGCTTAAAACAATACACATTTATTATCTCACAGTTTCCTGGGTCAGGAGTTCAGGCAATTCTCAGATGGGTCTTCTGCAAGGCTGCAAAAAAGGCGTTGGCCAAGTCTCAGGTCTCATCTGAGGCTCTACTGGGAAGGGATCCACGTCTGAGCTTTTATGGTTGATGGAAGCATTCAGTTCCTGGCAGGCTGTCATAATGAGGACCTCAGTATCTTACTGGCTGTCAGCTGGAGGCTGCACTCAGTCCTTTCAGTGGTTTCCATAGGCAGCTCACAACATTGTACCTCACTTCTTCAAAGCCAAGACAGATGTCGCACTGTTATATAACAGAATCACATAATGTAAGCAGATACCTCCTGTCACCTTTGCCATATTCAAATGGTTAGACACAAGTCACAGGTCTTGCCCTCAAGGGGAGGTTTGCATCAGGGCATGAAAACCAGGGGACTCTTCCCTGGTGGCTCAGATGGTAAAGAATCCTCCTGCAATGCAGGAGACCTGGGTTCGATCTCTGGGTTGGGAAGATCCCCTGGAGAAGGAAATGGCGATCCACTCCAGTTTTCTTGCCTGGGAAATCCCATGGACAGAGGAGCCTGGGGAGCTACAATCCTTAGGCTGGCAAAGAATCTGTCACGACTGAGGGACTAAGCACAGACGCATGCATGATTACCAGGGGGTGAGGATTATGGGGGTCACCTTAGACTCTGTCCTACACAATGGGGAAGCAAAGGCCATTCCAGGAATGGAAAGGTGTCAGCGTGACTGAAGTACAATGAGAAAGGAAGATCTTCGGGATTTTCAAGGTTGAGAAAGGAGAATGCCAGAGAGTTTGAGCCCTTATAGCAAGTAGCCCAGGAAAGACCACCAGAACTGGAACTTACCTCTTCACTTTGTGTAACAGGTGCTTGTGAATCCAGAACTCAGCGTCTACTGCCAAATCAACCGTCCCACCTAATGGAAGCAGAGATCCTTTCTCCAGAAATCCTAAAGAAGTCATGCTCAATCATATATTCAATGATGTTTATTACATACACATTATATTCCAGCCATTCTCTTTGCAAACCTTGTGACATTCTGTTTCGATGTCTTTTTCAGGCTCTAGACCCTAGCTCTCACCAAATCTTAAGCTTTGGGCTCATGTTTCTTTAAAAGCAATAGAAACAAGTCAAAAGCCACCTAGAATTAAAGGACCAAGGTCTGATACCCAGAAGCTGGGGATGTCATAGCGTTTACTACATACATTGTTGATGGACACAGCAGGTGGGGAGAAGTGTGAGCCTGAGTCAGCCAGAGTGGAGCATGGGATGTATCCACAGGTCAGACAAGCAGTGTCTTTTCAGATCATGGTAGAGGATAAGGAACAAGGAGCTGTTAAGAGATGACAAGAGAAAACACTAAAGCATGGGAATGAGGCACCTAGGGAGGTGCAGGCACGAGATGCTTTGAATCCCAAGAGACTCAGGGATGATGTGAGGATGAGATTTGCTAACGGGAACAAGGAGTCCAGGATGACTCCCAGGTTTCTGGCCAGAGCAACTGGATGACAGTTTCTTCAGGCCACTTTCTGAAGCAACAGTGGGGTAGGAGCAAATCTGGGACAGAGAGAGAAATCAAGAATTTGGTTTGACATGTCAAGGATCAAGCAGAGACTCAAGCAGGCAAATGTTCATAACAGCCTAGATAGCTTCCTTTCCAGCTCTGGCCCCAAACAGCAGCAGCTGTCATGATGTTGATGCCCAAGAAGAACCGGATTGCCATTTATGAACTCCTTTTTAAGGAGGGGGTGATGGTGGCCAAGAATGATGTCCACATGCTGTATCACCCGGAGCTGGCAGACAAGAACGTGCCCAATCTGCACGTCTTGAAAGCCATGCAGTCTCTCAAATCACAAGGCTATGTGAAGGAACAGTTTGCCTGGAGACACTTCTACTGGTACCTCACCAACAAGGGCTTCCTCCAACCTGCCTCCTGAGATTGTGCCTGCCACCCTGCACCACAGCCATCCTGAGACTGGCTGGCCACGGCCCAAAGGTCTGGCTGGAGGGAGAGCGACCTGCAAGGCTCACGTGAGGGGAAGCTGACAGAAACGCCTACAGACGAAGCACCGTGCCCCCTGGTGCCGACAAGAAAGCTGAGGCTGGGGCTGGGTCAGCAACTGAATTCCAGTTTAGAGGTGAATTTGGTCGTGGACGTGGTCAGCCACCTCAATAAAGTTGAAAGAGATTGCTTTGTGTTGAATAAACCTATAAACAGAAAAATTAAAAAAAAAAAGTCTAGATAGAGCAGGGCTGGAAATACACATTTGGGAGTTGTCAGTGGGATTTGAAGTTATGGGGTTAGATGAGATCTTGTGTCAGGGGTCCCCAGGACCATCCTCAGGCTCAATGATTTGCTAAAAGGAGTCACAGGACCTCCAAGTTGTTATGATAATTGTTATGGCTCATGACAGCAAAAGGACAGAGAGTAAAATCAGAAAAAGGAAAAGGTACAGATGGTGAAGTCTGGAAGAAACCATGTTCCTTAGTTTCCAGGAAGTTGACCAAGAACTAGTCCTTTGAAATAGGCTTTTTTGGGGGAATAGGTAGGGTTTGAGCAACTCAGACCTGCTGAGTTAACCTTTTCCCCTACAGATCCCAAAGAGAGTAGATGAAGACAGAGAAGAGTAGGGGCTGACAAACGAAGCCCTGGTCCCTCCGACATTTATAGTTTGAGGTGGAGGATCCAGCAAAGGAAAAGGACTGTCCTTTTTATCCTGCTGAGAACTTCCTCCTCGCTTCCCCCGATTATCAGAGAGACAGATCACACTCTCCCTCTCCCTTATCTTTTTCTTTAAAGAAAATGAATTCATAACTTCCTTGCTGTTCTGTAGATGTTGAGCCCTCACTCAACTCCTGGCCAATAGAACCTCAGTATGAAACTTGGGTCTCAGCCAATCCTCAAGCAACTGAGAGAGAAATCTCTTGGTTAGATGGTCATCTGTGTAGAATGAGTTTCTGTTCCTCAGGAGTAGCTATTCCAAAGTCTGTAATATGCAGGTTAGGTCAGGGGTTCAGGTGCTCTTGCAAGTAGATGTTACATCTTGTTCCTTTTTAAAGAAAGAAAAAATGGCGAAACAGAAGATAAAGTCGGTTTTAAGTTACATAGTACTAGTTCTTTAATATCTGAATATCTTGAAGTGAAAAAAACAAAGAAAACAAAAAAGTGAACAGAAAAAAGGGAAGATAACACTGCAAAGACCCCATCGTGATTTTGTCTTATTATACTAAATCTGTAGATCAGTATACAAGATTTGACCTCTTTACAACACAACCATTGTAATGTGGCATTTGTATGTCTTTTATCTCAGTAGTTTCGAAGGCTTCTACTAATGTCTCTATATATTTTACTGTATTTATTTGTAGGGCTTTTTGTTTTTCGCTTCTCATAAATAAATGTGAACCTTTCTCTGTCTTGTTAAAAAATTATTTTATTTACTGGCTGTGCTGGGTCTTCGTTACTCCTTGGGTTTCTCTCTAGTTGTGGTGAGCAGGAGCTACTCAACTAGTTTTGGTGCGTGAGCTTGGGATCTTCCTGCAACAGGGATTGAACCCATGTCTTCTGCATTGGTAGGCGGATTCTTTATTGATGAGCCACTAGGGAAGCTCCTTTCTCTGTCTTGTTTGTAAACTAAGTATTGCTTATATAGAGGAAAGATCTTGGTGTGTAGGCAAGGGGCAGATTGCGTAATGTAGAAATTAAGAGCATGGATTCCAAAGTCAGACTTTTCTCTTTTATTGTGGTAGAAGTCACATAATTTAAAACATACTGACACTAAGTACATTGATATTATTGTAAAAATCTCGCCGTCTTCCATGTCCCAAATTTTTCACTTTCCTAAACTGAAACTGTCCCCATCCCATGTTTCTACCAATGCACTTTGCAGAGTCAAACTTCTTGAACTCAAATACTAATTACAATACAACCTGTTACTTAATATTACTGGGCTTCAGTTTCATTTTCTGTAAAAGGGAGTATCTAGTTTAAAATACTGGTAAGGAAGAGATGAAATTACTATCTGTAGGTAACCGGCTCACTAGAGAAGCCAGGAAAATCAAATGGAATACTATAAGAATTCAGAACATTTCAGTAGGTTAACCAGATACAAAATAAATACTTAAAAAAAAAAATCAACCACAATAACCAGCTATAAGAAATTTTGCGGTAGAGATTACATTTCAAACAGCAATAATTTTTTGTTGTTAAAGTCAGATTTACGTGAGGAAAACTACAATTTCTTGACAGTATTAAAGAAGAAAGCTTAAAAATAAAGCTGTATGAAAATACGTTTCCAACCGCATCCCGTTTTCACTGTCACTCCTGAACGTTAAGCCGAGCCCAGGGCCGGCCTTTCCCAAGACAGCCACTTCCCACGCACTTTTGGCCTCCATTTCCGATCTGGCTCCTAGTCTCAACGCCGCGCAAAAACTCGGACGCGCACATTCGCACCCCTCAGCCGCTAATTCAATTTTGATTCTCGGTTCTTGTGTGGCCACCTCCCGCGTCCACCCCGGGTGTGAAGCTGGAACCACCCCGCAATCACCGCCCGCACCGCCGAGGCTTCTGGGAATTGTAGTTCCAGCTCGCAGAGTCCAAACGCACTTCCGGGTTCGGCCAGAAGTGCAGCCATTGTCCCGCGCGCGGACGCTTGCAATCTCCGCGCACCTCGGCCCTTTGGCGGTTAAGCTGAGCGGCCTTGTGGATGCCGACTAAGGGAGGGGGTAGAACTAGCTTAAGCCTAGTCTTTCGTGTGCAGAGTCGTGGCAGAGAATTGCGTAACCGAGCCCGTCTTGCCGCAGAGTAGTGGTGGGCACTGAAGCTGTGATAGGCCCTGCCTGGCCCTCGAGCTGGTGGACGCTCAGGTTGGTGAGGGGGCGGGGCAACGCCGGGTGCCTAGTGCGCGCATGCGCAGGGTCTAGGCGGGTGGCCGGGACCCGGTATGGGACCTGCGGATGGGCGGTCTGGGACCTGCGTGGGCGGTGCTTCAGCCTCAGATCACAGAAGTTGGTGGTGATGCTGTGGCAACTGCAGATACCGGTACTGTGCTCTGCGCGCGTCCCAGGTGCGACGCACGTAGGGGCCTGGGGAGGTTGGTGGAGAAAGCGGTTTGAGTGCAGGTTCAGGGTACAGCTGCATTATGAACTCACAGTGTACTGTTTGAGGATCCAGCGGGGCTGAGGGATGGGTAAGAGAGAGCAGTGGGGCAGGGATAGCTTGTGGAGGCGGGGATTTGCCAGGAGCTGTTCGAGTCTCAGACCCGGAAACATCGAGCCGGTACACAGACAACAGGTCCACATTCAGGGCCTAGGAGACGCTAGCAGGTACTGTGTTTGTCAGGGGAACCCTCAGCCCCATGCCGGCCATGTTTTGGATTCAGCGGTGAGGACACCGGGTTGGTGGGGGGCCCAGGAGGATTTTGAGTGGTGGGGAGTCTGGGCTAGCACTCTTCTGGTAGGGGTCCACCGATCCCAGGAGGGAGGAGGTCGTGGGTGCAACTGAGCTCTGTGCGTATGCTTGGCTTTTTGAACAGGAAGTGAGAGGCAATCGACAGGTACTGGAGGGTCAGTGGAAGGATAGGATCCTGGGAGGGGTATGGCTAAGTAATGAACTTCACGCAATTAATCAGGTATTTGACTCTGGGTCATCAAGCCCAGGGGGCTACGTGGCGGCTCAGTGCTCAAGAATTCGCCTGCAGTGTGGGAGACAGAGTTTCGATCCCTGAGATGGGAAGATGCCCTGGCGAAGTGAATGGCAACCCACTTGAGTATTCTTCCCTGGGAAATCCCATGGACAGAGGAGCCTGCCGGTTTACAGTCCATGGGGTTGCAAGAGTCGGACGTGATTTAGCAAGTAAACAACAACAACATCAAGCCCAGAGCCCGGCTGTTTGCCCTAGGAAGAAGTGCTGATTTGGGTCTACAGATTCAGGTTGAGGGTGGCAGGTACACACTAGGGGATCCTCAGTGTGCTGGGTGTTTGTGGTGGGGGGGTGCATCCCAGGATCCAGTGGGACAGAGAGAGACTGATTCATGCTGCAGATTTTGGTGATGGGTGTAAGGTGGAGCTTGGGCACATGGTGGGCTTCCAGGTAGGTAGTCCAGAGGCCCCAGACACTGGAACATCCAGATTGGAACTGCAGAGTCTTGGCCTGGGAGAGGGACTAGCGACTCTAGGTACTAGCATAGCTATTCAGGCAAGACTCTATCTGGGCAGGAGCTTCTAGAAACACAGTTGCCATGGAGACTGTATCCCCGAAGCAGAGGCTGATGGTGGGGTGTGGCCCACAGTGGACCTACATGAGGATGCTCTACTCAGGGCTTTTCCTTTTGCAGCTCAGGATCTCAGGCCCCTGCCTGTGCCTGGAGGAGAGCATGGAAGAGCAGGATGAGAAGCCCCGGGGGTCCCTGAAGGCCTGCGTGCAGGTGAGTGGAGCTTCTCTTCTCCTGGGAGACCAGAGTTTGCTCCCCGTGGGCTTCACAGTCTGATCCTCTGGGCATGGGAGTCTGTCTGGCTCTCTTTGTCATGTTTTGGGGCTTCTTGTCCCTCCCAGTCAACAAGCTTCTAACACTTTTTATACATTTTATGGAGCTCCCTATACTTCCTCACCCTTTTAACCCAAATGACTCTTTCTGGAAGGAATTTGGCATCTCATATCGAAAGCACTGGGCTTCCTTGGTGGCTCAGTGGTAAAGAATCTGCCTGCCAATGTGGGAGACGTGAGTTTAGTCCCTGGGTAGGGAAGATGCCCTGGAGAAGGAAATGGCAACCCACTCCAGTATTCTTGCCTAGAGAATTCCATGGACAGAGGAGCCTGGCGGGCTACAGTCCATAGGGTTGCAAAGAGTCGGACACAACTGAGCAACTAAACAACAACAATGCAAAACCCTTAGGGTACTGTTTCCTCTTAACCAGCAACTCAGAGCTTTGCTTGGGATTAAGCAGTTGGGAAGAAATTTCAAGAATATTCAATGCAAGAAGAGAGTTAAATGAGTTACAGTAAAACCTTGAATGAAATTCACTGGAGCTACTGATAGGCTGAAAAGATATTTATGATCTGTGTTAAGTAAATAGCATTTCAAAATGCTTTTTATAAGGGGGTGCAATTTGCATGTACATGGAAAATATGTTATAAATTTATCAGTTAACAAAGATTATCTGTAAGTTGTATTCCAAGTGACTTTCTGTTTTCATTTAGCTCTATTTTTGTCCTTTTATGCAGTGCATTTTAAGTCTAAGAAATAAACAGTTTAAAGCATTTTCCTACAGCACATCTTCTTTGAGAGCATTTCATTTCTTTAAAATGTTAAGTTAGGGGACTTCCCTGGTGGTCCATTAATTAAGACTTCATCCAATGCAGGGGTGTGGGTTCAATCCCTGGTCAGAGAGCTAAGATCCCCTATGCCTCCCAGCCAAACAAAAAACCAAAACATAAAACAGAAACAATATTGTAATACCTTCAATAAAGACTTTAAAAATGGCCCACATCAAAAAAAAAAAACCTTAAAAAAATTAGTTAAATTAGAATTTAACTGTTCTCTTCCTGAACAGTTCAATCCTGAAGCTGTTAGTTGGGCCAGAGTCAGGTAGGCGTCTGCAGCTAAGGGAGGGCTGCCTGCCGTGGGGTATCACAGCCTGATCAGGGTGATGAGGGTGTCCATGTGTGGGGATGTCAGTGACCAAGCCGGGTGAGGAAGGTGGCATCAGGAGTCCAAGCCCAGGTCAGGTGAGGTTAGTGCCCATACAGAGGAGGAGGTGCTCGTTTGGGGTGACAGGAACAAAGCTGGTGAGAAGGACTTCCCGAGAGTGGATGCACCAGTGTGGGTAGCCCAAGTGCAGTGGGGGTGTCCATGTAAGGTCTGGTCCAGCTTGGGATGTCCGAGCCACAGCAGGGTGAGACAGGCACCCATGTTAGGGGGTGGAGGTGCATCCTGGTGTGGCGTATCACAGCCTGAGCAGGCAGAGAGCATCTACACTTGCGAGTGCCCCAACGTGGAGTATCAGAGCTCAGGCAGGATGGTAAGGGCATCGACCCAGAGTCCACAGCCAAGTGGCACGTGAGAAGAGGCCTGCAGAGTCAGAGCCCAGGCAGGGTGACAAGTGCTTCTTGGCAGATGCCGGCCTCCTGTGGGGAAGCAGAGTCCTGGTGGGCCAAGGGATGCCTGTGTGGGAGAGAGCGTGGCAGTGGTAATGGGAGATCAGTTACTTACAGAGGGGTTGATCAGATAAGTAAGTCTAAGAATGGTCATGGTGAAACCACTTTAGGCCAATCCTAAGGGAAATCAACTCTGAATATTCATTGGAAGCGCTGGTGCTGAAGCTGAAGCTCCAATATATTGACCAGCTGATGTGAAGAGCCGTCTCACTGGAAAAGACCCTGATGCTGGGAAAGACTGAGGGCAGGAGGAAAGGGGGCGGCAGAGGATGAGATGGTTAGACAGCATCACCAATTCAATGGACATGAATTTGAGCTAACTCCAGGAGTAAGTAGAGGACAGAGAAGCCTGGTGTGCTATAGTCCATGGGGTCACAAAGAGTCAGACACGACTTAACAACAACAGCAGCAGAAACCACTGGGTGGCATTTCTGGGGCTCCAAGGAGCTCCAGTTCTTTATATCTCATCACCATGAGGCAAAGTGATAGCTAAAACATGATTTATTAGAATAGGACCCTTGTGAGGCTTACAAGCAGGCAGGCGAGAGGGGACCATGCCCCTGAAACTTAGTGGGCTACAGTTTTATAATCAAGAGAAAAGTGAGGAAGGGGAGAGAACCACCTTCCTCCTTCTTGAGTAGACGTCATGCTTGCATTATCAACTCCTCCTCCACATTGGGCAGGGAAGTTTTCTTGTCCCTACGTGGTCATGGGACTGTCACAGCACAGTGGAAGTGAACAAAAGAGCTTATGCTCTTTTGCATAAGTGTAAGTAACATATGCTTATGCTAAAAATGGTACATTGTCTCAGGTTTTAGTAAACAGAATGTCACTGTTTACTTATGTTTTTGTTTTTGTGCACACAGAGGAGTGTGCCATAGGAATCATTAACTTACTGAGCTCACCTATCAGGATGTGGGTCTCACACCACCATTGTTTTATTCTTTCGGGGGTGTGTCTCGTATTCTCCTGCTGCCTGGTTTTGTTGCTAGGCAAGCCTGCTTTCTTGAGTGATTGTTAACTTACAAGGGTCTCCTATACTTTTTTCTTTACGTACAATCCCCTAGTGGGATTAACTGTTTAATTACCTACTTTGTCCCTTTACTCCGTCCCGTATCAGTGGGAGGCACATGATGTTTTGGTTTCCCAGTGCATATCAGAGTTATATGTACACTATACTGGAGTCTGTTAAGTGTGCAGTAGCATTGTGTCTAAATAAGCAATGTTTTTGTTGTTGTTTAGTTGCTAAGTTGCATCCAACTCTTTTGCAACCCATGGACTATAAACCCGCAGGCTCCTCTGGGATTTCCATGGGATTTCCCAGGCAAGAATACTGGATTGGGTTGCCATTTCCTTCTCCAGGGGATCTTTCTGACCCAGGGATCGAACCCGAGTCTCCTGCATTGGCAGGCATATTCTTTACCACTGAGCCACCAGGGAAGCCCCATAACAATGTACATACCTTAATTTTGAAATACCTTATTGCTAAATATTGCTGATCAACATCTGCTGCTGCTGCTAAGTCCCTTCAGTCATGTCTGACTCTGTGCAACCCCATAGATGGCAGCCCACCAGGCTCCGCCATCCCTGGGATTCTCCAGGCAAGAACACTGGAGTGGGTTGCCATTTCCTTCTCCAATGCATGAAAGGGAAAAGTGAAAGTGAAGTCGTTCAGGTGTGTCCGACTCTTCGCGACCCCATGGACTGCAGCCTACCAGGCTCCTCTGTCCATGGGATTTTCCAGGCAAGAGTACTGGAGTAGGGTGCCATCACCTTCTCCGGATCAACACCTGAGCTTTAAGCAAATCAGTCTTTTTGCTGGTGGAGGGTCTTGCCTCATTGGTGGATGCCGACTGATCGGGGTGGTGGTTGCTGAAGGTTAGGGTGGCTGTGGCAATTTTTAAAAATAAGGTAACAGTGAAATTTGCCTTATCAATTGACTTGTTCGTTTATGAACAATATCTCTGTAGCCTGCAGTGCTGTCTGGTAGCATTAACCCACATAACTGAAAATGTAACTTCTTTCAGAATAGGAGTCAATCCTCTCACCCTCCTGCTGCGTTATCAGCTAACTTCAGGTCATATTCTAATTCCTTTTTTTTTTAAAGGTTTTCTTTCATTCTTTTTTTCTTTCTTTTGGCTGCACTAGGGTCTTCGTTGCTGTGCATAGGCTTTCTCTAGTTGTGGAGAGTGAAGCTACTCTCTAGTTGTGGTCCATAGGCTTCTCACCGTGGTAGCTTCTGTTGTGGAGCATGGGCTTTAGGGCTCTCAGGCTTAGTTGCCCCACAATTTGTAAGGATCTTCACGGACTAGGGATTGAACCCATGTCCACTGCTTTGGCAGGCAGATTCTTAATCTCTGGACCATCAAGGAAATCCAATACTTTGTTGTCATCTCACCAGCATCTTCACCAGGAATTGATTCCAATTTAAGAAACCACTTTTCTTTGCCCATCCATAAGAAACCATTCCTTGTTCATTAAAGTTTTTTTCCATGAGATTGCAGCAATTCAGTCCCATCTTCAGGCTCCACTTCTAACTCTAGTTCTCTTGATATTTTCACTTCATCTACAGTGACTTCCTCCACTGAAGCCTTGAACTCCTCAAAGTCATCCATGAGGGTTAGCATCAGCTTCATCCAAACTCCTGTTAATATTGGTATTTTGACCTCTTCCCATAGGTCTCCTGAAGGAGGGAATGGCAACCCACTCCAGTATTCTTGCCTGAAAAATCCCATGGACAGAGGAGCCTGGCAGGCCACAGACCATGGGGTTACAAAGAGTCAGACATGACTGAGCATGTGTGCATGCACACACACACACGTGCACACAGATAAATCTCCTTAATGGCATCTAGACTGATGAATCCTTTCCAGAAGATTTTACACACACACATATCTCCTTAATGGTGTCTAAACTGATGAATCCTTTCCAGAAGATTTTCGATTTTCTTTGCCCAGATCCACCAGCAGAATCGCTGTCTTTGGCAGCTATAACCTTATGAAATGCATTTCTCAAATAATAAGACTTGAGAGTTGAAATGATCCCTCTTCGTGGACTGCAGAATGGAAGTTGTGTTAGTTGACATCAAAACAACATTAACCTCATTGTACATCTCCATCAGAGCTCTCAGGTGAGCAGTAATATTTTGAAAAGAATCTTTTCTTCCGAGCAATAGGTCTCAACAGCAGGCTTAACATGTTTGGTAAACCATGTTGTAAAGAGATGCCGTCATCCAGGCTTTGTTTTTCCATTTATAGAGCACAGGCAGAGTGATTTAACATAATTTTTAAGGGCCCTAGGATTTTCAGAGTGGTAAATGAGCACTGGCTTTAAATTAGTCACCAGCTGCATTGGCCCCTAACAAGAGAGTCAGCCTGTCCTCTGAAACTTTGAAGCCAGACATCGATTCTGCTCTCTAGCTGGGAAAGTCCTAAATGGTATCTTATTGCACAGTAAGGCTGTTTTGTCTACATGGAAAATCTGTTGTTGAGTATAGCCACCTTCAGTAACTACTTAGCTAGATCTTCTGCATAACTTGCTGCAGCTTCTTCATCAGCACTTGCTGTTTGACTTTGCACTTTTATGTCACAGGAAACAGCTTCTTTCCTTAAATCTTATGAACCAATGTGTGGTAGCTTCAAACTTTTCTTCTGCAGCGTCCTCACCTCTCTCAGCCTGCACAGAATTTAAGGGATAGGACGTTGCTGTGGATGAGGTTTTGGCTGAAGGGAATGTTGTGGTTGGTTTGATCTTCTCTCCAGTCTACTCACTTTCTCCATATCAGAAATAAAGCTGTTTCGCTTTCTTGTCATCCATGTGCTCACTGGAGTAGCACTTTTCATTTCCTTAAAGAGCTTTTCCTCTGTGTTCAGAACTTGGCTGTTTGGTGCTGGAGGCCTCGCTTTCAGCCTGTCTCAGCTTTCACATGCCTTCCATATTAAGCTTAATCCTTTCTAGCTTTTAAATTGAGAGATATGAAACTCTCCCTTTCACCTGAACACTTAGAGGCCCCTGAAGGGCTATTGATTGGCCTAATTAAATATCGTTGTGTTTCAGAGAATTAAGGAGTCCTGAGGAGAGGGAGAGAGAGGAAGGGCTAGTCGGTGGAGCAGTCAGAATCTACACAACATTTATGGGTTAAATTTGCCCTCTTATATGTGGACATGATTCTTGACATCCCAGAACAATCACAGTTTTGTTGTTGTTTAGTGGCTGAGTCATGTCTGACTTCTTTGCAACCCCATGGATTGTAGCCCACCAGGCTCCTCTGTCCATGGGATTTCCCAGGCAGGAATACTGGAGTGAGTTGCCATTTCATTCTCCAGGGGATCTTCTGGACCCAGGGGTTGAACCCAAGTCTCCTGCTTTGCAAGATGATTTTTTACAGCTGAGCCACCTGGGAAGCCCCAAACAATCACAATACTAACATCAGAGATCACTGATCACAGATCACCATGACAAATACAGTAATACTTAAAAAGTTTTAAATATTTTGAGAATTAATGACATGTGACACACAGACAGGAAGTGGGCAGATGCTGTTGGCAACATGGAACCAATAGACTCGCTTGATGTGATGTTTCCACAGACCTTCAGTTTGTAAAAGGCAGTATTTGTAAAGCACAATAAAAAGAGATATGCCTAGTCTTGAAGAGACTGTCAGTTGATGGATTGAGTCGTTATACTCAGTAGTAAAAACTTCAGGAAGCCACAAATGAATTGCCTTGTTTCAAAGTGATTACTCAAGAGGAAACATTTTTTTTTTTTTCCTGTGTTGAATATAGGAAAACACGTGTCATTTAAAAATGGATACAGTGTTGAAACACAGACTGTGAACCTGTCCCTCAATTCTGCATTTCCAAAATACAACTGCTTTTAATGCTTTTGAGACTTTTCCAGACTTTTCTGTGCTTGTTTATAGTCTGTAAAAATTTATTCATAGTCCATATGCTGTTCTTAATTTTTTTTACTCAACAATATGTTACAGACATCTTTCTGTCATTTCTATGCCTCAATCCATGCAAATCTATCTTTTCTCCTCTTGGCTGCTGAAGAGTAGTCAGTTACCTGGATGAAACATAATTTATTTAAGTAGGCACTTACTAATGGACACTTAATCCCTCCTCCCATTTTTGCTATGTTAATATAACTTCTTAATGAGGTTTCTTGTACATATACTTAAATGTACTTTCATTTTTTCTGGGGCTGGGAGGGAGGGCAGGACGGTGGGACTGTGCTGTACGGCTTGCAGGATCTTTGTTTCCCAACCAGGGACTGAACTCAGGCCACAGCAATGAAAGTCCTTAGTCCTAACCACTAGACCACCAGGGAATTCCTGAAGTGTTCAGTTCAGTTCAGTTCAGTCGCTCAGTCGTGTCCGACTCTCCGCGACCCCATGAATCACAGCACGCCAGGCCTCCCTGTCCATCACCAACTCCCGGAGTTGACTCAGACTCACGTCCATTGAGTCGGTGATGCCATCCAACCATCTCATCCTCTGTCATCCCTTTTCCTCCTGCCCCCAATCCTTCCCAGCATCAGAGTCTTTTCCAGTGAGTCAACTCATCGCATGAGGTGGCCAAAGTATTGAAGTTTCAGCTTTAGCATCAGTCCTTCCAATGAACACCCAGGATCGATCTCCCTTAGAATGGACTGGTTGGATCTCCTTGTGGTACAAGGGACTCTCGAGAGTCTTCTCCAACACCACAGTTCAAAAGCATCAATTCTTCGGCGATCAGCTTTCTTCACAGTCCAACTCTCACATCCATACATGACCACGGGAAAAACCATAGCCTTGACTAGACGGACCTTTGTTGGCAAAGTAATGTCTCTGCTTTTCAATATGCTATCTAGGTTGGTCATAACTTTCCTTCCAAGGAGTAAGCGTCTTTTAATTTCATGGCTGCAATCAGCATCTGCAGGGATTTTGGAGCCCAAAAAAATAAAGTCTGACACTGTTTCCATTTCCTAAGGAAATAACTTTCAAGTAGACTTAATGGATATTATATATTTTTAAACATTACCATTAAAAAACAAACATAAAGGCAAAGAGTATATATAAAAACTGATAAAATCTGGATAAAGTCTGTACCTGAGTTAAAAATGTAGATCTAATATCAGTTTCACAGTTTTGACAGTGTGCTGTGGTTGTATACAGTACTATCATTGGGGGAAACGGTGAAGGGTACACAGGAAGTCTGTTCTATTTTTGTAACTTCTTGTGAGTTTTAAACTATTTCCAAGTAAAATGTTATTGTGAAAAATACATCGCCAATCCAGGAAGGTTATATCAACTTAAAACTCCACTAAGAGTATATGAACATGAATCTCTTAAATCGAGGGCCACCAGGGCAGGGGTCATCAGCAACAGGCCAAAGAAATAGTCCATGTGGTTGGGATATTGGTTACATACTGGGGTTTGAGCAAAGAAGTAAATATAAATAGAATAATGGGAGCCAGGGAAGGAAGGTAAAAATATAGAAAGCAGGGTGGCCAGAATAAAATGTGTTGTTATATTGGAAATGTCAGTGTGAATTTATGGTTTCTAATGCACAGAGATAGTTATAGAAATAGAGATGTGATTTTATCTGATTGAAAGAGATGAGTATCTTTTGTGTATTAATTGGCCGTTTTATTTCTTCATAGTTAAGTTGCCTGTGCATTTTCCTTTGTCCATTTTTCTGTTGAAGCTACCTTTTTCTTTCTTTCTTTTTTAAAAAATATGTATTTATTTGGCTGTGTTGGGTCTTAGTTGTAGCATGTGGGATCTAGTTCCCTGACAAGGGATTGAACCTGGGCCCCCTGCATTGGGAGCTCAGAGTCTTAGCCACTGGACCACCAGGGAAGTCTCTGCCTTTTTCTTCCTGATTTGGAAGAAATCATAACAGTATAGATTCTAATCAGTGGTGCTCTTATTGGTGGTATTTTTTTTGCCAAATATGTTATAAAGTTAATTTGGTGATCTTTTCCTTTGCCATTCTTCAGTCATGCTGTATTCCATCCTATTTGCTTACAATTCTGTGATCCAGGAATTCAGGCAGGGCCCACCTGGACAGTTCTTTCCTTCCATATGGTGTCTGGGGTCACTCACCTCCATTCAGCTGCTAACTGGGCTGGTCTGGAAGATGCACAGAGATATCAGGCCGTGTCTCATGCCTCATTGCTCCTCTGGGTATCCCATATCTCTCCCCACATGGCCTACCTGAGTTTACCGGTGGGAAGGAGCAAAAGTTTTGTCGGTGGGATGTGTTAAAACAGGTGGTCTGTTGGATCCTAGCCAACTCACAGTGGGAGTTTTGAGCCCTGATTATTCTCCTTTTTCTCATCTGCTCTGCCTTCTCAGGACTCTCTCCTTCCTCAGGAGATTATCATCAAGGTTGAGGGAGAAGATGCCGGGTCACTGGCTGTTTCATCCCAGGTGAGTTGCACAGGGTCTCTGTGTCTTTCCATTGAGAAATGTGCATGGCTGGCAGGCAGCAGAAGCCACATTGAAGTGAACTGATTAGAAAATGAGGAAAATGAGATGAATGGACACCTTTTACACAAAGTTGGTTATAATGTAAGGAGAGTGATAACTGCATGGAAGTTTGAGAGTGAGGGTTGTCATTTTCTTCCCTCTAAAGGTTTGAAAGGATTTGGCTTGTTTTAAATGGTTTCAGGAAAGAGTAAGTGGAAAAAAACTTTCAGGGTCAGGAGAGAGAGAAGATACAATTATAAAGCAGGACTCACAGATACAGAGAACAAGCTAGTGGTTACCAGTGTTGGGGTTGGCGGGAGCTGAGGGGAAGAATTGGGAGGTATACAGTATGGAGTATAAGACAGGCTTGAGGGTAGATTATACAACATGGGCAATATAGCCAATATTTTGTAATAATGTAAATGGAAAGTAACCTTTCAAAACTGTATAAAAATAAAAAATAGCCATTAAAAAACAGTCCTTGATTAGTGTCAGGGGAATTAATTCAGAACATACGTGAATGCATTGGCTCTGTTTGAGGAAGAAGGGCTCATATAAGAAAAGCGAGGTTGAGGGAATTATTGGAAGGCTTGCATTTTTCTCTGTGAACCATCAGATGAAATTATCTGTTGAGCTTGAGGGTGGTAATCAGAATGGAGAGATGCTGGATGAAGAGTGGAGAAGGCTTAAAGTAGTAACTTGGATTAGGGGAGACAGGCTGCTCCAGGAGGTACAGTGGGGTTGCTGGTCAGTCCCAGAAATTCATTCTGAGATTGTTGTTTGGTCCTAAGTCGTGTCCAACTCTGCAACCCTATGGACATGCCAGGCTTACCTGTCCTTCAGTATCCCCTGGAGTTTGCTCAAACTCATGTCCATTGAGTTGGCGATGCTGTCCAGCCATCTCATCCTCTTTCACTCACTTGTCCTCCTGTCCTCCATCTCCAAGCATCAGGGTCTTTTCCAGTGAGCTGGCTCTTCACATCAGATGGCATTCTGAGATAGTGGCCATTAATAATAATGGAGAGCAGGTTGATATTTAGATGTATTTACATTCAATGGAAACCCCACAGCCCACAGGTTTAAGGCAGTATTTGAAAGGGAATTTTTATTTGACTATATCAAATAGAAAGATTAAGATGAATGATCCATAGACTCTCAACTGAATACTTAAGATAGAAAAGATAAAAAGGATACTAAACAGAAAGGAAAAGACTATAGACCGGAGAATAGTAATAATAGGTGTTTCAATAGAACAAAGACCCCAAACCATAAAAGAATGAGAAGAGTAAAGGGGACAATTGAACAAGAAAAGTGGAGAAATCTGATGTTGTAATGAAAGAATGAGCAGTTCTCTGTGTATGACTTGAGAGGTGGAGTACTTTATGGTGGTTTCAAGATCTAGGGTCTCATGCTAAGAGTGAGGGGCTGGAAGTCAGGCTGTATGAGTTGATGACTGAGAACATAGTCTGCGATGTTAGGGAAACTTGAAGTTGCATCCCAGTTACTAACCTTAGGCATATGTGTTAATTTCTCTAACCTTCTAGCTTTTCATCTGAAAAATGGTGCTGCTAATAGTATTTTCTCAGGGACCTTGTAAGAAATGAATGAACAATAATTTATGCAGTGGGCTTCCCTGGTGGCTAAAGTGGTAAAGAATCGGCCTGCCAGTGCAGGAGACACAGGTTCAATCCCTGGGTTGGGAAGATCACCTGGAGGAAGAAATGGCAACCCCCTCCAGTATTCTTGCCTGGGAAGTCCCAAGGCAGGCTACAGACCATGAGGTCAAAAAAGAGTTGGACACAGCGACTAAACAAGAACAACTTTATGCAACAGACTTAACACATTGCCTGACACCGCACAGTAAGTGCTTCGTTAGAGTCAGTTATTTTTCTATTATTACCAGAGAGCTCTACAGATGGATACTATAGACCATCCAAGACAAGACAATATGAGTTGTTGAATTAGAGGATAAATCCTAGGTGTTATTAATATAAATCTTCAGTGGAATGGAAGGGAGGTGGTGTTCAAGTTATTGGTAGAACAAAGCTCCAAGAAGTGAGGTAAATGGCATGAGTTTCAGGGTTTCTGGAAGGATACACACTCTTTTCCACCTTTGATGCTGAGACCCCTGGATGGGAGAGCATGACCACCCTGAGCCTGTGAGGTCTGCAGAGGAGGGAGTCCTTGCAGGGAAGTGTAGGTTTCTATTAACTCAGGAATGGGGCATCCCTGATGGGTCAGTGGTAAAGAATCCACCTGCCAATGCAAGAGACGTGTTTGATCCCTAATCCAGGAAGATCCCACATGCCGCAGAGCAACTAAGCCTGTGTGCCACAACTATTGAGCCTGTGCTTTGGAGCCCACATGCCGTGACTACTGAATTCTGTGCCATGGCCCTAGAGTCTGAGATTCCACGCTCCACAACAAGGGAAGCCACTGTAATGAGAAGCCCACACACTACAGCTGCAGAGTAGCCCCCACTCGCTGCAACTAGAGAGAAAAGCCCACCTAGCACAGCCAAAAAAAAGTACTTATTTAAAAAAAAGAAAAACAACACAGGGATGTAGACAGAATATTTGGTGAAGACTTAGGATTTCATTATTATAGAAGAAGAATTCCCAAATTGAAAGGTTTGGGAAGGAATTTTGAGCAGTGGGGAGCTGGGGACAAGTAGATTAAGTATAGAATAAGAAGGGCTAGAAGTCCAGAAAAGCCAGTATCCATACTTAAGGGACTTTTTCTAATGGGTATGTGATAGGCCTTGTGAGATTCAGGTGAACAGAGAGGACTTAAATCAGAATTTGAACCAGGATTATTTTGATGTGTTACAAAGTCTATTGATATACTGTTGATTCACTTACTGAAATAAGTTACCAAATATGTAATTAGTTTATACTATACACCAATACTGTACTAAACACTGGAGTTAAATCAATACCTTGTCCCTGCCATCATGGATTACAGCCTAGTGACCACGATGACCACTATGCAAATGATAAGAAAGTGTGGTGGGTCTTATGATAGAAATTCCTGGAACTTTGAGAATATAAAGCTTGGGGGAGGGTGTGATAATCTAGTCTAGTATTATTTATTTGACATTTGAAGAAGTTTGATATTAAAGGGACCTACATTAAACACTGAAGGGACATGTTAATTAAAAGGAAGCACGGGGCTTCCTTGGTAGCTCAGTGGTAAGGAATCCGCCTGCCAATGCAGGAGACACAGGTTCGATTTCTCTGGGAAATCCCACATGTGGGCCTGTGAGCCACAACTCTTGAGCCTGTGCTTTAGAGCCCGGGCCCTGCAACACGACAAGCCACTGCAATGAGAAGCCCAGGCATTGCAACTAGGGAGTAGCCCCCACTCAGCACAACTAGAGAAAAGCCCACACAGCAACAAAGACCTCGTGCAGCCAGAAAATAAGTAAATAAATTTTTTAAGAAAAATTTTAAAAAGGAAGCATGGATTGGAGGTTGAAAAACAGTACCTGTAGATCCATGTTGAACACAGGGAGCAGTTTTCTGAATCTCATTTTGGGCTCATTATGAAAATCTTTGAGATTTTTAGTGAAAATTAAGAGCCACAGCTTAGAAAAATGCAAGTACAGTGGCATTTTGCATCGAGTTTCATGGGCTTCAGGGACCTGTGTCCTATTCATGAATCACAGCTTAAGAACACTCCATCTATTTTAAAATGTCTTGGCAAGTGGCATTCGACTTCAGTGGCTTTTACTGCTTTTGGATAAGGACAGATCACATCCAGCACTTTTTTGGAACAAAGTTCCTGCCCCATAGTCTTTTGTTTTTTTAATGCAATTAAAAATTATTGGAGTGTAGTTTGATTTACCACCTAATAGTCCCAAAAGGTGAAGAAGGAAATGGCAACCCACTCCAGTATCCTTGCCTGGAAAATTCCATGGACAAAGAAGCCTGGTGGGCTATAGTCCATGGAGTCGCAAAGAGTTGGACACGACTGAGTGACTAACACACACACAGAGTCCTAAAAGGAGGGTTCTTTCCTGCTTACAGGAGGCAGCTCAAGAGACCCCCTTTACATGGCAATAAGACAGGCTCTGTGGTGCAGCTCATAGTGTGGGCAAAATAGAACTGTCTTCTGAAGACTAAGAATTCAGGATAAAGGTCTCTCATTGACTGTCATTTAATTTTTCTGTGTTCTCAAACCTAAGCATCCTGTTAATTACCAGCCTTTGTTTTTTGTTCAGGAAACTCTGCTAATGGCTTTTTATGTATCATTACAATATAATTCATTCAGCAACATAATGAGTTGGGTATGGTTAAGCCTAATAAGTAGAAATGGAATAACCTCACCATTAAAAGACAGTCAGATTAGATACATTAAAAAAAAAATTCAGATTGTGCTCTTAATAGAGGAAAAAACCCAAGTCTCTTTTTCCAAATCCAATGCTCTTAGCTTATACATCCTGCCTTTCATTAAGGCCTACATTTCGTTTTCTGTCCCACATTTCATTCTCTGCATCAACAAAGCTGTGTGCCAAATCTGGCCCATCACCTGTTTTTGTAAGTAAAGTTTTATTATAGCCACAACCATTTATTCATATATTTTCTGTGGCTGCTGTCTTGCTATAGCAGCAGAGCTGACTAATTGTAATAGAGTCTGTATGGCTTGCTAAGCCTAAAATATTTGCTCTCTGACCTTTGACAGAAAAAATTTGCTGAACCTGTTCTTTTAGTTTCTTGAGAATTTGGAGGGAATTCCTAAGTTGGAATTCTATATTCACCAACACAAAAATCAGAATTAGCATTTTCTTTAAGGCCCACAAGAAAGAAAACAGTTTGTCAGTTCTTTCTGATGTTCCTCTTTGGGGTTATATATAAACAGGTCCAGCATCCAAAACCCAAAGGGGCTTGCCTAGAAGGTATTTGTACCCCTAGAATCTTTTGAATGTTGACTATCTCAGCACTGTTTCCAGGCCATCAGGTTTTCCTTCTTCCATCTGTCAAACTTTTCCTCTCTGAACACTGGAAGGAAATGATACCCAGCTGAGTAGGAATGTGTGTCTTGTTTTAGGAGGGAGTGAACTTCAAAATAGTGACTGTGGACTTCACTCAGGAAGAAGAAGGCACTTTGAGCTCTGCTCAGAGGACCCTGGGCAGAGATGTGATCCTGGAAAACCACAGGGACTCTTGGGGTAAGAGTACAGTTCCCTTTAATGGTATCTGTATATTGAAATGATTTCTCATTTCCATTGATCAGGATCTAGAGAGTTCAGAGGCCAGAATGATTTTGGCCACACAAAGATTAGTATGGTGAAGATATAGTTTTAGTCTGTAGGGTAGCAGAGGTACAACTTCATGAGTTTGAGCTTATTCAGTCTTCTAGGTTCCTGAGAGCCAAAGACAGATTCTCCAGTGACTTTCTTTTGTCCCCAGTCCAAACACCCAAAGTTCTATATCTTTCCTCTCAGCTTTCCAAACTAGTTTCAATCTAGTTCGAACAAGAGGTTGAGTATAATAAGAATTTTCCCACATGCATATCCAGGTGAGAAATGGACATTTAGGAGTCATTACAGGTATAGACTTCCCTGGTGGCTGGGTGGTAAAGGAATCAGCCTGCCAATGCAGGAGATGCAGGTTCAATCCCTGAGTCAGGAAGATCCCCTGGAGAAGGAAATGGCAATCCACTCCAGTATTATTGCCTGGGGAATCCCATGGACAGAGGAGCCTCATGGGTTATAGTCCATTGGGGTTGCAAAGAGTCAGACACGACTGAACCACTAACACTTTCACTTTCTTTCACAGGTATAGAAGATTTGTTTGAAAAATCCCCATAGGGCATGCCACATATTTCTCTTTTCTCCCACTCGAAGAGGACTATATACATCACCACTTTTTCCCAAATGTACCTTCTATTGCTTGGCCTAATAGCCACTCGGGCCTCTGTGTATGAGCAAATCTCCATCCTCTCTCACTTGGGACCATAGGAATCCATGGGGCCATATTAGCCTCTAAGACATTTAGGGAAACTGGGATAACAGTGCCCTCATTATTTTTTCCTGGTTCACAAAGTAGTTTGACTTTGTCTTACTAACATGACTGTACTAACAAGTTTCATGCCTTCAGAAATTCCTAGAAATGTAGACATTAATTTCAATTTGAGTGAGTATGTGTCTAGCACTAAAGAGGGTAGAAAGGATCCTCTGTGTTTTTACTAAGAATTGCAGAATTGTTTTACAATCCTGTAAGTTCTGCATAGATGATCCTATTTTGGAATATGGAGATATTTGACATCTAAAGTCTTTACTCAACAACACTAGTTGACTCACTGGAAAAGACTCTGATGCTAGGAAAGGTTGGGGGCGGGAGGAGAAGGGGACGACAGAGAATGAGATGGCTGGATGGCATCACCGACTCTGTGGACATGAGTTTGAGTGAACTCCTGGAGTTGGTGATGGACAGGGAGACCTGGCATGCTGTGATTCATGGGGTCGCGGAGAGTCGGACACGACTAAGCGACTGAACTGAAGATTGAAATAGTTTCATATTAATTTCTTGTTATGCTATCTGACTGTGGTAGTTCTCTGCTTACTGCTCATCTCATCCTTTTGCTTTTCAATTCATATTATAGGTCCATAGCTGAAAATAAATCCACATATAATTTGTATACTTTCTTGTCAGCTTTTCCCCCACTATTCCAGCTCTAACGATTTTTGGCTAGGGTGTTTTATTTTGCTTTCTTCCAGACTCGGCAACTGCACTTGCAAGAAGAGAATCGAGATTGAAGCAGAACATTTTCGATGACAGACTATCCCATAGCGTGAAGATAGAAAAGTTGACAAGAGATGATCCTTGGTTATCTTCATGTGAAGAATTTCAGGATTGTGAGGAGCTGTTGGAGAAGCAACAGGAAAAACAAGAGAGACTTTTGAAGGAAGTGACATTTACTCACAGGAAAGCCATTACTCATGAGAGAGACTGCAAAAATGATAGCCCTGAGGAGAAGGCTGGTCTGAATTCCAGTCTTCTTTCATCACAGATGATACCCATAAGGAACCATTTTCATAAACATGCTTCACATGTTAAAAAATTACATTATAATTCTATGGTAAACACGCATCAGATGATTACTAATAGTGAGAAACTCTGTGAAAATAATGAATTTGGAAACCTCCCCCAGAGTATTCATTTTATTCAGTTTACACGAACTCAAACAGAAGATAAATCCTATGGATTTAGTGACAGTATTCAACCTTTTAACCATGGTACACCCTTAAACATACACAAGAAAATACATGGACAAGAAAGATCCTTTGATTTTAAGGAATGTGGGCAAGTTTTGGACCACAGCATATCCCATAACAAACAACAGAGAAACTCCATTGGAGAGAGTCAATATAAATGTCTTAAGACCTCCCAGAGTTCATCCCTTGCTCAAAACATGAGAAATCATTCTGAAGAGAAGCCCTTTGAATGTAATCAGTGTGGGAAATCCTTCAGTTGGAGCTCTCATCTTGTTGCACATCAGAGAACTCATACAGGGGAGAAACCTTATGAATGTAACGAATGTGGGAAATCATTCAGCCGCAGCTCTCACCTTGTTTCCCATCAAAGAACTCATACTGGAGAGAAACCTTATAGATGTAATCAGTGTGGGAAATCCTTTAGCCAGAGCTATGTCCTTGTCGTGCATCAGAGAACTCATACTGGAGAGAAGCCTTATGAGTGCAATCAGTGTGGAAAGTCATTCAGACAGAGCTACAAACTTATTGCACATCAAAGAACTCATACTGGAGAGAAGCCCTACGAATGTAATCAGTGTGGGAAATCATTTATCCAGAGCTATAAACTTATTGCCCATCAAAGAATTCATACTGGAGAAAAGCCCTATGAATGCAATCAATGTGGAAAGTCTTTTAGTCAAAGTTACAAACTTGTTGCCCACCAGAGAACTCACACAGGAGAAAAACCCTTTGAATGTAATCAGTGTGGAAAATCCTTCAGCTGGAGCTCTCAACTTGTTGCACACCAAAGAACTCACACTGGAGAGAAACCCTACGAATGTAATGAGTGTGGGAAATCTTTCAACCGCAGTTCTCACCTTGTTATGCATCAGAGAACTCATACTGGAGAAAAACCCTATGAATGTAATCAGTGTGGGAAGTCCTTCAGCCAGAGTTACGTCCTTGTTGTACATCAGAGAACTCACACTGGAGAAAAGCCCTATGAGTGCAGTCAGTGTGGAAAATCCTTCAGGCAGAGTTCATGCCTTACTCAACATCAGAGAACTCATACTGGAGAGAAACCCTATGAATGTAATCAGTGTGGAAAAACATTCAGCTTGAGTGCTCGACTTATTGTACATCAAAGAACTCATACTGGAGAGAAACCCTTTACATGTAATCAGTGTGGGAAAGCTTTCATTAATAGTTCTAAACTTATTAGGCATCAGGCAACTCATACAGAAGAGAAACCCTATGGATGTAACTAGCCTGGAAATCTTTCAGCAGAGTATATCCCTTCCTCCTTGCCTCCCTCCCTCCCTCCCTCCCTCACTCTTTCCCTTTCTCCCTTCAGCCCCTCATTCCCTCCTTCCATTCCTCCAGGATTACATGTATTGGAAAGAACAAGCTTGAAAATAGTGTGTGTGGAAAAAAAGCTTTCCATTAGCTCCCTGTTCAACTGTGTATCTGAAAACTCTGGAGAAGAAAGAAAAAGTATGAATCATGTATTTTACTGAGCAATTCCACGTTTAAAAATCAAACTTGACCCTTGTTAAACATTCCCATGAGAGTGATAACTCTTGGCACTTCTCCTTGCAGAAAGCACTTCTACCTGAATTTGAGAGAGTTATCATTAAATGGGCAATATGCTGTGGAGTGATTGCCAGTAAGGTAGACCTCTTTTCCAATAAAGAATAAACGAGAGGGGACATATATACACCTATGACTGATTCATGTTGATATATGGCAGAAACTAACACAATATTGTAAAGCAATTCTGCAATTTAAAAAAAGATAGTAAATCTAAAGAGAATAAAGCTGTGGCACCTAGAAAAAAAAGGAATAAAAGAATGCTAATACTGGTCAGCTTGTTGAAAACGTTGGGAAATTGCTGTAGTTATTGCAAACCACTCCAGTATTCTTGCCTGGAGAATTCCATGGACAGAGGAGCCTGGTAGGCTACAGTCCATGGGGTTGCAAAAGAGTCGGACATGACTGAGGTGACTTAGCACACAGCACATTAGAACTTAGACTGGAAAACAGCATTTCAGTGTATCATTTTCCAATGTGATTTCTCCAGCACTACTTGGTAATTTGTTTCATAACCACTCTCTCTTATCTGTAAAGATTTTGTAAAAAAAAAAAAAAAAAAAAAAGGAAATGGCTATGATGTGAACTGAAAATTGCAGGGCAAGTGTATAGAACATTTCTAGAATCATGAAAAGATATATTTGTGCTTGGATCAGAATCTAAAGGGATTCTAGGTGTATCTGTTTTAATTTTAGATTTATACTTGATTTCTTTTGTTTTTTGGACTGTGTGCTTTTTTATAATACTAATGAATGATATGAGGAATAATTAGTCCAAAAATACAAAAACGCTCATCTCCTTTGACCATTTAGGAAAGACTGGACAGCCAGATAGCAGAGATCCCTCATGATTCTGAGAGTTCATTTGCATTAGCATGAACAGGTCACTCCTTAGGACCTAGATTCCCAGGAATATTCCTTATTGAAAATAAAATATTTCAGGCTTCTATGGTGACTCAGTGGTGAATAATTGACCTGCTAATGCAGGAGACATGGGTTCCATCCCTGATCTGGGAAGATCCTACATGCTAAGGAGCAGCTAAGCCTATGTGCCACAACTATTGAGCCTATGCTCTAGAGCTTAGGAACTGCAACTATTGAGCCACACACCCTAGAACCTGTGCTCAGTAACAAGAGAAGCCACCACAATGAGAAGCCCACACACCACAGCTAGAGAGTAGCCCCCACTCTCTGCAACTAGAAAAAAGCCCATGTAGCAATGAAGACCCAGCACAGTAAAAAATAAATAAAATCAGAACTTAAATATTTTCCTGGCAATATGGAACTGGAAATTTATGCCAGAGAATTAAATGAGAATTCATGGGTAGTATGGAGGGCAAATGAGTTGTTGTTTTTTTTTTTTAATCCATCTATCCAAAGCAGTATAAAAGAGCTCTGTTTTTAAGTTTTTTTTTTCTTTTTCTCTCCTCATGTAGTAGTATTTTACCCTCCAGGATATGTTCCCTAATTTGAGAATTCTCTGGGAATTCTCAGGGAAGATACTGCCCTGACTAAGTGCACATCACCTAAATTAAGTTCACAAGAATGCTTTTAGTGAGGTAATAATTGTAGTTTCTCATTGGGTTTTGTTTTTTTTGGCTTTTTAAGTTTGGTTCACAAATCTTTCTGGCCCTTGCCCCTAAATCATGAATTCTAATCCTATGGATTATCATGGACCTGAAAACTCTGATCCTGGAGAGTTACTGAAAAATAAACAGAGTTGAACTGAGAGAGCACAGAATAGAGGTAAATTCCCTGAAGAAACAAAAAGCTAAACTGACATCTGATAGGGATTTGTTGTTTAGTGTCCAGCTCTTTTGTGACTTCATGGACTGTAGCCCACGCGGCTCCTCTGTCCATGAGATTTTCTAGGCAAGAATACTGGAGTGGGTTGCCATTTCCTTCTCCAGCGGACCTTCCTGACCCAGGGATCAAACCTTGGTCTCCTGCATTGCAAGCAGAATCTTTGCCACTGAGCCCACAGGGAAGCCCTGATAGGGGTTCCCCATAGTAAATTCTGTCCCCATGAGATGACCCTAAGTGGAACTGTTTTATGAGAATTAATTCAGAGAGTGCAGCACACCTGGCAGTGACTGAAGTTCTGGGGGAACAGTTGTTGATGGCTGGAAAACTGACTCCCCACCCCAGGAGAATCTTCAATCAGTCCATGATTGCATAGGTAGAGGAACAGAAGGGGTTCTCCATGTACTGCAGTTTTGGGAAGGACATAAAATAGTGAAAACTCTAGTAGTGGGATCTGGTTAGGTTTCTTTTTCTCCAAGTTATAGATAAAGCAAGTAGATGATTTTCACTGGGTATGTTGAATCTTATTTTGAAGGCATGGAAACGGGATTGTACAAACAAGTATAAAACTAACGGGGCTAAGAAAGCTCTGAAGATTCAAGTTTGGGAAGGGATTTATTGCAAAGTGATCTCTTTAGTAAATGTTTAAAATATTTCATTGGAAATATGAAGTGGACAAAACTGCCAAGAAATTTTGAAGTGAGTATTGTTTGTGTGTTTCTTGGCCAGGTTGAATATGTGGATCATCTGTGTGCACTAAGCCATATTTTCTCAGTTCCTAGGTGGTGAACTATGGTTGCCAAGTGTTTTGAAGTAAGATAGATCCAGTTGATAAACAAAAATGTTCATTTCTCTCATTTGCTCATTTATTTCCCTTTGTAGAAAAGGAATTCTAAAAAAAAAAAAAAGTCAAAAAAAGGAGACATTAAAGTGACAGCATACAAAAAATATGTAATTAAACTTCTGAACCTAAAATTGAGGGTTAAAAAAGGGAGTCAGTAACTTGATTTTAATGACACATATGACACATTTAAAATGATGTACATCCCTTGCATAAAAATTTTTGTAAAATTCAGAAAAATAAAATTTTACTTTACGACTTCCCTGGTGGTACAGTAGATAGGAATCAGCCTGCCAGTGTAGGAGACATGGATTTGATCCCTGGTCCAGAAAGATTCCACATGCCTTGGAGCAACTAAACCTGTACAACACAGCTGCTAAAGCCTGAGCACTCTAGAGCCTGTGCTCCATAATAAGAGAAGCTACTAAAATGGACGCGACGTGAGAGACGCCGGCCCCGGCGGCGCAGACGCGACGCGAGAGACACCGGCCCCGGCGCAACGAACCACGCAAAGAGGTGCGGCCGTGAGGAGCTACCCCACGCCTGAGGCCAGGGCCGGCGGCCGAGAGGAGCTACCCCACGTCCAACAGGCGGTGCTGCGCGGGCGCAGGAGAGCCGAGAGGAGCTACTCCGCGTTCAAGGTCAGGAGGGGCGGCCTCGAGGAGATACCCCTCACCCAAGGTAAGGTACAGCGGCTGCACTTTGCTGGAGCGGCTGTGAAGAGATTTTCCACGACCAGGGTAAGAGAAACCCAAATAAGAGGGTAGGTATCGCTAGGGGGCACCAGAGGGCGGACAGACTGATATCATAATCACAGGAAACTAGCCAATCTGATCACATGGACCACAGCCGAATGTGGTCCACTGGAGAAGGGAATGGCAAACCACTTCAGTATACTTGCCTTGAGAACCCCATGAACAGTAACAAAGGGCAAAATGATAGGATACTGAATGAGGAATTCCCCAGGTCAGTAGGTGCCCAGTATGCTACTGGAGCTCTGGAGCAAAAGCAAAACCAATACCCAGCTGTGGATGTGACCAGTGATAGAAGCAAGGTCCGGTGCTGTAAAGAGCAGTATTGCATAGGAACCTGGAATGTTAGGTCCATGAATCAAGGCAAATTGGAAGTGGTCAAACAGGAGATGGCAAGAGTGAACGTTGACATTCTAGGAATCAGTGAATTAAAATGGACTGGAATGGGTGAATTTAACTCAGACGACCATTGTATCTACTACTGTGGGCAGGAATCCCTTAGAAGAAATGGAGTAGCCATCATGGTCAACAAAAGAGTCCGAAATGCAGTACTTGGATGCAATCTTAAAAATGACAGGATGATTTCTGTTCGTTTCCAAGGCAAACCATTCAATATTACAGTAATCCAGGCCTATGCCCCAATGAGTAATGCTGAAGAAGCCGAAGTTAATCGGTTCTATGAAGACCTACAAGACCTTTTAGAACTAACACCCAAAAAAGATGTCCTTTTCATTATAGGGGACTGGAATGCAAAAGTAGGAAGTCAAGAAACACCTGGAGTAACTGGCAAATTTGGCCTTGGAGCACGGAATGAAGCAGGGCAAAGGCTAATAGAGTTTTGTCAAGAGAATGCACTGGTCATAGCAAACACCCTCTTCCAACAGCACAAGAGAAGACTCTACACATGGACATCACCAGATGGTCAACACCGAAATCAGATTGATTATATTCTTTGCAACCAAAGATGGAGAAGCTGTATACAGTTAGCGAAAACAAGACCAGGAGCTGACTGTGGCTCAGATCATGAACTCCTTATTGCGAAGTTCAGACTTAAATTGAAGAAAGTAGGGAAAACCACTAGACCATTCAGATATGACCTCAATCAAATCCCTTATGATTATACAGTGGAAGTGAGAAATAGATTTAAGGGACTAGATCTGATTGATAGAGTGCCTGATGAACTCTGGACGGAGGTTCGTGACATTGTACAGGAGACAGGGACCAAGGCCATCCCCATGGAAAAGAAATGCAAAAGAGCGAAATGGCTGTCTGAGGAGGCCTTACAAATAGCTGTGAAAAGAAGAGAGGCGAAAAGCAAAGGAGAAAAGGAAAGATATAAGCGTCTGAATGCAGAGTTCCAAAGAATAGCAAGGAGAGATAAGAAAGACTTCCTCAGTGATCAATGCAAAGAAATAGAGGAAAACAACAGAATAGGAAAAACAAGAGAGCTCTTCAAGAAAATTAGAGATTCCAAGGGAACATTTCATGCAAAGATGGGCTCGATAAAGGACAGAAATGGTATGGACCTAACAGAAGCAGAAGATATTAAGAAGAGGTGGCAGGACTACACAGAAGAACTGTACAAAAAAGATCTTCACGACCAAGATAGTCACGATAATGTGATCACTGACCTAGAGCCAGACATCTTGGAATGTGAAGTCAAGTGGGCCTTAGAAAGCATCACTACGAACAAAGCTAGTGGAGGTGATGGAATTCCAGTTGAGCTATTTCAAGTCTTGAAAGATGATGCTGTGAAAGTGCTGCACTCAATATGCCAGCAGATTTGGAAAACTCAGCAGTGGCCACAGGACTGGAAGAGGTCAGTCTTCATTCCAATCCCAAAGAAAGGCAATGCCAAAGAATGCTCAAACTACCGCACAATTGCACTCATCTCACACGCTAGTAAAGTCATGCTCAAAATTCTCCAAGCCAGGCTTCAGCAGTATGTAAACCGTGAACTCCCAGATGTTCAAGCAGGTTTTAGAAAAGGCAGAGGCACCAGAGATCAAATTGCCAACATCCGCTGGATCATGGAGAAAGCAAGAGAGTTTCAGAAAAACATCTATTTCTGCTTTATTGACTATGCCAAAGCCTTTGACTGTGTTGATCACAATAAACTGTGGAACATTCTGAAAGAGATGGGAATCCCAGACCACCTGACCTGCCTCTTGAGAAACCTGTATGCAGGTCAGGAAGCAACTGTTAGAACTGGACATGGAACAACAGACTGGTTCCAAATAGGAAAAGGTGTACATCAAGATTGTATATTGTCACCTTGCTTATTTAACTTATATGCAGAGTACATCATGAGGAACGCTGGGCTGGAAGAAGCACAAGCTGGAATCAAGATTGCCGGGAGAAATATCAATAACCTCAGATATGCAGATGACACTACCCTTATGGCAGAAAGTGAAGAGGAACTCAAAAGCCTCTTGATGAAAGTGAAAGAGGAGAGTGAAAAGGTTGGCTTGAAGCTCAACATTCAGAAAACAAAGATTGTGGCATATGGTCCCATCACTTCATGGGAAATAGATGGAAAAACAGTGGAAACAGTGTCAGACTTTGTTTTTTTGGGCTCCAAAATCACTGCAGATGCTGATTGCAGCCATGAAATTAAAAGACGCTTGCTCCTTGGAAGGAAAGTTATGACCAACCTTGATAGTATATTAAAAAGCAGAGACATTACTTTGCCAACCAAGGTCAGTCTAGTCAAGGCAATGGTTTTTCCCGTGGTCATGTATGGATGTGAGAGTTGGACTGTGAAGAAGGCTGACCGCCGAAGAATCGATGCTTTTGAACTGTGGTGTTGGAGAAGACTCTTGAGAGTCCCTTATACTGCAAGGAGATCCAACCAGTCCATTCTAGAGGAGATCAATCCTGGATGTTCATTGGAGGGACTGATGCTAAAGCTGAAACTGCAATACTTTGGCCACCTCATGCGACGAGTTGACTCACTGGAAAAGACTCTGATGCTGGGAAAGGTTGGGGGCGGGAGGAGAAGGGGACAACGGAGAATGAGATGGCTGGATGGCATCACCGACTCTGTGGACATGAGTTTGAGTGAACTCCGGGAGTTGGTGATGGACAGGGAGGCCTGGCGTGCTGTGATTCATGGGGTTGCGGAGAGTCGGACACGACTGAGCGACTGAACTGAACTGAACTGAACTGAACTAAAATGGAGAAACCCATGCACCACAACTGGAGAGTTGCCTCCACTCTCTGCAACTAGAGAAAGCCCACAGCCCACACACAGCAACAAAGACCTAGTTTAACAACAACAAAAGATCATACTTGGACATAGAAATATGCATTATTATTTTACAGGCCAAATTTCTTTCACCATACTCCAGTAAAATTAGAAATCGATGAAAAGTGGCCAGATATTCTTATGTATTTATTACTTTGGCCACAAAGCACAGCTTGTGGGATCTTAGTTCCCTGACTAGGGACTGAACCCCAGCCCCAGCAGTGGAAGTGCCAAGTGCCAACCACTGGACTGCCAGGGAACGCCCCAGAATGTTTTTAAATACATGGATGTTAAGGGATACTCTCCTAGAACCAAATTTTTAAAACACTTGAGTGATAGGCATACATAAAATTTTATATGTAAATTACATGTATATATAAAATATGTATCAGTAAATCTTACACATATAAACTATATTTTATAAATTACATATTATAAAATATTTTTATATATGTGTGCTCAGTTGTTTCATTCATGTCCCAACTCTTTGCAACCCTATGGACCGTAGCCTGCCAGGCTCTTCTGTTCATGGAATTTTCCCAGCAAGAATCCTGGAATGGGTTGCCATGCCCTCCTCCAGGGGATCTTCCTGACCCAGGGATCGAACCCAGGTCTGCATTGCAGGCAGATTCACCATCTGAGCCACCAGGGAAGTCCTTCTCTATATGTAATTTACACCAAAACATCAATAATGCTTTTGCATCCTGTGAAAGATTATGGATTTGTTTGAGAATATTGTCAGACTTTCTACAATGTGAACATGTTAGTACTAAGTGGTAACTTTAAGAGAAGTACTTGTTGTTTAACCACTAAGTCGTGACTCACTCTTTGTGACCCCATGGACTGTAGCCCGCCAAGCTCCTCTGCCATCTGCTATTTCCTTCTCCAGGGGATCTTCCTAACCCAGGGATCAAATCTGCCACTCCTGAGTTGACAGGTAGGTTCTTTACCACTGAACCTACCAGGAAAACACAATAGCCATTCCCCAGGTTATAGTCCCAGCCTGACAGTGAAGGGTTAGCTGGCCACGCAGAGGCCATTCCCTAACCTTGATCTTTCCTGTGGATACAGCAGGTACCGTGGTAGGTGATTGTTGTGCAGCCTCATTTCTCTTAATCAGTCCCCTTGTTTTCATGCTGCCTTCATGCTTTCCAGAGAGTAGCATACCCAGAGGGAGCAAGTGGTCTCTGAAGTTCCTTCTCTGATAGAGACAGGCAGTGTAAGACAAGCAAGCCGGTAGTAGACAGTCTGTTCCAGAAGGTTGACTCTATCCTCTGATGGATTTCTCACTTACCTCCAATATTCTACAGATTCATGGCCATAAACAGGTTCATGTTACCTGAACCTTAAAAGAGAAAAGCCAATAAAGAGTGTCAGACAGCATGGACACATTTTTCAGGTCACATGGAATGCTGCAGTAAATACAACAGTCTGCTGGCTCCCCAGCAGTGACCTGGGTATGTTGAGATTTTTATGTCTCCAGACCTATCCGCATTGCCTGATTCCTCCTGAATATGCTCACAGAACACACAGCCGCAGATGGAGCCCTTCGGAGGTTCAGCTCACACGTACCTAGCCTCACAGTTATCCTGGGAGGCAGTGTGATGAGAATGCCTACTAAGTGTGGACTCTGAGACCAGGCTTGTGTGCTGCAGTCCCAGCTCAACACTTCCTCAGGCATGCTGGAGTAACTTAACTCGGCCACTTACCCTCTCTGAGCCTGGGTGTTCTCCTCCGTAAAATGAAGATCATGACAGTTCCTACCTCCATGTTCCTCTGAGGGTTAAAGAAGTTAGTATGTGTACCTCTTTGTCACATCGAAGTGTTTTAATGGTGTTTGACGTTGTTGTTATCAACAACAGCATTATTAAAGAAGTAAATGTGTGTGTAAAATATTATTCAGAATTTCTTTGGGGGGACTTGCCTTGTGATCCAGTGATTAGGACTCTGCACTTCCATCACAGGTGGCACAGGTTTGATCCCTGGTCAGGGAGCTAGGATCCCACATGCAATGTGGTGCAGCCAATGTGTGAAAAAAAAAAAAAGAAGAAGCCCTACAGATGTGCAGAGTGTGGTAAAGGCTTCAGTTATAGCTTAGGTCTGTGAAATCATCAGAGGGTGCACTTAAGCGAGAAGCCTTACAAGTAGATGTGAGTCAAGGTCTCCAGTTAGAACTTTGCCTTCATCTCAGAGCCAAAACAAGAGAAAAACATTATAGACATGATGTGTATGGAGGTCCTCAGGAAGGGCTGATGTTTTCATAGCCACTGGTCTGTGGCTCAGAGGTTAAAGCGTCTGCCCCCAATGCGGGAGACCCGGGTTCGATCCCTGGGTCGGGAAGATCCCCTGGAGAAGGAAACGGTAACCCACTCCAGTATTCTTGCCTGGAGAATCCGATGGACGGAGAAGCCTGGTAGGCTACAGTCCACGGGGTCGCATAGAGTCGGACATGACTGAGCGACGGAACGGAACGGAACGGTCTGCCTAGGAAGGGAAAATCTGGAAGTTTGGTAAATAGGGAAAGCACTTTAGTCACTAACTTCAGTCTTCAAGAGTCTGTTGCACAGGTGAATACTCCTTAAGGCAATGACCTGGCCAGCGGCTTCAGTGAAAATGGTCGCCTTCATCAGAGCTGACCTAGGAGGGAGGTTTTACAAATGATGACAGTAACGAGAATGTATCCTAGGAGCAGATTATGGATACACAGTCCTCATGGCAGGGGGAAATACCTATAAACAGGACAAATGTAGGAAAAACATTGTCGTATTACTCAAGCCAATAATGTCCATACCTTGTAGGAGATGGTTTTTATACGGACTTCCCTAGCAGTCCAGTGATTAAGACTCTGCACTTCCAATGCAAGGGTGAGGTTTCCATCCCTGGTCAGGAAAATGAGACCCTCATGTGCTGTGTGGCACAGCAAAAAAAAAAAAAAAGATTTTATAAAAAATAAAAATGTTAACATTCATTGAGGCAAGTTATCTTTAGAAGGCCAGGAATGGCTTCAAGGAGAGACATTCTCTTGGCAGGCCTGGGTAATGTATCTCTAGCACATTTTCATCATGCTTCTGTGATAGGATTTTATCTCACAGAGATAAACAGCTCTCATAGAACGGTTCTGTAAACTGAAGGAATATTTTATCATTTTAAGTAAAATCTGATTGGGCTTTTAATTGGCATTGTATGGAATTTATAGGTTAATCTAGAAAGAATCTGCATATTTGAAATGCTGATTTTTTTTCCATTTTGAAAATGCTATTTCCACTTACTAAAGTATTTTAAATGATCTTTCAGTCATATTTTTTAGAGATTTTAAAAGATAGGTTCTAAATATTCTTAAATATATTTCTAGGATTTTGTTCTACCTTTACCATGAATATATTTTTACCCATTTCATTTCATAGAGGGTTGGGTTATTTTTAACTTATAAGACAAATATTCATACACTTGTAAAATTAAGAAATACCATTTTTAACTTGTCAGAACAGCAGTGGTGAAACAGGTTCACCAAAGCTATATCCATGGAGCTGTGGAAACATGCACTTTTACACACTTATTGATGAGAATGAAAATAGGTAGCCTTTTTTGAAAGAATTTGTCAGTGTATCAAATTCAATTTGTGTAACCTTCAAAGTGGCAATAAGTGTGTAATAATTTATACTTGGGAGATAGTTACAGATGTGGGAAAAGATGTGTGTATATGGCCAAGCTCAGTATTTTTTTTTTATCTGTAGGAAAACCCCACAAATGTTAATTCTCCAGTTGTAGTAAGTTAAGGCATATGTATATGAGGACAAAGCACTAAAAATATTCAGGCACACCTATAATGACATTGAAAGTTGCCTGCAAACTATTTAGAGAACAGGAAAACTTGTAGAACGACAATTATACTATGACCCCATTTTGTTAATATTGTGTGTGTGTGTGTTTAAAAAGAGAGAAGGAAAAATATGTGTGAAAGGTCAGTATCATAAGTGCTTATTTCTAGCAGATGGAATACGGGATCTGTAATACTTTCATGGACTTCTACATATTTATTACAAAAAGTATACATCAATTTTATAACAACAGTAAAGCTATTGTTTAAAAAAAATTAGTCTGCTGGAATAATCCTGTATGGTCAAGGATCCATGTTATAAACTCTATAATTTTTTTTCTTTTTTCTACTGTTCACTTAGCACCTAGTACCAAATATAAGGTATACAAGTGAACTATGAAATTTGTGATTTAGATACTTTCAGAGACTGCATCATTTTTGCTGGCTGGTAGAAGATGAGGTCTTCTGGATCATTGGGAGGACCTGTTTAGTACTTCTGTCCTACATTTTGGGCCTCTGGGATCCGGGAGCCCACAAGCCTGGCTTCAATAGAGGATAGTGCACCATCACTCCCATCTGATGTCTCCACCTGGATGACTCAGGAGACCTGAGGCATGACCTGGGCTGAGCCCCTTTCTGCTACTTGGGGCTGCAAGGAAAGGAATCTAAGTGACACACATATCTCAAAGATTTGCAGGTTTGATTCCAAACCACTGCTATAAGCAAATACTGCAGTAAAGCAGGTCACATGAATTTTTTGGTTTCCCAGTGTACATAAAACTTATGTCTGTAGTACTGTATATTGTAGTCTTGCAAGTATGCAGTAGCATTGTATCTAAAAATAATAAATACACAATTTAAAAATACTTTTTCCCTGGGGAATTCCCTGGGGGTCCAGTGGTTAGAATTGGGTGCTTTCACTGCTGTGGACCCAACCTCTGGTTGGGGAACTAAGATCCTGCAAGCCACGCAGGAAATAATAAATAAAATACTCTTGCTAAAAAATGCTAACCATCACCTGAATCTTCAGTGAGTTGTAATCTTTTTGCAACAGTTAACATCGGAAATCACTGATCACAATAAAAGGTTTTTAACAAACAAAAGAAAAAAAATTTTTTTTAAGATCAGTGATCATAGATCACCCTAACAAATACAGCAATAATGAAAAAGTTTGAAATATTGCAAGAATTGCCAAAGTGTGACACAGAGATACAAAGTGAGCAAATGCTGTTGAAAAAATGGTGCTGATACACTTGCTTGCCACAGGCTTGCCACAAACTTTCACTTTGTAAAAGTGCAGTATCTGTGGAGTTCAATAAAACAAGGTATGCTTGCCTGCATTTTAGAAGGTGATAAGTACCAAGATGCTGTGAAAGTGCTGCACTCAATATGCCAGCAAATTTGGAAAACTCAGCAGTGGCCACAGGGCTGGAAAAGGTCAGTCTTCATTCCAATCCCAAAGAAATGCTCAAACTACCACACAATTGCACTCATCTCACACGCTAGTAAAGTCATGCTCAAAATTCTCCAAGCCAGGCTTCAGCAATATGTGAACTGTGAACTCCCAGATGTTCAAGCAGGTTTTAGAAAAGGCAGAGGCACCAGAGATCAAATTGCCAACATCCGCTGGATCATGGAGGAAGCACGAGAGTTCCAGAAAAACATCTATTTCTGCTTCATTGACTATGCCAAAGCCTTTGACTGTGTGGATCACAATAAACTGTGGAAAATTCTGAAAGAGATGGCAATACCAGACCACCTTACCTGCCTCTTGAGAAACCTGTATGTAGGTCAGGAAGCAACAGTCAGAACTGTACATGGAACAACAGACTGGTTCCAAATAGGAAAAGGAGTATGTCAAGGCTGTATATTGTCACCCTGCTTATTTAACTTATATGCAGAGTACATCGTGAGGAACGCTGGGCTGGAAGAAGCACAAGCTGGAATCAAGATTGCCAGGAGAAATATCAATAACCTCAGATATGCAGATGACACTACCCTTATGGCAGAAAGTGAAGAGGAACTCAAAAGCCTCTTGATGAAAATGAAAGAGGAGAGTGAAGAGGTTGGCTTGAAGCTCAACATTCAGAAAAAAAGATCATGGCATCTGGTCCCATCACTTCATGGGAAATAGATGGAAAAACAGTGGAAACAGTGTCAGACTTTATTTTTTTGGGCTCCAAAATCACTGCAGATGCTGATTGCAGCCATGAAATTAAAAGACGCTTACTCCTTAGAAGGAAAGTTATGACCAACCTAGATAGCATATTAAAAAGCAGAGACATCACTTTGCCAACCAAGGTCCGTCTAGTCAAGGCTATGGTTTTTCCTGTGGTCATGTATGGATGTGAGAGTTGGACTGTGAAGAAAGCTGATCGCCGAAGAATTGATGTTTTTGAACTGTGGTGCTGGAGAAGACTCTTGAGAGTTTCTTGTACTGCAAGGAGATCCAATCAGTCCATTCTAAAGGAGATCAATCCTGGGTGTTCATTGGAAGGACTGATGCTAAAGCTGAAACTGCAATACTTTGGCCACCTCATGCGACGAGTTGACTCACTGGAAAAGACTCTGATGCTGGGAAGGATTGGGGGCAGGAGGAGAAGGGGACGACAGAGAATGAGATGGCTGGATGGCATCACCGACTCTGTGGACATGAGTTTGAGTGAACTCCGGGAGTTGGTGATGGACAGGGAAGCCTGGCGTGCTGTGATTCATGGGGTCGCAAAGAGTCGGACATGACTGAGCGACTGAACTGAACTGAAGTACCAAGAAAGGAAAAGAAAAGTGGAGTGATGCAGGTGATGAAGTGCCCAGGGCTGTTGCACTTTTAAATAGTAAACCTCACTGAGAGTAATATTTGAGCAAAGAATAAAGAAGGTGAAGCAAACTTTGTGGCCACTGAGATAAAGAACATACCAGCAGAGAAACAGTGACCAGGTTTGAGGGACAGCACAAAGCCCAACATAGTTGGACCGGAATGGGCAAGTGAGGAAGTAATGGAAGATGAGGTCAGAGAGGAGGGGCTAAAAAGGATAAATTAATTCAGAAATGGAGGATCTACCTATTTATCATTACTGAGGTGTATTGTAGAAACCATCCTCCTCTCTATCTGATAACAAAAGACTGTTAGACTCTGCCAAAATTAAGGGTGACTCTCATCTCTGTGGCAGATTTTACTAGATTTTTAAAAAAGTCACAGTGAAACTGAAGTGTCAAGACATCAAATAACAAGAGGCAGGCCCAAAGCATTTATTTCACCGTTCTCTTTGTGTGCCCCAAGTTTCAATGTTAAGCTATTGTTGAATGTTATCCTTTCAGCTTCTGCCAATCATCAACTGTCTAAGCTAGAATTAGAGCTAACAGAGATAGTTCTCATCCATTTTTGGGGTGTTTTGTTTGTTTTTGACTCTCTATAGGTCAGAATTATAGGCTCTAATATAATCCTTATTTAATTTTAAGGCCCAATTCAATCCCAATTCAAATTTAAGGCATTGAAAAATGAAGATGTTTAATAGAAATCTTAAAATGAGAAAAAGCATTAAGTCCCAACAAGGGAGATTTCAAAGAGAATGTGAAAGCTTTCCATGTTTTCATAATTTGTTGAAATGTATCTCTTTAAAGAGAACCCCAAACTCCTACAATTCCCTGATAAAGGACCTACTGACTAGTTCATATGTCTTTCTGTTTCTCCTAAGGGGAAAAGTGCAGAGTTCTGTCAGATGTCCTGTGGAAGATTTCCCAGAGTCTCCTTAAATGGAGACAAACCCTGAAAAAAAGGGAAGTCAATTTTAATTGAAAAGTTGTGTGTTATAAAAGTAAAAGATAGCCTCTTTCCCAGCTGGAACCATGGAGGGAGCAGAAGAGAAGAAAAAGAAGGTTCCTGCTGTGCCAGAAACCCTTAAGAAAAACCAAAAGAATTTCGCAGAGCTTAGGATCAAGCGCCTGCGAAGGAAGTTGCCTAAAAGATGCTTCGAAAGGCAAGGAGGAAGCTTATCTATGAAAAAGCTAAGCATTACCATAAGGAATACAGGCAGACGTACAGAACTGAAATTCCAATGACTAGAATGGCACGAAAAGCCGGCAACTTCTATATACCCACGGAACCCAAATTGGCATTTGTCATCAGGATCAGAGGTATCAACGGTGTGAGCCTGAAGGATCGAAAGATGCTGCAGCTCCTTCGCCTCCGGCAGATCTTCAATGGCACCTTTGTGAAGTTGAAAAAGGCTTCAATTAACATGCTGAGAATTGTGGAGCCATACATTGCATGGGGGTACTCAAATCTGAAGTTCGTGAATGAATTGATCTACAAGCGTGGTTATGGCAAAATCAACAAGAAGCGAATTGCCCTGATAGTCAACGCATTGATTGCTCCACCTCTTGGGAAATACGGCATCATCTGCATGGAGGATCTGATTCATGAGATCTATACCGTTGGAAAACGTTTCAAAGAAACAAACAGCTTCCTTTGGCCCTTTAAATTGTCTTCTCCACGAGGTGGAATGAAGAAAAAGACCACCCATTTTATATAAGGTGGAGATGCTGGCAACAGGGAAGACCAGATCAACAGGCTTATTAGAAGGATGAGCTAAGGTATCTAGCAGGATTATTTTTGTAATCTGGTTAGTTAACAAACAATTGAAGCAAAAACAAACAAAAAGAAAAGAAAAAGTAAAGGATATGTCTACGGAATAAGTACCTTTAAAGATTTTCACTAAAATACAAGTGCTCATTTTTAGGTGGTAAGACATTGACTCTTCACTCTTTTTTTTTACCTTGGGTAGAGATTTTTTTTTAAATTACTATTAACATTTCGTTGTCATTTTATCGTTACTGTGATTGTTGTTATTATTTTATAAAGATAGAGTCGCGGTGGTCCCTGCAGCACCGTAAACCACGAGTAACCTGGCGCGGCCCCCCTGGTGCCGCGCAAGGGCTTCTGGGGATTGTAGTCCACGGGCTACCTCGCGCATGCGCCATGGTCCGGGACGGATGCTGTGGGCGACATTGTTTGGGGCGCTGTAGTGAGTGTGGCTCGGACCGCGCCCCCTTCCGAGGTGTCACTGTGCATGAGGGGTAGAGGTTGTGAAACTGTAACCCGACCTTGTGAACTGGAATGGGAGGCGTTGGAAGTATGGACTGCTGCTGCTACTGCTAAGTCGCTTCAGTCGTGTCAGTGACTTCCTTGGCGATGTGGAGTGGTGAGGGGCTCCGGCCCGACCTCCCTGGAATGGGATCCGGAGTGGGGAGCTTGGACTGGTTTGCGAGGTGGTGCCCCTGCAGGTTTGTAGGATGTGCAACTCCGGGTCAGAGTTGGTGTCAGTCTTGGCACGTTCATCTCTGAACCCAGGCGGGGGACAGGAGACGTAGCCTCAAGTGTTGGAGATGCTGATTTGGGCCACGCGCCCCTGATGGGGAGGGTTTTCCTGGTAGCTCAGTCAGCAAAGAATCTGCCCCTAATGCGGGACACCCGGTTCGATTCCCCGGGTCAGGAAGATCCTCTGGAGTAGGGAATGGCAACCCACTCCAGTATTCATGCCTAGAGAGACAGAGGAGCATGGCGGGCTACAGTCCATGGGGTCGCAAAGAGACGGACAGGACTAAGCAACACACACACCCACCCTCCCTGATGGGGAGAGGAATTGACCCAAGCAGTTGGGTTATCTCCGATAGAAAGGACAGCTTGGTCTGTTCATTCCTGGTTTCGGCGGAGGGGCGATTCCGGCTCAGCGGCCTACATCCTTGGACTCTTAGTTTCTGAAAGCTTCTGCGTTTGGGGTGTGGCAGCTCTTGACTCCAGCGGGGCAATCTTGGCTTTAGGGCAGAAGTTCTGGCCTCTGGAAATAGGGGGGCAACTCAAACTGTGCATCCCTTCTCTGTATGTCCGGGGCGGGAGTATGTCTCTGAATACAGTATGAAGACAGAGAGTGCTATCTTTGAGGATTATAAGACACATAGCAAATTGTAAACTGTTAAACTGCAGTCAACAAATATGAACACTGACTCTACATTTGATAATATTAGAGAATTATTGAGGTGTAATATTAACATTTTAAAGATGATTTCATATCTTTTAGAGCTACTTACTGAAATATGTATGGACAAAATAATATGTCAGGGAATTGCTTCAAAATAGTCTGTGAATATGTGGGGAATGGGTAGAGGTGTAGTTGAAACAAGAGTGACCACATGTTAATAATTGTTTAAACCAAGTGACTGGTACATGGGGGTTCACTGTGTTATTCTGTCTGCCTTTGTATATGTTAGAAATTTCCGTAATACAATATTTTCAGAACAATTTTCCAGTTAACTAGCTAGGAAATGCCTGAAGCATTTGGATTTTCCTCTTAGTTGCACATAGTATGTGGGGCCAGACCTTGGAAATCCCCCCTCGGTTAGACCCCAATGCTCTGGGAGTCCCTGTGAGCTCCAAGGTGTAATCAGAGTTTCAGGCCTTTCAATAAAATTCTGTAGTTTTCCTCCTTTCTTAGTGAAGTTGAGGTCATTTATGTCTTTTGTCCCTTGTAAATGGGACGATTTTTCAGTTCTATCTCTGTGAGTATCATTGTGTTTTTCAGCATCTCAAACCTATTATTTCCAAAACTGAACTTCTGATCCTCCTCACAAAACCTGTCCCTCCTATGGACTTCCCCATCTCTGTCAAGGACAACTCCGTCTTTGCAGTAAATGAGGCCGAAGTTTCCTCTCCTGTCTTTCTCTGCCCACATGCAAACCATCAACAGATCCTGTTGACCAGATCATTGGTATAAATCCTGATCCCTGCCATTTCTCACTACCTCCACCTCTGCTTCCCTGATCCAAGGCACTGTCATCTCTGACTGGGATTTCCTGAAAACCACCTAACTAGTCTTCCTGCTCCCCTTCTTACCATTGGTAGTCCATTCTTTGTATGTATGTCTATTCTGATTTTGTGGGGATTTAAAGTTAATTTTTATTGGAGTATAGTTACTTTACAATATTGTGTTAGTTTCTACTGTACAGCAAAATGAATCAGCTATGTGTGTGTGTGTAGCTCAGTCGTGTCTGGCTCTTTGTGACCCTATGGACTGTAGCCCTCCAGGCTCCTTTGTCCATGGAATTCTCCAGGCAAGAGTACTGGAGTAGGTAACCATTCCCTCCTCCAGGGGATCTTCCCAACTGAGGGATCAAACCTGGGTCTCCTACAAAGAAGGCTGATTCTTTACTGCCTGAGCCAGCAAGGAAGCCCTGCATCAGCTATACATATATCCCCTGTTTTTTGGATTTCCTTCCCATTTAGGTCAACACAGAGCATTGAATAGAATTCCCTGTGCTGTACAGTAGGTTTTCAGTAGTTATCCATTTCATACATAGCATCAATAGTATATATAAGTCAACCCCAATTGGCAGTCTGTTCATCACAGCGACTAGCATGATCCTATTAATACCTCAGTTAAATCATGTCACTCCTCTGTTCAGAATCCTCCCATTACTTCTAACTAATGAGACTAGCAGCCCAAACCTTCAAGTGTTCTTACAGCATCTACCACCTGGCTCCCTTTTCCTGCATTCCATTGCCTCTTGCTCATTCCCACACGCACTCCACTTGAGCCATGTGCATACTGCCACCCCAGGGTCTTTGCACTTGCTATTTCCTCTGTCTAGAATGCTCTGTACACACACTTGCATTGCCCACTCCCTTACTTCTTTAAGTATCACCTCAGTGAGACATTTCCTGACCACCCTGTTTCACTCCCAGTCCCCCTTCCCTGCTTTTTTAATTTTTTGCTCCATAGCATTGATCACTGTGGTATCTTCAGTGTCCAGATCACTGCCTGGCACCCAGTAGGCACTTAATAAATATGTGTTACATGAGGGTGTTGAGAAACTGAGGTAGAGGTGTCTGAGGAGAAGGTCCTCACCAGAGGCCTTGGCGGAGGGCCCGCCTCGCTTTCACAAACATCTTGCCCTTTGAAGCTGTTTCATTCAGCCCTTAACAACCCTCAGCATGCAGCGCAAGAAACACTCCGTAGCCCAAGTAACACGTTCTTTGTTCTTCTTTATTTAGTGTTAGGAATACTCCCTTCGCACGTAGTCCTTGAGTTAATTGGAAGCCATGCCGGTAACCTTGATTGATAGCTGACTTGAAGCTTAGGAAACTGATTAATGTTTAGAAGTGGAGCCAGCATGTCTGGTAAAGCTATGTAAATCTAAGTTTATCAACGCTTCACAGGTGTCCTGGTTTTTGTCATGCTGATGTAGCTGTTAAAGTCTTCCTTATAAAACTATATAATAGCGCTTGTAAAATAAAGCAAATTGTCAGTCTCCTAGAAGGCTGTCCGTGTCCATTTTTCAGAGGCATCTCCGCCAAGCTCTACAAGAGGGAATGCAGTCCCTGTCCTCTCTGAGCTTAGAGATGGAGGCGGAAGGCAATTAAGCCACTGCAGTATAATGCTGTCATAGGAGAAAGTGGTACCTGCTGTAGTCTGAATGTTTGTGTCCCCCTCAAATTCATTATGTTGAAAACCTAATGGCAGGATTTCCCTGGCGTCCAGTAACTAAGGCTCCACGCTCCCAGTACAGGGGGCCCATTTCTATTCCTTGTCAGGGAACTAGATTCCCACACGCCACAATTATGCTGCAATCAAGACTAAAGATCCCGTGTGCCGCAACTAAGGCCCAGCACAGCCAAAAAAATAAATATATTAAAAGAAAATGTGACAGTTTGACCCAAAAGCTTGAGGAAAGAGATAGGAGTTATACAGGTGTCTGGGATGGGATTGGTAGGCGGGGGGCTTGAGGAGGTGGGGATTTGGTCTGGTGAGTGTGAGAGGAGAGGAAAAGACATCTTGGAAAAAGAAGAATGTGTGAGAAAACTGTCCAGTCCAGAAGGAACCAATATTCTTTCACAACTTGTTAAACCCCCGGTTTCATGGATTCTCTCTTCTTTGCAGTTCTGGTTTCTCTGGCTCCTGCTCTGTCTGAGAGGAAGACAGTGTGATTAAGCTCCAGGTAAACTGAAGTTTCCTTTCTTTCTCTTAAATGCCATGTCCATTCTGAGGAGCTGGATATCTCTATTTTCCAAAAGGAAGTCAGCAATTTTTGAGTGACTGCTGTGTGGTAGGCACTTTACCTTATTTATAACAGCTGGGAGAGGTAGTGGTATTATTCCCTTTGGAGAAATTAAGAAACAGGCTCAGAAGTGTCAGGCTGTCTGGTTCAGGGCTGCTCCCCAGTTCAGTTTGCTTACCAGTGCCAGTCAATGAGCTGCTTGTCCCTGGTCCATGAGAGTTAAGTACAGAAATCAAGAGTAAGGGACTTCCCTTGTGATCCAGTGGTTAAGAATCTACCTTGCAATGCAGGGGACATGGGTTCGATCCCTGGTCTGGGAACTAAGATCCCACATGCTGTGGCACAACCAGCATGCAGAAAGGCAGCCAAATACATAAATATTTTTTAAAAAGAAAACAAAACAAGGGTTTGGAGAATTGCTTGGTGGGGTTAGAACTCCATGCTTTCACAGCTGTGGCTCCAGGTTCAATTCCTGGTCAGGGAACTAAGAGGATTTGGAGCAAAAAGATAAAAACTTAATGACTGATACAGAAGCTTCCAATGTAGCTCTTCTTCCAAGAGTCATTGGTGCAGATGATGAATGTGGCATGTGCTTGATGTTTTAGGAAACCTTGACCTTCAAGGACGTGGCCATGGTCTTCTCCAAGAAGAGCTGGCACTCTTGGACTCTGCCCAGATAAACCTGTACCAAGACGTGATGCTGGAGAACTTCAGGAACCTGGTCTCCGTGGGTGAGGACAACAAGCCCCTATAACTAAGCATCAAACCACTGGTCCCATTTTCTCAAGTGGTCAGCTTCAAACTGGATAGAATATTCCAGCTGGAGCACAAAGGGAAACCTCCTAAGAAATACACATGCAGATGACAACCTGCAGTTAATGAGTTTTAATAACTGTGAGCAGGTGGTCCCTTGTGAGTTGTGGGTGGGTGAGGGAGCTCTCCCCTGGCCTGTGCCCCCTGCCTGTGGGCATCTGATGCAGTTGGTAAGCCTATACTGATCTCACCACATGTTTAGGATCTTATTCCCTCATATTTTCCAGAACAAGACTGAGGAAGTTCACACATTACCAAGGCCTTGGTCCCTTGGTTGCCTCTAGAATAAAACTAATGTGGTTTGTTTTTTTTTTTTCAGTTTCCTTTTTTTTTAACCAATGTTTTGGACAAACTGGTATTAAAGGAACCAAGTTAGGATCTGGTTGGTAGTCAGTATACTATGAGTGTCCACTTATTTGCTCTCCTGCTGATCAATATCTATCCTAGCTTCAATTTCTCAGAGCCCTGTATACAGGTATCTGTGACCTCAGTTTAGTTTATGAGATAGTTGCTCTTATTGTCCCCCTTCTACAGAGTAAACAACTGAGGCTCAGAGTGAACGAGTAACTTGCCCAGGATCACCCAGCTTGTCAGAGGAACTAGGATTTGAACCTCCCAGTCTGACCCTCAGCCCTGTGCTTGTAATAACCAGGTGACATGAAGTACTGCCATGTCCATAGATTGTAAACAGGGCTCCTTGGCCTAAATGTGCAGGACTGACCCCATTGGTGAGTCCTGAAATCAAGTGACCATGTCATAGCTGCTGCTGCTAAGTCACTTAAGTCGTGTCCGACTCTGTGCGACCCCATAGACGGCAGCCCACCAGGCTCCCCCGTCCCTAGGATTCTCCAGGCAAGAACACTGGAGTGGGTTGCCATTTCCTTCTCCAATGTGTGAAAGTGAAAAGTGAAAGTGAAGTCGCTCAGTCATGTCCGACTCATAGCGATCCCACGGACTGCAGCCTACCAGGCTCCTCCATCCATGGGATTTTCTAGGCAAGAGTACTGGAGTGGCTTGCCATTGCCTTCTCCGATGTCATCACTAGCAGTTTTGAAAAAGCAAAACAAATCCATGGACTAGAACACAAAAGGATTTATCATTTGCACCTGGTAAGGTAAGTCTCAACTGATCACAGTATTTTAGTTTCTGGTCTGTGTCTCTGTGTAGGTACTGGGTACAGTGTAAATGCTTTTCTTGCTATGGGTATAGTTCAAACAGTTGGAAAACTACTGCTTTAAGCCTGTTCCTGTTTCCTCTGAGACCACTTTATGAACCAAAGTCACTCAATAAAATGAATCAGAAAATTACCTTAAACTAGAAGCAGTGTCCAGATCATATTTGTGACATTTTGTGAAGCCTATTTTTGGGTGCCAAGGTGTTGTGATCATCTTCAACCCTCTATTTCTTATGAACCTTTCATACAATCTTGCTTTCCTGGGTGCCAGGCTGTGAATAGTTCCATGCTGCCCATTCTTCTAGCCGTTGCTGTTAGAGATTCTGCAATAACCTCAAAGGGGAGAAGTTGGGAATTGGACTAAAGGGTCTTGATGGATTTTGCCTCTTCACAATGCCAGAGAACCTCAGGGAAAATAAAAAGGATGTCTCATATTTCACAATATTATCCCCATTTCAATCCCCACTACAGCTGTAGGCCCGCTGTGTACAGTTGTGCAGGTTGTACACAAATATACATGATAGTTCTATCACATTTAATCGTTGATATAAAGGAAAGGACTTGGTTAGGAGAGAGGACTTGTTGCTTGTTTCTACAACCTTCTACAGGATCCTGGAAGGTCTCTGTGATCCTTTATATCTCTCACCATGTCCAGAACTCCATTATTATATATATTATATGAATCATATGGGAGCCATCCCCTTATGTTTGGGGGTTTTTGTTTTGTTTTTTACATATTTTTGTTCTTCTAACTTCATATCATGTAATAAATAGTCACATGGTATAGTAGCTATGATGATTCTTTCTGATGTATACTCACCCCTTCAGTCAGCAATAATCAGGAATATGTTGAAAATGAATTCACAGTGAACAACAAATTTTAAGTATGGTGCATTCCATTTCAGTGTGGTCCAATAGGTACAGTGTTTAAAAGTGCATCTCCCTTTAAAGCCTCACAGATGTACATAATTCTTACAAAAGTACCCACACAGAGATTTATTAAGTTTTAAAGTTGTCTCACAGGGGAATATGTGCTTAAAAACTATAAAAGTTTTTGTATTTTGGAAGCAAGGTTATTCTAGATAAATTTATTTTTAAATATTGCTGAAAAAACTATGGGCTTTAGAGGTCATGGATATCAAATCCATTACTGAAAAACAAATGAGCAAAATGACTGAAGTCTTTCTATGGAGTAGTCTCATAGCAGAGAGGTGAATTTCTTCCTTTATAAATTGTTTCCAGTATTTCTTTTGATGCATCTGCAGTCAGTGGTTTTTGATTGGCAGCTCACAGATTAGAATGATTAGGTTTCTAATTGTTTCATCCACAACTAGGATCCAGTGGCAACTTCTTATCCCACCCAGCTTCATATCCTCAGAGTCTTTGGATAGATGATCTACTTGTTTACTTAGCCAAATTCTATTTCTCCTCATAGAAGACAGTATTAAAAACAACCTTATGTACCTTCAGGAAAAAGGCTTGAGTTACCTCTCCCCAGAAGTGCTCTACTTTTGGCAGATTTGGAACCAAAGGATCAGTGAATTGACCGTGAGTCATGATTATGGTATTATGAATCTTCAAGGAGATTGTCCCCAGTATTTAGGAGACATTTCCCTCTGTGAAGAGTGGACAGGAGGGTCTCTGCAGATTTCTGAAAATGAAAACCATGTAATAAATGCCATTAATTTAGAAAGTCAAGACATCACAGCTTGGAAAAGCCTGACACAGGCTGTTACCCTAGAATCCTGGAAGAAAGCCAACCTAATGACTGAGCCCCATAATTTGCAGAGAAAGCAGATAGAAGAGAAATTGGATGGATGTGCTCGGTGTGATGACAGCTTCCTTCAGACCTTGCATGATTATGATGATTCCCAAGAATGTAAAGGAGAGGAACTTTGTAGATACACCAGCTGTGGGAAACACTTGGTTATAAAGTCAACAGTCAAACACAGTCACGGTCCATGCAGTGTGGCACGCTTTCAGATGTAATAACTCTGGAATGGGCTTCACAGATGATGCTCATGTTCATCACAGTGCTCACAGGGGAGGAAGATCTTACCAACACCATCAGTATGGAAGGGACTTTAGCCAGAGCTCAGAACGTACTGTTCACAATAAAACTCATTCAGGTGAGGAAACTTGTAAAGGTCAAGAGTGGGCTCAGGGCTGCAAACAGAACTCAGACCTTCTGAGGAATCCCAATGGCCCTCCAGGAGACAAGCCCTGTAAATGCATGGACTGTGGCAAAGGCTTCAGTTGCGATTCCTTTCTTCACAACCATCGCCGAATCCACACAGGGGAGATGCCCTACACCTGTGATGTGTGTGGGAAGGGGTTCGGATTTGGGTCATTTCCATCAGAGGGTCCACAGTGAGAAAAGGCCGTATAAGTGCGCCGAGTGTGGGAAGGACTTCGATCAGAGCTCCAACCTTCTTGTCCATCAGAGGGTCCACACGGGGGAGAAACCCTACAAATGCAGCGAGTGCGGCAAACGCGTCACTTCCAGCTCTGTTCTCCAAGTTCACCAGAAGCTGCACACGGGGGAGAAGCCTTACAGGTGTGACGAGGGTGGGAAGAGCTTCAGCCAAAGCACACACCTGCACGTTCACTAGAGGGTGCACACGGGGGAGAAACCCTACATATGTGATGTGTGCAGGAAGGCTTTCACCTAGAGCTCAGTCATCAGAGTTCACACAGGAGAAAAACCTTACACGTGCCAAGTGTGTGATAAGGGCTTCAGTTACCGCTCCTATTTTCACTTACATCAGAGAGATCACACCCAAAAGAAGCCATATAAATGCGACAGTTGTGGGAAGGGCTTCAGTTGGAAGTCAGATCTTCATGTTCATCTCTGAGTCCACACAGGAGAGAGGCCCTATAAGTGTAAGGAGCGCATCAGTTGGGAAGCGCATCAGTTGTAACTCATATCTTCTTGCCCATTAGAGAGTTCATAGGGATGAGATAGACTATGCATGTCATGAGCACAACAAAGCTCAGGAAATATATAGCTTGGACCTTCTTACTCAGCCAAGACTGCACAAGAGGACAGAAACATTATAAATGTAGCTAGTCTGGGCTCAATGAGGAAAACAGAAGCCACTCTAGGTGTTCCAGATGATAGACACTTAGTCATTGGGAGGGCTGGAGGAGCAAAGAACAGGGACGCTGCCACCCATGATGTCAGCATGCAGCACTAAAGCACGTTTCTTAAGGGCATTCCGGGAAACTACTGTGAATCTCAACACCTTTCTTGAAACACCCATCAGCTGTCATAGGCCAAAAAGTGATTCTTGACAAATGGGTTGTTTATGGCAATGACAGTAGTTAGAGGTCAAATTTCCATTAATGGGTGTGCCCAGGAAGGAAATTCTAATTGGGATGGGGCCAGCAAGAACTTCAGTCCAGCCAAAACCTGTAGGTGTCTTTGCTTGTTTTTAGAATCTCCTCTAGAAATGTATTCTCTGCTAAGAACATTCAAAATAGTGCTCAGAGATGAAAGCTGTGTTATTAGTGTGGTAAGAATTAGGCCATACTCAGGTTTTCAAATGCATGATTCTTCATACAGTCGAGAAGCTCTACAGAAGTGATATTTTAAGGGTGCGGCAGAGACACTGATGTGTATTCATATGCCTACTGGTTCTGTTTTCCAAGCCAAAGTGTTCATTGTCAGAAGCAGACACTACTCTTTCTCAGCATCTTGTTTAGTAATGGGTTTTTAGAAGGTGCTCGTTTTGTCAAGTTCCTATCAAAACTGTGATTCAGTTTGGGATTATAGTTGGATTTTGGAGGAGGACGTACTTTTACAGTATCTTTATCTTCAATAACAATGTATTTTTGTATCTGTTTGTTTATTTTGTTTGTTATTTTGATCATATTTTATCCCTAGTTTTCTTTCCTTTTTTAAAGAATATTTATTTGGCTGTATCAGGTCTTAGTTGTGGCCCATGGGATCTTAGTTCCCTGACCAGGGATTGAACCTGAAACCCCTGCATTGCAAAGTGAATTCTTAACTTCTGGACCACCAGGGAAGTCCCTTTAGTTGTTTTTTTTTTTTTTTTACATTACATTTTCGTACTAGTTATTGTTTGTATATGAAACAGCCATTCAAATGCAAATAAAACCATCCCTGAAGTATTACATTCTTACCAATTCAGGTCGGCAATAGTGAAAGATTAACTAAACTCAGTGTCAGTAAGGGAGTAGAAAGAAGTTAGCATCCTTCCCATATGTTAGTGAAAAAAAAGAAAACAGGTGTAATACTTCTGAAGAGGATTTTATATACATGTATCTAAGTGTATAAGGAGCATTATCTTTCAACCACTAATGCAATTGCTCAGAATTTGTCTTTAAGACATGATTGCATAGGTTGGAAAAGATGGTTTAAAGAAGGGAGCATATTCTAAGAATATTTGCAATAATAAAAATTGTAGACAACCTAAAGTTCCATGAATAAGAGATTGAGCAAATTATGTCATCCTCATATAATGGAATAATGTGTGGGTGTGTCTGACTCTTTGCAACCCCATAGACTATGGCCCACCTGGCTCCTCTGTCCATGGAATTTTCCAGGCAAGAATACTGAAGTGGGTTGCCATTCCCTTCTCTTAGGAGATGTTCCTGACCCAGGGATCAACTCTTGAGTCTCCTGCATTGGTAGGTGCATTGTTTACCACTGTACCACCTGGGAAGCCCACAGAAAGGAATAATATCAACCATTAAAATGATTTAGACCTATAAGTTTTCACATATTGTTTGGAGAAAACAGCAAGTTATAAAAGATCAAGTATGATCTATAATAGACAAGAGTAGGATGCAGAGCAGCCCTGGGACCAATCCTCCACCACTGCTCTGCATTTCACTTTTCAGTGTTGTGGCAAGCTTTGCTTGGGGGATTTAAAACAAGTGGGGATATGTCTAACAGGAAATGTTTTCTCCAAATTATTTTCCTCTTCTGAAAAATCTTTGCTTTTATCTTATCCTGTTTAATATATGTGAAACTTCAAAACTGAGATTACCAAATATTCTCTTTCCTTTCACAAAGATAGAATCTGTAATATAGAGAATCATGAGATGTGACTTGTGGTAATGGTCTCCTCATTTTAAGTTAGGTGTTTTTAACATATTTGCTGTTATTTATTTTGGTTTTTCTCTTCAGAAACTTGCCCAGGCTTTGCATTGGCTTTGTTTGAACAGAATATGTTTCATGTTCAAATATGTCCATTCCTTTCTATGACATGTTTTTGCCAAAAGGAAAAAAAAAAGAACCTGTATCTAAGATAGCCTTTAAATTAAAATTCTGCTTATAGGACATTTAGAAGTTTTGAGGAGAAAGTACAAGAAGCCAATAGACAAATCCAGAACTCAGACATGTAATTTGTTTTTTTTTTTTTAGTAAGAGTATCACTATATTTATTCTCATTCAGGCAATTTTTCTGTAACTTCAACATTTTCCTCTCAAAACGTAAGAACAAAAGAATCCCAAAGCTTAGAACTGGATCACTTGGCCCTTTCTCTTCTTATCTCCTCCGAGTTCAAAATGCTTGCACCTCTTAATGGCCAGCATCCTCTTGGATCTGCAATTGGGCTCAACGCATTCAAGCCTCAGCACGATCTTCTTTGTGGTTTTAGCCTTCTTCCGGAAAATTGGCTTGGTTTGCCCACCATAGCCACTCTGCTTCCGATCATAGCGCCTCTTTCCCTGGGCATACAGCGAATCTTTGCCCTTCTTATACTGGGTCACTTTGTGAGGCTGATGCTTTCCACACTTCTTACAGAAAGTTCTTCGGGTTTTAGGTACATTGACCATCTTTGCAGTAGAGGTGTCTTCGCGGTGGAAACGAGAGACGCGACGGCCAAGTTCCTGCCTCGCTCGGCTCGCGCCTCACAGGAAGAAGACATGTAATTTGACATCTTTGTTTCTCCAACAGTTCAAGGACATGAGAGATGGTGGTGGCTGTAAATGGTGTAGGATATAGTTTTAGAATAAATGAGCCTAAGGTGAGATAACAGTCAAATACAATGAATTCATCTATTTGGATACTGACCAGAGTAAACCAGCTGTAAAATATTATTATTTTTAAGCAATATGATATTTGAAAGATAATGTTAAAGACTGCTTTAAAATTCTTTCTAAGTGTGCTTAGTTGCGTCTGACTCTTCCTAACCCCATGGACTGTAGCCATGCCAGGCTCCTGGCATGGACTGAAATCCCGCCAGGATTTCCTTCAGAAATCCTCTTGCCATGGGATTTCCCAGACAAGAAGACTGGAATGGGTTGCCATTTCCTGCTCCAGGGGATCTTCCTGCCCCTGGGATCGAACTGCATATCTTGCATCTTGCGTTTCCTGCATTGGCAGGCAGATTCTTTACCACTGCACCACCTGGGAAGTCCTTAAAATTCTTTAGTAACAAAATTTTTAAATGATACATGAAGCCAGTGTGGCATAACGTTGATAAAAATGTTGAATTTAATCTATATGTATTTAGTACTTCATGTTACTATTCTCAATACTTATGTACTATTTTTAGAAGTTTCACTTTTTAAATTATTTCCTGCCCAGAGGAAAGTGCTAAGTACATATTTCCAGTAGTTTCACTTGTTGTAGTTATATGGACTCCATCTCCCACATCAACTTACGTAGCCCCCAGCCCTAAATAATAATGACCTCACCTTGTCTAACAGAGAAGGCAATGGCAAGCCACTCCAGTACTCTTGCCTGGAAAATCCCATGGATGGAGGAGCCTGGTAGGCTGCAGTCCATGGGGTCGCTAAGGGTCAGACACGACTGAGTGACTTCACTTTCACTTTTCACTTTCACACATTGGAGAAGGAAATGGCAACCCACTCCAGTGTTCTTGCCTGGAGAATCCCAGGGAAGGGGGAGCCTGATGGGCTTCCATCTGTGGGGTCACACAGAGTCGGACACGACTGAAGTGACTTAGCAGTAGCAGTAGCAGCAGCAACACCTTGTCTAAAAAGATTCATAGCAAATATATGGTATCAAAAAGAACAATATAGGAGTAGTCAAAGGAAAGCTTGACTTTGAACATTAAAAATTCCAAGGAAAGAGACTTTTTCCTTATTACAGTATTTTCTCCAGTTCTTTGCCCATGCAGCTCTTCTCATTTGTCAGAAACAAGGAAGCAGTTTGTTTTATGGCCTGTGCTTGGAACTCCTTGTGCTTGGCATCTTGGAGTAAATAGTATATGCTAGACAGCAAAGTCAGAAGTAGATGAATATAGGCATATATAAAGAGACAATGGAGTCAAACCAAGTCGGAGATTCCATGTCCCTTAAGGTCGATGTCCAGTGCAGCACAGAGCAAATCTTGTCATAGGCATAGCTTTCCTGCTAAAATGTGTTCATTTTCTTTACATGTGAGAAGCTTCTCTTTTTCCCCCCTAAATATCTATATTTCCTTTAAATCCCCACGTTCTAGTTTTCTTCTTGAAAAAAAAAAAATTGCAAAAAAGAAAAAGGCCAAATGCTAACCGTGCTTAAATGACTCAGGTTGAGTTTAACCCAAAGAGATAGTGGAGGGAAGGCGGAAGCACTACCATGCAGAGGATTCTGGGAGGTGTAGTCGGAAGCAGTTCCACCCCAGACAGGCAGGGCTGTAGTCCCATACCCCTTTGGCATTTCTGGGAACTGTAGTCCAGAACTTTCGTGCAATCAACAACACTTCCTCTTCAGGAGTGCAGGGTGTTGCCCTCTCGGAGAGTCTCCGGAACCTGCGAAGTAACTCGCAAGAACTTCCGTTTCACAGGAGGTTGCGGCCATCACTCTCTTTGTGCAGTGGTGACTTGAATCCTAGTAACAGCCCCGCGCTTCCTCAGTCTAGGCAAGGGGCCAACAGTGGTCCCGGAAGAGAAGCAATGGTCGGTGGGTGACAAGGGTTAGAAGCATTTGCGTTTCCTTCTCGGCAGAAAATCCTAGCGTTTGCAGAGCAGTTGGTTGGGATGGGCGGGTATAGTACATGGCTTTTTTGGTGGATGGGCTTCCCCGGTGAAACCGCCTGCAGTGCAGGAGACCCAGAAGAGACACGGGTTGGATACCTGGGTCGGGAAGATCCCCTGCAGGAGGACGTGGCAACCCACTCCAGTATTCTTGCCTGGAAAATTTCGTGGACTGAGGAGCCTGGCAGGCTACAGTGCATGCGGTTGCACAGAGTCGGACTTGATTGAAGCGACTGAGCACGCACTAGTGACCACTAGCAAAATTTTGGATTTCCCCGTAGTTCAAAGGTAAAGCGGAGAAGGCAATGGCACCCCACTCCAGTACTCTTGCCTGGAAAATCCCTTGGGCGGAGGAGCCGGTAGGCTGCAGTTCATGGGGTCGCTAAGAGTTGGACACGACTGAGCGACTTCACTTCCACTTTTCACTTTCATACATTGGAGAAGGAAATGGCAACCCACTCCAGTGTTCTTGCCTGGAGAATCCCAGGGATGGGAGCCTGGTGGGCTGCCGTCTATGGGGTCACATAGAGTCGGACACGACTGAAGTGACTTAGCAGCAGCAGCAGCAAGGGTAAAGAATCGGCCTGCAATGCAGGAGACCATGGTTCAATCCCCTGGAGAAGAGAATGGCAGTATTCTTGCCTAGAGAATCCCATGGACAGAAGCCTGGTGGGCTACAGTTCGTGGGGTCGCAAACAGACAGGACTGAACAATTAACACTTTCATTTCATTTCACTGGGTTCTGTATTCCCCCATCCTTGATTCGCAATCAGCACGGCCACTTGCTAGTGTTATAACTTTGGGCAAGTTAATCTCTGAATCAGTCGCTGGGGTATAATCACATAGTACTTACTCGGTGGGATTGTGGAAGTTAAATGAAGTTAATAATTTTAAAACACGTGGAATAGTAATGGCGCACAGAAAAAGCTGCTCGTTATGGATGCACAAAGCTCCAGCCAACAATAATCAGTTATGTATGAAACAATTTTAATTTCCCTGTGTTTAAAAGGCAGCATATATGTAAAAGTAAAAGAGAGTCAGCTGGGCTGAAAATATTGACCTATTTGACATATATTAATTTATTTGACATATACTGGCATATATGCTAGAAAATGGATTAAAATCCTTAACATGAGTCTTAAGAGAATGAAACCCCAATAGGAATATGGATATGAATAGAAAGGATATGAATAGTCAAGTTTTTAAAAGAAGCAATTGCTATAGCAAGTAAATACATGAAAAATTAGATTAACCAATAAATGAACATGTTTAATCAAGTTGCTTGACTGTGCTCTGGAGTCGTATGAAATGTATCCAGGCTGTAAGGGTAGTAGCTGACCTTCTGTTCTAGGAAGGCAATGACATGGGGGTTCTGGAAAGTGTAGTCCAACAGCTCTGTATAGGTGGCCAACTGCCTCTGCAGAGGGGCATGGTGTGACCATTATCTCCTGGGGAATTCTGGGAGTATAATCAAGAATTGTGGGTACACAGGGAACTCAACCTGGTGCTCTGTGACAACCTAAAAGAGGTGGGATTCGTTTTCTGTAAAATAAGGGGCATGACATTATCTACCTAGTAAAATTGTTTGGAGAGTTAAATGAGATAGTCACAAATAAAAGGTTGAAAGGTTACTTTAGTTAATGTATTTCCTGAGGAATGTTCAGTTTAGTTCAGTCATTCAGTCGTGTCCAACTCTTTGCATACCCATGGACTGCAGCACACCAGGCTCCCCTGTACATCACCAACTCCTGGAGCGTGCTCAAACATGACCATAGAGTCAGTGATGCCATCCAATCATCTCATCCTCTGTTGTCCCCTTCTCCTGCCTTCAATCTTTCCCAGCATCAGAGTCTTTTCCAATGAGTCAGATCTTCATATCAGGTGGTCAAAGTATTGAAACTTAAGTGTCAGTCCTTCCAGTGAATATTCAGGACTGATTTCCTTTAGGATGGACTGGTTGGGTCTCCTTGCAGTCCAAGGGACTCTCAAGAGTGTTCTCCACCACCACAGTTCAAAAGCATCAATTCTTCGGTGCTCAGCTTTCTTTATGGTCCAACTCTCATATCCATACATGACTACTGGAAAAACCATAGCTTTGACTGCTGCTGCTAAGTCGCTTCAGTCGTGTCCGACTCTGTGCAACCCCATAGATGGAAGCCCACCAGGCTCCCCGTCCCTGGGATTCTCCAGGCAAGAACACTGGAGTGGGTTGCCATTTCTTCTAGACAGACCTTTATCAGCAAAGTAATGTGTCTGCTTTTTAATATGTTGTCAAGGTTGGTCATAGCTTTTCTTCCAAGGAACAAGCATCTTTTAATTTTATGGTTGCAATTACCATCTGCTGTGATTTTAGAGCCCAAGGAAATAGTCTTTCACTGTTTCCATTGTTTCCCCATTTATTTGCTATGAAATGTTGGGACTGGATGCCATGATTTTAGTTTTTTGAATGTTGAGTTTTAAGCCAGCTTTTTCACTCTCTTTCACTTTCATCAAGAGGCTCTTTAGTTCTTCTTTGCTTTCTGCCATGAGGATGGTATCATCTGCCTATCTGAGATTATTGATACTTCTCCTAGCAATCTTGATTCCAGATGTTCAGTTACTTGCAAACTTGTATGAGTCCAGGAAGAGATCAGATTTCCACCTGCAGTACTACTAGCCCGCTGATCCCTGCAGGAATCTGGGCTATTCCTTGATTCCTTCTGGATTCATTTTCTGCCTCAGAAGTGGAGTTGGTATGTGTGTGTGTGTCTCCAGGATAGTGTGTGTGTACAAGGGAGACAGAGTTCTGATTTCTCCCTGCTTCCTTTCCTTTCTTAGCCCTGACTTGAAGAGGGCTGTAGGAAGGAAAATTGAATGACTCCAGGTCCTAGCAGCAGAACCTTAGCCTGAGTAGGATTTAGCATCTTTCTTTTTGCCATATCATCTCTCTTCTCAGTGGAGAAGTTTCTTTTAATAATTATTACACATTCTGCTACATGTTTAAATATTTGTTGAATAAAATAGGAGTGGGTAGCAGGAATACTTGGGCATAAATAATACTGATAATAGCCATTTTAAGGGCTTGATACCAATCACCACATTTAATTCTCACAAAAGCCCAGGGAGGTGGGTTATGCCCATTTTAAAAGGAGGACATTGAGACACAGAGCAAAATTTTCCTAGCTGAGTTGTCATCCAACTACTAAGAACCTGAGTTGGGAATTGAACCAACATATTTGCAGTCCCCACCTCATTTTGATTTGTTTGTTGTCTAATCTGGAAGGAATAGTTTGTAAAAGACCAAGAAAACTATGTAAATGATTGTGTTTTCAGTGAGCTTTCTCATGCGTCTTCAGCTTTTTATTGTATTTTATCTCAAGTAATAGTTGTTGATACTTTACTGAAATAATGGTTGGATAACTGAATAATGAAACGTTGTAGATAATTAAGAGACTTTATAAAGCATAAAGAAAATATTGAATTCTTAATAATCCCAGAGACAATTACTCTCTGAAAAGGCGATGTTAATGCATTGTCTGCTGGAGAAAATACAGAATTGTGTAGTAGAGCGCTCTAGGTTTGGAAACGTTTCGGCTCCAGGGAGGCGGGGTTACGAAATTCGTTCCTAGCGGGGATGCTGTGAAAATACAATCTACAAGCTCAGTAGAGCAACCAGCCCTTTTGAAGGCTAGGACGTGCCTGGAAGTTCTGGTTAGTGAAGTACGGGAATTCCGTCGCTGAATAAATTCCGTTCCAGGCGGTGGTTGTGTCGGTGCTCCTGTCGGGAATTCTGGGAAGCGTAGTCCGGGAGGTCTCCGTAGGCAGAGTCACTTCCGGCTCAGGTACGCGAGGCCGCGGCCTTCGTTCCTCTCGGAAAGGTGAGCCCTCCGTTTGCCGGCCCCCTCTCTCCGCGTCTACACTGACCTTTCTTCGCTTTTTGTGGGCCAGGAGCGACCTGGTCCTCGGTCTGGTGGAAGGAACCCCCTGCGGCGCAGCGGGGATGGTGCTCCCTTTGACTAAGGCTCCTGGAGCGCGGGACTGTCGGTGTATGCCCCGTTTAGCGGCCCCGGCCAGGGCCCTGTGTCTCAGGGTTTGGCTTGCCTCCTGGGTTCTATACTTTCCCGACCCGTTTCCTGACCACCAGCCCGTGATGACGCTTCCTAACAGTATATTCCACGAGAATCTTAACGTCTCTGCCTGTGTTTCCTCTTTTTAAAGTTGGTATTAGTGTCTACCTGTGTACGTGTGCTCAGTCGTGTCCAACTCTTTGCGACCCCATGAACTACAGCCCGCCAGCCTTCCCTGTCCATGGAGTTTTCCAGGTGAGAATACGTCCTCCAGGGGATCTTCCAGACCTTGGGATCTAACCCGCGTCTCTTGCGTCTCCTGCCTTGGCTGGCGGATTCTTTACCACTGAGCCATATGGGAAGCCGCAGTGTCAACCTAATAGGGGTAGTTTGAGAGTTAAATGAGAATGTATAGGGGAAGAACAGAGGCTAACCTGTGGTTAAAAATCACAAGGTCTCTTGTTCAGTTCAGTTGTGTCGGACTCTTTGGGACCCCATGAATCACAGCACTGCCAGGCCTCCCTGTCCATCACCAACTCCGAGTTCACCCAAACTCATGTCCATCGAGTCGGTGATGCCATCCAGCCATCTCATTCTCTGTCGTCCCCTTCTCCTCCTGCCCCTAATCCCTCCCGTTTCTTGTTACTAGTATTTTTTAATTTCCCGAGGAGTGCTTGGTTTCCTAAGGCTTCTGTGAACCCGGCTTGGGGTCAGAGCTCTTGCAGCAGTGTTCCTGGCCATTCTCTGATCCCTGAAGGAGTCAGGGCTGTACCCGGATTCCTAATGATTTTTAAATTTAAATTTTTGGAGAGGGTCACTTTTGCCCATAGTCTGGAATGTGCACTGAGATTTATGCGGGAATGCTGATAGAGTTCCGATTTCTCTCAGGTTCCTTTCTGCTTCGCAGCCTTGACTTCTTGAAAAAGGCCACAGTGAGAAGGGAATGCCCCTTTGGCCCCAGACAGCAGAGCCTCACCCGAGTGGGACTTAGCTTCCTTCTTCTTCTTATGTCATCTCTTCACAGGGGAGAAGAATTCATGTCACTCATGGACAAATTCTTCTGCTACAAAGATGCCCTGATATTTGTTGAATAAATGCTAGAAGGGATGGCGGAGTGCTTGGGCATAGTTAATAATTACAGCCTGTACTTGCATGCTCAGTCGTGTCTGATGCTTTGCAATCCCAAAGCCTGTAATCCGCCAGTCTGCTCTGTCCATGCAATTTTTCAGGCAAGAATATTGGAGTGGGTTGCCATTTCCTCCTCCAGGGGATCTTCCCAACCCAAGGATCGAAACCCCATCTCCTGTGTCTCCTGCATTGGCAGGGGGATTCTTGACCACTGAATCACCTGGGAAGCTAATAATGACAGTATTTAAACATTATTCTCAGAGTTTGCTATGAATGAATGTACTTAATCCTTACAAGAGTGGATACTATTATTCCCTTGTTAAAGATGAGGAAACAGACACAGAGAATATGATGCTTTTTAATTTTGTTAATTTGGTTGCGCCGGGCTTAGTTGTGGCATGTGGGATTTAGGTCCCTGTTCAGGGATTGAATCCTTGCCCTCTGTGTTGGAAGCACAGAGTCTTAGCCCTGGGCTACCAGGGAGGTTCTGAGCATGAGCTGTTTATTCTAGACCACACAGTAAGAGGCTTAACTGGGATTAGAACTTCAGTTCAGTTCAGTCGTTCAGTCGTGTCCGACTCTTTGCGACCCCATGAATCACAGCACGCCAGGCCTCCCTGTCCATCACCAACTCCCGGAGTTCACTCAAACTCATGTCCACAGAGTCGGTGATGCCATCCATCCATCTCACTCTCTGTCATCCCCATCTCCTCCCACCCCCAATCCCTCCCAGCATCAGAGTCTTTTCTGGTGAGTCAACTCGTCACATGAGGTGGCCAAAGTATTGGAGTTTCAGCTTTAGCATCAGTCCTTCCAATGAACACCCAGGACTGATCTCCTCTAGAATGGACTGGTTGGATTTCCTTGCAGTCCAAAGGACTCTCAAGAGTCTTCTCCAGCACCACAGTTCAAAAGCATCAATTCTTTGGCGATCAGCTTTCTTCACAGTCCAACTCTCACATCCATACATGACCACAGGAAAAACCATAGCCTTGACTAGATGGACCTTGGTTGGCAAAGTAATGTTTCTGCTTTTTAATATGCTATCTAGGTTGGTCATAACTTTCCTTCCAAGGAGTAAGTGTCTTTTAATTTCCTGGCTGCAATCAGCATCCGCAGTGATTTTGGAGCCCCAAAAAATAAAGTCTGACACTACTTCCACTGTTTCCCCATCTATTTCCCTTGAAGTGATGGGACCAGATGCCATGATCTTTGTTTTCTGAGTGTTGAGCTTCAAGCCAACCTCTTCACTCTCCTCTTTCACTTTCATCAAGAGGCTTTTGAGTTCCTCTTCACTTTCTGCCCTAAGGGTGGTGTCATCTGCATATCTGAGGTTATTGATATTTCTCCCGGCAATCTTGATTCCAACTTGTGCTTCTTCCAGCCCAGCGTTCCTCATGATGTGCTCTGCATATAAGTTAAATAAGCAGGGTGACAATATACAACCTTGACGTACTCCTTTTCCTATTTGGAACCAGTCTGTTGTTCCATGTCCAGTTCTAACTGTTGCTTCCTGACCTGCATACAGGTTTCTCAAGAGGCAGGTCAGGTGGTCTCTTAGGTAGTTTCAAAAACCCAGATGCTGGGAAAGATTGAGGGCAGGAGAAGAAGGGGGCGACAGAATATGAGATGTTTGGATGGCATCATCAGCTCAGTGGACATGAGTTTGAGCAAATTCCAGGAGATAATGAAGGACAGGGAAGTCTGGCATGCTGCAGCCCGTGGGGTTGCAGAGAGTTGGACATGACTGAGCAACTGAACAGCAGCAAGAAGTTTCAGTATGCTGCTTTGGTTCTTAATGTGTTTTGTCACGTTGAGATGGCATGTTTGGATTTTTGTAGGGGGCCATGAAAATTTTGAGTTTTTCATGACAGCTTTTCAGTCCTCTGTGGTTTGCTGCTGCTAAGTCATGTCAGTTGTGTCTGATTCTGTGCAAGACCATAGACGGCAGGCCCACCAGGCTCCCCCGTCCCTGGGATTCTCCAGGCAAGAACACTGGAGTGGGTTGCCGTTTCCTTCTCCAATGCATGAAAGTGAAAAGTGAAAGTGAAGTCGCTCAGTCATGTCCGACTCTTCGTGACCCCATGGACTGTAGCCCATCAGGCTCCTCCGTCCATGGGATTTTCCAGGCAAGAGTACTGGAGTGGGGTGCCATTGCCTTCTCCACATCTGCAGTTTATTTGTGTTTTATTTGAAATAATATTGTAGCTCATATTTTGATTATAAAATAATACTTGCATATTATAGAGAATTAAGAAAATACACGAAAAATAAGGATATAATACAGGATATAGAGATAACAGTAGTAATATTTTAATGTTTTCCTGTTCTGTAGATTTATTTTTGGATTTTTACTTAAGTTTTACAAAATAGGTATGATAGGTTTTATTTTCCTGTTAAATTTTTACATTGGAAATTTATAAGCAGAGCCAAATGTAATAAGAATAAAATAATGAACCCCTGGAGAACCATCACCCAAATTCAACCCTTGCTATCATTTGTCGGTCTTGTATCAACACATCTTCCCTCCCAATTTTGTTGTTGTTGAGTATTTTAAAGCAAGTCTCCAACACTGAGTCAGTACGATAGTGATCGATTTATGATTATAACTGCCCCAAATTGATTATGACGTATTGTTTATATGCGAAACCAAGAAAGGGAGATGTTAGCAGCTACTTTAAGGTTTTTATTTTTGCAGCTTGGAAAATGACACTCATTTGAGAAAGCGAGGGGGTGTGAGAGCATTGCACTTTGGAGAGTGATGGTGATGATATTTGTTTTCTGCTGTACAATTTGACTTGCCTATGTCTTAGGGCTCTTTGTTTCTTTTTTTTTAATATTTATTTGTTTGGCTGCATTGGGTCCTAATTGTGACACTCAGGATCTTCACTGCAACACGCAGGATCTTTTGTTGTGGGGCAGAGGTTCTCTAGCTGTGGCACATGGGCTCCAGAGTGCACAGGCTCAGTAGTTGCCCCACAGTGTTTGGGACCTTAGTTCTTCCACTAGAGATCAAACCTGGGTCACATGCATTGGAAATGCGGAGTCATAGCTATTGGACCACTCTTTGTTTCTTGTCTCTTTTCCATACACTGAAAATTCTTCTGTTCCTGGGACCATGTCGTATTTTTCTCTGTGTGCCCAGCACAAGATTGGCAAGGGTTTGAAGTTAGAGTAGCCACTCAACAGACTGTTAGCACCAAGGGTTTGCAGTGCAAAATTCCTGAAATTGGAATTAGGTAAAAACAGAAACAAAAGAAGTAACCCATGGGGATACTCCTTAGTCACCTTTAATATTGGCAAATTATAGAGTCCACCATTTATTTCAGGTATTGAAATGTTTCTGAACAATTCTTTTCATGATATAAAACAAGCTTCCTAAGAAGCACATTGATAGAAATGATGATAGCAAACATTTATAGATTGTGTTTTATGACTAGGCAGTGTTTCCAGTGACTTACAGATATTACCTTATGTCTTAACAGTTACCCTCATTTTACAGATGAAAGGCAGGTTTTTTAAAAATAGTCATCATACAGTAAAGTTGTCTATTTTTCCCTTTAAGGGGTACAATTCTATTAATTTTGCCACAGGTATAGATTGATATAATCACCCCCATCATCAACTACAGAACAGTGCCATCACCTCCAAAAAATTCTTCTATATTTCCTTTATAATCACCCCTCACTGTTGTCTGTAAGCACTGGAAACCACTATAACCGTATAGTTTCATCTTTTTGAAAATGAACTTGTACCATGAGTAACCCTTTAAGGTTAGTATCTTTCACTCAGATAATGCGTTTTTTTTTATGGAAACTTTGTGCCAGGTTGAGGGTTATAACCCAGGAACAGCATCTCAGAGAGTTCCGAGAACCATTCCCAGCATAATGCCTTTTACATTCATCCAAGTCCTGTGTATCAGTACTTTGTTTTTGTTGCTGGTTAATATTACGTGTATGGTTATACTAGTTTATTCACCCGTTGAAGAAAATTTGGAATGTTTTTGTGCTGTGCTTAGTCGCTCAGTTATGTCTGATTTTTTGTGACCCAGTTGACTAGTAGCTCACCAGGCCCCTCTGTCCATGGGGATTCTCCAGGCAAGAATACTGGAGTGGGTTGTCATTCCCTCTTCCAGGGAATCTTCCCAACCCGGGGATCAAACCCAGGTCTGCCCACATTACAGGTGGATTCTTTACTGTCTGAGCTACCAGGGAAGCCCAAGAATACTGGTGTGGGTAGCCTGTCCCTTCTCCAGGGGAACTTTTGACCCAGGAATTGAACCGAGGTCTCCTGCATTGCAGGCGGATTTTTTAACCAGCTGAGCTATCTACCTTTTGGCAGTAACGAATAAGCTGTTATAAACACTTGTGTGCAAGGTTTTGTTTTGTTTTGTTTGCTTATTTCTCTAGAATTTATAACCAGGAATGGGATTGGTGGGTCATACAGAAAATGTATGTGTAACTTTGTAAGAACCAGCCAAACTGTTCTCCAGGATATCTGCTGTTTTGCATTCCCATTAATGATATACGAGAGTTCCAGGTGCTTCACATCCTGTTGGCACTTCATATTTTCTGTTGGTTTTTAAAAAAACTTTATTATGATATAACTGTGTTGTTGTCTTATTGTGACTTTAATTTACAGTTCTCTAATGACTAATAATGTTCAGCAGATACATCTTTTCTTCAGCTTCTTTATCTTCTTTACTAAAATGTTTATATGTTTTGCTAAATTTTAAATTGAGTAACTGAGTTGTATTTTCCTTACTATTGATGTTTGGGAGTTATTCATGTATTCTAAATATAAGTTCTTTGTCAGATGTCATTTGCAAATATTTTTTCTCAGACTGACTTGTCTTTTCATCCTCTGAACAGTGTATTTTGCGGAGCAAAAGTTTTAATTTTGATAAAGTCTGATTTATCAGTGTTTTATGAGTTGTGCTTTTCACGTCTAAGAACTGTGCCTAACTCGAAGTCAGGCAGAGTTTCTCTTGTGTTTTCTTCTGGAAGTCATGATATGTACTCTTTCATTCCTAATATTGGTAACTTTAAAAAAAAATCTCTCATAGTCTTTACCATTCTTGCTAGAGTTTTTGTTATGGTAAGAAAAAAAAAAGAATACTTTTGGTTTCATTGACTTGGCTTTATTACACATCTGTTTTCAATTTCATTGATTTCTGCATTTACCTTTATTTTTTCCTTTTGTTTGACTTGGGTTATTTTGCTTCTCTATTTTATTTCTAGCATCTTATGTGTAACCTAGAGATTTTCTTTTAAAAAGTTGAGCACATCCAAACAGGATAAACTCAAAACTAAAGACAAAGAAAGAAAATAAAAAGCATTACCCAGAGAAAAAATAATGCATTATGTTTATGTTCTAGTTGTCATATAAAAAACTCTTACAGACAAGTCAGAACTTTTTGGCCAACCCAAAATATACTTTGAAAACTGTCAGTGTTATAATTTTTGCTTCCAATGGCAAAATATATTTTAAAGAACTCAAGAGATAAGTCATCTATCATGTTTTCCCGGATATATACTGTTCTGTGACTCCTTCCTGATGATACAATTTTTTTTCCCCTTGTTGCCTTTGAAAGTTTTCCTTTACCAATCCTTTTAAGGCAAGTAGGCTCCCTATGAATTCTGAGTTTATCAGAGAACATTTTCACAAAACTTCATCCCTAAATATTTTTCTAAACTGTTGTCTTTATAACTCTGCTTTGACAGTTCTTTTCTTTCACTTCTTTAAAAGTATTGTGCTACTTCCTTCTGGCCTTGTGATTTCTAGTGAAAAATCTGGAGCGATTTGAATCACTGTACCCCTGTAGGCTTCCCTGGTGGCTCAGAGGTTAAAGCGTCTGTCTCCAATGCGGGAGACCCGGGTTCGATCCCTGGGTCGGGAAGATCCCCTGGAGAAGGAAACGGTAACCCACTCCAGTATTCTTGCCTGGAGAGTCCCATGGACGGAGAAGCCTGGTAGGCTGCAGTTCACGGGGTCGCATAGAGTCGGACACGACTGAGCGATGGACGGACCCCTGTAGGCAATGCATTGTTTTTCTCTGGTGTCTTTCAAGCACCATTATCGCCTGGGAGCTCTGTATGGAGGCAAGTCCTAGGATCCAGTTTCATACCAATTTAGCTAGAATTTTGTAGGTAGGGGTGGGATCAAGGTGCTTTCTTTTAAAAGGAGCCCCAGGTGATCTTTATTTAAGGTTGGAAAAGTGCTTGCTGAACAACTTCATTCAATTTTTTAACATTTATTGTTTAACCTATATACAGTAGAATTACTTTTAGTGTGAATCCTGTGAGTTTTGGCCATCGCATAACACTAAAAGATTGTGCAGGAATGAAGATATTCCTTGGTTTAACTTTCGACAGAAGTGGAAATTTATCAAATCACTTGGAACTACTTGTGACTCCAACAAAGTTAGTTGTCACTGAAATGACTTTACTTTCATACATGTTTCATATTGCCATCAGTTTTGGTGGGATGCTGAAGCCACCAGCTTTTTAGGAATATTCAAGAGGTGATATATGCCTACTGATAATTACTACCTAAAATAAATATACTTAGAAACAAACCAGGGCTAATGTGTGGCTTCTGTATATTTCATGGTGACAATGAGGATGACACTAATAATAGCTAATCTTTATTGGGTGCTTATTATGAACCTCATTGGCTTTCTGATGCTTTGATGCATTAACTGATGTATTCTTCATGATAAACCTATTTTTATTTCCATTAGAAAAATTTATTTTGGGCCACATCATGCTGCCCGTGCATTCTTAGTTCTTCAACAAGGGATTGAACCAGCACCCTGGACAGTGAAAGTGCGGATTCCTAACCACTGGACCACTACAGAATCCTGTTTTTATTTACATTTTACTGATGAAGAAACAGAGGCATTGAGGGGTTAATTAACTTGCAAAAGTTTACTTTGCTACATACATGTTCAGTCTTGTTTGACTCTTTGTGACCCTATGGACTGTAGCCCACCAGGCTCCTCTGTCTGTGGGATTCTCCATTCAAGAATACTGGAGTGGGTTGCCATGCCTCCTCCAGGGCATTTTCCCAACCCAGGGTCTGACGCCTCTCCCATACCCCCCTTCATTGCCTGCTTGGACAAAGCATTGCTTCTATTAGACTGGCAAAGCGGGTTTTAGGAATTAATAAGACTGCAGCCAAACTTGTTAAAAGGTATCTTGGAGCAGCTGAATGTTAAAAGCTAAGAGGGCTAGGACTTCCCTGGCAGTCCAGTGTTAAGACTTCTTCCAATGCAGGGGGTGTGGGTTCAATCGCTGGTGGAGGAACTGAGATCCGGTGGAGGAACTGAGATCCCACGTGCCTCACGGGCCAAGAAAATACAAAACAGAAGCAGTATTGTAACAAATTCAATAAAGACTTTAAAAAAACCTAAGAGGGTGGAGAATGCAGGTGGGCAAACTACTGCCCATGGCTTATTTTTGTAAAGCTCCTCTCCCTCCCCAGCTGAGAATGGTTTTTACATTTATAGGTTGTAAAAGGAACCTTATTCCACAGAGACACTATGCAGCCACAAAGCCTGTGATTGGCCCCCACCCCCTTCTTTTGAGTTCTTTTTCTTCCACAGATGACTTGGAAGTTGCTTGGGAATAGTAAGATAAATAACAGTGAATGACTGTTGAGAATGGTAAATAACCTTGAGGAAGAACCCAAGAAGTCAGACTCGTGGTCTCCAGATCCTCCCATGGGTCAAGCATGAAGCCAGTGCTTCACATAGATACAGTATCATCACGGGCTTCTATAATCTTTATCAAAACCACATGGGAAGAGGGATGTACCACTGGAATCTCCTCCGGCTTCAGGAGGAATATTCACCAGCCATTAAACTTCTCAGAGGGGTGGTCTCAAAGTCTAAACGAACGTTATTGGGTTGATGAAAAAGTTATTTTGGGTTCTCCCCTAATATGGTACGGAAAAGCCAAATGAACCTTTTGGCCACCCGCAATGTTATCAGGGCAACAAATTATTAAGTGAAAAGCCATAATCTCTGCTGCCCAGATTTCTTACAACCCCCGTTTGTAAGGACTGTTTTATATTGCAGAATAGCGCCTGCTTCTCTGAAGCTGCCAGATGTTAGTCTAAAACACTGGCATAGTTACACAGCTTTCCACTACCCCCATGGGTCCTAACAGCAATCTCACGGTCTTTGTACGATCACAGTCCTGGTGTTGCAGCTTGCAGAAGTAAGCCTAGAGAGGTTAATTTAACTTAACCATGGTTAAAAAATCTACAGCAGCTCTTTAACAGTGCCAATATAGAGCAATTCCCAGGTGGTGCAGCAGTAAAGAATCCACCTGCCAATGCTGGAGATGCAAGAGCTGTGGGTTCCATCCCTGGGTTGGGAAGATCCCCTGGAGAAGGAAATAGCAACCCACTCCAGTGTTCTTGCCTGGAAAATTCCATGGACAGAGGAGCCTGGTGGGCTACAGTCCACTGGGTCACCAGGAGTCAGACATGACTTAGCACACACACAAGGAATATAGAGCAAATGTGCAGCAAATATATAGCAATTAGAGGTTTTAAAAGCTAACTGTCCCCAGAGGTACTTGTAACAAGCACCTCTCCTCTCCCACTTAACTGTGTCTCCTTTCCCATGTTCCCCAGGTTCACAGTGCATATCCGGGGAGGCTCGAGCTGTGTGAGGACTGCAAGGTGTGGCGGTACAGGCTGCCCCTTGTTCATGGGCATCCTGCCAGGTTAGCCTAAGGGTGGTTAGACCCCAGCCCACACCCTGCCTGTGAAGGTGTGTGTGGCTGCATCTGCCCAGGAGAAGGGACACCTTTTTCTGATTTGCACAGGGATGCGTTTCCCCCTCTCTCATGGCTTCTTTCTTGTTTTGTGTCTCTTCAGGTCTTTGCCTTTCCTCAGGAAAAGGACAAGAAGATGATGAAGTTCCAGGTGAGTTGGATTTTTTATTTCTGTCACTTAACAGGTAATCTCATTTCTCAGTGGATACCTTATTTCTCTTCCTTGCCAAGAGTAAAGAATGACAGCAGACATTTAATACCATTCATGTGTCATGATCTCTTGGTTCAGTTTTTTAAAAATTTCCTTTCTCAGTTTTTATATATTACCATTTTGTTTCACAGCTGATAGTGTAAAAGAGAATAGAAATTTTTTAAATGGGAAGGCCCACACATTATTACCCTGTCTACAAATCACTTGTTTTTTTATGTTTATTTTTCATGTGCATTCATAACTAGACTTGCCATAATAGATACAATTTTGAATTGTCTTTTTTCGCTTACGATTATAGCACTCAATTTTTGTCATCTAATATTATTTTAATGAACTATTATACACTCTCCTCCTTTTTAAAAATGTATTCCTCATTCACAACCTTTAACGTCTTAATGATTCTCGCAGTTTTATACAACAGAATCATTTCCCCTATATTTAATTTTTAAAATTAAATAAAAATAAATTTATATACAATTTATTTATTAATTTTAAAATTTTAGTCATACTGTAAGTCATGCACACTGTACAGCAGAAACTATCACTTGTAAAGCAACTATACTCCAAAAAAAAGACACCGGCACTTTCCATCTGTAACTCTGTTCACTGCTCTGAGAGGGACTGAATCATCTTCACCATCAGCACGAAAATAAGAGGTTCATGCTAGTTCAGGTCCTGTTCAGGTTTCTACAGTAGGCACGTGTCTGGTCAATTCCAAAGTCTTTCTGGACCAAGAGTATCAAGCATACTGTTGGGGTGGAAAGAGACACAAAACAAAAACAAAAAAACAAACCAAACCAGAGTTCTCATTCAGAGACCAAGACTTGAAGCTGTGATGTTTGAAGCTCCAGCCAGAACAAATGCAGTGTTGAGCAGGTCTTCATATAGAAATTTTAAATTTCCCTTTAGCAAAAAAATTAAAAGACGGATAACAAGTTAGGAAGGAAAGTCTTTATATCATAAATGGAAAAAAAAGGCCTTACTGTCCCCAAGTGAATGAATGTTATTACAAAACAAGAAACAGAGATGACCAGCAAACATATGAAAAGAGAGTAATCTTTATCACTTACCAATTTTGTGAAAATTTTTTGAGATAACTAGTTTTGGCTTCGCAAATTGAATTCTGATATTATCAAAGTTTTTTGGTTTTTGCTTTTAAGTATTCATGTCCATTGTTGGCCAAGGTATGGGGGTTTAGGAATTTATAGTTTCTTGGAAGCAGAATAAATTAAGAAAAATCTTTTTGGAGGAAACACCTGCCATTGTGGTCTCAAAACTTTAAAGTTTGTTATTCCTCAACATTACCTTTTCTACTTTTTGTAATTTATCTTCAGGAGATAACCAGCAGAGTTCTAGGGGCTAAAGTCTATATGGAAACAATCTTGCAACATTGTTAATAATATATACTCTAAAACTAAGTAGGCTATGCTCAATCATGTCCGACTCTTTGCGACCCCATGACTGTAGCCTACCAGGCTCCTCCATCCGTGGGATTCTTCAGGCAAGAATACTGGAGTGGGTTGCCATTTCCTTCTCCAGTAAGCGTGCATTATTTATATCAGTTCATTATATTCTCAACCATCAATTCCTTGAATTACTGTGCAGCCCTGAAGTGGAATGTCAGCAATGATGATGGTAATAGTAATCACAATAATAGCATTTATTAGATACTTGGGCTCCCCAGGTGGCTCTAGTGGTAAAGAACCCATCTGCCTGCTAATGTAGGAGATGTAAAGAGATACGGTTTCGACCCCTGGGTTGGGAAGATCTGGAGGTCATGGCTACCCACTCCAGTATTCTCGCCTGGAGAATTCCACAGACAGAAAAGCCTAGTGGGCTACAGTCCATAGTGTCACAAATAGTCGGACACAGCTGAAGCGACTTAGTATGCACACACTGGGTAGGTACATACTATGTACCAGGCACTGTTCTATGTGTTTTACCTATAGTCACTCATTTTATTTTTACTAGTACCCTAAGGTACAGTTACCAGCCTACAAATGAAGAGAGGATGAGGACTGGGTCCAGGGCCCCACAGCAGCATTCTAATGTGAACACAGGAAGTGAGGCCCCAGAGCTGTGTCCATAAATACTGCACATCTGGATGCGGGCACAGAGGAGGGGCTCCATACTTGAGTAGGAAGGGTGACTCATGCCCTGTAATTATCTGGCACATCAAATAAGCGGTATATGTGTATGCTGTTGCTGCTGCTGCTGAGCCGCTTCAGTTGTGTCCGACTCTGCGACCCCACAGAAGGCAGCCCACCAGGCTTCCCTGTCCCTGGGATTCTCCAGGCAAGAACACTGGAGTGGGTTGCCATTTCCTTCTCCAGTGCATGAAAGTGAATAGGGAAAGTGAAGTCGCTCAGTCGTGTCCGACTCTTAGTGACCCCATGGACTGTAGCCTACCAGGCTCCTCCGTCCATGGGATTTTCTAGGTAAGAGTACTGGAGTGGGGTGCCATATGTGTATAAAAAGAGGGAAAACAGACTCCATCACACTCTGTTGGAACTAAAGCTTTTATAGCAGCCCATGAAATGCAGCAGCGCTCCAGGGACTTACCTACAGGGGTGCTAACAAAAGGCAGCAGTTTAAGGTGCCTGGATTCCTTTTCCTGCAGCCTTTCTGGTGGATGGAATCAGCAGTGTGAAAGGCAAACAGAAGGCAGCTGCTGAAATGTGACTCGGTCTTTGGGAATCCGGAACCACCTCCTGTCTTTGACACTTTCTCGGGACTGTCCCTCTTCTGTAAACATTGTGTATGTGTGTTTGTTGTCATAGGAGCCACTGTCCTTCAAGGATGTGGCCGTGATCTTCACCGAGGAGGAGCTGGGGCTGCTGGACTTGGCTCAGAGGAAGCTGTACCAGGAAGTGATGCTGGAGAACTTCCGGAATCTGCTCTCAGTGGGTGAGCACAGCGCCCTCGGGGACTCAGTGTCAGCCTCCTGGGGTACCTTTGTGGGCACAGTCATTTGAAGCTCTGGAACTCCTAAAATCGTCCTCTCAGCTTGGGTCCCTACAAGTCCTAGTAATCCCAGAGACAGAAACAACGTGTTTCTGTCCAGGAAAAAAATCTGTCCCTTGAACTATTAATATAAATGGGGAGCTTGTGGTCCTGTCGCATAAAGTCAGGTTAGTGAGTTACTGCAGCTTTTTGGATTTTCAGGGTGCCAGTAACTAGCTGTGATTTTTCAGAGGTATTTTGTTTTTTCTGCTTTAATGACATAGCTGTAAATAGCTTCAAACATAGAGAAAATTTACTAAAGTAGAGGACAAGAATACCCCTATAGCTTTTATGTATGGCTCAGTGGTAAAGTATCTGCCTGTAATGCAGGAGACACAGGAGATTCAAGTTTGATCCCTGAGTTGGGAAGATCTCCTGGAGGAGGAAATGGCAACCCACTCCTGTATTCTTGCCTGAAAAATCCCATGGACAGAGGAACCTGGCAGGCTACAGTCCATGGGTCACAGAGAGTCAGACATGACTGAGCATACACACACCTAGAGTAACATTTCACCCCATTTATTTTATCATTCATATCCCAGCTCTTTTCCCATATGCATGATTTATATCTGAGCCATTTGAGGTTAATTTACTCACACTATGGACCTAATATCCCTAAATGCTTCTGTGTGTAGGCAGAGCCCAGGAATCCCCAAGACTACACTGTGACACCAGTGGCAAGCTGAGGGGTCCCCAGAGCCTCCAATAATTTGCTGGAGGACTCTCAGAACTCACTGAAAGCTGTTATACTCATGGCTACACTGTTTCACGGAAAGGTTACAGAATAGGACTTGGATGCTAGGAATTGTCCACTGTGGCGTCTTTGTTTCCTGGTCTCAGGGGTTAGAGCTAGGGTTAGGGTTGTGTCTGGATGTGCACACCTGTATTCATATACATATACATACACATATACACACATATAAAAATATGTATACATATGAATATTCATTCAGTTTCATTCATAGTAAGAGAGGTGCTAGTTCATATTATACTGAAACGCCATTTTTCATTCATGAGGTTAGCAAAAATTCAGAAACTTTTTTTTTGGCTCTATCATGAAGGTTATGGGATCTTCATTCCCCAACCAGGGATTGAACCCAGGCCCCAGCTGAAAGCACCGAGTCTTAACCACTGGACCACTAGGGAAGTCCCCCAGAATTCAGAAACTTAACACTATTTTTGGGGGGCAAAGATGTGGGGAATAAAGCAGTTTCATGTTTTGAAAGTGGGAATGCAACATGACACCACCCCTATGGAGAAGAATTTGACAGTGGACATGAGTTTGAGTGTACTCCGGGAGTTGGTGATGGACAGGGAGGCCTGGCGTGCTGTGATTCATGGGGTCGCGGAGAGTCGGACACGACTGAGCAACTGAACTGAACAGAACTAGGGATTTACCCTTTCTCAGCAACTCACTTGTAGGAATTTTCCCTGAAGATAACCAAGTACAAAAGAACATTAATAGTATACTAGTTTGTGTAAGGAAAAAAAGGGAAAATAAATAAATATATGTAAGCAATACAAGGATTAATCAGGAAATCATGAATTTAGTTTCTTGTCGATGATGAGTTTGTGATGGCGTGGAAGGAAGGGATGTTTGAGAGAGTCACACTTGTTTGAATAACACCTTTTTGTCTAGTTTGGACTTTTGAAAATATGTTAGGGGACTTCCCTGGTGGTCCAGTGGTTAAGACTCCATCTTCTAATGCAGAAGGTGCAGGTTCAATCCCTGGTTGGGGAACTAAGATCCCACATACCTCGCAGCCAAAAAAAAACAAAACAGAAAACAGAAGCAATACTGTAACAAATTCAATAAAGACTTTAAAAAAATGATCCACTTCAAAAAAGTCTTTTAAGAAAATATTTAGTTCAACACATTCTAAAAAGTAAATCAAATAAGAATGTGAAGGGATGATCATCGAAAAGAAAAATGAATTGTGTTTGAAAGGAATACCTTAAGCACGGTGAACAGAGAAAAGAAAGGATTCATGGAAGTAGCTAAGAAATACAGTATATAACTCTATATACCTTTAGTGTTAGGTCTCGTGGGAGGAGGATGGGAGAATGAATTGCAATCCTCAACACTTCTTAATGGATTTGTTTACTTCAGTGAACGGAATGAGCAACTCTGAGACTATTTTATATGTAGTGCAGGGTCCAAGGCAATTCACTCGAGAAAGTATTTTTTCAACAGATGGAGCTGAAACACTTGGACTTCTGTATGCATATATTTGCATGCCTCACACCTACAAAATGAAAGTTTAACTCAAAGTGGATGAAGGGCCTAATGTAAAATGTAGAAGTGTGAAACTTGTAAATGGAAACACAGGAGAAAATTTTCATGACCTTAGATTAGGCAAAGATTTCTTAGATATGATGCCAAAAAGAAGAAGGAAAAAAACCCCAAAAAATGAAAATATGATTCAGGAGGGGAAAAAAACAAAAAAGCCCAAGTTAGACTTGGTCAAAATTGAAAACTTCTGCTCTTCTGTCCTTTTTTTTTACAGGAAATCAGCCCTTCAAACCAGAGCTTATATTCCAGCTGGAGAAAGAAGAGTGTTTGACGATGGAGACCCAGAGAGATGGGTGTTCAGGTGAGAACCATCCTGCAGTCACCCAGCAGCCAGAGAGCCCCTCCCAGAACACGAGTCAGAAGGGGTCAGGCCCCGAGGCGTCTGTACCCTCACTGTTCTAGCTTCTCCTATTCTAGCTCATTCCTTCTGGCCCAGCTGCACGGGCCCAGTTGCTGCCCATCAGACGTGTCTCAGTGAAGCTTCTGCTTCAGGCTGCCTGGCTCACTTTGCTGTGTGCCTTGAATGAGTGAGTCGGTTAATACGCGCATGGTCTTCACTGTCTTCAGTCCTCCCTGAGGCAGCTAGCAGGTACAGAGTAAACCACGTGATAGAGAGATACTCCAGAGTGTCGTTTGTCGTCAGATGAACGCCTGTCCTAATTCTGTGTAGGTGTCCTTTAGTGTTCGTGGATAGGTACTCAGTATTCCTAAAGGTTAAGAACAGCCAGGCAACTAAAGAAACATCAGAAATGATCAGTGCTAAGGGATAATCTGCTCTCCCATGCAGCAGTTTCAGTGAGACACTCTTGCATTAACCTCCTCATTCAAATGCCCAGTTCTTTATCTCCTCCTTCTGTTCTCACTTCTTACTCTCCCATCCTCTAATAAGTAACAGTCTCTTGACCTAGCTACAGTTTTCTTTTTTTTTAAATTTTATTCAGTTTGTTTAAATTAAAAATCAGTTCACCTATTTCTCCCATCCCCAAACTGCTGCCTCTTGCAACCAACCGTTTGTTTTCTGTTATCTGTGAGCTTGGTTGGTGTGTGTGTGTGTTGGGGAGTGGTTTTAGATTCCACATATAATAGAGATCGAGGAGTATTTGTCTTTAAATACCTCCAAGGTCTACCTGTATTGTTGCAAATGGCAAGATTTCGTTTTTATTTATGGTTGAATTTTCTTTATCCGTTTGTCCATCAGTGCACATTAAGATTGTTCCCTTATCTTGACTGTTGTAAATAATTCTGCAGTGTACATGTACAGTGTACATTTGTTGTTGTTTAGTCATGTCTGATTCTTTGCAACCCTATGGGCTGTATCTTTTCAAGTTAGTGTTTTCTTTTTCTGCAGATAAATACCTAGAAGTAGAATTGCTGAATCATATGATAATTCTATTTTTAATTTTTTGAGGAAGCTCCATAACGACTTCCATAGTGGCTGCACCAACTTATATTCCCACCGACAGTGTATAGGACTTCTCTTTTCTCTACATCCTTGCCAGCATCTGTCATTCTTGTCTTAGAGCCTGGTGAGCCACTGTCCATTGGGTCACAAAGAGTCAGACACAACTGAAGCGACTGAGCACACACGCACATCTTTTTGATAATAGCCATTCTAACAGATGGGAGTTGGGAGCTCAGTGTAATTTTGATTTGCATTTCCCTGGTGATTAATGTTGTTGAGCAACTTTTTATGAACCTATTGGCCAGCTGTGTGTCTTCTTTGGGAAAATGTCTATTCAGGTCTTCTGCGCACTTTTTTTTAATTGAATAGTTTGCTTTTTGCTGTTGAATTGTACGAGTTCTCTATGTAGTTTGGATATTAACCCCTTATCAAATATATGATTTACAAATATCTTCTCCCATTCAGTCAGTTTGCCTTTTCATCTTGCTGTTGGTTTCCTTTGCTGTGCAGAAGCTTCTTAGTTTGATGTAATCCCACTTGTTTATTTTTGCTTTTGATCATATGATTTTTATCCTTCATTTTACTAATATTGGGTGTCACATGTAGTGATTTGAAGATGTTGAACCATCCTTGCCTTCCTAGAATAAGTCCCATGTGATTGTCTTATACGATCTTTTAATGTGCTGTTGAATTCAGAATATTTTGAGGATTTTTGCATTGTGTTCACTGGGAAGTACTGGACTGTAATTTTCTTTTCAAAGTAGAACTTCCAAACTAGACATTTATGTGAGTCCAAACATTTTAGTAATGTTTCTTGAGTCCTCAGACTCTGATGTCAAAAGCCGTGGTCACAACGGTGCAGCCGGAAATGCTCCTGGGTAGGAATGAGAGTCAATTGAAAATTTCGAAACAAATTACTTCACGTCTATGATTTTTCTGTTGTCATCTCAGTTCAGGTTCAAGGTCATACAGGCAATATACTCTTTAGAGAAAGTGTCAGCAAACTTTTTCTCTGAAGGTGGTAAATATTTTAGGTTTTGGTGACCATATTTGATCTCTGTCAAAGAGACCAAATGTTTTTTCTTACACCAGTGTAAAAAATGTAAAATCTATTCTTGTTCCTAGGCTATACAAAAACAGAGCTAGGGCCGTAGTGTGCTAGTCCCCCTGCCTGATAATATCAGTAGGAATGTAATGTACCTTTTTATTTAGTATTTCCATATATTAACATGCTTATACCTTATAGTCATGCAAAATTTTGAAAAAATATATTCTTATTTTTAAAGTACTAATTTTTCTCCTTCATGGTACCTTGGGGAAATCCCTTCCAATCTGAGATTATAACTCTTTTTTTAAAAATATCATTGCTACATAATCCACTATGTGGCTATAACATGCAGCCTTTAGCTGTATATTTTTTTGGGGGGGACTGTACCGGGTCTTAGTTGCAGCATGTGGGATCTTGTTCCCTCACCAGGATGGAACCCGGGTCCCCCAGCATTGGGAGCGTGGAGTCATAGCCACTGGACCACCAGCGAACTCCATTTCATCTTTAGGTGACAAATAGTATAATAACTGAAAGCCTTGCTTTTGAGAAACCAAAGACATCGCTAAACATTCTTGTTTTTAAGCACTGAGATGGGTACTTGTGGACGTGTGGTAGGCCCTGCAGCCAACGCATTGCCCCAGAGCCTGCTGCCACACGGTCGTCAGTGTTGCCCTTTATTCTTTTCCTTTTTTTAAAAGTTGGTGATAGGGTGGGGCTAAGAGTAAGATTTTGTGTGAGAAAAACTACACCATTTCAAAGGTTACTTTCAAAATTAAAAAGACACAGTCCACAAGATTCTTGTGACCTTTGCTTTTCTCACTGGCAAGTGATAACTGAGTGTAACCCTGCCTCTCATATAGCCTTTCAGCTGTGCAGTAAAATTGCCATCACCGGCTTCTTTCCCATAAAAAGTAACTTATATATGCATGCCCTTTCAGTTCTATGACTGAGAATGACTCAGGCTGTGATCTAGTCATTATATGCTTATTGAGCAACTGCTGTTCACTAGGAGTGTTAAATAGGCAGTAAGGGTGAGACAGTGCACACAGCCAAGTTCTCTTCCTTGTGTGTAATACACTCCAGCATTTAGAGACAGGAAAACACAAGTAACTAAGGAAGAATTACCGCATTTGAAGATAATATTCACATTATGAGAAAAAATCCCCTTTTACTGCCTTTTTCCCCTCACCTGGGATACTGAAAGAGAATTAATATTTTGCCGAGTATTAGGAGAGTGCGTGTTATTGTGTCAGCCCTGTTGGACCACTTGTTCTCCGGGAATAAGTATACTTCTCACTAGGATGTGAATGATATGCTGCCTGCTGATAACCTGAGCTTTGGTAACTAACAGACAAGCCATTTCCACCCAGACACACCCATCTTCAGGTCTTCCAGGGCCTCAGATTCCCTGAACATTAAAGTACTTTTCCAGCAAAATGACAAAGTCAGTGTTCATTGAGTTTTGCTTGTTAAGTTGCCTCAAAGGACCATGAAACTTGCCTGTGCAATTCTTTTTTGAGTTAAATTTATTTATTTTTAATTGAAAGATACTTGCTTTACAGTATTGTGTTGGTTTCTGCCAAACATCAACATGAATCAGCCACAGGTATACCTGTGTCCCTTCCCTCTTGACCCTCCCTCCCACCTCCCTTCTCATCCCACCCCTCTAGGTTGTTACAGAGCCCTGGTTTGAGTTTCTTGAGTCATAGAGCAAATTCCCATCTTGCCTGTGCAATTCTGTCACAGTATTTCACGTTTCACCTGCCCCATGGCCCTTGCTAATTCCAAAATATCTTTTAAAAGGAGTTAAAACTGATTATGGCTTACAGTAACATAGGAGAACTCATTATTCTCATGAAAATGAACTCATTAGAGATAGGCCATACAAGACCTCAAGAATCGATTAAAGGTCTCTGTTTACCTTCATCTGCATAGCATTTCACACACAATCTTGTGTGTGGCAAAACACATTTGTCCACTTGAAACTATATTCTTTCCAGTTTGAGACTACCCCCTTCTTTTTTTCCATTGGAATCTCCAGGCAGCCCATGATAATGGTGTGCATGGTTTAACTAGGCCTTTTGAACAGAGCCACCATCTTTGATGTCCAGGTTGCATTGCATAGACCTGATTTTGAGGCATATGCGTAGCCCGAATTCTGTGGATCCTACTTCTATTCCTGGTGTAGCCAAAGGTAAACAATATTCTACGTATTGTCAGAGGTAGTAACAAACTTTCCTCCAGTTTATTGAAGTTTCATGTCATGATCTAAGTGCAGAATCTTGAAATCTCTGAATAAAAGCATTCATTGCGCACATGTCTAAAATCTCTTTATTCTTATAGGAACCAAGAGTCCACATAATATGGAAAGTATCCAAGAAGTGGGATTAAGCTGCTTTTCCCCCAAAGAGCTTTCCACCTGGCAGTCCTGGCAACAAGGTGCAGGCAGGTTAACTTGGTGTCAAGATTCCATGAGAAACTTCCAAGAGAATATTTCTAAGTTGCAAAAACAAGGTGATTCCCCCTGCCAGGTTTGGGCAGGAATACCAATTCAGCTTTCTGAAGATGAGAACTATGTCTTAACTCACATAGGAGACGGTTCCAATGACATAAAAAGTCAAGAATTTCCCTCTTGGCGAGCCCAGCATTCTTGGAGGAAAATGTACCTTACAGAGTCACGTAATTATCAGTGTCGATGTCAGCAAGTTTCCATGGAAAATGATTTCTGTAAATCTGACAGCATCAGTTGGATCTCTCATCACGGTGATAATCTGGGTGTACACAGAACAGGACAAAACTCTAGCTGCCATGACTGTGGAGAAGATGTCATGAAGGTTTCATTGCTTAATCATATTCAAACAGGGCAAAAGCCCTATCCTGGTAATGAGTACAGAAAAGCCTTCAGCGATCACTCCAGCTCTGAAGTTCATCAGCAGTTAGACTTAGAAGGAAAGCCCCGTACATGTAGTCCATGTGAAAAGGACTCTAGTTACAGGTCAGTTCTTCATATTCATCAGAGTATTTGTAGAGGAAATCATTGTGTTTTTGAGAATTCACATCTGCAGTCGCGTCAGAAAAGACACACAAAAGAGAAGCCATTTAAATGTGAATACAGTGAGAGCGTCAATCAGTGCTCCTCTCATAACACATATGAACTTATACCCAGAGGAGAGACGTCTGATAGGTGCAGCATGTTTGAGAAAGGCTTCAGTCATAGCTTAGACCTTAGTAGTATTGTTAGGGTCTACATCGAGGAGGAATCCCATGAATCTGAGGAGAATGGGAATGTCTTTAATGAGAATTCTTGTCTTCAAGCCCATCAGAAAATCCACACTGAAGAGAAACGATGCACAAACGTGGAGTGTGAGAAGGGTTTCACTTGTAACTCAGATCTCAACATTCAGCACAGAGTTCACATGGAAGAGATTCCCTATAATTCTGAGGCATGTGCTAATGGCTTCAGTTTGGCCTCACATTTTCAAGACCTTCAGATAGTCCACACTAGGGAACAACCCTATAAACGTTACACATGTGGTAACAGCTTCAGCCAAAGTTCGTATCTTCAAGGCCATCAGAAAATTCACATTGGAGAGAAACCTTACAAGGTGTGTGGGAATGGCTTCAACTGGAATTCAAAACTTAAAGATAATCAGAGAGTCCACACTGGCGAGAAGCCGTACAAATGCAGTGCGTGTGGTAAAGGCTTCAGTCATAGATCTGTTCTTAATGTTCATCAGAGAGTCCACACAGGAGAGAAACCTTATAAGTGTGAGGAGTGTGATAAGGGTTTCAGTCGGAGTTCATACCTTCAAGCCCATCAGAGAGTCCACACGGGAGAAAAACCATACAAATGTGAGGCATGTGGGAAGGGCTTCAGTCGTAATTCATACCTTCAAGGGCATCAGAGAGTCCACACTGGCGAGAAACCATACAAGTGTGAGGAGTGTGGGAAGGGCTTCAGTCGGAGTTCACACCTTCAAGGCCACCAAAGGGTCCACACGGGAGAAAAGCCATTCAAGTGTGAGGAGTGTGGAAAGGGCTTCAGTTGGAGCTTTAATCTTCAAATTCATCAGAGGGTTCACACAGGCGAGAAACCCTATAAATGTGGAGAATGTGAGAAGGGCTTCAGCAAGGCCTCAACTCTTTTGGCCCATCAGAGGGTCCACACAGGAGAGAAACCCTACCAGTGTGATGAGTGTGGTAAGAGCTTCAGTCAGAGGTCTTACCTTCAGAGCCATCAGAGTGTCCACACCGGAGAGAGACCATACATCTGTGAGGTTTGTGGGAAGGGCTTCAGTCAGAGAGCATATCTTCAAGGCCACCAGAGAGTCCACACCAGAGTGAAGCCATATAAATGTGAGATGTGTGGGAAGGGCTTTAGTCAGAGCTCACGCCTTGAAGCACATCAGAGGGTCCACACTGGAGGGAAACCTTACAAATGTGCGGTGTGCACAAAGGGTTTTAGTGAGAGTTCCCGCCTCCAAGCCCATCAGAGGATCCACACAGAAGGGAGGCCCTATAAATGTGAACAGTGCGGCAAGGGCTTCAGTGGGTTTTCAAGTCTTCAAGCCCATCACAGAGTCCACACTGGGGAAAAACCATACAAATGTGAAGTGTGTGGAAAGGGCTTCAGTCAGAGATCAAACCTCCAGGCTCATCAGAGAGTCCACACAGGAGAGAAACCCTACAAATGTGACGCGTGCGGTAAGGGTTTCCGTTGGAGTTCAGGTCTTCTAATTCATCAAAGAGTCCACAGTGGTGATAAATTCTATACAAGTGAAGAGTATAGTAAGGGTTATCCTTCATCAGAGAATCTGTACAGAAGCGAAGTTCTGTAATGTGGTGTTCCATTTTGTTCTGAAATCTTCAAACATGAGCTGAAATTTTCCACTCACTCGAGTTCTCATAGTAGAAAAATAATTTCTTTCATGAAAATGTAATGTTTCTGCTCAACATCAACATTCACAGTAGTCCACACAGCAGAGACTTATCCAATGAGAGGGGTTCCATATGGAATTTCATGAGAACTTGAATATCAGTCACTGCAAGTGACTTTAATCAGCTCTTGTACTAGGGCTTAGAAAGGCATGAGTATGGTCAGGATTTTAACAGAAGTATTAATGCAATGATGAGCATGCCTAAATTCACGTCCACTGGAATGGAAGCTTATTAAGAGAAGGGGTTTCATACATTGCCAAGTCTCCAACTCAGTGTAGGTGCTCAGTACTTTTTTGCTAAATGACTAAAAGTATGTAAAGGTGTCATGTTTGAAATTTTTATTGAGCTGATTTTCCCAAAAAAATAATTTAAAATGTATTTGGAGGAGGAATCCTGCAAGTCAACTTAATGTAAGCAAATAAGGAAACATAAACATTATTTGAAATGTAGAACATGGGCAGTATCGCAATCTTAAATGACATGAATTTGGTTTAACCCCCCTGGGATTGGTCCTCCCCATTTGTCCCTCGTCAGCAGGGATGGGCTGAATTTCTTAGCATTTGGTCTCTTTCTCTACAGTGTACTATTTGGTTAAGTTTAGCTCTATGTGTGTGTGTACGTGTGTATACCTATGTGCACTTTAAAAGGACAGTACAAACCGATAAAACAGTGTTTCTGGTTAACTTGGCAAAAATGGAATGCTGCATTTTACATAACTGAATTTTTACTCCTGCCCTGTGTGTTAAGACAGTTTTACCATATTTGGAAAGTGTCAGAAATGGTTACTAACAGTAAATACTTTCTTAATAAAATTTCAAATTATAATATTTGGTTTTCTAGCTTCCATATTTCCATTAAAATCCTTTTGATCTGACTGGTTTCTATATAGCCGTCCCATCCCGTCCCATCGCTGTCGTGTCTGACTCTTTGCGACCCCGTGGACTGTAGCCTACCAGGCTTCTCCATCCATGGGATTCTCCAGGCAAGAATACTGGAGTGGGTTACCGTTTCCTTCTCCAGGGGATCTTCCCGACCCAGGGATCAAACCCGTGTCTCCCGCATTGGAGGCAGACGCTTTAACCTCTGAGCCACTAGGGAAGCCCATATAGCCAAAGAGGTCCAATTCAGACCTCTTAAGCAGGATCTGTGACAAATTTGGAGGACTTTAGTTTTGTCAAATTTTATGTCACCATACTTTTCCCACTCCTACAAAGAAAGGAAAAAAAAATTGAAGTATAGTTGATTTACAGTGTTGTGTTAATTACTTCTGTACAGCAAAGTAAATCAATTAAAAATTTCTTTTAGAAAATTCTTTTCCATTGTGGTTTATCGTAGGATATTGAATATAGTTCTCTGTGCTATCCAGTAGGACCTTGTTGCTTATCCATTGTATATATAAATGCTTATATCTGCTAACCCAACCTCCTACTCCATCCCTCTCCCAACCCCTTGGCAACCACCAGTCTGTTCTCTATGTCCATGATTCTCTTTCTGTTTCATAGATATGTTCATTTGTGTCATATTTGAGATTCCACATGTAAGTGATATCATATGGTATTCGTCTTTCTCTTCCTGACTTATTTCATTTAGTGTAATACTTTCTAGTTGCATTCATGTTGTTGCAAATGGCATTATTTCATTCTTTTCTATGGCTGAGTAATATTCCACTATATATGTGCTGTATCTTCTTTATCCATTCATCTGTCAGTGGACATTTAGGTTGTTTTCCATTTCTTGGTTGTTGTGAATGGTGCTGCTATGAACATAGGAGTGCATATATCTCTCTGAATTATAGTTTTGTCCAGATGTATGGCCAGGAGTGGGATTGGTGGGTAATTTTATTTTTAGTAAGGAAAGGAAAAATATTGAATTTTTCTAGACATTTTTTCAAATGTATTGATTATGAGGATAAGCTTTCCTTTTACTTGCTAATCTATATCTTCAAGAACAATGCATTTTATTGGAGGAAGTGAAAAAATACAAATTTGTCAGAGTTGTACAACATGTATCAAAATGTAAAGTGTACATTTTTGTTGTTGTTCAGTTTCTAAGTCATGTCCAACTCTCTGCGACCCCATAGACTGCAGCCAGTCTCCTCTTTCCTCCACTATCTCCCAGAGTTTGTTCAAATTCATGTCCATTGAGTTGGTGATGCTAACTATCTCATCTTCTGCTGTCCCCTTCTCCCTTTGCTTTCGGTTTTTCCCAGCATTAGGATCTTTTCCAGAGGATTGACTTCACATTAGGTGGCCAAAGTATTGGAGCTTCAGCAGCAGTCCTTCCAATGAATATTCAGGGTTGATTTCTTTTAGGATTGACTGGTTTGATTTCCCTGCAATCCAAAGTACTCTCAAGAGTCTTCTCCAGCACTGCAGTTTGAAAGCATCAATTCTTCAGTGCAGAGCCTTGTTTGGCAACACACTGCAGTACTGTGCACACACACACAGCCTTCTTTATGGTCCAGCTCTCACATCTGTACATGACTCTTGGGAAAATCATAACTTTGACTGGATGGACCTTTGTCAGCAAAATGATCTCTCTGGTTTTTAATATGCTGTCTAGGTTTATCATAGCTTTCCTTCCAAGGAGCAAGTGTCTTTTAATTTCATGGCTACAGTCACCATCTGCAGTGATTTTGGAACCCCCCAAAATAAAGTCTCTCACTGTTTCCATTGCTTCTCCACCTATTTGTCATAAAGTGATGGGACCAGATGCCATGATCTTAGTTTTTTTAATGTTGAATTTCAAGTCAGCTCTTTTACTCTCCTCTTTCACCCTCATCAAGAGACTCTTTAGTTCCTCTTCACTTTCTGTCATTAGAGTGGTATCATCTACATATCTGAGGTTGCTGATACTTCTGGCAATCTTTATTCCAGCTTGTGATTCATCCAGCCTGGCATTTCGCATTATGTACTCTGCATATAAGTTAAATAAGCAGGGTGACAGTATGTAGTCTATCGTCCTCCTTTCCCAATTATGAAACAGTCATTACCTGGAAATCATAGAATAATAGTTTATGATAAAGTGGTTTTAAACAGGCTGTGTACATAAGGGTAATTATTAAAACTGCAAGTTAATAAAGATAAATTTCTCAATGTTCCTATAATATGGTGCTATGGGAAGTATAGGATCAATGTAAAATGACAGAGAAAGCTCATGCATATTGTTTAGTAAAAAATGCAGATTGTACCTTCATAATATCCAGTTACCTTTGGTCTGTATACATGTATGTTCAAATACATGCTTAACAGATAATCTATGAAAGATTACTCTCTATAATGTATACAGTGGTTTTCTGTGGCAAGCAGAATTTTAGTTTAGTCTTTTTTGTACTTTATAAAATTCACAGTTAACATTTTACCAAAGTAATAAAGTACTGAGACATTGTCCCTTATAGTTCAGAACTCATAATGTGACTGCTCTATTTCTTTAGATGGCATTATAGCCAAAATTAAAGAACAAAACTCCCGAAGGTAATGTTCAGAGGTCTGTAGAGGATACAGATTAGGCGTCAGCAACTTTAACTTCCTGTAAAATTTCTTTAGGTCTCAAAGCCCATGCAGCCTTAAATAACCTGGTACGATTCAGACATAGTATAAATTGTTGCTCCATAGTTTTTCTATCACATATCAACCTGTTAGGTGAATGGGGTGACCAAGGCACAGGCTTAACCTGGCTTCCAAGGTGCTAGTTCAAGTTTCAAGTTTCACGGTATCATCAGAAATTCAGGGCTTTAATGTGTTTAGTACTCTCACTTGCAAGGAAGATCATGAGAGCTCATGGTGGTTTTTTCACTCAGGATGCTTTTAGTTGTAGCTTAACAAACTTAACCTACAGAGTTGCTTAAACCAAAAATGTTTCTCAGTTCATTTAAGTGAAAAGATAACTGGTAAGGTAAGACTTGGGTCTGGGTCACTCAAAAGGGCTTTATGTTGCTCTTCTTTAATTCTCTTTCCTCTGGCCCTTAGTTCCCTCACAAAGAGGCGGTATCACCTGCTTTTTTTGTTCATAGCCCAGAGAAGAGTTTGTCTCGTTATTGTTATGTAGCCCTAGCTCCCCAAAACATATAAAGTCTCTGATCGCTGCAATCCCCACTCAAGAGTAAGACTAAACTAACTCAATAAACAGACTAGCTTTCTGCTAGTGACAAGCAATAGCAGACTTTGTAAGAAGAAGGAGAAGAATGTGGATGGAGAATCCTTCTGTGGCACAGGTGCACAGGGATAGCCAGAAGCTGAAGGTGGACAAGGAACATTGAGGAAAATCCTCCAGCACCCATCCTAAAACAAGGTAACGTTAGAAAATTTTGAAGCAGTATATGGAAGGTCACTATTGTAAAAACAGAATCCAATTTCAACTTAATTCTCAGTGAGACTGATTCAACATCCCACTCTAGCATCCCAGCAAAACAGGTGTGCCCAGTTCCAGCAAAAATACTATTTACTTAAGTCTCTGCTGTTTGATGCATGGTACCTGGCATTCGGAGAAGGCAATGGCAGTACTCTTGCCTAGAAAATCCCATGGATGGAGGAGCCTGGTAGGCTGCAGTCCGTGGGGTCGCTAAGGGTCGACACGACTGAGCGACTTCACTTTTCACTTTCACACATTGGAGAAGGAAATGGCAACCCACTCCAGTGTTCTTGCCTGGAGAATCCCAGGGACGGGGGAGCCTGGTGGGCTTCCGTCTATGGGGTCACACAGTTGGACACGACTGAAGTGACTTAGCAGCAGTAGCGGTAGCAGCACCTGGCATTCAATCAAGAATTACAAGATTTTTTTTTAAAAAAAGAACATACAACCCTCTGCTAAGAAACAGCAGACCAATCAGAACTTCACTTAAGAGATGACCATACTTTAGAAATACCAGATAAAGAATTTTATATATTTCTGGTTGATGTGTTAAATGTTTTCATGAAAGGGGCAGACAGTGTATATGAACAGATGGGGGAATTTCAGTGGAAATTAATAAGTAATCAAATGGGAAATGCTAGTAAAGAAGTGTTATAACAAGGGATGATTTTGAAGAACATGTAAGTAGGCTAGAAACAGCTGAGAAAAATGTCAAGAAACTTGAATAAAGGCCAATCAAAATCACCCAAACTGAAACAAAAAAAAAAAAGTGAAGAAAACAGAATAAAGTATCCAAGAACTGTGGGAAAACTTTTTTGTGGTTTAATTTATGTGTAATTGGAAACCCAGGGGGAAAGGAGGGAGAGAATGAGAAGAAAAATATTTTAAGAGATAGCGGTTGAGAATTTTTTCTTAAATAATGAAAGACTTTACCCAATCCAAGAACTCTACAATACACAAGAATTTAAAAACAAACAAACCCCTAAAAGTAGGTGCATTATTGCTAGTGTTCATATTGAAAATGAACAATGCAGAGGAAATACTGACAGAAAAAAGCCACAATGCATACAAAGAACAGAGATGAGGAAAAGAGGAGACTTCATCAAAAACCATGCATGCCCAAAGACAGCGGAGTAACATCTTTAACATTCTGAAACAAAATGCTGTGAATCAAATATTCCAAGTCTGATTTAAAAAATCCTCCAGAGAAGTGTACCAAATAAAGACATTTTCATATGGAATATACTGCTAGCATATCTACACTGCAAGAAGTGAAAAAGGAATTTTCTATAGGCTGGAAGAATATCATACCAGAATTAGACTTGATTCTACCAGAAGAAATAAGTTTGAAGAAGACTTTAAAAGGAAGTAAAAACAATTTTTCTTATTTCTAAATACTAGAAAATATGATTCACTAAGACATAGCAAGATTTTGAGAGTTAATAGTATAAAAGTAAAACTTACTATAACAATACCACAAAACAGGACAGAAAGAAATTGGAAATAGCTGTTGTACCGTATGAATTGGCATAATATTAGAAGGTAGACTGAAAAATTATACATGCATATTATTATAATAAGAGATAAGTAGGTTAAGGTGGAGAAGGCAATGGCAACCCACTCCAGTATTCTTGCCTGGAAAATCCCATGGGTGGAGGAGCCTGGTAGGCTGCAGTCCATGGGGTTGCTAAGAGTCAGACACGACTGAGCGACTTCGCTTTCACTTTTCAATTCCATGCACTGGAGAAGGAAATGACAACACACTCCAGTGTTCTTGCCTGGAGAATCTCAGCGATGGGGGAGCCTTGTGGGCTGCGTCTATGAGGTCGCACAGAGTCGGATACGACTGAAGTGACTTAGCAGCAGCAGGTTAAAAGACTAAGATGGAAAAAGTTATGCTGTGCTAAAACTAATCAAAAGAAATCTGGACTAGCTATGTTAATATCAACAAAGAATTTGTACAAAGGATATTACTAGGGATACTTCAAGAAGACATGCAATGCTAAATGTGTATGCCTCTAGCAACAGAGTTTCATGAAGCAAAACCTGATAAGAAGCCACAGTATAGTTGGAGACCTCAGTAGTTATCTTGGTAATGGATAGAAACAAAGTGAGAGAACGTCAATAAAGACACAGAGGACTTGAACAGCACTACTTTTTACACAACTTGACTTAATTAGCAGTTAGAGGACACTTCATCCAACAGTGATCAAACACACATTCCTTTCAAGTGCATTTGGAGCATTCACCAAGATAAATTCTATGCTGGGCCATAAAATAAGACATGCCTCATTTTTAAAAAGTAAAACTATACATTCTCTAACCCAAATGGAATTAAACTGTGTTAAGCTAGTGATACCTGTTGCCTCCCACAAGGAGCATCAGTCCCTGAGTGTCCACCCACTGCACGGTTTGTCAGTGTTGAGGTCTCCATGAATGTTAGGAATCCATTTATGAAAACATTAGGAGCACTTTTGTTCCCCAAAATTTGACAGTTTAAGCAAAATGTACAGGATCCTTGAAAGACACAAATTACTTATAGACACACAAGAAGTGGACAAACAGGAATAGTCCTTTTTTGCCTAAAGAAGTTGAATTTACAGATTAAAAACGTAACAAAGACCATCTAGGGGCAGATGGCTTTACTGGCAAATTTTAGCCAACATATAAGGGAAAAAATGACACTAATTCTACCCAAAAATCTTCAAAAAAATTAGAAGTGAAACATTTCTAAGTGATTTTATGGTGAAACTAGGGTTATACTGATAAGTAAATTCAACAGTCACATTATAAGAATGGAAAATTATTGATTAGTATCCTTCATGAACGTAGACACAGAATCCTCAACAAGATATTGCGATGTTCAACAATTAATAAAAAAGGACAATGCATCATGACAAAGTTATGTAGCTTCTGGAAATTCAGATTGTTTCAGTATATAGAAATTGGTCTGTCTAGTTCATTATATCCACAGAAAACAAGAGATGTAGGAAAAGCATTTAAACATCCATTCATGACTCAGAAGAAAAAGAAAAAACTAAGAATATAAGGGAAACTTCATTGAATTGATAAAGGATGTTGGCAGAATACTGATAATATTGATTTTTTGTCTTTTCTCATGGTATAGTTGATTTACAACATTGGACAACATCATTTTAAAAATATTTATCTGTTTGGCTGGGCTGGGTCTTAGCTGTGGCACACAGGATCTTTGTTGCAATGTTTGTACTCTTAGTTGCAGCATGCATGTGGGATCTAGTTCCCTGACCAGGGATTGAACCTGAGCCTCCTGCATTGGGCATGAGAAGTCTTAGCCATTGAAAAGTCAGGGAAGGCCCTGGATTGCATTATTTTTAATGGTGAATGAGTGAAGCTTTCAGTGAAAAAAGTGGCTTTAAAAAAGTGAAGAAACTGGCTTAAAACTCAACATTCAAAAAACTAAGATCATGGCATCTGGTCCCATCACTTCATGGCAAATAGATGGAGAAGCAATGGAAACAGTGACAGACTTAATTTCCTTGGACTCCAGAATTACTCCAGATGGTGACTGCAGCCATGAATAAAAGATGCTTCCTCGGAAGAAAAGCTATGGCCAACCTAGACAACATATTAAAAAGCAGAGACATTACTTTGCCAACAAAGGCCCATCTAGTCAAAGCTATGATTTTTATGATTTTCCCAGTAGTCATGTATGGATGTGAGAGCTGGACCATAAAGAAAGCTTTATGGTCATAAAGGGCACGAAAGAATTGATGCTTCTGAACTGTGGTGTTGGAGAAGACTCTTGAGAGTCCCTTGGACTGCAAGGAGATCAAACCAGTCAATCCTAAAGGAAATCAACCCTGAATATTCATTGGAAGGACTGTTGCTGAAGCTCCAATACTTTGGCCACCTGATGAGAAGAACTGACTCCTTAGAAAAGACCCTGATGCTGGGAAAGATTGAAGGCAGGAGGAGAAGGGGACGACAGAGGATGAGATGGTTGGATGGCATCCTGGACTCTATGGAAATGAGTTTTGAGCAGGCTCTGGGAGTTGGTGATGGGAGAGGGAAGCCTAGTGTGATGCAGTTCATGGGGTCACAAAGAGCTGGACATGACTGAGCGACTGAACTGACTGAAGTTTTCACCCAAAGTTTGGAAAGAAGTGAAAGATTTCTACTTTCACCACCCATGTCAACACTATATAGGAACTAAAAGCCAGTGCACTAAAGTGAGAAAAAGAAAAGATACACAGATAGAAAAGGAAGAAATAAAACTCTGATTTCAGAAGACAAAAATTCTCTATGTAGAAAAGTCCTAAGAATCAACAGAAAAACTAGTAGAAGTAGTGAGTTTAGCAAAATCACAGGTCAATATACAAAAAGACACAAAATCAGAACTTCCTTGGTGGTCCAGTAGTTAAGACTCCTTGCTTGCACTGCAGGGGGCTTGGGTTCAAAACTTGGGCGGAGGACTAACATCTGTTGACAAAAAACAAAATATAAAATCACTATACTTGAACTATTGGAAACTGAAATTAAGAAAGAAAAAAGCACGGACTTCGCTGATCATCTGGTTAAGAATCTGCCTTCCAAGGTAGAAAACACAGAGTCGATCCCTGGTGGGGGTACTAAGATCTCACATGCTGCATGGCAACTAAGCTTGCCTGGCACAACTGCTGAGCCCATGGGCTCTGAAGCCCACCAGCCACAACTAGAGAGAAGCCCATGTGCTGCAATGAAAGATCCCTCATACTACAACTAAGAGACTGGCACACCCAAAAAGGCATTACCAGTTATGGGCTTCCTAGGTGGCACTAGTGGTAAAGAATCTGGCTGCGAATGCAGGGCATGCCAAGAGATGCGATTTGATCCCTGGGTGAGGAAGACCCCCCCTAGAGTAGGAAATGGCAATCTGCTCCTGTATTCTTGCCTGGGAAATCCCATGGACAGAGGAGCCTGGTGGACTACGGTCCGTGGGCCACAGAGAGTCGGGTATCGCTGATCGATTAAGCACACAGCATAGTACCAACTACAGTAGTGCCAAATATATAATTTGGTGGTTGGGATGGGGGTGTGTGTGAGATCTCTATGCTGCACAGTAAAATTACTGAGGAAAGAATTAAAAGACTACTCAAACAAAGAGCTTGTTCCATAGACTGGAAGAGTCAGTATTGGTAAGCCATTTACCCTAAACTGATCTGTAAGTGCAACATGAACGTGAGCATGAAAGTCGCTCAGTTGTGTCCGACTTGCAACCCCATGGACTACACAGTCCATGAAATTCTCCAGGCCAGAATACTGGAGTGGGTAGCCTTTCCCTTCTCCAGGGGATCTTCCCAACCCAGGAATCGAACCTCCCACGTTGCAGGCAGGTTCTTTACCAGCTGAGCCACAAGGGAAGCCCATGGTCCTGCCCAATATCCCAGCAGGAGTTGTTGCAGAAATTGATAAGCTATTTTAAAAATCTATGCAAAAAGCAAGGAAACAAGAATAGCCTTAAAAATATAAAAAATGAAGAACAATGTTTGAAGACTCATAATATCTGATCTCAAGACTTACCGTAAAGTTACAGTTACTGTAAATCGAGACAGTGTGTAAATTGATAAACATATAGAACAGTAGGATGTTAAATAGAGTCCAAAAATAGACCCACATATGTGGTCAATTGATATTTTTAAAAACATGCCAAGGAAATTCAATGAAAGAAATAGTATTTCATTGAAGTGTGCAGGAATAATTAAACATCTATGTGCAAAAGAGTGAATCTCAACCTATACACCATGCCATATAAAACGTTTACTCAAAATGGATCTTCAATCAAACATTTAATCCTGAATAATAAAAAGTTCTTGAAGAAACTGGACAGTTTTTTCTATCACCTGTCAGCCTGAATAGGAAAGGAGTTTTAGTTTGATCCATACAAGAAAATTTGATAAGTTGGTCTTCATCAAAATTTTAAACCTCAGCTTTTCAAAAGACATTTTTAAAAATACAAAGAGAAGCTACAGACTGGGAGAAAATATTTGTGAAACATAACATTAAAAAAGGACTTGTGTTCAACACCAAGAAAATAACCCATTAAAGTATATAAGCAAAAGTTTTGAACAGACACTTCACCAAAGAATATATATGACTGAATTAAGGACATGATATTAGAATCAACGTCACTATCATCAAGGGAATTCAAGTTAAAACCCCAGTGAGATGGAACTACACACTTCCTAGAATGAAATATTTTTCTAGTGAAAAAAAAAGTGAACAATACAAAGATGCAGGAGGGTCACAAGACTTATGCAAAAATCAAGCATTAAATGAACATGTTTTGATATTGATTAAAAAGACAAGTGTAAAACACTTGAAAGAATTTGGAACTTCAAATAAGGATAGAGTAAATTAACATTAAGGAGACTTAATTTTGTTCAGTGTGATACTGGTACTACATGAGTATGTGCATGAGTGCATGTTCAGTTGTGTCCCACTCTTTGCAACCCCATGGACTGTAGTCCTCCAGGCTATTTCCCAGGCAAGAATACTAGAGCAGGTTGCTGTTTCCTGCTCCAGGGGCACTTCCCGACCCAGGGATTGAACCCGTGTCTCCAGCTTCTCCTGTAGACAGATTATTTACCACTGAGCCACCTAGGAAGGAAAGTTATGACCAACCTAGATAGCATATTAAAAAGCAGAGACAGTGCTCGCTTCGGCAGCACATATACTAAAATTGGAACGATACAGAGAAGATTAGCATGGCCCCTGCGCAAGGATGACACACAAATTCGTGAAGCGTTCCATATTTTTTAAATGACCCAATCAAAAAATGGGCCAAAGAACTAAACAGACATTTCTCCAAAGAAGACATAAACATGGCTAACAAACACATGAAAAAATGCTCAACATCCCTCATAATCAGAGAGATGCAAATCAAAACCACAATGAGATACCATTTCACACCAGTCAGAATGGCTGCTATCCAAAAGTCTACATGCAGTAAATGCTGGAGAGGATGTGGAGAGAAAGGAACCCTCTTACACTGCTGGTGGGAATGCAAACTAGTACAGCCACTATGGAGAACAGTGTGGAGATTCCTCAAAAAACTGGAAATAGAACTGCCATATGATCCAGCAATCGCACTCCTGGGCATACACACCGAGGAAACCAGAATTGTAAGAGACACGTGTACTCCAGTGTTCATTGCAGCACTGTTTATAATAGCCAGGACATGGAAGCAACCTAGATGTCCATCTGCAGACGAATGGATAAGAAAGCTTTGGTACATATACACAATGGAGTATTATTCAGCCATTAAAAAGAATACATTTGAATCAGTTCTAATGAGGTGGATGAAACTGGAGCCTATTATACAGAGTGAAGTAAGCCAGAAAGAAAAACACCAATACAGTATACTAACGCATATATATGGAATTTAGAAAGATGCAAATGATAACCCTGTATACGAGACAGCAAAAGAGACACAGATGTATAGAACAGTCTTTGGGACTCTGTGGGAGAGGGTGAGGGTGGGATGATTTGGGAGAATGGAATTGAAACACGTATGTTGTCATATGTGAAATGAATCACTAGTTCAGGGTTGATGCATGTTATAGGATGCTCAGGGCTGGCATGCGGGGATGACCCAGAGGGAGGATAAAGGGAGGAGGGAGGTGGGAGGGGGGTTCAGGAGGGGGAACTTACGTAAACCCGGGGCGAATTCATGTCAATGTATGGCAAAACCAACCAATATAATATTGTAAAATAATTTGCCTCCAATAAAAAATAAATTACCAAAAAATAAATAAATAAAAAGCAGAGACATTACTTTGCCAACAAAGGTCCGTCTAGTCAAGGCTATGGTTTTTCCAGGGGTCATGTATGGATGTGAGAGTTGGACTGTGAAGAAAGCTGAGCGCAGAGGAATTGATGCTTTTGAACTGTGGTGTTGGAGAAGACTCTTGCAAGTCCCTTGGACTGCAAGGAGATCCAACCAGTCCATTCTAAAGGAGATCAATCCTGGGTGTTCATTGGAAGGACTGATGCTGAGGCTGAAACTCCAATACTTTCGCCACTTCATGTGAAGAGTTGACTCATTGGAAAAGACCCTGATGCTGGGAGGGATTGGGGGAAGGAGGGGAAGGGGACGACAGAGGATGAAATGGCTGGATGGCATCACCAACTCGATGCACATGAGTTTGGGTGAATTCTAGGAGTTGGCGATAGACAGGAAGACCTGGTGTGCTGCGATTCATGGGGTCACAAAGAGTCAGACATGACTGAGCGACTGAACTGAACTGAACTGAGTCACCTAGATTGTGGTTATGCAAATAAATGTCCTTAGGTTTTTGAGAAATATATGAAAATATTTTAGGAAGAAGTGACAAAATGTCATGGATTTGTACTTATTTCAGTTGTAAAAAATGGAAGGAAAAAAGTTAGATGAAGCATGTGGGGAAGCATGTCGATAATGTTTTATTTGTAAGATGCATTTATGCACATTTAACTTTTTTCTCCAGTGTTTTTTTAAGTTTTCACTATAGATTATTTCATTGTTATGCCATTGAGAAGTAGACAGGACAGCCTTTTTGGATTTTGTGGGATATTTCCGTTTTGGTGGTAATCAGTTTTGTTGTTCTATAGTTTTTCTAGACTTGAGCCCTATTTCACAGGATAAATCATGGCCTCTCTGATTTCAACTGGCTTGTGGAATAATAAGGAATATCATTAATTTATTGGATTTACTGTGGCAAGAGCAGGTTAGTAGTAGATGTGATATCTCAAGATAAAGAAGAAATATTCTCAAGATTTTATATAGGATTTACCCTTTTAAATATTGCAGTGTTTACTCCAGTTGCCTGCCAGTGTAGCTTTCATTCACTTTTAAAGTGAGAAATTAAGACTAAGGAAATGCTGAAAGTTTTAAATACTTCTGCATTATGACCTGATGAACATTTGCCTTTTTGTGATTTCTTAGTACTTGTGATGGTTGGATGGCATCACCAACTCGATGGACATGTGTTTGAACAAGCTCAGGGAGCTGGTGATGGACAGGGAAGCCTGGCATGCTGCAGTCCACGGGGTCGCAAGGAGTCGGCATGACAGTGACTGAACTTAACCGAATACTGCTGAATGAACAGTCTACACCATCTGACACTGGTAGGAGTTTCAGATGCATCCAGGTATACATGGAACAAAGAAGGCCCGAGGTAAGACTGAGATCTTGTGTCCCTTAAATTTTTCAGTGCAGTTCAGGCCAATCCTCTTTCAAGATCTCTATTTTGAACTCACACGTTGCTCACATTCTTTAACAATTTTTATTTTCTTTCCATAGTTCAAGCTTCACTTTTCTCTCCTATACAAGGTATTTCCTTGACAATAGCTTATTAGTATAGTTACATGAAAAAAGAGGGGGAGTGATAAAAGGGAAAACTGGGCTCAGTCGGCGGCACAGAATTCATCCAAATTGAACCCACTTATTCATAACATCCAAGGGCTTCATGACAGTAAGCACTACCTTGCAGTCACTCTAGAAACTGGAAAAAAAAAACTTCTGGCCAGGCAGGATGTCAGTGGTGCTCTGTCCGCTAGAGCTCTTTTTTTTTTTTTTGGCGCCATTTGGGCTCCAGAACCATGTCTATCGAATATTTTCCCCTTTAGGACTCTGGGAAATTTAATCCAGATACTTAGGGTAGTATTCTACGTTTCCGTCCTAGAAAACTGGGCTGTAGTCTTCGTTGCCCTAGGTCACCGTAGAAAGTGTTGTCCAGGCGCTCCCCTTAGCCACGAGCACTTGACAGGACCATGACAGCGGTCTCCCGCGGCATTCTGGGAAGCACCTCTCGAGTTCAGAATACTCTCAGGCACTTCTGCCCAGAGGGCCAGGGCAGTGGATGTTGTCTCCTCCCGCATTCTGGGAAGTGTAGTCCTGGAACTCCGTGGTGTCCCAAGCACTTCTGTTCCCAAAGAGCCGTGATGGGGAATTCTGGGAAACATTGATCTAGGTACCTGGTAGTTGCAGGCACTTCCGGCCCAGGCGGAAGAGGTTGTGACTAACTCTTCCTTAGTGGTTGTCAGTTTCGCTTCCGACAACTTTTCCGAACTTAAGAGTTGCTTTGCAAGCTGCAGCAACCCGGTTGTGGATTTAAGGAGGAAAGAGGATGTTTGAGGTGTAAGGTCGACATTTTTAGTTCAATTAGACAGAGTCGGCTAGAGTTTCTGAGATATCCTCACCCGGAGTTGGGCACGGGGCCTGGGTTGCAGTCCCTTCCATGCTCAGGTCTCCCAGCTCTCCTCCCCCATCTGTCGGCCATTTTCTAGCAGTGTAATATTGGGCAAATTTTATAATCTATGCCTCTGTTTGCACATCTGTAAAATGGATTAATAGCAATTCTTTCCTAATAGCGTTGGAAGCCCCTCTGTGGTTCATTTGGGCCATGGTGATATTTCACAAACTCCTTTCCTTCCCCAGCCCTGACTTCATAAGAAGGACTTGCACCGACATGAAGGGAGTGGCCACTTCGTTGCAATACTTTGGCCACTTGAATCGAAGAACTGACTCATTTGAAAAGACCCTGATGCTGGGAAAGATTGAAGGCAGTAGGAGAAGGGGACAACAGAGGATGAGATGGTTGGATGGCATCACCAACTCGATGGACATGAGTTTGAGCAAGCTCTGCGAATTGGTGATGGACAGGGAAGCCTGGCATGCTGCAGTCCATGGAGTTGCAAAGAGTCGGACTGGACTGAACTGAACTGGAGGGAGTGACTGACCCCTTTGGTCCTGGCCCAGGGCCGCATGTGAGTAGGACTTGGCATTCTTCTCCTGTAAAGATACTCACACTATTTATTTGGTCGTGAGGGATGCCAGTAGTTACACCTTAGTTGTTAAGTTCCAGTCTAAAGGCTTTACACAAATTACATTTAGGGTAACCCAATGAAAAGTGTTATTTACTGTTTAGGAATAGTAATACTTTTTAAAAATTACTTTAAAACTTTTATTAATCATTTTTAAAATAAACCAATAACAGAACTAGCTTTTATGAGAAAACTGTATTTCCAAAAACAAATTTAACAGGAAGAATAGCAATGTTTTACATTTTTGCAAATCTCTTTATTTTTTATGAGAAAAATAGCTGGATTTTCATATCTTCTGTTACCTGTGGTGGTATATTATTTTGGTTGAAGTAATGATGAAAACCCAGCCCCACAGTTATAATTAAGAAAGAAAAGATTAATAGACTTTTCAGGTAATGTTCACCTTTGATACTGCACCCAAGTTCCGTATGTGATGGTTTCTTAAGGTTATTGCAGTGTACCACCTGAAACCATCTCAGAGTACCTTCTTACTCTATTCCATTAAAATTCTTCAGTTTGTCCTGTACTTTTTTGAGTCTTTTATCTATTCGTGGTTTTGTGAAATTATGCATCCCTCGTTTGGAAAATACTAAATGACTGAGTTTTGTAGGTCTTTCAAATACCTTGATTTCACAATACCTTTAAAAATCACATTTGTCAATACCATCACCCATCTCATCAGAAAAGTTCTATCTTTAAAGACCTGAAGTGTTTAAGCACTGGGAACCTGTCAAGCTCCTAGTGATAAAAATTTTCCAAAATTCTGATACTTTTTTTTTTCTTTTTCTTTTGGACACAATGCATGGCATGTGGGATTACCAGGGATTGAACCATGCACCCTACAGTGGAAGTGTGGTGTCTTACCCACTGGATCATCAGGGAAGTCCCTTATAGTTTCTTGAAAGCGTAAGTTTTGTCATTGGCAACAGATGCTGACAGTAACTTTCTTTGAAGTGACAGTGCTTACTTCCAAAAGTTCTGCCAAATACCTAGATGTAACCAACTGTAGTTTCTCAGTTGTTCTTTCAAGAAAAGGGTGTTGTCCGTAAACAAATGCCTAATTTACCTGAGTTTCCAGGTAAAATTAATAACTTTCACTGTTTCATCAAGTACATTCTTAAGCAAAACTATCACTGTTTTTTTCTGTGAGTAAATGGCAATTAAGAATACAATAACTGGGACCTGGTGGTCCACTAGGTAGGCCTCCGTGCTTTCACTGCTGAGCTTAGATTCAGTCCCTGGTTGGGGAACTAACATCCTGCAAGCCATGCAGCAGAGTTTAAAAAGAAAAGAATATAGTAACTGCTTACATATTTGGTACCACTGTTTTATGACCAAGGGGCTAGAAACTTTAACCAACATTCTTATCTATCCATTCTAAATGTAATAGTATGCATCTACCAGCCCCAAACTCCCAGTCCATCCCCCTCCCACTGCCCAGCCTCAGCCCAGGAACCACAAATCTGTCCTATGAGTCTGTGTTTCGTAGATAGGTTCATATGTGCCATAGTTTAGACTCCACAGGTAAGTGATATCATATGGTATTTGTCTTTCTCTTTCTGACTTACTTAGTATGATCTCTAATTGCATCCATGTTGTTGCATAAGACATTATTTTTTTATGGCTGAGTAGTATTCCACTGTATATATACATGTATTATATCAGCTTTATCCATTGATCTGTTGATAGGCATTTGTTTCTGTTTTGGCTGTTGTGAATAGTGTTGCTATGAACATAGGGGTGTATGTATCTTTTTTTAATTATAGTTCTGTCTGGGTATATGTCCAGAAGTGGAGTTGCTGGATCATATGGTAAGTCGACATTCTTTCTAAGGAACCTCCATACTGTTTTTCATAGTGGCTGCACCAACTTACCGGAGAAGGCAATGGCAAGCCACTCCAGTACTATTGCCTAGAAAATCCCATGGATGGAGGAGCCTGGTAGGCTGCAGTCCATGGGGTCGCTAAGGGTCGGACACGACTGAGCGCCTTCACTTTCACTTTTCACTTTCACACATTGGAGAAGGACATGGCAACCCACGCCAGTGTTCTTGCCTGGAGAATCCCAGGGATGGGGGAGCCTGGTGGGCTTCTGTCTATGGGGTCACACAGAGTCGGACACGACTGAAGTGACTTAGCAGCAGCAGCAGCAGCAGCACCAACTTACATTCCCACCAAAAGTGTAGGAGGATTCCCTTTTCTCCACACCCTCTCCAGCATTCGTTATTTGTAGACTTTTTAATGATGGCCATTCTGACCAGCACGAGGTGGTAACTCATTGTAGTTTTGATTTGCATTTCTCTAATAATTAGTGATGTTGAGCATATTTTTCACATGCCTGTTGGCCATCTGTATTTCTCTTCTGGAGAAATATCTCTTTAGGTCTGCTCATTTTTCAATTGGTTGTTTTGTTTGCTATCGAGTTGTAGACATATAATTATTGATAATACTTTCATGATCTAAGACACGTTTCTTTAGAAACAAACCAGCACTAAATGTGTGGCTCCTGTATGTATCACATGGTGACTTTAATCATAATGATGATAATTATTAGCAGCTATGAAGCACTTATTAATAGGCAGAGACTCTAACGCTTTGCACGTATCAGCTTGCATTATCCTCTTATGACCCATCCATTACAGGTGAGGGAATAGAGGCACAGAGAGGTTCCTTGGACAATGGCTTGTAGTGAGGGTCACACAGCCAGGAAATGGCAGAGCCAGGAGTAAGTCTCAGCAGCCTGGTTGTATTGCCGGGCAGCAGCCTGGTTGTATTGCCGGGCTCTTGACCAGCACATTCAGCTTTCATCAGGATGTGAAGAAGACACACATGCTGACAAAGCAAGAGACTTTCTTGGGAAGGGGCACCCAGGTGGAGAGTAGGCAGCTAAGGGAACCCAGGAGGACTGCACTGCCGCATGGCTCTCAGCCTCGGGTTTTATAGTAATTGGGTTAGTTTCCAGGTTGTCTCTGGCCAATCATTCCGACTCAGGATCCTTCCTGGTGGTGCTCACATCACTCAGCCAAGATGGATTCCAACCAGAAGGATTCTGGGAGGTAGGTAGGACATGTGGACTGGAGTCTTCTCTCTCCTCTTGACCTTTCTCGAAGTCTTCTGATTGGTGGCAGCTTGTTAGTTCTGCACTCCTTACCAGGACCTCCTGTTTAAGATAACTCATGCAAGTGGTTACTCTGATACCTGGCCAGGGTGGGTGGTTTCAGTCAATGGTTCCCCTAACAATACCAACCCCCAGCTGGTTGGTGTCCCCTACCTTCCCTCCTACAATTTACTGTTTATATTAACATAACTAGTAAGTTTTATTGGCATGCCTTTATTATTCCAAAAGATTCCTGCCCAAGTAAATGGCTTGCTGCTGCTGCTAAGTTGCTTCAGTCGTGTCCGATTCTGTGCGACCCCACAGATGGAAGCCCACCAGGCTCCCCTGTCCCTGGGATTCTCCAGGCAAGAACAGTGGGGTGGGTTGCCATTTCCTTCTCCCAAATGGCTTGAGTTTTAGAGAAACTTCCACAAGCACCCATCAGCTCTTCCATCTCGTTTAAAGAGGGCATCAACAATTTCAGCTGTAGTTTCCTCACCTTACAAAAATCGTTGCTGCTCCCACCAGTCCTGGACTACAGCATCATGACTGTCAAGCAATCCCATTCCTCTTTTGCATTGAAAAACCCTCCTTAAATAGAACTTCCAATTATCAGTAAATTTCAACCTTGTCTTCCAGGCTCTGTGCACACTGTCAAGGTGCTGAAGCTCTGTGGAGGTGTTCTCCCTTACCGCGGTAAGCAATCAACTACGTTTTTGTCTCATTAACAAATTTTGTTGCTGATATTTGGGGAGCCAGAATTCGAAGCAAGTGAGAAATCCAGTGTTCCATAAGTTCTGTGTTAGGCAGCCCAGCCTAGGTTACTTTTATATTTCCCATTTCTTAGTCTACCTTTTGTCTTCCCTAAAAAAAAAAAAGTTTTTAAATTTATTTTGGTAGCCCAAGCCTCGCTTTTCTCTTATACTGCCGTATTTTTTAAAAATTCGCATTTACAGTTACTCAAAAATCTACCTGCTTGCATTATTTTCTCATGAGTTTTAAGAACTGAATAAAACAGAAAGGAATTTGACAGGTCCAGCACACAGAGTCGGACACGACTGAAGTGACTTAGCAGCAGCAGCAGCAGCACCTGCGACTTTAAATCCGAACCCTCTACTGTCAAAACCCAAGACAGCTGGTGGGAAGCAGGGGCGAATTTCATTCTAGGAAATGTAGTCCAGGAGTTGCGTGAAATCTGAGGCGCTTCGTGGGGATTCTGGGAAGTGTAGTCCGGGAACTGTGTATAGCCCAAGGCACTTCCGCTTTGGGAAGGCCAGGTAGGGGCCGAGTTTGCTGCCCGGGAGGTGAGTTAACCCAGCGTCCCTGCAATCCTTGCCGGCCTCTGCGGGGGGCCAGCAGAGACCCGGTCCTCGCTCCTGGGGCAGGGAATCCTCGGCGATCGGCGGGGAGCGGGAGGGGCCGCGGCGCTCCCCTGGAGTCGCGAGTTGGGGGCGGGCTCGCGTCCTGCGTCGAGTTTGAGGGTCTCCCGTGCTCTCTGCTCCCCCAGCCCTCCTCGGGGAACCAGGGGCCAGCTCTGTCGCTTTCTTGGGCAAATTACTTGGGCTTGTTTAAACTCTGCCTGTTTCCTCGGGTTAGTTCCTTCGCAGTGGTGGTCTTTTGAGGATTGAGATTATATTTGAAAAGATTAATAACAGTGCTGAGTGTACGGTAAGATGTTGGATGTTACCATGCTGCTGCTGCTAAGTCGCTTCAGTTGTGTCCGACTCTGTGCGACCCCATAGACGGCAGCCGACCAGGCTCCGCCGTCGCTGGGATTCTCCAGGCAAGAACACTGGAGTGGGTTGCCATTTCCTTCTCCAATGTGTGAAAGTGAAGTCGCTCAGTCGTGTCCGACTAGTAGCGACCCCATGGACCACAGCCCACCAGGCTCCTCCATCCATGCGATTTTCTAGGCAAGAGTACTGGAGTGGCTTGCCATTGCCTTCTCCGAGGATGTTACTATAAAGCCCACTAAACACTCAGGCGCCCTGTTGTTTGGGAAGTTCCTGCGAGCCGGGATGGGGTCGGAGCTCCAGCTGCAGCCCCGCTGTCCTTTCCCTCGTCACTGACCGTGGGCTTGGTCCTGGATTCCTGGACTCTTTCTGGACACCTGTTTAGGAAGGAAAGTTGTTTTCAGCTGGATTCAGGGGAAAGTCCTCTGTGGTTTATCCCAGACAGAGAAATTATAACAACAGCGGAGTCTGGCTGATTATTTCTTAAAAGCCAGTAAAGAGACCAGGTTGGTGGAAAGGAAAGTTTGCTTTATTTTGGATGCTGACAAGGAGGGGAACACCTGTCCAAAGACTGAGTACCCCTCCCCCCGCCAGTCAGTGGGCAAGAGCTTTTATAGACAGAGGAAGGAGGGGATGACCTGCAGTAACAGCACAGTCAGCAGTGACAGTCATCTTGAAATTGGTCATCAGTGGTCTGACTAGCATCATCTTAGTTGTTTTAGGTACAGCTAATCTTCAGTTCCAGGGTTGGTTTGTTCCCATTTCTTTGAGGCCAGTTCTTGGGATGGCAGCTTGTGTCACGGCCACAGTCTGGGCATCACGTAGTTAACTTCTTCCGCCTGGTGGAGGTTTCAGTAGCTAGAAGACAGCTCACAGGATGCTATTATCTACAGCTGCTGAGAAGGAGCTTAAAGGTCTTTGCCTGTGCTTCATGACCAAACTATTATCATTTGGTCTCCTTGGACTGTTTTCCCTTTTTTCTTGCATGTTCTCACTTCTCTGATTAAATTTATTCTTTGGCTAAAGTTTTTCCACAGCCAAAAGGCAGGCTGAGACTATGTGGGGGAGGGACCACAGGGTCCTGCTTCATTTCAAAATGATCCTGCTCACAGCTTAGCACAGTACCTGCAGCCTAGCTGGGCCTTACTTTTAAAAAATGCCTAGTACTGTGTAACAACCCTGTGTCATTAATTTAAAAGAAACTTGATTTCTTAGTTTTTATTAGTCGTTGTTTATCTTCTTGCATATTCTAGAAGAAACTTAGTTGCGTGCCTCCAGCTTAACAACACACGCAAGGAGTTAAGCTTATTAAGGAGGAAAATTCCTTGACCATTTGCTGTGATTCATGGGGTCGCAGAGAGTCGGACACGACTGAGTGACTGAACTGAACTGAATGCTAAAGCTGAAACTGCAATACTTTGGCCACCTCATGCGACGAGTTGACTCACTGGAAAAGAGTCTGATGCTAGGAAAGGTTGGGGGCGGGAGGAGAAGGGGACGACAGAGAATGAGATGGCTGGATGGCATCACCGACTCGATGGACATGAGTTTGAGTGAACTCCAGGAGTTGGTGATGGACAGGGAGGCCTGGCGTGCTGTGATTCATGGGGTCGCGGAGAGTTGGACACAACTGAGCAACTGAACTGAACTGAACTGAACAAAAGCACAAATCACCTGTGAGACCACTTGTCCGAATTAGACTTTTTTCTGAAAGTGAGGGAAACTCAAGAGCCATCATCTGTGAAGTCTGTGTTTCCTAAGATCTGTCTTCTGTGAAGCAGATTTACAAAGGAAGTTTTATGAGTCTTAAGAGGACCTCCTTGTCGGAAGCTGCAGGAAACAGGGAATTAGGGCACTGTTATGCCCATTTATTTACAAGTAGACTGGATTGAGGTCCAGAGAGATTAACAACCTGCTCAAGGTTTATGTGACTGGTAAGCAGAAAACAAGTAGAAATGCCGGAATTGGATCCCAGGCACTTTGGCCGCATTACGTTGTTGGCGCTGCCTGTCTGCATCTCATTTCCTCTGATAGCCAGCCTCAGGAATACCCTGGGAGCTTATAAGAAACACTTAGGGTAGGGCTGTTTCTGGATTGTTCATGAACTCAGGCTGGCCAGGGGGGCCCAGGGGTGCTGAAATCCGGCTCCGTTCTCACGGGGTTATGGCGTCACTGCGATTGCCAAGAGAAAGGGCACCCTCTTCCTGATCACATTTAGTCCATGTGCACCAGCCATCGCAGCAGCTGTCTCACCGTGGCTTTCTTTCCCTTCCCCAGTTTTGCCTTCCCAGAACTCGGCCTTTCCCCAGAAGGAAGAGGGAGAAAAAAATGACCAAATTCCAGGTAAGTCGGACATGCCTTTCTGTTGCTTAAAATGACGTCTCATTTCACAAAGACTGGACATGTTTTTTCCTGCTCAGGAAAGGTAAGCGGGAACCAAAGCTACCTGAGGAACTGTGTGACGGGCCCTTGTTTTTTATTTCCAAATAATGGTGTGAAAATATTTTTTAAAAAAAATACTTATTTGGCTGCATCAGGTCTTGGTTGCATCACGTGGGATATTTTGTTGCAGGACAATCTCTAGTCTTGGCTCCCGGGGTTAAGTACTTGTGACCCATAGGCCTAACTAATTGCACCATGACATGTGGGACTTTAGTACCCCCAGCAGGGATCAAACTGGAGTCCCTTGCGTTGCAAGGTAGATTCTTAACCACTGGACCACTAGAGATGTCCCCAAAATTAATATTTTTAAAAAATAAAAAATAGCTCCTACATTATAAACATGTTTACAAACCAGTTTTCATCTTCCCACATTCCTTTTCATTTGTATTTATGTGTATAGATTTGTGTTTATAGTTTCAGTACCATTTTGGATTTTAAAATTTGATTGTATACCACCTGCAACTTAAATGGTCAATCACTTTCCATAATTTACCTAATATTTTTCCCTATTGTCCTTATTTATGTGGTTAATGAATTTTACTGGGCTTCCCTGGTGACTCAGTGATAAAGAACCCACATGAAGGCAGGAGACTTGGGTCTGATTCTTGGGTCGGGAGGATCCCCTGGAGAAGGAAACAGCAACCCACCCCAGAATTCTTGCCTGAAGAATCCCATGGACAGAGGAGCCTGGCGAGCAACAGTCCATGGGGTTGCAAAGAGCTGGACACGACTTAGCAACTAAACAACAGCAATGAATTTTACCATTTCAAAATGTTTGCAGTGACAGTTTTCCTATATATAACCTTTCTTCCCAAACAGGAATTCTGAGTGCTCTGCCATTTTCTTTCTAAAAGTTTCAGAGCTCATTTTTCTCATGGGGAGCCTCAAGTTTTGTGGCTAAAATGTCTAAAATATGGTTTGGTGTAACAGAATCCAACTGAGACTGAACTCAGAGAAAATAGTTTTGTTTTCAGACAAAAAGAACTAGAGTTTTTTTGTTTGTTTTTTTCCTTTGAGTAATTTATTTATTTGGCTGTGCTGGGTCTTAGTTGCAGCATGTGGGATCTAATTTCCTGACCAGGGATCAAACTCCAGCCCCCTGCATTGGGAGCTTAGCCACTCAGTGGAGTCTTAGCCACTGAACCACCAAGGAAGTTCCAAGAAGTACTAGATTCTATAATTCTAAGTTACACGTGTCTGTATTATAGTTAAGTGTCTGTTTCATTCATTGCCATGTGAGTATATTTTAGAGGGACACACTTGAGTTTGGAAAGTCTAGTAGCAGCAGGGACTTTCCAGGCATTTACTCTATGGAGCAACTGGATATGTATGTGTGCTCAGTCGTGTCTGACTCTTTGCGACCCCATGGACTGCAGCCCCCCAGGCTCCTCTGTCCATGAATTTTTCCAGGCAAGAATATTGGAGTGGGTTGCCATTTTCTTCTCCAGAGGATCTTCCTGACCCAGAGATTGAACCCGAGTCTCCTGCATTGGCAGACGGGTTCTTTACCATAGATGCCCTGTATAAAGATACAGCTGCATTTTAACAAACAGATTTGTGAGCTTTCAGTTTCCTATTAAAATCTGCTCGGTCCCCAGCTGACACTAGAGTTTCCATTGCCTGGGCTAGGTCTTTTCAGGAGTTGGATGAGGGTAAATGGAGAGAGCCGGGAGAATAGACTGCTCTATTCTGGGCCCTAAGGCCGAGTCGGGTAGACACCTGGCAGGGCCAGTGGCCGGAGGACTCCAAAAATAACACTCCCTTCATGTCCTGCCTTTTCTTAGTGCCTGCCTCTTCTTTGCCATATGTGTCAACTAGTTGTTTAATACATCAGTGCTCAGGACTCCAGTCAGAACAAATGCAGAGACGAGCGAAGCCTTTAGGGAAATAGTCTCATTTGTTTGTTTATGGCTCTGCTGAGTCTTTTTTGTTGCTGCCTGCGGGCGGTGAATGTGCTTCTCATTGCTGTGGCTTCTCTTGTTGTGGAGCATAGCCTCTGGAGCTCGGGCTAAGCAGTTATGGTGCCAGGGCTTAGCTGCCCCACAGCATGTGGAATCTTCCTGGAACAAGAAACGGTCCCCTGCATTGGCAGGCAAATTCTTTTTTTCTTTTTTAAAAAATATTTTGTGCTGTGCTAAATCACTCAGTCATGTCTGACTCTTTGTGGCCCTGTGGTATTTTACTTTATTTACTGGCCTCTGCTGTGCTGGGTCTTTGCTGTGTTTGGGGCTCCTCCCTAGTCTGTGTGCACGGGCTTCTCACCACGGTGACACCTCTTATCACAGCGCAGGGGCTCTGGGCACGTGGGCTCAGCAGTTATGGGACACGGCCTCAGTTGCCCCGCAGCATGTGGGATCCTCTCGGACCAGGGATGGAGCTCCTTTCCCCTACCGTGGCAGGTGGATCCTTTTTTTTTTTGTTTGTTTTAACTGAAGGATAATTGCTTTAGAGTATTTAATTTGTCAGGTGACTCTTAACCACTGGACCACCAGGGAAGTTCCCAGAGGTGCATATTTTTTGATAGTGTAGTTGCCACTTCTTGGAACTTAACCTAAAGAAATAACCAGACAGGTTGGCTGAGATCTATAAGAAAATATGACTGTTTGTTTTTGCAGCATCTTTAATAGGTTTAAATTCTTAAATGTTTGTGTCATTTATTTGGAATGATTAAATGTATTTTTCACTTGTATGAAGTACCAGGCAGACACAAATAATGATAATAGGAATAGTGGTGGCTGGCATTTGTTGAATATTTATTTAGTGACACGTGTCAGATACTATCCTAAATCTTTTGCATATTCTGATTTAATCCCTTCAAGTACCCTATGGTGAGTTGCATATTGGGTCTTAGTTGCAGCATGTGGGATCTAGCTCCCTGACCAGGGACTGAACCTGAGCCCCCTCTACTGGGAGTCTGACTTAGCCACTGGACCCCCGGGGAAGTCCCTGATGATGTGCTTTTGTGCAGATGAGGAGACTGAGGGATTGAAAAGTTAGGTGACTTGTCCAAGATCGTAAAGTTAGAAGTGGAGCCACAGAGTGTGAACTGAGGCACTCAGGCTCCAAAACCTGTGTTCTTCACCTTGGCACCGAATGCTGCTGCTCTGACAGGTCCGGCACGTTCCTGAGACGGAATGAACTACATACCTGCCGCCACTCGAGGCGCTGAAGGCTGGTTAGAAGGGCAGGCATTGACAAAATTGTGGTACTCCCCACTAAGAGAAGGAGATGGGCACTGTTAAATACTGTCGGGAGCCAATGAACTCAACATTTCTTACAAAATGTGGCACTTTCAAATTGTAAAATGCATGTATACCATGATTGAAGGACGACAATTCTAGAGACACGACTATACAAAGGGCTCCATGTTGCCTGTACGGGAGGCTTTAGAATTTTCCTTTTTGTTCCTTCCTCCACCATCCTCCTACCATCCCTGCGTCTGTGGTGTGACTGTGGAAGGGGAAGAGGAGACCGTCTCCTAAAAGGAGGTTCAGGTCACTTAGAATCTGGAACAGCTTCCCACGTGTCTCCTTCACCGTCTCCGTGCTGCCCTTCCCTCAAAGGACGCTGGTCATAGGACTGAGGCTACATGTGTTTGGTGTCGTAGGAGGCATTGACCTTCAAGGATGTGGCTGTGACCTTTACCGAGGAGGAGCTGAGGCTGCTGGACTTGGCCCAGAGGAAGCTGTATCGAGACGTGATGCTGGAGAACTTCCGGAACCTGCTGTCCGTGGGTGAGGATGGCACCCTGTGACTTGGCATCACCCCCATAGGGTTCCTTATGTCAGCACTAGTGACTTTTGGGGCCAGGTGATCTGTCGTGGAGACTGTACTGAGCATTTTAGGATGTTTAGTAGCGTCCCTGGCCCTCTGCCTGCTACTTCAAGACTTTGGGACTCCTCAGAGACCAGTTTTCCAGTCCCTTTGAAAAACACAGAGACACAATGTTCCTAGTCTTTGTTCCAAGGTAAACATTAGTCTTGTAAATGAATTGTGTGAACAGTTGAGCCTGACTGCACCTGGCTCCTTATTTCATATTATAGCTTGCTTTTTTTTAATCCCAAATTTAACCCTCTCCTTGAAACTTCCCCAGGTGGTCCAGTGGTTAAGAATTTGCCTTCCAATGCAGGGGGTGTGGGTTTGGTCCATGGTTGGGGAGCTAAGATCCTGCATGCCTTGCAGCCAAAAAAAAGAAAAAAAAAAAAAACCTTTCATGTTATATCTTTTGTAAACTTGTGGGTCCTGATCCATTGGTGCGTCATGACATTAGTAAACTGCGTTAGCATTCTTACAATAATGTGGAATACAGCGGCACCATCAGAGCCGCTCAGCCAGAATGGTGCAGTTGTAGCAGTAACTGCGGCGCTTGCAGTAAGGAGTGTGGGAGTCTACAAAGGCTGTGACGGCCACAGGGAGACCCAGGTCGTTCTCGCTTTTCTTTCAGAAGCTTCTGTGGGGGAGTCACTAGGAGACTATGTGTATTTCTCACAGTGGGGCTGACGAAAAATGTTCATCATGGGATTGGGACTAGGATTGTTCAGTGCTTTTTCCCCCTTTTTTTTCTCAGGGCACCAGTCTACCAAGCCAGACATGATATCCCAGTTGGAGAGAGAGGAGAAGCTCTGGATGACAGAAATCCAGCCCCAGAGAGGAGGGCTTTCAGGTGAGAACCGCGCGGCGGGGCCTGTTACCCAGCGTCTGTCTGGAGCATCTGTGTCTTCTCCACGTACCAGCAGCCAGAGAGGTCCTTTGAGAGGCTCAGTCACCTCACAGTCGGGCGCCCCCGGCCCCCCACTCCACTCGGAATAAAGTCCGATGTGTTTGAGGGCCCGTTCGCCCAGCCATCTTCCCTCCTGTCGCATCCCCGTCCCGTCCTCTGTTCTCACGCCCGAGGTTTTAGGTTTCTACATGAGGACCGTTTCCTCTTTCCTCTGGCCGGAAGGCTGCTAGCCTGCAAACCTCCGACCCCTCTCCTCTACTCAGAAGTTGTCTCACCCACGGCCTTCCCTGGCCCCTCCTTTTACTTTTAATTCATATGGGGTTTTTTTGGCTGCGCTGTGCAGCCTTTGGGGTCTTAGTTTTCTGACCAGCGATGGAACCCGAGCTCCCTGCAGTGGAAGCAGAGGATCTTAACCACTGGACCACCAGGGGAATCCCAAGATTCTGTATGAGTTTTCGGATGAGTTTTCCTATTTCTTTGTTGGGATTTTTGACAAGGATGGCGTTGAATCTGTAGATCCCTCTGGGTAGTACTGGCAAAGCAGTATTAAATCTCCCCATCTGTGGACCAGTGTTTTGTAGCTTTCAGTGTACAAGCCTTTCACCTCCTTGGTTCATTCCTAAGTATTTTATTCTTTTTGATGCTATTAAATGGAAATTTTTTCTTTGTTTTCAAATTGTTCCTTGAGTATAGAAATGCAGCTAATTTGGGTTTTTTTAATTGCAGTATAGTTAAGTCACAATGTTGTATTTTCTGTTGTAAACAAAGTGATTCAGATATACATACGCACATTCTTTTTTACATAATTCTTTTCCATGGTTTATCACAGTATATTAAATACAGTTCCCGGTGCTATATAGTAGGACCTTATTTATCTACTCTGTATATAAAAGCTTTTTCTACTAACCCGACTCCCAGTTCATCCCTCCATCACCCCCATGTCCCTTCACAGCCACCAGTCTGTTCTGTGTCCATGTTGCTGTTTTCATAGATCAGTGCGTTTGTGTCGAATTTCAGATTTCACATATAAATGACATCCTGTGGTGTTTGCTTTCTCTTACTTCACTTAGTATGATAATCTCGAGTTGCATCCATGTTGCTGCAACAACCTAAACCTACTTCATTCTTTTTATGGCTGAGTAGTATTCTGTTATACATACATGCGTACACACCACATCTTCTTTATCTGTCATCTGTCGATGGCTATTTAGGTTGTTTCCATGTCTTGACTATTGTGAATAGTTCTGCTGTGAAGATAGGGGTGCGTGTATCTTTTTGAATTATCGTTTTGGCTGAATATATGCCCAGGAATGGGATTGCTGGAGCATATGGTAATCCCATTTTCAGTTTTCTGAGAAACCTCCATGCTGTTTTCTACAGTGGCTAGAAATGCAACCTAATCTTTGTATGTTAACATGATACCCTGCTACTCTGCTGAATTCATGTGTTGGTTTTAGCAGTTTTTTCTGTGTGGAATCCTTATTCCCAGCCAGGCAGTCAGTCATCTCACCCTCTCTGCCCTTCTCTCGTGTGTGTACTTAAACAATCACGCGGCCTCAGTGACGTTTTCTACATTTCAAATGTGACGTTTATAGAGGTAACAGATTTTGCAGCTGGGTCGACAAGGAGGCTCTGTGTAGGAACAGAGATACAGAAATGAACCTTCTGCCATTCTGAGTAAGTTTAATTTGTATAATTTGGTAATACTTTTAATTTGTCTTTAGTATTATAAGAAGTGCCTTGTGAGTTCCCTCGTGGTCCAGTAGTTAGGGCCGCGTGCTTTCACTGCCAAGGGCCCGGGTTCACTCCCTGGTCCGGGAACTAAGAGCCCACAAACCTCACAGTGCGACAGGAGAAAAAAGCACCTTCTGCATTCAGTCCTTGGAATAGTCCTGACCCCCTGGGTGGTTATCTGTTCTTTATGGGGTGAAACTTATGCCTTAGAAAATGTCACATAGCTTGTCAGTGGGTGAGGCAAGGCTTAAAGCCTGTTTGCTCTCAGTAGAGGCACTGACGTAAAACCTGTTAGCATTTCCGTGGATCCCTAAGCTGCCTGTTTGCCATCTTCTGGCAAGTGCAGCATCTGCTGCAGAAGTGGAGGAATCTCAGACTTGTAATGCAGAAAATCAGTCAGTTCTAGAGTTGTGAATGTGATTAAGACAGTCGTACACAGAAGTACCAGCCTGAGGGTACACATGATAAAAATGAGTCCAGTTTTAACACCCATCTTTTTTTTTTTTAATCCCACCAGAGACTCTCCACCATCATGTCTTCTATTTGATTTCTTTCATCAGTGTCTTACAGTTTTCAGAGTACAGATCTTTTTCCTCCTCATTTTTTATTCCTAGGAATTTTATTCTTTTTGATGCAGTGGTAAATGGGATTTTCCCCTTAATTTCTCTTTCCAATCTTTTGTTGTCAGTGTAGTAGGAATGCAAGAGATTTGTTGTATTAAGCAGCTTTACCAAATTCATTGACGAACTCTAGTAGTTTTCTGGTAACATCTTTAGGATTTTCTGTGTATAGCATGGAGTCATCTTAAGCCAGGTGGCCTTCTTGGTGATCTTCTGTACCTGCGTTTCAGCTTCTCCGGAAGTGTTAACCCAGGTGCAGCAGGCGGTGCTGGCCACAGCACAGACACCACCTCACTCAGCTGGAAGATAATCAAGGGCCATCCTGTTAGGCGGGCTTCCCAGGGGGCTCAGTGGTAAAGAATCTGCCTGCTAAGCAGGAGATGCGGGTTCAATTCTTGGGTTGGGAAGATCCCCTGGAAGAGGAAATGGCAACCCACTCCAATATTCTTGCCTGGGAAATCCCATGGACAGAGGAGCCTGGCCAGGCTACAGTCCATGGGGTTGCAAAGAGTCAGACACGATTAAGCGACTAAACAAGAACAATCCTATTAGCAACAGCCTTGACCAGAAGGTCCACATATTTCTCTGGGTAGCTAGTGTCATAGCAACAGAATCTGAAGTCTCTTCAAGAATTAAGGTTTCTGATCACAGCCTCACTTATATCTACTCTTAATCAGGGAAGTAGGGCCCGCCAGAGGAAGCGGATCCTGAATCAGGAAAAGCCTCCCGGTAGGCCCTTTCTGGAGAAGGCAATGGCACCCCACTCCAGTACTCTTGCCTGGAAAATCCCATGGACGGAGGAGCCTGGTAGGCTGCAGTCCATGGGGTCGCTAAGAGTCGGACATGACTGAGCGACTTCACTTTCATTTTTCCTTTCATGCATTGGAGAAGGAAATGGCAACCCACTCCAGTGTTCTTGCCTGGAGAATCCCAGGGCTGGGGGAACCTGGTGGGCTGCCGTCTATGGGGTCGCACAGAGTCAGACACGACTGAAGCGACTTAGCAGCAGCAGCAGGCCCTTTCTAGAGCAGGTAGGGGGCATGGTTATGTGACTGACCGGCATTACCCAGCTGTGTGCCACCATTGAGGCATCCACAGGCCCAAGGAGAAGCATAATCACCCCAGAGAAAGAGAGGCCTTGTCAGGGCACAAACTACTTCTGTGAAGATGGCACTGTTAGTGGATTCATTTGTAAGAACTGTTATTTGTTTGTTATCATTCAAACCAGCGGTCTGTTCACTTTTATTTAAGACTAGGAGAAAATTGGTTCTGAATTCCAGGCATTACCCGCTTAGCTGTGGCCTGGGGGATGCAAGTGAGGGTATAATCTCCCCACGTCAACGCCGGAGTAAAGAACAGGGTTCACGCTTAGTTAAAGCCTGGATCCGGCATCTTGGGCTGAGGCAGTTGTCTACCCTGGTGTCAGCTGCCTCTCACCTGTGTCACTGTGGTCGGGAGGTCCCCAGCGTACCTTCTAGTTTGCCCGAAGTGTCAGTGGACAGGCGCACTTGGTGAGGCCCTTTCTGAAGGGGCTTGAGGGCTGCCTTTCTTCTTCCTGATTCCAAATCAGAAGGTGGGAGAAAATTGGAAGCGTTAATTTGAGTCAGAGTTAGATATTTGAGGAAACTAGAAAAATTCAGGATCCAGGCCAGTTTACAGATATGTGAAAAAAGCTCCAAGACAGTTAGCAGGAGTAGAATCTAATAGCCACAAAGGTAAAACCATTTTTTCTTTATAATTACTCCCTTGCCCTTTTTTCTTTAACCAAAGATGATTGCAGTAAAGCTCATTTGTTTGTGTTAAACTTGGCCTGATTGTTTATATAAGCACAGCAGGAAAGGTGGCTGATCATGTTAAATCTTTTCGAAGATTTCTTTCCTGGAAGCCTGAAAGCCAGGTACCAGCTCAGTTGCTCCAAGCAGTTCCTTGAAGCTGTGTGGGCACGTCCGAGTCTACACCCGTCTCTCAAATATGACATTCCAGTCAAGCCTGGGTAAACAGTGTTGTTTCAATTTGTGTCCTGTCACAAGGAGAACAGATTCTTACTGAATTTATGTGAACAGATATACTGTCTGGAAAATAAGGATACTGAGACTTCCTGAATTCTGGAAGGATCAGTTAAGGATAAAAAATAGATGTCTCGGGGCTAGATGTCCAATGGCTAAGACTCCTCTCCATGCAGGGGGCCTGAGTTCAATCCCTGATCAGGGAACTAGATCCCACATGCTGCATAGAAGACCTGGTGCAACCAAAGAAATGAGTAAATTTTTTTTTTTTAAGTAGATGTCTCCTCTTTGCTAACAAAAGTATATTTTAAACATCAGAGCATCCTCCCCAGCCTCTGTTGTCCCATAATTAACACTTAATTCTGCTTGAATTTGTTTTTTCATTAATTCTTTCAACCTTGCCTGATGATTGAGGTCAACAGGGCAGTGATCCTTCCAAGAAGTTCATAGTGTTTTCATGTGATTTGCCCAGTTGATGTGGGTGCCTCGGTCATTAGAGAGTGCAAGGTGCACCCCAAGCAGGAAACACAGTCTTTAACAGTTTTTTTGCCGCCATGAGGGCTCTGGTCTTGTGGCTGGGAAAGGCTTTACCACCTAGAAGACATCCCGCCTAGTGACCCACAGCAAGGGGCCCTTGAATGAGTCCCTGCTGCTGCCTGAGTGTTCAGAGGATCCACAAAGAGCAGGTCTGAGGCCTCTAAGGACAAAGATGGTTTTACTTTTTCTTTTAAATTTTTTTAAATTGAGGTAATTAACATTAATTTCAGGTGTACAACATAATGAATCAACATTTGTATACATGATAGAATGATCACCATGAGTCTAGTTAACATCCATCACCACATAGAATTTTTTTCTTGTGATGAAAACTTTGAAGGTCTCCTATCTTAAGGTCTCCTCTCAGCAACTGTCAAACGTGCAGTACAGTAATATAACTGTAGTCACCAGGCTGTACAGAGTTTGACTTACAGGTTTTAAAACACGCTGTGGTGGGTGAAGGAATGCAGACCCCAACCATGGGGTTTTCCAGGGAGCTGGAGAGATCAAGCAGCCAGCTGGGGTTTTTCCTGGAGCCCTGACCATCCCTTGAGTTTACAGCCATTGTTCGCGCATTGCAGTCTCATTCAGGAGCTGACTGTTGCCAGGTGACGTCAGGGTGGCAGCAGTCTGGCACTAAGGGATGGACTTCATCCACACACACCACACTATACGGATGCCGCCGCCTTTGTGTAGGTCAGCGAGGGCACTTCCCTGAGACTCGGGTTCAGTCCTTTTAGTCTGAGCCTCAGTTTTGATGACAGTGTTTATAACATTGCATGCCAGGACACAACACAATTTCAGGAACACTTTCAACATGTACCACCAGCCCCCAGAAACGGCGAGAAAGATAGTGAACTCAGAATGGTTCTCCCGATGCCGTGCGTGTGTTTCTTCTTGACCCAGAACACCCTCGGAAGTTCTGCTTGGGGATCTTGCTGCTGCTACTGATCTGATACGAGACAGAATTCAATGGAGTAAATGTGAAGATCTAAGTGGACTTATTCATCAATTCATGAAGCATCCTGGGCTTGTTATGAGTAATAAGACACCCATTTCACCCTTAGGGCTCTGAAGCCATTTCAGGAACAGAGACCAAAATATTAGAACAAAGTAAAAAGCCAAATATTAGAACAAAAGACACTCCCACTGCTCTTTCCCCTTAGGAGCCGTGAGCCAGGAACCATGGAAGACAATGAAACATCTGTTACAAATCACAACTCACCTTCATAGCATATAGTGTATAGGAATTGTATGTCCGCTTTTTCAGAAGTGGTTTTTTTGATGCTATATAATTGGAGTTAATTCCATTTTCCAATTACTTCTATTACATCTGAATATATTTTTGTATAATTTTTTTTTCTTGTGCAGCAAAAGTTTTATTTAAGTGAAAATGGATAGAGAAAACTTCTGACACTGACCTCAGAAGGGAGCGGAAAGAGTGCCCCAGATTTTCATACCATCTTGTAGCCTGCGACTTTCCTCTAGTCACCTATTCTAAACGCATTTTTGTATATTCCTAAAGACTTTTCTTTAAGTAGATTCATAACCTTTGCAAATATATTGCTTTGCTTTCCTTTCCAATCTGTGTGCTGCTTGCTTCCTGCTGCCTGAATGCAGGTAGAGAGTTTAGGGGAGTCTGCGTCCACACAATACGGTTACTGAAACAGGTATATTAACAACCGCTTCTGTTGGGGGTGGGGTTCTCTATTTTTTCCGTCTTTGTCCTCATTCTTTTGGGTAAATCACGTGTGTTGGTGTCACGCTTCCATGTCTGTCTTGGCGTCTAGTGACTGTTCTTCGGTCCAGACTCTTCATCTCTTCCTTGTCTGCATCCACCAAGGATATGGGCACACCTCACTCTCAACTGATCCCAAATAGCACATTTTTTTTTTAATTTAATTTTTTTCTACTCCCCTGCCATACTTTTTTAAATTTGGCTTTTTCTTCATTGGATGTTCTCTTGGTTTCTATAGACCTTTGTTTTTCGGAACTCTGATGAAGGCATTTTCGCTAGTCTCTAGTTGCTTACAGAATGTTTCCATGGCGGGAGCAAGGGCTTGGTGCTGCCTGGCCCACCATCTTGCTGATGCCACCCTCGCCTTCCTTAATTCCTTATTCTTTCCCTTTCAGGAGGCAGGAATCACGAGATGGGAACTGTTCAGGACACAGGAGTGAGGTGCCTTTCACGGGGAAAGCTTTTGTGCTGGCAAATCAGGAGACATGTTGTGAGCAAATCAGCCAAAAGTCAAGACTCTGTGATAAATGCTCAAGAGAAGAGTTCTCAGTCCCCCAAACAACATAATTCCCCTGCAGAAGTGTCTGCTCAGGCTTCCATGGAAGGCAGCTGTTTCGTGACTCTTATAGATCATTCTGATATTATTGAAAATCAAGAATTTCCAGCTGGGAGAGCTCCGAATTCCTGGAGTAAACTCTGTCTGAGCGAGACACAGAATTACCAGAAGGGTTGTCAGCTGACTTCCATGAAGAACAAGATCTGTATGTTTGCTCCATGTGTTGACTTTTTCCCAAGTATCTCCCCCCAGCACGATGACCACACAGTGCCCCAAAGAGAGAAGGTTCAGGGCACCAGAGAGTGTGGTAAAGACCTCCTCAAGGCATCACTGCTAGCCCAGCGAAGCATCCTTGAGGCTGGACCGAAAGCCTACCCGTGTAATGAGGGTAAGAGAGGACTCGGTGACCGCGCCAGCCTGGAGCTTCATCAGCGGCTACACTTGGGCGGGAAGTCCCCGACCCATAGGACGCCCAAGAAGGACCCAAGTCACGGCTCAGCGCGCCCCACTCCGCCGGGCACCTTCCCGGGGACTAAGCGCTACTGGTGCCGTGAGTGTGGGAAGGGCTTCAGCCAGAGCTCCAACCTGCAGACCCACCAGCGAGTCCATACCGGGGAGAAGCCTTACTCGTGCCACGAGTGCGGGAAGAGCTTCAACCAGACCTCGCACCTGTACGCCCACCTGCCCATTCACACCGGGGAGAAGCCCTACCGCTGCGAGAGCTGCGGCAAGGGCTTCAGCCGGAGCACCGACCTCAACATCCACTGCAGGGTCCACACTGGCGAGAAGCCCTACAAGTGCGAGGCGTGTGGCAAGGGCTTCACGCAGAGGTCCCACCTGCAGGCCCACGAGAGGATCCACACCGGCGAGAAGCCCTACAGGTGCGCGGACTGCGGGAAGCGCTTCAGCTGCAGCTCCAACCTTCACACACACCAGCGGGTGCACACGGAAGAGAAACCCTACAAGTGCGAGGAGTGCGGCAAGCGCTTCAGCCTGAGCTTCAACCTGCACAGTCACCGGCGCGTGCACACAGGCGAGAAGCCCTACAAGTGCCAGGAGTGCGGCAAGGGCTTCAGCTCCGCCTCCAGCTTCCAGAGCCACCAGCGGGTGCACACGGGCGAGAAGCCCTTCCGCTGCAGCGAGTGCGGGAAGGGCTTCAGCCAGAGCTCCTACTTCCAGGCCCACCAGCGCGTGCACACCGGGGAGAAGCCCTACAAGTGCGAGGTGTGCGGCAAGCGCTTCAACTGGAGCCTGAACCTCCACAACCACCAGCGCGTGCACACGGGCGAAAAGCCCTACAAGTGCGAAGAGTGCGGCAAGGGCTTCAGCCAGGCCTCCAACCTCCAGGCCCACCAGAGCGTCCACACCGGGGAGAAGCCATTCAAGTGCGCCGCGTGTCAGAAGCGGTTCAGCCAGGCCTCGCACCTGCAGGCGCATCAGAGAGTCCACACCGGGGAGAAACCCTTTAAGTGCGGCACCTGCGGCAAGGCCTTCAGCCAGAGGTCGAACCTTCAAGTCCATCAGATAATCCACACGGGCGAGAAGCCCTTCAAGTGCGAGGAGTGCGGGAAGGAGTTCAGTTGGAGCGCAGGGCTCAGCGCCCACCAGCGGGTGCACACGGGAGAGAAGCCCTACACGTGCCAGCAGTGTGGCAAGGGCTTCAGCCAGGCCTCGCACTTCCACACCCACCAGAGGGTCCACACGGGGGAGAGGCCCTACATATGTGACATATGTTGTAAGGGCTTCAGCCAGAGGTCGCATCTTGTCTACCACCAGAGGGTCCACGCGGGAGGAAATCTGTAGGGGTGGGGGATGTGGAACTGGCCTCAGTGAGAACCCACCTCTTCATCTCTATTGGAAAAGCCCTGTCCCACGGGTCATGGGAGGTTCCTGTGGGCCTCGGAAGCTCCGAGGCATCTTCATGGGAAAGAAGTTGTAGAAAAGACAGTGTTTGCAAGTTTCAGCTGGAAAGTGACCTCTTTGTAAGAATGTATTCTATAAATATGGTCAGTGGTTACACCAGAGCCCTGAATGCCCTCTCAAGATGTGACACAAGAAGAATCATTGCCATTTTCCCAGGAGAGAAGGCTTATACATGAAGGTTTTATGGGCAGGGCTTGAACTAACAAAAGTATAGTGCAGACAGTCAATGTCAACTGCAGAGTGCCCTCCACACAGGGCAGGCTGTTTGTCACCACTCTGTCTCTACCATGTAGAACTGTGTGTGGCTTCTAATAATAGGTCCCTGGTGATTACTGAACCAAGTGGAGAAAAACCCTCTAATTAGGCCAAATATTTGAAAATTCTAGTCCGTCCCTTCCCCTAAATTTGTAACAACATACTCAAGAGGAATCCTGCAAGTCGCCTTAATAAAATTAATTTCAGGAAACATCCATTGATACACAGAGAATCACAGTAATACTGCCACCCACAACAGAACAGATTTGGACAAGGCTTGTGAATGGCCACCAGCCTCCATCCAGCTTCAGCCATATGTATGGAATTGCCCATTGTGTGCAGTGTAATATTTAGTATCATCAGCGAAAAAGACTTTTTATTAGTCTAATAACATATTACAGTTTATATGATTGGAAATTTTGTACCCTAACTTGTTATGGTAGGGTTTTATTGTAACTGAAAGTGTTAAAAGTAGTTACTAGTGACAAAAAGTTTCTTAGTAAACTTGATTGTTAATAATTGGTTTCTTTGCAGGTTTCCATTCAGGTCCTGGTCACAGTGTCTTTTCTACGCATGATCCTTCATCCACACTTCTTTAGGCAGTGGGTTTGGCAGAAACCAAGGATATTGTTTGTCACATTCCACCCAGTTGTTCCTTCCCTAAAAATGGGGTGGGACAGACAAGAATGCTTTTGGATTTTGAGATTTCATGTACACAGCATTCTGTGTTCAAGGACTGAATGTCTTAGTAAAAGTAACATTCATTGGTTAATATATATCAAAATACTCTGACCTGGCAAATCCTTGCAGTAGGAGTTTTGCTTACACAAAGGAAGATTGTCTCACTCGTTTAAGGGGCTTCCCCGGTGGCTCAGTGGTCCAGAATCCACCTGCCGACACAGGAGATGCAGGTTCAATCTCTGGGTCAGGAAGATCTCCTGGAGAAGAAAATGGCAACCCACTCTAGTATTCTTGCCTGGGAAATCCCAGGGACAGAGGAGATGGGGTCACAGAGTCGGATGCGACTGAGCATACAAGGAAAATTGTACATAAAAATGCTTATACTGATTTTAAAAGGGGGGGAGCACAAAATACTTACATAAATATATTCTGATAATATACAGCCATGGAAAATATGTTACAGGTTGTGATGACAGGAAAAGAAATGTTCATGAGAAAACGAGGCGAGAGTCTTCCCGGTGTAGTCCAGGTCATCAAAGGATGTATATACCGATTGATGCGATCATGTGCACGGAGGTGTGCCCAACCGTGTGATCATGGGCACGGAGATGACAGGTGGGGAGATACTGAGTAATATGCTGCCCGGTTACTCCAGCAGAGGTTGGGATGGAGTTTCTTTACCTTTTGGAAAAATTATTTTACAGTGACCATTACCCATTTTACAAAAGCAGTAAAAGTGGGGCAGCAAAATTACTGAATGAAAATCCCTTACAGCTGAATCTTAACTGCTTTATCTGACAGCATGTAAACCTGTGTCATGGAGTACATAGAAGGGGTTCACCGTTCGCATCACTGGTAGCAGCACACGCTGCATCATCAGCTGGATCCGACAAAACAATCTTTGGCTTATCCATTCGGCGGAATATGATACAGCATCAAATGCGAAAAGGTAGGTTCAGGGTTACTGACATTAATATCCTGAGGAAAGTGGGCAGAGACAAAGAATTCTGTATGAAATGTTTCCCATAATGCCCTCCTTTTAAAGGTAACTAGACCATATATGCATAATATCATACGTATATGCCATAATAGAGATACATCACAGATACCTAAGGGCATTATTATAAATTTTTTAATTTTTTGAAATTAAAGTGTTTTAGAGCGTTTTAGTTCATTCTAAACACTCAGAAGAACAATAGAAATCTCATATATACTTTTTGAGTAATGTGATTACAAGCAAACCTATTTATCTAATAGCTGAACTGAGAACCCAGGGAGCCTTGGCCTGTCTTTACAAATCTGCATGGCCTCCAGCAGGACCACATCCAGGTAACTGAACAGGACAAGGGGCTCAGAGTCTGCTGAGAAAAACCAGCAGAAGCACTATGACCTTTGCTGATCTGACTGTGGAAGTCACAATGTTAGTCAGTCTGTAGAAATTGTCACAAAATCCTGCCAGGATCAAGGGGAGGGGATATGGACCCCACCTGAGGTGAGGAATGTCAAAGATTTACCAAACATAATAAGACTATCATACATTGCTACAACACTTTCTAATAAACAAATTCCAAGTTACCCCTATATATATACATGGATATATATATACACACACACATATATATGTATGTATAACATTTTCCCCCTATTTCTGAATGTAGCCTTAAGATGTGTCATAACCTGCATTTGATTCTCACGTTCTTTTGGCTTTAAGTCTGGATCAGTTCCACAGCCTTTGTCTTCCATGAAACTCGTCTTTTTGAAGAGCACAGGCTAGTTATTTTGTAGGATGTTCCTAACTGGGGCTTTGACTCCTCATAATTAGGTTTAGGTTCACGTTAAACATTTGTCACCTGAGTGTTCTGAATGATGCACAGTTCCCAGTGTGGTAGAACAGGAGACACGATGTGTCTGTTACATTAATGATGGTGACTTCGGTCACTTGGATACACTGATAACTACTAGATTTCTCCAGCTGTGAAATTGCTATTTGCCTTTGAAATTAATAACTAATCTGTGGGGAAATCTTTGGGACTGTGTAACAACTACCTCATCATAACCTTCACCAGCTAATCTTTGCATTCATGAATATTCTTGGAATCAATTATTACTGTGATGACGGCAAGAGGATGACTTTCTTACTCCATCATCCCTTTTATATTTAGCAGTTGGCTCTCTGCCATTAGAAGAGTTTTCCCTTCTCCCCCATGTCTCTCCCTCGGTATGAATCCTTGTTTTCTGCCACAGTAGGATCCTGGGTTGATCTTACTGTGTGCTGGAGCCACAGACTCTACAGAGCCCTGAGTCCTCGGAGTGGGGAAACCACTCATTGTTCTCATTGTTACTGGGGTAGCAGTCCTTCGTGTATATGTGTGTAAATGCTGACACCTTTCATTTCAAGTAAGTCTTTCCAGTCTCCCTATCCCATACTGACTTCTTTCTCCAATAGTCAGAAATTGGCTCCCAGTCATCAGTCTGTTTACTCATTTGATCAGTCCTTCAAAATGCAGCTTTGCTGGAGAAGGGATAGGCTACCCACTCCAGTATTCTTGGGCTTCCCTTGTGGCTCAGCTGGTAAAGAATCCTCCTGCAATGCAGGAGACCTGGGTTCGATCCCAGGGTTGGGAACATCCTCTGGAGAAGGGAAAGGCTACCCACTCCAGTATTCTGTCCTGGAGAATTTCATGGACAGTATAGTCCATAGGGTCGCAGAGAGTCAGACACGACTGAGCGACTTTCACTTTCCAAAACACAAGTATCTTTAGAGTTCCTAAACAATGTTACTGTAAAAAAAAACACACCTGATTGTGTAGCAAGGCAGATTCTCAACCACTGGACCACCAGGGAAGCCCCTCTTCAGATATTTAAAGTGGGTTATTTACCTCCTTGGAATTACACAGTAAATGCTTTTCAGTGTTCCATATTCTTCATGAAATTCATCTATAATGAGTGCGTTATATTCCTTTGGGTAGGTAAACCATAGGGATGGAGAGACTATAATACATGGTAGAAACTGAGCGGATTTACAAAAGCTGGAAAAGACCCTGATGCTGGGAAAGACTGAAGGCAAAAGGAGAAGAGGGTGGCAGAGGATGAGATGGTTAGAGAGCATCACTGACTCAATACTCCTGAATCTGAGCAAACTCTGGAGATAGCGAAGAACAGGGGAGCCCAGCGTGCTGCCGTCCATGGGGTCACAAAGAGTTGGACACAATTTAGTGACTGAACAGCAACAAAAGCTGGATGGCTTATAAAGGGATATTTGTTTCATTCTTGTTTTTTCTTTATATCAAAAATATGCCAGGAATTATATAGAAAGAGCTAGTGAGTATAGACATTTAGGGTCAGAAAGTTTATAGCAGAGCTCTGTAGTTGATGTGGTTGCTTTAAGACTTGGACAATCTACTAATTATGATATATGTATTATAGCTATAAATACTTATATGTATATTAATGTATACTAATAATATGTATATTAATGTGTGTGCTGTGCTTAGTTGCTCAGTTGTGTCCAATTCTTTGCGACCCCATGGACTCCTCTGTCCGTGGGACTCTCCAAGCAAGAACACTGGAATGGGTTGCCATGCCCTCCACCAGGGGATCTTCCTGACCCAGGGATTGAACCCAGGTCTCCTGCATTGCAGGCAGATTCGTTAAATCAGCGCCACCCGGGAAGTCCATAAATACTGGAGTGGGTAACCTATCCCTTCTTCAAGGGAACTTCCTGACCCAGGAATCAAACCAGGGTCTCCTGCATTGCAGGCAGATTCTTTATCAGCTGAGTTACCCAGGAAACCCATATTAATGTATAGTAATAATATGTAACCTTATTTATACTATATATTTCTGCCTATAAATGAGGTATTCTTAATATTCGGAATTTCAGTGAAGTTATTCCCCCCGCCCCTAAGGACTCGCCTCTTTATCTCTTTCAAGTGGCTTCCTGTGTTCTCTCTCACAGTCCTTGTCCCATAGGCTTGGACATGGGGTGGGTGTCTTATTCATTTCGCCTTCCAAACTGTCTTCTGAAATTCTAGTTCCCACGCCTCCAGCATTAATTTTCATGTCAAACTACCCAACACGCCTTTTCCATACAGCCACCTACCAACCTGTTCATTCTTCCTTATTCCTTGAAGGTTTTATCTCCAGGACCAGTTTCACTCCTCCAGCCACACTATTTGAAGATTAACACACCCACTTCCAAAACCCTCAGTTCCTCCACCCTTCTGCTTCCAGGGGTCTTTTTTTCCACAGCGCCTCTGCCCCTGCCTCCACGGTAACACCTCACTACCCATCACCTGCAACCCCTCTATCATCTCAAGTTCAAATGCTCCACTCTGCAATCCCCAACTCTTGCTTTCCAGCTTATTCCCTCCTTGTCCTCACTTTAAGAACTGAGTGCACAAGGGCCTAAACCCCACTGCTCTCAGCTTTTTCACTCTCCTTGATCACTTCTTGTCTCCTTTGCCATTCAAGGTATTTGCTCCTGTGTCTAGAAAAGAGTGGACTTCTGTTTGTGTCCCACCGTCCAGAGCTGGGTCTCAAGTCAGCCTCTAGCACCAGGGAACACTGAGTTTCTTTTCTCCAACTGTTTGTTATAGAAGACACAAGCAAGAGCTAGGAATTTGGGTTAGGAATACGTGGGGGATGAAGCTGTCTGTAGTGTGTGGTTCAGACAGGCTGTGACTGAAATGAATTCTAAGCATACTAGCTCCATTTTTGTCTTCCACTTAAAGAACATTGCTGTTCTAGTGAGAACAGGGCTATTATAGTTATAACACCAACACCCTTGGGATTTTTAAAAAAGTAATTTCTGAGTTTGGAGACTGAGCAATTGTCAGAACAAGTTATCTGTGAAGCATCTCACGAGCCGTCATGATATAGCTGGAAAACACTTGACGGATACACCACTTACTGGGATAGACATACATGTAAACGAGTAACCATATATGAAGGATGTGATGAGATGAGAGAAGATTTTAAATATGCTGAAGTTCAAGGGAAGTTCTTATTGTACCAAAACTCCAATGGATAGCAGGTATTAATTCTATGGAAGTGAAGTCACTCAGTCATGCCCAACTCTTTGCGACCCTGTGGACTGTAGCCTACCAGACTCCTCCATCCATGGGATTTTCCAGGCAAGAATACTCGAGTGGATTGCCATTTCTTCTCCAGGGAATCTTCCTGACCCAGGGATTGGACCTGGGTCTCCCACATTGTAGGCAGATGTTTTACCGTCTGAGCCACCAGGGAGCCCATTAATTCTATACCAAATATTTTAAATTAAAAATTTTAAGCGATACAAAAGCAATGGCAAGTGAACAAAAGTAGGTACATCCTACTTATCCTATCTTGGGACTAGGTCAATACTGAGAAGGAAATGACAGGATCAGTTTTCAACTTTTTATGGCTTTCACCCTGAGAGCAAGTCCCAGTCAAATCTAGGGCAACTAAAATTTTAGATTGTATCTTGTACATTACCATTTGGAAAACTATAAAAGAGTTCAAGGCCTGTATAACTGTTGCTGGAAAATGACATGGGTAGGACAGCCTGGAAAAAAGCAAGCCAGAGAGAGAAAATCCCAAACTCAACTCTAAAAGGCGGAGGAGACTTAATGCTACCAACTCAATACAGAGAGAACTGAATTGAAATTTGAGCTGTTACTCACAGGAAAGAATTTTCAGTTTGAATCCAGCTAAATTAAGTGCCAAATAAAAATATGTTTTTGTTTTTTTCTTAAAGAAAATCAATTCTCTTTGGAGGAACACAATGAAATCCAGTTTCTTCAATGTATTAATGACAATATCTAGGAAATAATCCAAAATTACTAGACAGATGAAAGAAATTGGAAAACATGACTCATTCTCAAGAGAAAAGAGATCAATAGAGATCAGCCATGAGATGATCCAGATATCGCAATTAGATAATGAATTAAAAGCTATTATACCTATGCTAAAGCTGAAACTGCAATACTTTGGCCACCTCATGCAACGAGTTGATTCACTGGAAAAGACTCTGATGCTGGGAAAGGTTGGGGGCAGGAGGAGGAGGGGACGACGGAGAGTGAGATGGCTGGATGGCATCAGTGACTCTGTGGACATGAGTTTGGGTGTACTCCGGGAGTTGGTGATGGACAGGGAGGCCTGGCGTGCTGTGATTCATGGGGTCGCGAAGAGTCGGACACGACTGAGGGACTGAACTGAACTGACTGAACTGATACCTATACTTAACATGTAAAGGGATATATACTCACTATGAAGGAAGAGATAAGAAATCTCAGCTGAGAAATTGGATCTATCCTAAAAGAACAAAATAAAAATTCAAGAACTAAATATGTATATATATATATATCCTAAGTTAAATTTACTAGATCACTGTAACAGAAATGAAAATGGCAGAGAAAAGTATCTCAGTGAACTTGAAAAATAACTTAGATGAAATGGACTTATTCTTTGAAAGACAGAATCAAGAATAAAATAGGTAATCTGACAAGGCCTGTGTCTATTAAAGAAATTGAACCAGTGGTAATAAACTTATAAAAAGTGAGGCCCAGAGGGTTTCATCAGTGAAGTTACCAAACATTTAAGGAAGAAATTATAAAAAATTAATATTATTTGTTCCAGAAAATAGAACAGAGGGATATTCTATGAGGGCAGTATTGCCCTAATATCAAAGCCAGGTAAAGATATTAGAAGAAAGAAAACTATATGCAAATCTCTCTCATGGACAAAGTGCAAAAATTCTCAACAAAATACTAGCAAAACAAATCCAACAATGTATGAAAAGAATTTATACCATAATAGAGTGTTTAATGTTTAATATCGGTCCACCAGTTGTACAAGTATACTACACTAATCCAAGATGTTAATAAAGAGGGAAATGGGAGAGGAGAAGGGAGAAGGACAGGAAGACAGGGTTCATGGGGACTCTACTCTCTGCCTCTTTTTCTTTGGTAAACATAAAACTTCTCTTTTAAAAAATCCACAAAATCTACCAATTAAAAATATAATAACTGAAGTGAGTTTGCCAGATTACTAAAACAGCAGAATGGAAAAAGATGATCCGTGGTCTTGAAGATGGATTAATAGATGATCAAATCTGAAGAGCGCAAGAAAAAATATCACAGAAAAATTGGAGAGAACCTCTGAAATCTGTAATACAAAGGTATAATGCGCATGTATTTACATTCCAAGAAGGAGGGGGACGGCAATTGAGGCACAAAGGAATTTGAAAAAATAAAGACCAAAATGTTGCCCAATTTGGTGAAGGATGTAACTTTACAGATTCAAGAAACCCAGGGTGAAATGAACTTCTCTATGAAACAGAAACAGACTTGTGGGTGCCAAGGGGGAGGGGGGTGCGGGAGGGATGGTGTGGGAGGTTGGGATTAGCAGATGCAAACTATTAGACATAGGATGGATAGACAACAAGGTCCTGCTGTGCGGCACAGGGAATTACATGCAATATCCTGTGATAAACCATAATAGAAAAGAACATGGAAAAGAATGTACAGCATATATATATATATGTATGTATGTATGTATAACTGAATCATAGCAGAAATTAACACATTATAAATCAACTCGACTTCAATATTTTTTTAAAAAGAGAAGCTCAGTGTACTCTAAATAGGAAAAACTGACCTATATACATTGTAGTCAAACTGATGAAAAGATAAAAGTCAAATCATGAAAGCAGCTAAAGAAAAAAATGATATTGCAGAGGAAAACAATGATTTAAACGGCAGCTGACATTTGAAAAAAAAAAAAATAAGTGCCACACAGAAAAGAAATCTAGGGCAGGAAAAAGAGGAGCACTATCTTTAAACTGCTGCAAGAGAAAAAAAATCAACCCAATCCTACCTTCAAAGAAAGCTTTCTTTCAGAATAAAGACAAAGTAAAGACATTCAGATAACGGCAAACAGAATTCACTGCCAGCAGAACCACACCATAAGAAATGCTCGAGGAGTTTTTTTCAGGATGAACAGAAATGATGCTGGGAAAACATCTCCAGGAAGTGCAGGAGGACACCAGGAATGGCAAGAATGTGAATAAATATAAAATATAATATTTTTATTAATTAATATATATATGACCGTTGATGTAAAATATATAGTGTAAATTGGTGTAATACATGTACAAATATACTATTTGCTTTAGATGAAATGACACAACAGTCACTCTAAGACAACTGTGAAAAGCTAGGAAGAATTTTGTAATCACTAAATTCCCTGTTAAATGATGCAGAAGTACAGCCGAAAACCAAGAAATAATTGAAATATATTAAATCTTAAGTACACACAGGCAAGGACTGAATGTGTTAAAAAGGAACTATATGCTCTCTTCTAGAAATGTACCTGAAACATCAAAAGACAGACAGATTGAAAGTACATATAATAGTTTTTACCTGCTAATTCCAACCTCCCACTCCATCCGTTCTCCACTCCCCTCCCGCTTGGCATCCAAAAATCCATATGACTTTGCTCATAAGTGTGAGAAGGCTGGAGCATATGTTAATATTAGATGAAGTAGATTTCTTTTCAAAGATTCTTATAGAACTAAAACAGGGAATTTTTTTACAACAATATAAGGGTTAATACATGAGTAACAAATTTTTTTAATGATTATGGAACAAATCACAAAGTTTTAAAATACATGAAGCAAAACTTTAAAAACTAAGAAAACAGTCCAGAAAACACAGAGGTAAAGATTTTAACCTCTCTCCCAGAAAATTAGTACAACTAGACAAAAATCAGTTGAGACAGATATTAACAATATTAACCACTTCGATCTAAATTGATATTTATAGAACACGATAACCAAGAACCGGGCTTCCCAGGTGGCTCGGTGGTAAAGAACCCACCTGCCATTATAGGAGACACAGGTTCGGTCCCTGGGTCAGGAAGATCCCCTGGAGAAGAGAATGACGGGGAAAAAAAAAAAAAAAGGAAATGGCAGCCTTCTCCAGTATTCTTGTCTGGGAAATTCCATGGACAGAAGAGCCTGGTGAGCTACAGTCCATGGGGTGGCAGAAGAGTTGGACACAACTTAGTGACCGAGCCTGCACACAGAACAGCAGAATACCAGTGACTGTCAACTGGGATTTTAACAGAATAATTTGGCGACAAAAAAAGAAAACTATTAATCTGGGCATGAATTAACTTAGTCATTTTACATAAAGACCAAATCTACATCCCTTTGGTAAGACGTAATAACTTGTAGTTGGATAACGTTTCTTTCTTTTAAACCATTTTTGATGGTTTATCTTGACTAGATATTCCTAGAATAACAGCAGAATGATTTTTTGGATAATGAATCTCAAAAGTTTCACAAGAGGAAGGAAAAAAGAGGAAGTAAAACAAAAAAAAAAAAAAGAGAGGAATCCAACTTCAGACAATCATGTGATTATACTGTAAAAGGCTAACAGCGTTCCCTCTGGGAGGAGAGGGAAGAAAGTTTAGATGTAGGAAAAAGATTCAGACATAGACTCACTCAAAGGACATAATTATGTTTGAGTTTAATTAATAAATCTTAAGCCTGGTGCGCTGCAGTTCATGGGGTCACAAAGAGCTGGACACAATTTAGCCAACTGAACAGCAATAGAGAAAACAAGACCAAGGCTTTTTAATGATTGACTTTTTTAAAAAAGCAGTTACTCAGATCAACCAGGAGAGGGGGCTAGTTGATCATTTTTGTTTGGGTGCTATTTTTGCACCTGTTGAGGCCTGTTTTGCACAATCGGCTTGGTTTTGCCTTGATGATGAAACTGCAATACTTTGGCCACCTCATGCGACGAGTTGACTCACTGGAAAAGACTCTGATGCTAGGAAAGGTTGGGGGCGGGAGGAGAAGGGGACGACAAAGAATGAGATGGCTGGATGGCATCACCGACTCTGTGGACATGAGTTTGAGTGAACTCCGGGAGTTGGTGATGGACAGGGAGGCCTGGCGTGCTGTGATTCATGGGGTCGTGGAGAGTCGGACACGACTGAGTGACTGAACTGAACTGAACTGAACTGATGTATCATGGTAACAAAGTGGCCTTGTCTGATGTCGATTTTCTGTGCCACTGTTTATGTTAAAGAGACTCCGCCCTTCAGGCCCTTCCTCCTCAGGCCAGATGCTCTATAGTCTAAGAATGACTCCAAGTGATGGCAGCTAGACACAAAGCGTGCCCACCACCTCAGAAGCCCACCAGGGCAAACAGAGTGAGTTAGGGCAAGAATTTTCTTGTTATTTAAGTCAGGGGTCCCAAGCCTCTGGAATCTGATGGTCTGAGGAGTAGCTGATGCATAATACATGTAAAGTGCTTGAATGATACTGAAACTATTCACCCTCCTCTATCCCTGTCTATGAAGAAACTGTCTTCCGTGAATCTAGTCGCTGGTGCCAAAACAGGTTGGGGACCGCTGATTTAAATGCACACATATCTTCAATTTTCCTCTTGGCCCACAAAGTCTAAAACGTTTACTCTCTTATCTTCAGGTGGCTCAGTGGTAAAGAATCTGCCTGCCAATGCAGGAGCTGCAAGAGATGCCGGTTCGATCCCTGCGTCGGGAAGATCCCCTGAAGGAGGAAATGGCAACCCACTCCAGTACTCTTGCCTGGAGAATCCCAGGAACAGAGAAACCTGGTGGGCTACAGTCCGTGGGGTTGCAAAGAGTCAGACACCACTGAGCATGCAAACACACACACCTTTTCAGAAAATGTTTACCAATATTGGTCTCAGGAAGAAAAAACATTTCATTGTATCATTTCAATTGATACAGAAAAGGCATCTGACAAAATAAAACATCCAGTAATGCTAAAAATCTCTGAGCAAACTAGGAAAAGAACTTCAACTTGATAAAAGACATGTAGAAAACCCAACAGGTGACAACATACTTAGTAAAGACTGAAGGCTTTTCCCACGTGGCAGAACAAAGCAAGAACATTCACTCTCACCACTTCTATTCAAAATTGTACTGGAAGTCTTAGCCAGTACACCAAAGGAAGGGAAAGAAAGGTATACAGATTGACAAGGAAGAAATAATTATCTACCCAAGACAATTCTAAGGAATCTACAAACACCTAGAATTTAGAAACTGTATATCAAGGTCATTTGATATAAGGCCAATAAATACAAAAATGCAAATCAATTATATTTCAATATCCTACCAAACTCCAAGAGATAGTGAAGGAGAGGGAAGCCTGGCATGCTGCAGTCCATGGGATTGCAAAGAGTCAGGCATGACTGAATGACTGAACAACAGCTTTTTGCCTGGAGAATCCCAGGGACAGAGGAGCCTGGTGGGCTATAGTCCATGGGGTCTCAAAGAGTCCAATTTTCACTTCCCTAGTAATGTATATTTCTATGCCCTAGCAATATAAAAAAATTTTAAATAATGCCATTTACAATCTCTCCAAAGAATTATATATTAGGTTAAATCTAACAACATGTAGAGAATTTGCGTGCTAAACATTACAAAGTACTGATAGAAACCAAAAATCCCCTAAATAGTTGAAGAGATATACAGTGTTCATGAATTAGAATACTCAACACAGTAAACATACCAATTATCCCCAAATTGATTTACAGATTTAATGCAACATTAATCAAATTTCTAGCAGCATTTTTTTTTCATCAACACAAGGCATGCAGCACCTTAGTTCCCCAACCAGAGATTGAACCCCCACCCCCTGCAGTGGAAGCTCAGAGTCTTAACCACTGGACCTCCAAGAAAGTCCCACAGTAGCATTTTTTAAATACAGATTGTGTGCGTGTGTGTGTCGTTGCTCAGTGGGGTCTGACTCTTTGTGACCCCATGGACTGTAGCCCACCAGGCTCCTCTCTGTCCATGGGATTCTCCAGACAAGAATATTGCAGTGGGTTGCCATCCCCTTCTCCAGGGGATCTTCCTGACCTAGGATTGAACCCCCATCTCCTGTGTCTTCTGCATTGCAGGTGGATTCCATTGAGTCATCACAGAAGCCCGTAGATATGGATTAGCTCTAAAGCGTTTGTACAGCAAAGAAAGCCATAGACAAGATGAAAAGACAATCCTCAGAATGGGGAGAAAATATTTGCAAGTGAAGCAACTGACAAAGGATTAATCTTCAAAATATACAAGCAGTTCGTGCAACTCAATATCAAAAAGACAAACAACCAATCAAAAATGGGCAGAAGCTACCTAAACAGACTTTTCTCCAAAGAAAACATACAGATGGCCAATAAACACATGAAAAGATGCTCAACATCACTCAGTATTAGGGAAGCTCAACATCGCTATTAGAGAAATGTAAACCATAACTACAACAAGGTATCAGCTCATACCGGTCAGAATGGCTGTCATCAAAAAATCTACAAATAAATGTTGGAGAGGACGTGGAGAAAAGGGAACCCTCTTGCACTGTTCGTGGGACTGTAAACTGATAAAGCCACTATGGAGAATGGTACGGAGGTTCATTTAAAAATCAAACTATCATATGACCCAGCAAAACCGCTACTGGGCATATACTCTGAGAAAACCATAACTGAAAAAGACACATGCACCCCTGTTCACTGCAACGCTACTGACAACAGCCAGGACATGGAAGCAATCTAAACGTCCACTGACAGACGAACGGATGAAGAAGCGGTGGCACATGTACACAACAGAATATTACTCGGCCATAAAAAGGAATGGAATCGGGTCATTTGTAGTGATATAGATGAACCTAGAGTCTGTTATACAGAGTGAAGTCAGAAAAACAAATATCACCTATTAACGCATATATATGCAATCTAGAAAAATGGTACTGATGAACAACAAATATTAATAGTTGCAGAGCAGGAATGGACACAGGTGAGAGAACAGACATGTGGACACAGCCAGGGAAGGAGAGGGCGGGACGAACTGAGAGAGCAGCACCGACATATATACACTGCCGTGTGTAAAACTGATGGTAGGAGCTGCTGTGCAGCACAGGGAGCTCAGCTCGGTGCTCTGCGATGACCTAGAGGGCTGGGAGGGAGGCTCAAGGGGGAGGAGACATACGTATACTTATAACTGATTCACATTCCTGCACAGCAGAAACTAACATGATACTGTCAAGCAATTATATTCCAACTAAAAATAAATGAAATTTATATGGAAAAGCAAAGAAACAGACACATTTTTATTTTAAAAGAATAAACTAGAAGAAACATACCACCTGATGTTGAGAGATACTCTAAAGCTACAGTAATCAAGAATGTTGTGATAGTGAAGGGGCAGACACACAGATTAGTGGAAAACAGAAAGTTCAGAAATGGACGCATATAAATCTGGCAAACTGACAAAGAGGCAAAAGCAATTCAGTGGAGAAAGGACAGTCTTTCACCAAATGGTGTCTTAACGCTGACCTCCAGTGCACAAAAAGGATGAGCCTTAACCTAAACGTACACCTGATGCAAAAATTATCTGGAAAGATCCCACATGCCAAAGAGCAACTAAGCCCATATGCCACAACTATTGAGCCTGTGCTCTAGAGCCCGTGCTCCGCAAACAAGAGAAGCCACTACAATGAGAAGTCCAAGCACCACAACTAGAGATTAGCCCCCACCCAGCAACTAGTGAAAGCCCGCCCAACAACGAAGAGCCAGCACAGCCAAAAATAAATAAATAAAAATTTTTAAAAAGAGAGGGAAAGCTCTTGAGAACCTCACTTGGTGCTGCAGGCTGCTGTTGACTTGCCTGACCACTATTCCCTCAACTCTGCCAAAAGTGTGTATGCCTCTTATCGCTTGCATTAAAAGCATCTGTGCCTTCAGAAACTACCACAGCACTGTAAATCAACTATACTCCAAACAAAATGATCACTCCATGGGAATTTTCTGGCAGTCCAGTGGTTAGGACTCTGAGCTTCCACTGCAGGGGGCACAGGTTTGACCCCGGTCAGGGAACTAAGACCCCACATGCCGCATGGCAGGGCCAAAAAACCCCTACTACCTCCCCCCCACACACACAAAGCATTCATGCCTAGAATATACAGAGTGGCATCTGTTTCTCTATTGAACCCTGACAAGTCAAGTACTAAACATATGCATAGAATTTCTGTCCTTGTGTGCAGGCTCTGATGAGTGAGGTCTGAACTGTTATTAAAAGCAATAAACTCTTCACATTTATGTGGTTTTCTTTTCCTCATGTACCTCTGATGAATAAAAAGGTATGAGTTTCACTTGAAGTCCTTAATCTTTTTCATATGCATGGAGCCTGTCATGGGTTCTGTGCATGTATATGTGCTAAGTTGCTTCAGTTGTGTTGGACTCTTTCAAGATCCCATGGACTGTAGCCCCCAAGTTCCTCTGTTCATGGGATTCTCCAGGCAAGAGTACTTGAGCAGGTTGCCACGCCCTCCTCCAGGGAATCTCCCTGACTCAGGGATTGAACCCACTTCTCTTGCATCTCCTGCATTGGCAGGTGGGTTCTTTACCACTCGTGCCACCGGGGAAGCTCGTGGGTTCTGAGATGGACACAAAGATCTAAATTCCAAATCAACCCTTACTCCACTCATCACCTTCATGGCTGTTTCATTCATTACACTTACAGGATTCATCTACTGAAAGAACCCTCAAATGAGTGGAGTGTGAAAACTCAGCTCTATGCAATATCCTTTCCACACACACAGCACTTGTAGGGCTCCTCCTCCTCATGGACTCCAGTGGATATGAAGGTATTTGATCTCTCTGGAGCTCTTTCCACCCCTATTCACAGTAAATCCTCCATCCTGGGTGTAAACTAAGTAGACTTGAGGAATATCACCTAAACTGAATTTGGGGAAATACTTCCCTGGTGCTCCAGTGGCTAAGACTCCACACTTCCAATGCAAGGGCCCTGGTCAGGGAAGTAGATCCCACATGCTACAACTAAAACCTGGCATGTGTGCGTGTGTGCTAAGTTGCTTCGGTCATGTCTGACTCTTTGAGACCCAAGGGAATATAGCCCAGCAGGCTCCTCTGTCCGTGGCATTTCTCAGGGAAGAATACTGGGATGGGTTGCCATTCCCTCCTCCAGGGGATCTTCCTGACCCAGGGATTGAACCCACATCTCATGTGGCTCCTGCACTGCAGGTGGATTCTTTACTGCTGAGCCACCTGGGAAGCCCTTAGACCTGTGTACTACACCTAAACAGGTGACTTCCTGCCACAAAAGATCAAATAGTATCAAAAGTCTTACAGCATTATACCCCAAATATCCAGTATACAAACAAAAAAAAATCACTCATCATACCAAGAACCAGAACAATCAGAACTTCAATGAGAAAAAACAATTAACAGACATCAATACCAATTCAGATGTTGGGATTATCTGAAAAAGATTTTGATTAAGTACACATAATCCTCCTTTTTGTCTCAGCTAGTTTGAGTTGAATTTCCTGTTTCTTGCAATTGAGAACATCCTAATGGTTATAAACCACCAGGAGCTCTGAGTAGCCCACCCCAGGGTCTGGTGTTGGCCCTGGATTTCTTCAGTAACATGAAACTTGAGATAGAATAGAATTAAAGTATCCAGTGTCCTGGAAGGTAAGGCCCAGAAGAAACTGTGAGAACAACAAGGTTCTACTGTATAGCACAGGGAACTCTACTCAATATCTTATAATAACCTATAAGGGAAAATAATCTGAAAAAGAATATACCAATGTATACATGAATCAATCTGCTGAACACTTGAGAGTAATGCAACATTGTAAATTAACTATACTTCAATAAAACAATAGTGGAAAGCCTCCAGTAAATGTACACCCGAGTAAACCATTCAATCAAGCAAACATGAAAGCATCTGAGAAGTACAGAGTGGTGTTCAAAACTCTTTGCCTTAATAGCTTAGTGCAGCATCTAGACCGCATGTTTTAATGTTTCCCCCTTTTGTACACTCTTTGCCACAAAATTTTATGGAAGGAAAGCCAACTTTCTGTTTCATTCAGTCTGGTGACCAAGGACACAATAAAAGAAAAATAATGAAACTTACACTACATATGACTGATGGTACACTGTCCAGAGAAAGTCTTAACTGGTAAGATAAAAACTTGGTTCCAGGGCTCCGGCGGCGCAGGCGCAGACGCGGGAGACGCCCGGCTCCGGCGGCGCAGGCGCGGGAAACGCCCGGCTCCGGCAGCGCAGGCACAACCGACCACGTGTAGAATCGTGGCTGAGATGAGCTACCCCGCACCCAGGGTTAGGGCGGTGGCCGAGAGGAGCTGTACCACGTTCAGGAGGCGGTGGCTGCTTGGGCACCGGAGGGCCGAGAGGAGCTGATCTACATGCAAAGCAGGAGGCGCGGCCTTGAGGAGATACCCCTCGTCCAAGGTAAGGTACAGCGGCTGCGCCTTGCTGGAGCAGCTGGGAAGAGATACTCCACGACCAAGTGGAATATAAGAATCCAGTGTTCTGGGGAGGAAGGAACAAGATGGCGGAGGGATAAGATGGCAAGACCACTTTCTCCCCCACAAATTCATCAAAAGAACATTTGAACGCGGAGTAAAGTCCACAAAACAACTTCTTAATACTGGCAGATGGAGAAGGAAACGGTAACCCACTCCAGTATTCTTGCCTGGAGAATCCCATGGACGGAGAAGCCTGGTAGGCTACAGTCCACGGGGTCGCAAAGAGTCGGTCACGACTGAGCGACAGAACGGAACGGAATACTGGCAGAGGACATCAGGCTCCCAGAAAAGCAGCCCATTGTCTTCTAAGGGAGAGAGAAGAAATCCAGCTCCACCCACCAGAACACCGACACATGCTTCCCTAACCAGGGAACCCAGACAAGTCACCCGTCCAACTCCACACACAGTGAAGAAACTACGTAATAAAGAGAACTCCACAAACTGCAAGAAGAGGGAAAGGCCACCCCAAGCAAAGCAATATAAGCAAGATGAAGAGGCAGAGAAATACCCAGCAAGTAAAGAAACAAGATAATTGCCCACCAACACAAACAAAAGAAGAAGATATAGGGAATTTACCTGATAAAGAATTTCAAATTTTGATGGTGAAAATGATTCAAAATCTTGAAAGCAAAATGGAGTTACAGATAAATAACCTGGAGAAAAGGATTGAGAAGATGGAAGAAAGATTTAATAAGGACTTAGAAGAAATAAAAAAGAGTCAATATACAATGAATAATGCAATAGATGAGATCAGAAACACTCTGGAGGGAACAAACAGTAGAATAACAGAGGCAGAAGACAGGATAAGCGAACTAGAAGATAGAATTGTAGAAATAAATGAAACAGAGAGGAAAAAAGAAAAACGAATTAAAAGAAATGAGGACAATATTAGAGACCTCTGGGACAATGTTAAACGCTCCAACATTCGAATCATAGGAGTCCCAGAAGAAGAAGACAAAAAGAAAGACCATGAGAGAATACTTGAGGAGATAGTTGAAAACTTCCCTAAAATGGGGAAAGAAATAATCACCCAAGTCCAAGAAACCCAGAGAGTCCCCAACAGGATAAACCCAAGGCGAAATACTCCAAGACACATATTAATCAGATTAACAAAGATCAAACACAAAGAACAAATATTAAAAGCAGCAAGGGAAAAGCAGCAAATAACACATAAGGGGATTCCCATAAGGATAACAGCTGATCTTTCAACAGAAACTCCTCAGGCCAGAAGGGAGTGGCAAGACATACTTAAAGTGATGAAAGAAAATACCCTACAGCCCAGATTACTATACCCAGCAAGGATCTCATTCAAATATGAAGGAGAAATCAAAAGCTTTACAGACAAGCAAAAGCTGAGGGAATTCAGCATCACCAAACCAGCTCTCCAACAAATGCTAAAGGATCTTCTATAGACAGGAAACACAGAAAGAGTGTATAAACTTGAACCCAAAGCAATAAAGAAAATGGCTACGGAAAAAAAAAAAAAAACCTTGGTTCCATTTTTGCCAGTAAAGTGAAGCTAAGCAGGACAGAATGCAATGGAAAAAATCTAACATTCAAATTGCAGATTGCATGATTTTACGTATCTTTATTATTAAATGATCATTTCTTTGATATAATCTTTAAGGCCTCTTCTAAGAATCCTTTTCCTAGTACAATTTATTGTGATTACCTGGGATTGAGTGCACTAAAACTTTCAAATGTTTGTCCCATTTATAGTAGGTTTCCCTATCCTTCGAGTGATACAAATTCCAGGGCACCTGCTATGTTTGGCACTGGTGCCAGGTCATAGCTGTATACCAGCAAACAGATTTCCTGCCCCTATGGAACCTACATTCTAGTGGACATGGATTTTGTTGTGTCTATCATTATACTTTGCTAAAGTCCTGAGAGTACTTCTAATTGTAAAGCCTCCCCTGTGTAGATTCTATTGAACGTGAAAGTTCTGATTGAAACCCACTACACCATCCTTATAGCGTTTCTCTGCTGTATATTTTCTGGAAAATTGTGACATTTTGGTCTATGTTGGACACACTAGCCATACTCATACAACAAGTAGGTCTCCTCATTGGAATTCAGATGACTGTAAAAAATACAGCTCCCTCTTGAATTCTTAAAATACAACATTTTATAAATAGCCCCTGCTATGTAGGTTTTCTGATGAAAATGTCATGTTTAGGTTCTGAAGAAATTTTTATCACACTTGTCACTGATCACTACTATGGACTCTCTGATGAACCTGAGACAAGAACTCTTGCTAAAGCCCTTACCACAGTCAAAAATGTTTGTAGGGTTTCTCTCCTGTATAGACCCTCCAATGAAGATGGGAGGTCTGAATGAAGCTCTTCCCACACATGCTGCACTTACAGGGTTTCTCTCCTGTGTGGATACTCAGATGAACATGAAGTTATCAGTTCCAGATGAAGCCTTTCCCACATTCTTCACATTTGAAGGGTTTCTCCTCTGTATGGACTCTCTCTAATGGGCTTGAAGATGTGAGCTCCAACTGAAACCTTTCCCAAACACATCGCACACGTAGGGTTTCTGTCAGGTGTGGACCCACTGGTGGTCTTGAATACGTGAGCTCTGACTGAAGCCTTTCCCACACGTATCACATCTGTAGAGTTTCTCCCTTATGTGGACTCTCTGATGGGCCTGAAGATGGGAAATCTGACTGAAGTCCTTGCCACACATATCACATTTGTAGGGTTTCTCTCCTGTGTGGACTCTCTGATGGGCCTGAAGATGGAAATTCCAGCTGAAGTTCTTATCACACACATTTGTAGGGTTTCTCCCCGGTGTGGATTCTGATGGGCTTAAAGGTTTGAGGTCTTACTGGTCTTTCCCACATACCTCACATTTACACGGTTTCTCTCCAGTATGAACTTTTTGAAGAGGACCAGAGCTCTGGCTGAACATCCTGTCACATGTCTTCCATTTGGATGTTTTGTCTTGAGGGTAGGCTGTTTGATGGGCTTGAAGCTGTGATATTTTATTGAAGCCTTTACCACACAGCTCACATTTCCAAGATTTCTCTTCAGTGTTGTCCACACAGCAACTGTTGAGGTCTAAGACATGACTGAAGCCCTTCCTATACTGACCACATCTATACAGATCCACCCTGGGGTGAATGGGCTCATCAGCAGGAAGGGAAGAGTTCTGATTGAAGCACTCAGCACACACCTGACATCTGTAGGGTTTCTCCCCTGGGTTGGCTCTCTGGTGGGTTTGCATATGTGAGCTCTGACTTAAGCCCTTCCCACACTCACTACACATATGGGGCTCCTCTCCTACTTGCAGCTGCTGCTGAAGTTCAAGATCAGAGCCAAGGTTTATGCCTTTTGCATTCTCATCAGAGGTCTGACCTTCTAAGTGGATGATGCTATGCTGGGATGTGTTCCTCACAAAGTCTTCTCCACAATTATTGTGGCCAAATGCCATCTTGCTTTTGTGTACTTCCTGATCTCCATGGTGATGAGAGATCATTCTCATGACTCAATGATCACAAGGCTACAGTTTATTTTTTATGTCAATTTGCTGATACCTACTCTGATAATTCTGACTTTCTCAGATTCATTTTCCTACGGAAATCTCAGGAGGTCTGAATTTGAGGCTCTTGATTGTTGACACTATTGGAACTCTTCCCCTGAAGCTTTCCTACACAGTTCTCATCTTCAGCATCTCAGCAGATTCTCCTGCCCACATCCGACAGGAGGAATCAACTTGTTTTAGTAATTTGGACTTGTTGCTTTGCAGACCTATTAGTGAGTCCTGAGTTCTGGTTAATTTATTTGTAAATTGTTCCCATATCTGCCTGCACATAAGGCCTTCATGCAAAATATGTCTTAGTCCTACTTCTCGAAGAGTCTCTATTTCATTTTGATTTTTGTGTCCTAGAAGGATAAAAAATTCAGAGATGAAAGTGAGGACAAGTTCCGGGATATAAGATATTTTACAGGTCGACTGTGTTGGGAAATCCTATTCAACCAGTGGAGTGTTCAGCTGGATTCTTAGTTTTATCATGCCTATGGAAACAAAGAAGTAATAATGAGACTCATTTAGAAGTATACTGATGGGACTTCACTGGTGGTTGAGTGGTTAAAACTCTTCATTCTCAATGCAGTGGGTATCAGTTCAGTCCATTGGTTGGGGAACTAAGATCCCACATGCTGCATGACATGGCCTAAAAATAAATAAATGAATGAATAAAATTAAATTTTATAAAAGGAACTAATATGCCGAGACTTATACATGAGGTCAAAATGAGAAATACAGTGCTACAGCGCATGGGATGTTCTCAGCAAAAGTGAAAAGAATATATTTGCAAAGGGAGACATAGCCTCTGTCGTGATAAGGAACCCATGAGATAACTTTATTTTCCTTAATTTAGCCACTAAATGCACATGTTAATACATAAGCTGGGCCTCCCAGGTGGCACAGTGGTAATGAATCCTCCTGCCAGTGTAGGAGATGCAAGAGATGTGGGTTTGATCCCTGGGTCCGGAAAATTCCCTGGAGTAGGAAATGGCAAGTCGGACACGACTGAGCGACTGAACTGAACTGAACTGAACAGAAATTTTACTTTACATGATTAAATAGATTAGCTTATTTCAACTGCCAGTTAACTTTGTTGCCTTTTTTTTTTTTGGCTGTGTCCTGCAGCATGTGGGATCTTAGTTCCCTGACCAGGGGCTTGAACCTGTGCCCCATGTACTGGAAGTATGGAGTCTTTTACCCACTGAACCACCAGGGAAGTTCCTGATTAACTAGTTTTATCATATCTCTTTTCCTGTTTTTTACTCACAGTTTCTGTTGCACTATATGCAGTTTCTGACAAGCTATGCTACTTCCATCCTATTTCATTAAATCCAATAATGATACAATTCACTAACTGATTTTAAACCACACCAAGATGTTACAACGGCAATTTGAGAAAACAGACAAGGAATAAATAAGATGTCCATGAAAAGGAGAAAATTCAGGCCCCCACCTGCAAGGAAGCATTTCAAGAGCCCCAAACTCTTAAACATGTTGACACCAAGACACTCTTGAGGGTTTAGAGTCCCTGAGCCCTCACCCATGGAGACCGGTTCCAGAAGTTCTCCAGCATCATGTCATGGTACAGCTTCCTCTGGGCCAAGTCTAGCAGTCCCAGCTCCTCCTTGGTGAAGGTTGCAGCCTCCTACAACATCAAACACATGTAGCCTCAACCTTATGATCAATAGAGTGTAGTGGGTAGGAAGTCACTGTTTAATGGGTATGGAATTTCACTTTGAGAAGAAGAAAAAAGTTCTGGAGATGTGTTCAACAGTGTGAATGTACTTAAAAGTACTGAACTGAAAATTTAAAAATGGTTAAAATGGTAAATTTTATGCTATTTTTTTATCACAATAAAAAAGCACATCAGGAGGTGGATGAATAACCCAATTGTGGTATATCCAGGCAATGAAATACAATGAAGCAATAAAAAGGAGCAAACTATTGACTTATGTTCAAAATGAACAAATGATACCAGACACAAAAAGAACACATACTGTGTAATTCCATTAACATGAAACTCAAGAAATGATCAATCTAGTCTGTAGTGATATAAAGTAAATCAGTTGCTGCCTATAGTCAGGCATGTGGGATAGGGATTAACCGGGGATAAGGGAATCTTTTTGGTGATGAAAATGGTCTACATCTAGACTGAGGTAGTGGTCACACGGGTATGTTTGTCAGAATTGATCAAATACAATTATATGTAAATTACATGTAAATTTCACCTCAAAATGATTATAAAAAGACACAATTAACAAAGCAAATAGACAAACCACAGAATGGAAAAAATTACTCCCAAAATGTATATATAACAAAGGACTTGAACTCAGAAAATATAAAGAACTTCTTTACTTCTCATGCGACGAGTTGACTCACTGGAAAAGACTCTGATGCTGGGAAAGGTTGGGGGCGGGAGGAGAAGGGGACAACAGAGAATGAGATGGCTGGATGGCATCACCGACTCTGTGGACATGAGTTTGAGTGAACTCCGGGAGTTGGTGATGGACAGGGAGGCCTGGCGTGCTGTGATTCATGGGGTCGCGGAGAGTCAGACACGACTGAGCGACTGAACTGAACTGAACTGAACTGGGGATTAAGTGAGCAAGTCCAATAGCCCTCAACAGGCAAGTGCATCCAGACAGAAAGTCAATTAGTGGTTGCCAGGGGCTGGGAGGGGACAAGTGAGAGGTGATGGCTCAGGGGCATGGGGTTTCTTCTAGGGGTGATGAAAATGTTCTGGAACTAGACGGTGGTGATGGTTGTACAATCCTGTGGATATACTAAAAACCAGTGAGTTGTATATTTTGTAAGAAAAAGTATATGTGAATCTTATATGTGAATTACATCTCAAGTTAAAAAATAGAAGAAAGGACTTCCCTGGTGGTCCAGTGGTTAAGACTCTGTGCTTTCACTGCAGAGGGCATAGGTTCAAACCCTGGTCAGGAAACTATAACCCCACAAGTCACAAGGAGCAGCCTAAAAAATATTTTTTTAATAAAAAATTTTTTTAAATAGGGGAAAAAAAACAGCCTTGGTTCAGTGCCTGGCACATAACACAAGCTCTCAATAAGTGATGATATGATGATTATTTTCCCCATATAATGGAAGAGAAAGCTGAAGATTCATGCAATTACTTTACTGATAATCACAGAGCTCATGAGACCTTACTGACATGAATCCAACTCTGATTCCAGGCCTAGTTTAAAGGTCTCTAATCACACAGAAGGGTGTCCTTGGGGAGAAATGAAAGGGGAGTTGGAGAATATAGACTCTGCACATGGAATCAAAGGATGACTGAAGACACATTTTCTCAGGCAAGGATTGGGCTGGACCGTCTCAGAGGTTCCTCTGAGCTGTAAAATCCTGAGGCTGTTCATGATTGGGAGGAGAGAGGATAAATTGCATCTTTCAGTTTTTTCCTCTGGGTTTTGGGAACCTCAGTCATCAACCTGGTTCCAACCCATCCAGGTTCTACGTGACAGTGGCTAACACGCATGTAGACCTCAGATGGGTTGGAATCAGGTTGATGAATGAGATTCCCAACAAAGGTCTGTATAGTCAAAGCCATGGTTTTTCCATGTAGTCATGTACGGATATGAGAGTTGGATCATAAAGAAGTTCAGTTCAGTTCGGCTGCTCAGTCGTGTCCGACTCTTTGCGACCCCATGAACCACAGTATATCAGTCCTCCCTGTCAATCACCAACTCCCAGGGTCTACCCAAACCCATGTCCATCGAGTCGATGATGCCATCCAACCATCTCATACTCTGTCGTCCCTTTCTCCTCCTGCCCTCAATGTTTCCCAGCATCACAGACTTAAAGAAGGCTGAGTGCCAAAGAACTGACGCTGTTGAATGGTGGTGTTGGAGAAGACTCTTTTGAGAGTCTCTTGGACAGCAAGATCAATCCAGTCAATCCTAAAGGAAATCAATCCTGAATATTCATTGGAAGGATTGATGCTGAAACTCGAATCTTTTGGCCACTTGATGCGAAGACCTGACTCATTAGAAAAGACCCTGATGCTGGGAAAGATTGAAGGCAGGAGGAGAAAGGGACGACAGAGGACAAGATGGTTGGATGTCATTACTGACTCAATGGACATGAGTTTGAGCAAACTCCAGGAGATGGTGAAGGATGGGGAAGCCTAGCATGCTGCAGTCCAAGGGATCGCAAAGATTCGGACACGACTGAGCAACTTTCACTTCACTTCACATTGCATTTAAAGCCTGTAGAAGAGTATATGGCATTCACTATGTTCCGTTCCGTCGTTCAGTCGCGTCCGACTCTTTGCGACCCCGTGGACTGTAGCCTACCAGGCTTCTCCGTCCATGGGATTCTCCAGGCAAGAATACTGGAGTGGGTTATCGTTTCCTTCACCAGGGGATCTTCCCGACCCAGGGATCGAACCCGGGTCTCCCGCATTGGAGGCAGACGCTTTAACCTCTGAGCCACCAGGGAACAGATCATTACTCATTCATCAACAGGTCTCATCCAACCTCCCATTTATTCTATAGACATTGGAGCATTTGTGCGGTAGAAAAGATCTGCTCATGAGTGAAGGAAACTTGTTGCCCACCTGGCAGAAATAACACGGCAAGATAAAATTCCCTCACATTGGGAAAATGTACCAGGATTCGTGGGTCACTCACTCTCTCGTCTCTGTGAGTCCTCTTTGAGAAATCAGGGTCAGGAATGGAAAGATAGGAAGATATGGAAGAATAAAAAGACACAGTCGTGTGTCTCAGGCCCAGGATAACTTAAAGCGGACATCCCCAGGTGAGACCCCCCTTCTTCCTTTAAAAAAGATCGGGGCTGTGGGTGTCAAAGGAATCCACGGAAAAGCCCTCTTTCTGAAGAGGTTAGAGAAGAGCCAGTGGCTCTGCAGCTAGAGCTCAGAACACCCGGGGCTCACAGAGGCTTTCAGGGACTGAAAGCATCGCGGAAAGAAGAAACTGGACAGTTGACCGCTTTTAGCAGGTGCCAGCCATAGGTTCTAAGCAGTTTCATATTTGCTTCACGTGAATCCCATCACACGCCTACTAAGGGGGTACCACTATTAACTCCTCTTTACAGAAGTGAATCGCAGCAATCTGATAATTTTACGAAGAGTATATCCCTAAGAGATGGCAGAGCGTGCACAAAGTAGGGGAGGCGAGGAAAACTGAGGGGCAGAGAGACTCTCAAACTCGGAGAGCGCTACCCCGCCTCACCCCCAACCAGGGGACCCGAGAATCTCTCCAAACGCCAGACACAAAAACAGTCATCCCTCCCCTCCATTGCTTCTGTTTCCCGAGGGCGGGGGCGGGGGGGAGGGCGAGGGCGGAAGCTGCGTATTTCACATCCATACAAGATCAGAATAGACCCAGACTCTAGGTACTGACTCACCTCAGTGTCTCAGAAGATACTGAAGCCTCTCACTTCTATAGCCGAAGTGCCCGGACTGCACGCTACTCTCGGACTACACTTCCCAGAACCCCCCACCAGAACAAGGGCTTCGGCCCCTCACCCTCGGAGACGGAAGTGACGCTGAATACCCGACATACTGGACTACACTTCCCAGAATCCTCGGCAAAAGTTCAGTTCAGTTCAGTTCAGTCGCTCAGTCGTGTCCGACTCTTAGCGACCCCATGAACCACAGCACGCCAGGCCTCCCTGTCCATCACCAACTCCCGGAGTTCACTCAAACTCATATCCATCGAGTCGGTGATGCCATCCAGCCATCTCATTCTCTGTCGTCCCCTTCTCCTCCCACCCCCAACCTTTCCCAGCATCAGAATCTTTTCCAGTGAGTCAACTCGTCGCATGAGGTGGCCAAAGTATTGGAGTTTCAGCTTTAGCATAAGTCCTTCCAATGAACACCCAGGACTGATCTCCTCTAGAATGGACTGGTTGGATCTCCTTGCAGTCCAAGGGACTCTCAAGAGTCTTCTCCAGCACCACAGTTCAAAAGCATCAATTCTTCGGCCATCAGCTTTCTTCACAGTCCAACTCTCACATCCATACATGACCACGGGAAAAACCATAGCCTTGACTAGACGGACCTTGGTTGGCAGAGTAATGTCTCTGCTTTTGAATATGCTATCTAGGCTGGTCATAACTTTCCTTCCAAGGAGTAAGCGTTTTTTAATTTCGGCAAAAGTAGTGAAACTAAAAAAAGCTCGTTCAGTTCACTGAGGTACTGTTTTAGCTTGATCTTTCTTTTCCTTCCTGTCTTCTGGAGGGTTTTGGGTGTTGTATTTTCATTACATTACTAGTGTGACTGAAAAGTAAATGTGGCTACATGAGAAAGGAAGGGCAAAGAGAGAATCTCAAACTTGGTTTATAGCTTTTACTTGTACCTGGATGCATTTAGACCACTGACAATGTTTACTTGGCATGACCTAGTCATTCCAATATGTTAGACTTACCAGAAGGAAAAGTAACCTTTGATCAAGGCACAAAACAAATAACAAAAGTTTCCCACTTTGGTTGGCTTTAATTGCTCCTTTTGGAAGTTGGAGTTTTTAGCAAATGAAAGATGCATTAGCAAGAAGGGAAGAAAATACTGTAATTTGAAAAAGAAAGGCCTAGAATACAGGCATACCTCGGAGATATTTTAAGTTAGATTCCAGACCACTGCAATAGATCAAATTATGAAATAACGTGAGCCCCATGAATGTTCTAGTTTCCTAGTGCATATGTTACGATTACACTATAGTAGTCAAGGTATGCGATTACATATTAAAAAATAACGTATGTACCTTAATTTTAAAATGCTGTTGGAAAAATGGTACCAGAAGACTTTCTTGACACGGGTTTGCCACGAACCTTCAATTTGTAAAATCATCATAACAAACAAAACCATCATAACTACTACAGAATGTTTTTTCTCCAGGTTGCTCTAAATCATTGAGCCATGATGATTATTCAAAAAGTTGGTGTGAAAGTGGGGTATCCTGGTCAGATAACCGTAACAAATTCAACTCCTTTTTTTCAACTTTATGAGGTATAATTGATAAGTAAAATTTTAATATATGTGAATTGATATATATTGTGAAAGGATTCCCACAAATGAATTACTTAACACATCATCACATAGCTAACTCTTTGGGGGGCAGAGAGGGAGATCCTTTAATATCTATTCTTAGCAAATTTCAACTATACAATACTGCATTATCAACTAGTCACCAAGCTATAGATTAGATCCTTAGATCTTACTCATTTTAAAGCTGAAAGTTTGTACGCTTTTTATAACCTCCCCCCATTCCCAGGCAGCCATCATTAAACTCACTGTCTCTAGGAAGTCTGACACTTTTTCCCCTGTAGATTTCACATCAGATAAAATGATACCATGCAGTGTCTTTCTGTCTTGTTTCACTGTTTATGTCCTACAGTTTCATTCATGTTGTCACAAATATTTCTCCGTATTTTTCCTGTGAACCAATGGTTAGAACAGTTTGATTCAGTTTATTTTATTTTTTTAAGAAACAATACTTCATAGGGGTTCTGTTTGTATCTCCTATTATCCTAACTGGAAGCTGCCATGACACCCTTAAAAAGAACAAGATGAGAAAATGTCTTTTACCAAATACCAAGACTCATTGCAAAGCTATGCTGAAGTAGTGTGGTATTAGTAAAATTGCTGAAAAGTAGACCAATCAACGGAGAAGGCAATGGCACCCCACTCCAGTACTCTTGCCTGGAAAATCCCATGGACGGAGGAGCCTGGTGGGCTGCAGTCCATGGAGTCGCTAAGAGTCAGACATGACTGAACAACTTCACTTTCACGTTTCACTTTCATGCATTGGAGAAGGAAATGGCAACCCACTCCAATGTTCTTGCCTGGAGAATCCCAGGGATGGGGGAAGTCTGGTGGGCTGCCATCTATGGGGTCGAACAGAGTTGGACACAACTGAAGCGACTTAGCAGCAGCAGCAGACCAATCAAAGGGAATTGAGAGTCAAGACATCTATCTAATCATATTTAAATCACTGATTGTCTTCAAAAGTGGCACTGCAAAGTAGTGGGGAATAAGGGAAATTTTCAGTAACTGGTATAGCAACAAATGAATATTCAAATGGTGAATAATTCAGTGATATGGGAGGCAATATAGACCTTTCTTTAAAGATTCCATAAGTTAATTTTAGTTCTGTCACCTATCAAAAAATTAATAAAAAGGAGAGGGAGGGAGAAAAGGGAAAGAGAGAACTGATAAATTTGAATAAGGTCTGGAGGTAAAACAATGTTATATATCAATATTCAATTTTCTGAGTGCTATACTTGTAGATATGTAAGTAAATTTCCTTGTTCTTACAATATATCAATACATCTAAATACTTAAGTATTTAGATGCAAAGGGTAAAGGACTGGAACATACTCATGGTTAAGAAAAATTACATGTCAATGTAATATTACTCAGCCATAAAAAGGAATGCATTTGTCAGTTCTAATAAGGTGGAAGAACCTAAAGCCTATTATATAGAGTGAAGTAAGTCAGAAAGAGAAAGACAAATATTGTATATTAACACGTGTATATGGAGTCTAGAAAGATAGCACTGATGAACCAATCTGAAAGGCAGCAATGGAGATGCAGACATAGAGGACAGACTTGGACACAGTGTGGGAAGAAGGTGGGAAAAACTGACAGAGTAGCACTGAAACATATGCATTCAGTTCAGTTCAGTTCAGTTCAGTCGCTCAGTCGTGTCCGACTCTCCGTGACTCCATGAATCACAAACATATGCATTACCAGGTGTAAAATCAGATAGCCAGTGGAAATTTGCTGTATGACACAGGAGCTCAAGTCCAGTGTTCTGCTGACAACCTAGAGGGGTAGGATGGGGTTGGAGGTGGGTGGGAGGTTCAAGAGGGAGGGGACATGTGTACACCTATAGCTGATTCATGCTGATATATGGCAGAAACCAGCACAATATTGTAAAGCAGTTATCCTCCAATTAAAAACTGTTTTAACAAGTATGTCAATATGTGTGCGCACACACACACATACATTAAGAGAATATGTAATATGTTAACTGGTGAATCTGAGTAAAGGGTACCTGAAAGATTTCAGACAGTTTTTACAATTTCTGGCATGTGTTAAATTATTTCAAAACAAGAAGTTTAAAGAAACGTAAAAAAATTTACATGAAGCAAAATTCCAATCATTTAGAGACCAGTAAAAATAAATACCTACCTTTTCTTTTTAATGAGATCACACAAAAATCCCATGCTTTGTTTCTCCAAGTGAACGTTTTCTGGATATCCTCCAACATCCGTTAACAACAATTTGCACTAGATAAATAAATCATAAAATACTTTGGCAACCCAACTGATTATTTCTATGTTTGCTATTATAAACAACAATGCAATGAACATTCCTTCATACACATCTGTGGCAGATACATGTTTTAATTCATATTATCATATAAAATAAAGTCATCATATTATGAATTCTTGGCTATATGAAACTTTTAGTATTTTATTCATTTTCATAGTTTTACAGTATTAGTAAAAATAATGGTCATTATAAATAAGTATAAAATGGAAGTTGATGAAAAAATAACCCCAAGTCTTCCTTGACTCCCACCCTCCCACCAAAAAACTAGCTAGTATAAGGCAAATATCCTTTTCACACATTATCCTTAGGCATATATTCACTTTGTAGTGGTGGATGGTTTAGTCGCTAAGTCGTGTCTGACTCTTGTGATTCCACAGATTGTAGCCTGCCAGGCTCCTCTGTCCATGGTGTTTTCCAGGCAAGATTACTGGAGTGGGTTGCCATTTCCTTCTCCAATATTCACTGTGAGAGATCATTTAAATCAAGTGGATCTTACCAAGAGGGTTACAATCTATTTTTTCCCTGTTCCTATCTATGGTTCTATATCACCAACCATTTTAATGGATTTGCTAGAAAGAGCTACCTGAAGGAATCCCTTTCCATCTCAATATTTTATACCAGCGGACCCCAACCTTATTGGCACCAGAGACTGGTTCTGTGGAAGACAATTTTTCAAAGGACCAGAGGTAGGGGGAATGGTTTTTGGGTGATTCAAGCACATCCTTAGCTCCACCTCAGATCATCAGGCATGCTCTTAGAGGTTGGGGACCCCTGCTTTATCGTTTATCACCAGCATGGACTCTCCAAAACCCTGAACATGTGTATCCTGACTGAAGCCGTCAACACGTTTCTCATTTTCAAAGATTCTTGCCAGTGTGGACTTTCTGATGGTATGTCAGCCGTGAACGGTGACTGAAGTCCTTACCACATACGTTGCACTTGTAGGGTTTTTCTCCTGTGTGGACCCTCTGGTGGGCTTGAAGCCGAGAACTCTGACTGAAGCCCTTCCCACACTCCTCGCATTTAAACAGTTTCTCCCGGGTGTGGACGCTCAGATGGACTCGAAGATTGGAGGGGAGGCTGAAGGCCTTCCCGCACTCGTCACACTTGTGGGGTTTCTCTCCTGTGTGGACCCTCTGGTGGTGGCGAAGGTTCAGGCTCCGCCCGAAGCCTTTCCCACACTCCTCACACTTGTAAGGCTTTTCGCCAGTGTGGCCCCTCTGATGGTAAATAAACTGGGAACTGTATCGGAAGCCCTTCCCACACACGTCGCATTTGTAGGGCTTCTCCCCGGTGTGGACCCTCTGATGGGACTGAAGACCCGAGGACTGGCTGAAGCCCTTCCCGCAGGCACCACACTTGTAGGGTTTCTCGCCTGTGTGGACCCGCTGATGGACCCGGAAGTCTATGGCCTGACTGAAGCTCTTGTCACACGCCTCACATTTGTAGGGCTTCTCTCCGGAGTGGACTCGCTGATGAGCATGAAGGTTGGACCTCCAGCTGAAGCCCTTCCCGCATGCCTCGCAGGTGTATGGTTTCTCTCCGGTGTGAATGACCTGGTGCAGTTTCAGGTTGGAACTATAACTGAAGTCCTTGCCGCACACGTCGCACCTGTAGGGCTTCTCCCCGGTGTGGACTCGCTGGTGGGTCTGGAGCTTGGACGACTGGCTGAAGCCCTTCCCGCACGTCTCGCACTTGAACCGCTTCTCCCCGGTGTGGACGTTCTGGTGGACTTGGAGATTTGAAGCCTGACTGAAGCCCTTCCCGCATTCCTTGCAGGTGTAGGGCTTCTCCCCCGTATGGACGCGGAAGTGGATGTGGAGGTCCGTGTTCCGGGTGAAGCCTTTGCCACAGGCCTCGCACCGGTAGGGCTTCTCTCCGGTGTGGACCCGCCGGTGGCAAATCAGAGGCGAGTTGTGACTGAACCCCTTGCCGCAGACGTCGCACTTGTAGGGCTTCTCCCCGGTATGGACCCTCTGGTGTATGTGGTAATGGGCGGCCTGCGTGAAGCCCTTCCCGCACTCCTCACACTTGTAGGGTTTCTCACCCCTGTGGACCCGCTGGTGAACACGGAGGTTGACGCTCCAGCCGAAGCCCTTCCCACACTCTTCACACTTATAGGGCTTCTCTTCCGTGTGGACTCTCTGATGGCACTGAAAATTGGAACTCTGGCTGAAGCATTTACCACACTCCTCGCATCTGTAAGGTTTCTCCCCCGTGTGCGTCCGGTAATGGATGATGAGGCCTGTGCTGCTACCAAAGGCCTTGCCACAGCTGTCACACCTGTAGGACTTCTCTCCTGCAGGGTTAGAGTGATGGGGGTGAAAGGAGTTCTGATGGAAACCATCACCAGATTCAGGACATTTATTGACAGTCCCTCCCAGGTGAATTCTCTGATGAGTCTGCAGATAGAAGCATTTTTCTCCAGGGTCAACCTTCTGATGAACTGGGAGCACCGCACCATGACTGAAGCCCTCCCCACACACTCTAAAGGGACGCAGTCTCTCTCCTTTGCAGGGTGTATGCTCTGCATCAGTTTTACCAGGATCGCTCAGTGGTGAATTCTTTGTGAAGCCTTCACATACACGCAGGTGATTTTTCACGTTCATCTGTTCATCAACACTCGGATTCTCTGACTTGCTCAGACACCTATGACCACAGGAAGCCTGGGCTCTCAGAATCAACTCCTGATTCTCAAGGCAACCGAAGTGATCTCCTTTATGATTCATTATGTGGTTCTCATCTTCAGAAACTTGAAGAGAATCACCTTGCACAAACCAGGAACTCTTCCTTTGCAGAGTTAAATTATTTGCAGCCTGTTTCCAAAATTGCCAGCAGGACAGCTCTTCACACGAGAGGTATTTTAACATGACTTTCCCAAGAGTCTCCATCTCACTTGGGTTCTTGATGCCTAAAGAAAAGGCGATATTCAGAGGTGAATGCTTTGTTCAGAAATATCAGGATTTCACACCTGGGCCATGGGATGAGGCCTTGATAATCCAGGGCAAGGGTCATGTCTGTACCACACCGTTTATCCTTTTGTTATTCTTTCTGAAGCAAAGACTGGGGTCAGCAGACTCTTATGGAAACGTGACCCATTTAGAACTGTATGTCCAACAGTTTAATAGGAGGGTGGCAGGTTTGAAACCAGATGGCTGCAGGACAACCCACACTCCAGACAAAAGCAGCATCAATTAAAAGTCCCCTTGACTTTTCCTCAGCAGCCTTATGACGAGTGGGCTTCTACCCAGTTAGGTTACAAAAGCTCAGAGTCCAGGCACAGAACAGTATTTTAGGTCCTGGTAGAAACGGTCTTCCAAGAGCAAATTTGGGAAGCAGTTGGGATAATAGCATTCATTGTTTTAAACCTGGGAGTGATTCAGGTCTCTGAAAAGAAGCAGGAAAAGGGAAAACTAACCTTGGACAGCTGAGAAAGAACTTGGGCGGAAGAAAGAAAGAGAGCAGAGTGCAGACTCTCAAAGGCAACCCCGAACAGGAGAGAGGGTGTTCTATTCGGCTTAGAAAGTTTTGTCCAGGAAGCTGTGAAGCTTACCTTTTCATTTATTCCCTTTGGGTCCTCTGCTTGAATGTCACTCTGTTGGGTGAGGCCTTCCTATCACCCAATGTAAAAATAATTCCTCCCCATTCCCCACTTTTCCATTCTTCCCATCTGCCTTACTCGCTTTATGTTCCCCCACAGCACTTACTGATTTACTAATACTCCCTAGTATTTTCTCCCCTCTTAGACCCACCAGAATAAATCACAAGGAATACATGCACTTTGCTTTCTTCACTGCTTTATCCCCACTGTAGCAGAATCCTTCAAATTGCTGACATGACAAAAGGGCCAGGATGGCAGGGATGATGTAAGCAAGGGTAAAAGGCCAGGTGATCAAAGAGGAACTTGGTGAGGAGGCCAGGTCAGGTAGGGTCCTGCAGTCCACTGGAAGGTCTCGGAGTGAGATGGGAGGCCTTGGGAGGGTTTCAAGCAGAGGAATGGCATACTCTTACCTGCTTTCTAAAGAACCAGTCTGGCTACCATGTGAGATTACAGGAGTGCAAGGGTGGAAGCATGGAGACCAGTGTGGAGGCTGCTGTCACAGGCAAGAGACGACGGCACGGATGTGGAGAGAAGCAGACTAACTAGTACCTGAAGTAACAGCTGAGTGGATCTCACTGGAATGCCCATTTCTTTGGGTTTCCCTCTCCACTGTCCACAGTTTTTCTTTTGTCTCCAACTGGGATACCATATCTGCTTTGAAGGGAAGATGTCCTAGGAAAAGCCAGATTTATATATTTAAGGTGAACACACAGCTAAAAGAGATCTTTGTCCAAATTCTATAACCCTTGAGTGTTATTTCAAAAACTTTATGATTACGAACTGTAATAAGAAATAAATTTAGGGAATTACACTCAATGTTTTGTAAAAATCTATACGAGAAAAGGAACTGAAAAAGAATATGTATATACAACTGTATCACTTTGCTATACACCTGAAAATAACACAACATTGTATTAATGGATCAACTGTACTTCAAATAAGAAATGTCCTAACCTAGTTCATGAGTATATATAGATAAAATCAGATTTAGCCAATGTCTGTTTTTTATCATATTTCCCACATTCTCACACTACTTAATGCAAACAGTCATGGGTTTTGCTGCAATGTGAATGGATCTGGACCTAAAGCCTTGAAAGGAACTTTGACGGTTTCTATTCTTATTCTATTTTGTTGAAAAAAAAATAATCCCAGTACAATGAACTAAGGTGACTCCATGATCCACCAAAATATTTGACAAAGTATAGAAGCTAAGCTGCACATTTCTAGTTCATCTAAAACAGGGTTTTTCAACTGAGGCACTACTGATAGTCTGGACTGGCTCTTCTGTGTGGTGGGGGTTGTGCTGTGCATTGGAGGAGGTTTAACCGCATCGCCAGCCACTAGATGCCAATAGCACCCCTCCCTCAGCTGTGATAATCGAAACTATCTCCAGACATCACTAAACATCCTCAGGGAGGCAAAATCACCCCTGGACAGAATTTTGCCCAAGTAGACAGGGACCAGAGAAACCTGTGAATTAGAAACATCTCTGTCTTCCAGGTTGGGGAACCATTTCAAAAGGGCCAAGGCGGACAAGGAAATGACAATCCACTCCAGTATTCTTGCCTGGGAAATCCCATGGACAGAGGAGCCTGGTGGGCTATAGTTTGTGGGGGTCACAAAAGAGTTGGACACGACTTAGCAACTAAACCGCAGCAACAACAAAATAGTAACTATAAAACTAACCTTCAATTAAGAAAACAAATTGGCTAAAAGGTCCAACCCTTCAAAGAAGGATCAGAGACTCTCAAAGGGGATGAGGTTCAGGGTCAGAGGGCGCCCGTCCTCACCCACTGAGACCAGGTTCTGGAAGTTCTCCACCATCACATCCTGGTACAGCTTCCTCTGGGCCGAGTTCAGCAACCCTAGCTCCTCCTCAGTGAAGACCACAGCCACATCCTTGAAGGTCACGGCCTCCTACAACATCAAACACGTGTCGACTCAATCTCGCAAGCTCCACTGGAAGGACAGCATCAAGCAGGATAAAGAAGATGAACCCCAAAAAGGTTACTGATTTGGAGGGACTCCAGGCAGTTTTCAGTCCCAACACTTGTCTCTCTAAGCGACAGTGTTGTCACCTCCCTACTGTCCCACTCCACCACTGTTTTTAATGTCTGCAAAGGTCACAGGCCATCAGTAACCCTCCAGGACACATGCACAGCTTCTGGTCTGTGCTTTAAAGGCACGAGCCACATCCGGAAACTGCTGCACACACAGCTGATGAAGGCACAGGCTAAGTTCACATTTCAAGGCTTTAATTACAGCACACTGGGCAAATTCCCTCACTTCTCACTATCTTAATTTCTTCTCTATAATGGTATCTAAATCACAAGGTGTCTGAAAGGATCACATTAATGAATACATGTAAATCACTTACACTGGTGCCTGGAACATAATAAGTGCTCAGTAAATTTGAACAAGCAGTTTTATTATAATCTCTTTCATTTCATTTTGTGACCATACAGTACAGTATTCCTTTGAACTGGTGATTTAGCTTTAATCAATTCAAATAAAGTACAATTAGTTACAGATATTTCAGTTCAGTTCAGTTCAGTTCAGTCGCTCAGTCGTGTCCGACTCTCCGCGACCCCATGAATCACAGCACGCCAGGCCTCCCTGTCCATCACCAACCCCCGGAGTACACTCAAACTCATGTCCACAGAGTCGGTGATGCCATCCAGCCATCTCATTCTCTGTCGTCCCCTTCTCCTCCCGCCCCCAACCTTTCCCAGCATCACAGTCTTTTCCAGTGAGTCAACTCGTCGCATGAGGTGGCCAAAGTATTACAGATATTTACTTACCGTCAATGCTGTAAAGATCCTTTTTCAGAGACCCTAGCCAAGAAGTAGCAATTGCAAAGTCAAAGAATATGCACTTTAAAATATTTGAAAGTGTAATGGCAGGTTTCCCTCTCAAAAGGTTTTCCTGATTCACCTTTCACATGAAGGAGTACAGGTTAATTAGGACCTAAAGCCTTGTTGGAAAAGATTGAACGCAGGAGGAGAAGGGGACGACAGAGGATGAGATGGTTAGACGGCATCACCGACTCAATGGACATGAGTTTGGATAAACTCCAGGAGTTGGTGATGGACAGGAAGGCCTGGCGTGTTGCGCTTCATGGGGTCGTAAAGAATCAGACACAACTGAGCGACTGAACTGAACTGAAAGCCTTAAAAAACGAAACAAAAAAAAAATTCGACAATCTAAGTGAAATAAATAAATAGATTTATTAACATTTTCACACATTTAGTTATTAATGATCATTATTTTCTTCATAAATCTACTTTCCTTTTTTTTTGACACGTCTATTATAATATTTCTTTTACTCATATTTCAATTGGGTCTTAGTTTGTATTGCTAATATTGATAAGAATTAGAGATATTAAACCTTTATCTAATGCTTACACATACACCTCACTGGACTTCCCTGGTGGTCCAGTGGTTAGGAATCTGCCTCCCAGTGCAGGGCACATGGGTTCGATCCCTGGTCTGGGAAGATTCCACATACCGTGGGGCAACGAAGCCCGCACACCACAAGTAGAGAGTAGCCCCCTCTCGCCACAACTAGAGAAAGCCAGTGTGTAGCAACAATGACCTAGCACAGCCAAAAAATCAGTAACACTAAAATTCTGAGTAAATAAATAAGTCAGTACATCCCATCAGTTCTAATACTGCAAATATATAGTCGTGACTGCCTATGAAAAAGGAAAATGAGAAAGTGAAAACAGCTAGTTTGAAAGGAGGGTAGCAATGTAAATTATGTTTGTCTATTTTAAGTTTCCCTAATTTTTTCAAAGATTGCTTTGTGAAACAAAGAAGATGATAAAATAAACAAAACACACAGCCTAGCACACAACGTGCACGCAAGATGTGTTGTGTTCATGAAGCTTTCCGAGAAAGATTAGGGACAAATCCCTAACCTCTGAGAAATAAAATCCTTAGAAGACAGAAAGCAATGCCTTACTTACCTGAAACTCGGTCTTTTTCTCATGTTCCTTCTGGGGAAAGTCAGAATCCTGAGATGGCATAACTGGGGAAGGACAAAGAAGCCATGAGATGCAGGCCACGGCTTTCATGACCCCATGTGGATCTTTGCAGAAATTATGCACGAACACGCATGCTCCAAGGCAGATACGCCCACATAGCTTGGTAAGCAGAGCTTGGAGTAGACTGCAGCTAGTAACAAGACTGTCAGCCAGCAGCCACTGGACAAAGAACAACCTGCACAACCACAGTACCCTACTGTGAAGATTTCTGACCCTACTGCACACAAAACGAAAAGACAACCTATGCAATGGGAGGAAATGTCTGCAAATGATGTGACCGATGAGGAATCAATTTCCAAAATATACAAACAGCTCATACAGCTTAATATCAAATTGCAAACAACAGGGGGACTTCCCTGGAGGTCCAGTGGCTAGGATTCCAGGCTCTCACTTCTGTGACCCAGGTTCAATCCCTGGTTGGGAAACCAAGATCCCTGCAAGCTGTGAGGTGCAGCCCAAAATACAAAATAAAATAAAAATAAATTTCATAAAAGCAAACAACCCAATCAAAAAATGGGCAGAAGACCTAAACAGACATCTCCAAAGACATTCAGGTGGCCAAAAGGCACATGATAAGATGCTCATCATCACTATTAGAGAAATGCAAATCAAAACTACAATAAGGTACCACCTCACACTGGTCAGAATGTCCATCATTAAAAAGTCTACAAATAATAAATGCTGGAGAGGGTGTAGAGAAAAGGAAACCCACTTACACTACTGGTGGCAATGTAAACTAGTGAAGCCACTATGGAAAACAATATGCAGATTCCTCAAAAAACTAAAAGCAGAGTTGCCATATAATCCAGCAATTCCACTCCTGGGCATACACTCAGATAAAACCATAATTCGAAAAGATACATGCATGCCCATGTTCGCAGCAGCACTATCCACAACAGCCAAGACATGGAAACAACCTAAATAGCCGCTGATAGATAAATGGATAAAGTACATGTTGTCTATACATATGCTAAGGAATATTACTCGGCCATCAAAAAGAACAAAATGATGCCATTTGCAGCAACATGGATGGGTCTAGAGATGATTATACTAAATGAAGCCAAAAAGAAAGCCAAAAAGAAAAAGGCAAATACTATATGACGTTACTTATATGTGGAATCTAAAGTATAACACACATCCATGAAACAGAAACAGACTCACAGATACAAAGAACAAACTGTTGTTGGGGGTAGGGGGGGACACTGGGGGAGGGGAGGACTGGGAGTTTGGGATTAGTAGATGCAAACTATTATGTACAGAATGGGTAAACAAGGTCCCACTGTGTAGCACGGGGAACTGTATTCAATATTCGGTGATAATCATAATAAAAATAATAGAACTGAGTCACCGTGCTATACAGCAGAAATTAACACAACCTTGTAAATCAACTATACTTCAAAAATTTTTTTTAAATATTTAAAACCTAAAGTAAATAAAGTTTTATATTTTTAAAATATTCATTTATTTCAAAAACATATGTATTTATGGTAGCAATACACACGCACATATTAACAAGCATATTAAACATTCTCATATGTATTCAACAGATAACTGAACGTTTTCCTAGTGGTAATTTATTGAGTGAAGGAAACCTAATTAACTGAAAACAGATGACAGACCAAGAAAGACCTTTCATTAGTATGTACCTGCGGCTACACTCTGAGGAGGCAGGAAGTCCTTCCTTTCCCCCCTTTCCGGATTCAGGACAGGCGAAGAAAACGGTGCGGTGGGACAGAATGACTGTGTCCGTCTCACGTTTCCTCTATCAACTGCAGCGGACATTCCGAGGCACTAGCGCGGGGTGACTCAGTGCTTCCTAAAGAAAGAGATCAGTCAAAGCTCGGAAGGAGCTGTCTCCGGACACAAAGGCCACGCCATCGCTCTTCTCTGGGGCATCCAGTCAAAACGGTGCTCCTGCGAAAATTAACTGCATCAATAGCAAAAGCCAACCCGTGGTGCCGCCAGTATTCGAAGCCGCTGACACGTGTGATCTCACTTGACTCTAATCACAACCCTAACTAGTAGTGACCACATCTCTCGCAATCTTACAGAGGATGAAAGTAAGGGCACGGATAATCAACAGCTCGCCAGGGAGGCGAGCAGAGGGATTCCGCACTTCTGCTCTCCGCTTCTTGGCTTCCGCCAGCGGCCACAACCTCTCCATACTAAGACAGCCGGCCAGGTAGTGACTAGTACCACGCTCAAGCCAGAAAAGTCCGGAGGGGTCGAGGGGGCGCAGGGATAACTCACCTCCCAGACCGAAATAAATGGTGGATGCTGCGCTTTCCCGGAGCGGAAGAGCCTCTGACTACACAGAGCTCAGGAACTACACTTCCCAAAAGCCCTGGAGAACACGAGCAGCAGCCCCTCATTTCCGGATAGAGTTGCGGGGAGCGGGGCGTAGGGCGGCGAAATACATTTCCCAGGACCCTAAGTGGAGGAAGGGCCATGCCCGCCAACTTGGAGCTTTAACCCCAGACTCTCGGGAGTTCTCGGCCAAAGATTTCCAGAAACTCCTTCATGCCGTCCTGTTACTGCCAACCTAAAGCAGTTCTCTGACGCCAGTAGAGCTTTGCTTTATCTCATTGATAAAACATAACAAATATTTGAAGAGTCAGAATCTTAATAAAAAGAACTGTAAGAAATATATCAATGCAGCAGGATTGTAACCGCTCTACCAGAAAAAACAAATGGGGCGGGGCGGGGGGGGCAGGGAGGATGACAGCTTTAAAATGTAGTTTTAATGTTTTTAGATATGAGTGAAAGACCCCAAAATGCAATGGGGGAAGATCATCGATTTCTACTATTGTTAACAGAAAAATCAAATAATTCAGAACTTGGCTACTGAGGACAACTAGACATGAAGTGGAAAGACAAGTTTTGTAGCCTGTGTGATCAATTTCTCAATGCAATCAGGGCCTTTGTACTCAATCCTCAGAGTTACTGAATTTGAAAGATGAAAACATTATTGTTAATTAGCTGTTTAGTGGCCTCAGTCGTGTCCAACCCTTGGCGACCCTACGGACTGCAGCCCACCAGGCTCCCCTGTCAAGGGGATCTCACAGGCAAGAATATTGGAGTTAGTTGCCATTCCCTTCTCCAGGGACTTTTCCACCACCCAGGACTCAAACCTGGTTTTCTTGCATTGAAGGCAGATTCTTTACCATCTGAGCCACCAGGGAAGCTCCTAGCTGTTAAGTCTTGGACAAATAAGATAAACTCACTAAAAGCAAATTTTTAAAAAACTGAAAGAAGAATTTTCCTTGTTCAAAGGACAACTAGACATGGAGTGGAAAGACAAATTTCTTAGACTGTGTTATCAATTTTTCGATGCAATCAGGGCCATTGTAATCAGAAAGTTACTGAATTTGAACTTTTATTGTCCTTCTTCTTACAGCAATTTCACAAAAAAACCAGTGCTTTTGGATCCTTTCTCTAATCTTCCGATAGGCATGAAAATTTTGTAAGATGCTAAGTAAGCTCTGTAGATCACAACAAACTGTAAATTTCTTAAAGAGCTGGGAATACCAGACCATCTTACCTGCCTTCTGAGAAACCTGTATGCAGGTTAAGAAGCAACAGTTAGAACTGGACATGGAACAACGGACTGGCTCAAAATTGGGAAAGGAGTAGTCAAGGCTGTATATATTGTCACTCTGATTATTTAACTTATATGCAGAGTACATCATACAAAATGCCAGGCTGGATAAAGCACATGAGTTTCAGCAGGCTCCGGGAGTTGGTGATGGACAGGAAAGCCTGGCATGCTGCAGTCAACGGGGTCGCAAAGAGCTGGACAACGACTGAGCGACTGAACTGAATGACACTTCTTTAATAATGCGGATAATGAGGCCAGGGCAGAGAGAGTAACTACCACAAAATTATACCCTAGTAAGTGGCAAACTGACTGTAGTTGAGGGAGGCCAGTTGAAGCTCCGGGAGACCTTCAAACCTGACGACCAGCGACTGGGCAGTCCCCAAGTTGGGGCTACAGGAACTTCTCTGAACTGGAGGCTCAGGGGAGGGGAACACAAACTCTGCAGCCGGCCACGGTTTCTCTTATTCTCTCTGTGGACGAGGGTCAGAGACTTGCTGGCTCCACCACCAGGATTAGACGGGCCCTGGGAACTGAAGACACTTTTACCCAAAGAGAAAGTGGGAGGTAACCAGTCCCTCCTACAGCGAAAGCACCGCCTATCTACTAGAGACAGCCTGTGGACCACTTCCCAGAATGCTCCAGCCGTCCATAACGGAAGTGCTCTGTGCTACACGCACCTCAGACTACACGTCCCAGAATGCCCTAGAGAAGAGACGGCCACGGCCCCGCCCCTGAAGTGGAAATACTTCCGAATACCCTAAACTTCTAGGTACTGAATTCTAGAATGCCAGCGCGGAGTTTGGCGAAGTTGTTCCGTTTGGGGCTGCTACTGTCTTTCTTGAGAATCCCAATCATTCTAGTATTGAAAGCTGAGCATCACTTTAGCCACATTCAAGGGGCTTGAGAGGAGGTCGAGGTAGGGAAGAGAAGTGGGTAGTAAAACCTTGAAGAGCTCCCCTGTAGGAATAAGTACCTAGGGTAATGGGTCACCTTTGGTGGAGACCAAAACCAAACTCTAAATCACCTCAATTACTTGAAATCGGAATCTTAGCGATTCTTAGCATGAATCTTTTCTGTTAGTATCTTCAAGCACTTAAGTCCCGGCTTCCCTGGTGGCTCAGATGGTAAAGAATCTGCCCGCAATGCGGGAGAGCCAGGTTCGATCCCTGGATTGGGAAGATCCCCTGCAGAAGGAAATGGCAACCGACTCCAGTACTCTTGCCTAAAGAATTCCATAGACAGAGGAGCCTGGCGGGCTACAGTCAGTCAGTCCATGGGGTCGCAAAGAGTCGGACACGAGTGAGCTACTGACACTCAAGCACTTCAAGGGAACAAATGACAATTCTCTCTAGGGAAGACAGCATTATCCAAGGTTTCAAATTATTCCTATAATTTAAAAATAATTAATATAGGGCAAAGTTGTCCCTGAAGAAAAAAGCATTATAAAATATACAAAGAAAGTTTATAAATTTCAAACTACCAAGAATGGGTTCACATAAAATATAAAGCAAACTTGGAAAAGCAAAACTGACAGAACCACAAGGAGGAAAGTTCACTATCAGAATGGGAATTTGTAATACATAATTAGGAAGAAATGTGGGATACTATTAGCTTAATAATAAGCTAATTATTAAAATGAAAAAATTGCCCCTCCGTAATTTAAAAAATAACAAAAAATACAGTAAGTAGATGGAAGCAAATGAAGAGATAGATGAAATAGAAAACAAGGACTTCCCTGGAATGGGAACGAAGATACCAACGAAGATACCATATGCAGAGAGATGTGGCAAAAAAAAAAAACCCAAAACTTAAAAGGCAGTAGTTTTCCAGTCCTTGACTTAATTCACTAAACTATACAAATTACCTTGAGAGTTGGTGGGCTACTTTGATATCTACTCAAAACAAAATATAACATCTAATGCAATTTGAGGTGGCATGAACTTTCATCCTCATATAAACGTGTGGTCTAGGAGATGAATCTGAGAAACCTGCCTCTCACATTATATACATACTCATTTTTGCTGAGTAAAGTTCTTTAACCAAACAAGTGTTAAACATCAGTGAAAAATGAACTAGGAAATGGTATTCAAACCTCAACAGGTTCCCATCATGCTATGTTCTTTTCCTTAGGGAATCTTTGATAAATTTTACCTCCAAGACTTACATATATTGACTCTCTATCTTCAGGTTTGCCCAATCAGTGTTACCTTGGTAAACAATTAAAACACTCATTTTCTAAACTCCTTTCCCCCCATAGCTCAAGGTTCTTTGGGTTACAGTACCTGGAATGAACCAGTTAACTTTCCCAACCAGACCAAGCACTTGAAAGGACAAGCCAGTACTCTGGATTATCCATCCATCAGCCTAGTAAGGAACAGAACTAAGATGTATAAATTTCTACTGTTGGAATTAAAATAATCTTCTGGGCTGTATGGATTTATGCCTAAACTTCATTAGTTACAAAAATATATAGTTATACTAGCTGATATTCTGTATCTTTGAACAACCATATAAATTTCTTTCTATAATTGATTCCCAGAGTTCTATTCCTTAACTTGGGCTATATATACATTTTCTTACTGTGAGGGATTAGTATGTTTAGTAATTTTCTGTTTTACATAGTTTTACTATCTACAGTACTATAAATATCACAGTATTTTACTGTAAAATTGATGCTTAATGAAAAATTTAAAATATGGAATCTAAAATGGGGAAACTCTCTGAAAATCCTGTCACTGTTTACATGAGGGTGAATATTCCTTTTACAGATGACAGAATGTATTACCAAACACACGTTTAAACTGTGTGATTCCCCTAAACTACATCAGCCTGTTACATGCTTTAGTCCTGAGTCTTGGATATCATTTTTCTAGATCTGGTTTCATATACCAAAATATATTTAAATAAGCTCCTACTAAATATTTCACTTTAATAAAATTTAGCTAAATACTTGATGTGCTACTCACCTTTTCTACTTAAATCTCTTAATTGTAAGTTCTGCTTCTATGATTTCTGTGTCATAGAAGTCACATCCTGTATTTTGATATACACTCACCAACTTCTCTTCAAAAAGCAATTTTTCAATCCATCCCTAGGAAAAGTGTTCAAGTCAGTCACTGAATCAATGTATTTGATGAAATGACCAACTTCCAACAATTTTTTTCCTTTTATTTCAGGCCAGGAAGTAATAGTAATGGGGTAGAGAACTTAGTGAAAGTAATCTACTTTATAAACAGTGTCTCTTCTTAACTTTGGAAGTCTTGATGAAAGTTAACACTAAAACCTTTGGAAGATTATCACACATCAAAGCCTAGATGGAAAGGCAGAGAATAAAAAACCAACAGTCGATTCATTTACTAAGAAATGTTTGTCCTTTGTCACTGTCACTAGTAATTCTGACTTGAAAAAAGAATCAATAGTATGTTTTCTGTACTGCAAGATTAATAATCCATTTTTCAGTAAGTCTATACTGTCACAAGAGCTTCCTTTGTGGCTCAGCTGGTACAGAATCCTCCTGCAATGTAGGAGACCTGGGTTCAATCCCTGGGTTGGGAAGATCTCCTGGAGAAGGGAAAGGCTACCCACAGTATTCTGGCCTACAGAATTGCAAAGAGTTGGACATGACTGAGCAACTTTCACTTCACTTCATACTGTCACAAAAAGTAACTGATTGTGTACTGTATAAATCTGACAGAATACTAGACAAACTCCAAGATGGTAAGATCCAACTGGAAACAAGGCTAGGCGGACAAGAGGAGCTAATCAAAATGGGACAATGTCAAATTAATACCACAGACTGCAGTACTGAGTGGTTTACTTATACTTTTAACTCTTTGTCTCTCTGAATTACTTTTAAGGCCACATTTAATTACCTGTCCTGAATAAAACTTTCTATGAAATTTTGAGGTGATTGCAATATAATTTATAAAACATTTTTCATTTACTAATTTAACAAGTATTGAGCACCTATGAAGTATTACAGGTTTCCCTTGTGGCTCAGCTGGTAAAGAATCCACCTGCAATGCGGGAGGTCTGGGTTTGATTTCTGGGTTGGGAAGGTATCTTGGAGAAGGGAAAGGCTACCCACTCCAGTACCCTGGCCTGGAGAATTCCATGGCCTTTATAGTCCAGGGGGTCGCAAAGAGTCAGACATGACTGAGCAACTTTCACATGAAGTATTACTTGGCCATGGTCAGATTATACATATTCAGAACAAAGTCTCTGCATTCTGGAGAGACTATTGGGCATTGAGAGTTCTAATGGGCATTAGTTTTGACCCATCCATTATACTTTTGTACAAGGCCTGATAAAATCATACTAAGTCTTCTCCCCTGAGTAGTATTTAATAATAAGGTCAAAGTTGAACTGAAGTCCTTACTATACCCCTTATAAGGGATCTCTGTTATGTGGCCTTCTAACTACTAGGACATGTTGAGCTATGGTTAAAACGCTGACTTTTTAAAGAAACAAATGATTTTTTTTTCTTTTGAACTTGACAACTGGAAGAATTCACATGACACTTGAGTTTTTAAAAAATCATTTTATAGAACTTTTTTCCTAAGTTGACTCTCTGATGATCTTACCACCCCTATGACTTTTATAGGATTTATCAGCAGCATGGATTCTTTGATGAATTGTTAGATTGGAGCGCCAACTGAAGCTCTTACCACACGTCTCACACTTGTAAGGTTTCTCCCCTGTGTGGACTCTCTGATGAGACTGCAGTTGTGAAGACCGACTGAAGACTTTACCACACACATCACATCTGTAGGGCTTCTCTCCAGTGTGGACACTCTGATGAAGCTGAAGACTTGAGGCCTGACTGAAGTGCTTCCCACACTCCCCACACTTATATGGTTTCTCTCCTGTGTGGACCCTCTGATGCATGTCGAGGTTCAGGCTCCACTTGAAGCCCTTCCCACACTCCTCACATTTGTATGGCTTTTCTCCAGTGTGGACTTTTTGGTGGGCTTGAAGGTGTGAACTCCGGCCGAAGCTCTTGCCACATTCTTCACATTTGAATGGCTTTTCTCCACTGTGGACTCTCTGATGGGCCAGGAGATTTGAGGCCTGCCTGAAGACTTTTCCACACTCCTCACAATTGTATGGTTTCTCTCCAGTATGGATTCTGCAATGAATTTTAAGATCTGCTCTACGACTGAATCCCTTCCCACACTCTTCGCATTTGTATGGTTTCTCACCAGTATGGATCAGCTGATGGATCTGAAGTCGTGAACTCTGATTGAAGCCCTGCCCACACTCCTCACACTTGTAGGGTTTCTCTATGCTGTGGGCCTTCTGATGTATTTGAAGATACGAACTCTGACTGAAGCCCTTCCCACACACTTCACATTTATAGGGTTTCTCTCCTGTGTGGACAACCAGATGAACTTGATAATGGGAGTTCCTCCTGAAGTTCTTCCCGCACTCCTCACATTTGTATGGTTTCTCCCCTGTGTGGACTCTTTGATGTGCCTGAAGGTTTGAACTCAGAGTAAAGCCTTTACCACACACATTACATACGTATGACTTCTCTCCAGTGTGGATTCCCTGATGTGCCTGAAGACTTGAAGGCCGACTAAAGCCTTTCCCGCATTCCTCACATTTGTAGGGTTTTTCCCCTGTGTGGACTCTCTGGTGAATGTATAGATTTGAGCTACAAATGAAGCCCTTCCCACATTCCTCACATTTGTACGGTTTCTCTCCCGTATGGACTCGCTGATGGGACTGAAGGTGTGAATTCCGACTGAAGCTCTTACCACATGCATCACATATGAATGGTTTCTCCCCGGTGTGGACTCTCTGATGGTCTTGAAGGTGGGAGGCCTGACTGAAGGCCCTGCCACACTCCTCACAAGTGTAAGGTTTCTCTCCCGTGTGGACTTTACAATGAACAATAAGTGCGGATCGACGACTGAAGCCTTTCCCACATTCCTCACATGTGAATAGTTTCTTTATGCTGTGGACTTTCTGATGAGTTTGCAGTTGTGAGCTCTGACGGAATTCCTTTCCATACTCATCACACACACTGCATTTTTCTCCTATGTGAATTCTCTGATGAATATGAAGAACTGAGCTATAACGGAAGCCTTTTCCACACTTATTGCACATGTGAGACGTCTCTTTTGAGTGTAACTGCTGGTGAAGATCAAGGGTAGAAAGGCTGGTAAAGGTTCTTTTACATTCGTTACACTGGTAAGATTTTTGTCCTGTGTGAATCATACTATTCTGATCCAGTGTGAAAACCTTCGTGCTGTCTTTTCTATAATCATTGTGGCAACAAGACTTTTCATTCTTGCGTACTCCTCGATCATCAAGGTGGTATGAGATCCAACCAATGCTGTCAACGTCCTCTTTACACCGACACAGTTTACTTTGTGTGGAAATTTCCTGGTATCTATTCTGATAATTCTGTGACTCAGTCAAGGAACTTTTTCTCCAAGAATCCCGGGCTCTCAAAGATGCAAACCTTGGATTTCCACTATCACTGGGACCACCTGCTTTCTCATTTAATATATAGTTCTCATCTTCAGAAATTTGAATAGACAGTCCTGCCCCAACCTGGTGGGGGGAATAACCTTGTTTGTGGAGCTGACAACTATTTATCATGGAGTCTTGACATCTGGTTAAGTCATTTGCGATTTGTTGCCAGATTTGCCAGCAGGAAAGCTTTTCATGTAGTCCTCTCTCTTGAACGGCCCTCAACTCGCTTTGATTGTTTTCTTCTAAAATGACAGAGAATTGAGAGATGTGGACAGGTGAAAGCTTTGTTCAAAGAGTCAAGATTTCACACTTAAGACACAGTATGAGACTTTAATGAACCCCAGCATGGTTTGACTTATCTTTTTCCCCACAAATAAAGTTCTCAGGTTTATATACTGACAGCAACCAAGGGAAGGTCCATTAAACTCCCAAATACTCAGCAGTAATGAAACCCATTTAAAACAAAATGCTGACATACTATTTACAGCATCTTTCACAAATTACATGTTGCTCCTGTCACAGTACAATATCAAGACAGACAAGCATTTTGCTGTGCTCACAGGTTTTACAATGTCTGGCAGTTACTTAGTCAGGGCTCAAGAAAGGCATGTACAGGTGAACCCCAGTTTGATTTCCAGGATGCTCAACAATTTTGAATTTCAGATTATCTCTGAATCAAGTCAGAGAAGCAAAAGAGCTTTCAGAAAGGAGGTGTCTGAAAGAGGAAAAGCACTGGAAAGTACAGCATGCTGAAAAGCTGAAATGCTGCACCACAGGCAGCAGTACACCAAGGGAGTAGTGCTGAGAAGATTCAAGGTGCTAAGAATCAGTGGGGGCGAAAAAAAGCATGAAAACCTATACACTATTCTGGCTTCTTAGTACAGTAGGCAGCACGTCAGTATCATAATCTGAAACCTATACACTGGATCCTTCTGAGTTAGCTGTATAGCCTAATATGGCTCCACATCCCCATAAAGTAGGAATCAACATTTACAGGCTAGGAAAGAATGATGTCTCAGCATGAAAAGGACTTCCCTGGTGGTCCAGTCGCTAAAACTGGTGGTCCAGTTCCCAATGCAAGGGTTCCAGGTTTGATCCCTGTTTGGGAACTAGATCTCACATGCTGTAACTAAAAGTTTACCTGTTGCAACTTAGAGATGCCATATGCCACAGCTAAGACCTGGCACAGCCAAATACATAAATAAATATTAAGAAAACAAACAAACTGGCTGCTTATTTAAGAAAAAAAAATAACCACAGCATGGAAAAATTTTGGACATAAATACACTGGCCTTTAACAAGAATGAGTTCCAAAGTGAAGAAGGCAGTGTATAAGTGAGGTGGGAATAAATTTCACAGCTTATGATAAGTACTTAGAAGAAGACTAGACACTATCAAAGAATCATCAAAGCAGTCAAGGCGAATATGATCTGAAATCCCTTCTAAAGGATATGTACAAATCCCCACACAAACAAAATGTTTGTAGAGGTAACAACCTAAGATCCATTTCTTGTTATTGAGGTGGGCTTTGGAGGAAGGAGATGGAACAGAGCTGGGAAAATCTTTTCAGGGCAAGACTAACTCACCAGTTAGCTATTTTCTGAGAACTTTTCTCCCTGGATATGATGGATAAGGAAATGGAATTTTTTTCCTTCTATGAAGAGCTACCTAAGAAGTAGACATAAAAATTCTTGATTCAAAAAAATATTTTCTCCCCAAATGAATATGCTTGCTACTAACGGCTAAAGAAAAGTCACAGGGAACGCATTTCACTCAGTTTGGTTATAATTACAGCGTTTATGCATGTGTCTGCTCAAGTTGATGAGGGTCAACTTGTTCGGAAAGGCAAACACCCACATATACACCATGGGACCTGAGAAGTTAGAATTAGGCTAGGAATTCATTTGAAGATACAAAAAGATTTTGCAATATTCCTATTCACTTGGATTTGTTCATCAGTCACTGGCTATTTAAATGGTAGGCAAATTTCTCTATCCATTGACTCATCCATTTAGTCAACAAATATTTAGAGTCCTTGTCATGTACCAAGACTATTCTAAGCACTTAGGCTTGTGAGCAATAAAAGGAACAGACCAAATTCCTCCACGCTGGGGACTTCCCTAATGGTTCAGTGGCTAAGACTCCACACTCCCAATGCAGGTGGCCTGGGTTTGATCCCTAGTCAGGAAACTAGATCTCGCATGGGCAATGAAGAATGAAAATCTAGCATGCCTCAACTAAGACTGGCACAGCCAAATAAAGAAATCAATATTAAAAACCAACTGTGACAAATTCCTCCATTCCTGGGATACCCTCCAGAGGAAGAGAGAGAAGTGAGAAACAGGTGAACCAAAATGTATGTACGTGCTCAGAGATGTATGATCAGTGCTCAGAGATCAAACAAGGAAGAGCAGAGAAAGAAAGAGAGGACTAGATTTTCTATAGTGTGGTCCAAGGACAGTCCTCTCTTCCTCTTGAAGGTGAGTGACCTGAGGTAAGTACATAGGCCTGAAGGATTACAGGTGAAAGAGTATTCCACATAGAGAGGACAAGGAGAAACATCCTTTGCAGGTCTGAGAAACAGTAGGGAGGATGATGAGATGGAAAAGACAGAGTCAGAAGGAGGAGAGGAGATGTATTCAGGGAGGTGGTGGGGTTGAAAAGCAGACCATAGAGGATTGCAGAAGTTGCTTTAGGTGGTTTTAATTCTAAGTAAAACAAGTCATAAGAGAATTTTGAACAGACAACTGACATAATCTGACTTAAAAGTTACAAAGGGTCCCTTCATCACTTCAAGAACGAACTGTAGGAGGGGAAAGGTGGGAGCAGGTGACCAGTATAGAGACTGTGCAATAACCTGGGAAAGAGATGTCCCATTGGGACCAGGTGATGGACAGCACAGGGCTGGTGAGAAGCACAACGTATAGAGAGTTAACCACGAGAATGAACAGCTGCTTGGTGCTTACCTAAATTTCTATCTGGGTCACTGAATTCATCATCCAACTTTCTATATGTTTTGTATCTCTTTTGAAGAATGAAAACATGCAGAGGTGCAAGTTAAAATGAACAGGTCACAGCTAAAGTTTACTGGAAATTTGAGTTTCCAACTGCATATTTAAGATACTGGAGTGAAGTCTGAACAGCAGAGAAGAAAAAACTGGAAACTGGGGACTAATGGTTCTGATTATATTTCCATTATCAAGGCTAATTGTTTTAAGAGTTTTGCCTTGATTATAACAATAATAAACAAATACTTTATGTTTCAAAAAAAGATACTGAAGGCCCTGTTTTTCAAACTTTGTATCATGACCCACTGAAGAAGTAGCATTTACTTCATGACTCAGACACATATATAGGAATATGTATTATTAAAACGAAGGCTGAATGACCTATTTCTGACCAATATTTTTCCTAAAATCTGTTCCCATTGGCTCTCACATTACTCATGCATTAACCAGGGTTTTCGCTGCAAAGTGATCTACTCTTCCTAAGAAGCTCTTGATATTTTCTTTAGTATTTGATTTCAATTAAAAACGGCATGTAAGGCTCGATAAGTTGGCTTTATAATCCACTAATGGGACTGCCACTAATGGGACATGAGTGAAATCTGAAAAAGAACAGACAAGGTTCAGCAGGATATTGTTCATTTACTGTTCTTTGATCAAAAAAGAAAAAGACCTGAAACACACAGTTTAGAAAGACCAGAGATAGCCTCTCAAGTCTCATTGGAATTGGAAAAGTCTGGTCTCCAAACTCAGGGAACCATTTCAAGAACCCCAGAGCCTTAAAACACCAAAGTCACAAGACACTTGCAGAGAAAGGCTGTCCTCACCTACTGAGACCAGGTTCCGGAAGTTCTCCACCATCACATCCTGGTACAGCTTTCTCTGGGCTGAGTCGAGTAACCCCAGCTCCTCCTCTGTGAAGGCCACAGCCACATCCTTGAAGGTCACTGCCTCCTACAACAAACAATACCAGCTCAATCTTATAGCCAGTGTCCAGTGGAAGAGGGGCAGCACCAGGAAGGAGAGGAGTATGATAAGAAGTTGCTCTGGCTCCTGTGCAATGTGTAGACTTCCCAGTCCTGCTCCTTCCATCCTGCCAACATCACACACTGACTTTCCTTAGCCTCACTGCAAGTGCAGCTATGAAGAAGGAAGCTTTGTGTATTTACCTAGTTTTCTCAGTGAACTCATAAATAAACTCCCTGGAATTCTAACTGCTGCATCCTGAACTAAAAAGGCTTCACTTTTTATTTCTGGCCATGCCTTGCAGCTTGTGGGATCTTAATCCCTCACCAGGGATTGAACCCAGGCCATGGCAGTGGAAGTGCAGAGTCTTAACCACTGGACCACCAAGTGAGAGTCGCTCAGTTGTGTTTGATTCTTTGTGACCCCGTGGACTATACAGTCCATGAAATTCTCTAGGCCAGAATACTGGAGTGGGTAGCCTTTCCCTTCTCCAGGGGATCTTCGCAACCCAGGGATTGAACCCAGGTCTCCTGCATTGCAGGTGGATTCTTTACCAGCTGAGCCATAAAAGGAATTCCCCAAAACATTTCACTTTTTAGTTACAATCGTCAATTGTCCCAGAAATATTTACTAATTTGGGCCCTGCAGTATATGGTGGCACCTGCCTCTCACTGAAGTAGGAACCAGGTGAGGAGGAGGGTCATATGAGGGAATTAACCAAAAGGCCATGCCAGGCCTCAGATGAAACCCCTCTTTCTTTCCCTGTTTGTCTTTCTCTTATCTAATGGTATACTCTGACTCCAGAGTCTTGGTTTTCTGGATAAATCTGAATTGGTTCCTCATTTTTCACAACCCTTTTATTTAAAACAAAGATAAAACCAATCTCTTTAGACAATTGTTCTGAGGAGTCAACGCAGTAACAAGTGAAGTATCACCTGACTTTTAAAATTAAGGTCATGGATTATTTCGATCAAAAGAAAAAAAAATACTGGGTTAGCCAAAAAGTTCATTCCAGCTTTTCCATACCACCATACAGAAATATCTGAACAAACATTTTGGCCAACCTAGTACAAGATAAAAAAACAAACCAGTAAAAAAAATACACACAGGGTCTGATTCAAGCACAGGAAGACAGAATCTCACTCTTGTCATGAGAAAACTAACAAGTTATTTTTTCTTTGCGAAGTGGCAGTTTGACCCTGCTGTGCCATATTTGGCTATTTTACCAAAAAAACATCCAAGGCACCACTTATAAAATATACCACTTCAACTTTGCATATCTAGCATGTCAAGGGCAAAAAGAGGCAATATTTTTCAGAATATATTTTTTGAGAAAAAAGTTAAATCAGGAACATCGTCACTGTAACATTCTTAAAAAAGTCCTAAACTAAAGATCTATGAATAAAGAATAGTTTAAAAATAGGTATGTAAGAAAGCTGATCACCGAAGAATTGATGCTTTTGAACTGTGGTGTTGGAGAAGACTCTTGAGAGTCCTTTGGACTGCAAGGAGATCCAACAAGTCAATCCTAAAGGAAATCTGTCCTGAATATTCATTGGAAGGATTGATGCTGAAACTGAAGCTCCAATACTATGGCCGCCTGATGTGAAGAACTCATTCACTGGAAAAGACCCTGATGCGGGAAAGACTGAAGGCAGGAGGAGAAGGGGACGACAGAGGATGAGATGGTTGATGGCATCACCAACTCGATGGACATGAGTCTGAGCAAGCTCCAGGTGTTGGTGATGGACAGGGAGGCCTGGCGTGCTGTAGTCCATGGGATCGCAAAGAGACATGACTAAGTGACTGAACTGAAGTTTTTGGGAACATGATAAAGCAATTAAAAGTGAATGTTCAGTTCAGTTCAGTCGCTCAGTCGTGTCCGACTCTTTGCGACCCCATGAATCACAGCACGCCAGGACTCCCTGTCCATCACCAACTCCCGGAGTTCACTCAAACTCACCTCCATCGAGTCGGTGATGCCATCCAGCCATCTCATCCTCTGTCATCCCCTTCTCCTCCTGCCCCCAATCCCTCCCAGCATTAGAGTCTTTTCCAGTGAGTCAACTTTGCATGAGGTGGCCAAAGTATTGGAGTTTCAGCTTTAGCATCAGTCCTTCCAATGAACACCCAGTACTGATCTCCTTTAGAATGGATTGGTTGGATCTCCTTGCAGTCCAAGGGACTCTCAAGAGTCTTCTCCAACACCACAGTTCAAAAGCATCAATTCTTCGGTGCTCAGCTGAAAAGTGAATGTTCAGTTCAGTTCAGTCGCTCAGTCATGTCCGACTCTCCGCAACCCCATGAATCACAGCACGCCAGGCCTCCCTATCCATCACCAACTCCCATAGTTAGGTAGTATTAAATGAGAAAAGTTTTTAAACTGTATCTATGTTATAAATGAACTTCCCTATAGCCCAGATGGTAAAGAATCTGCCTGAAATGCAGGAGACCCGGGTTTGATTCCTGGGTTGGGAAGATCCTCTGGCAAAAGGAATGACTACCCACTCCAGTATTCTTGCCAGGAGAATCCATGGACAGAGGGGCCTGGCAGTCCGTGGGGTCACCAAGAATCAGACATGACTGAGCGACTAATAAAACTACTACTATGTTATAAATACAAATACACAGAATACATATGATGAAGAGATTACAGAAATATAAAAGCAGCTAATTTGCAAGCTGGGAAATATTAAAGTGGAAGATGTTCTTCATGTCCCTTAATTTTTCTTTTACTTGTGAAATAAAAAATGACGAAATAAAACCAAAACTAATTACATAAGACAGGAATTTTTTTAAAAAGCACACATGGCTCACGAAGGTCCTCACAGGCTTAGACTCTCCTTGAAAAAGAAAAACCCACAGGGAACTACAGTCAGTATTTTGTTATTAGAAAATATTTCTCTGTAAGGGAAAATAATCTGAGTATATATATATATATACACACATATATATAATTGAATCATTTTTCTGTACCTGAAACTAACACAACATTGTAAATCAACTATGAAAGTGAAAAGTGAAAGTGAAAGTCACTCAGTCCTGTCCGACTCTTTGCGACTCCATGGACTGTACAGTCCAGGGAATTCTCTAAGCCAGAATAGTGTAGTGGGTAGCCTTTCCCTTCTCCAGGGGATCTTCCCAACCCAGGTTTCCCACAATGCAGGTGGATTCTTTACCAGCTGAGACACAAGGGAAACCCAAGAATACTGGAGTGGGTAGCCTATTCCTTCTCCAGTGGATCTTCCCGACCCAGGAATTGAACTGGGGTCTCCTGCATTGCAGCCGGATTCTTTACCAATTGAGCTATTGGGGAAGCTATACTTCAATTAAAAACAAAGAAAGAAAAATCCATGTAAAATCTCTGAGTACGAAAATGGTATTTTTAACAGCAAGAGAGACAAACTCTACTCACCATGAACATGTTCATCTTCTCTCTCCTTCCAGGGAAGTGCAGAGTCCTAGGAAGACAGAGGGGGAAAGAAGAAGTCAATGAAAACTGGTTTACAAAAACGTGACTAACCCAGGTGGGGCTCACTGTGAATCAGCAAGGCACTCAGTCCTCCAAGTGGCTGCAGCCGAGTGGGCTTGAGAGGGATCCTGCACTGATACCAAATGCCCCCAAGACCCCTCTGATTAGCTGTTCAGGGAGCAACATGCCCACCCACCCATCAGTGTGCTGCGGCTTCCACAGTGGTCATTCTTATTCCAAGATGTAATCAGAGACCATGTGAGCAAGAGCAGGCTTTGGAGTCAACACGCATGGGCTGAAATCCGGGCTATACCACTCACTAGCAGTGTCATCTTCAGCAAATTATTAACACCTCTCTGCCTCAATTCTGTCATCAGCAAGTGGGGGAGACTGGTGTAAGACAGAAAGCTCTGAGAACCCTGTCAGGATTTCGTATTTCTCAGCAACTGTGGTAAAGCAGATGATATTGTACAATTTGAAATGATCCTTATAGATGTGATTTCTAACAACAGAACACTGTCAAATACGGACAGGTGCCAGGTGGTTGTCCCAAAATGGGAGTTTTTAGAGTTCTGCAAATCTCTGCTTGTATTCCTCATAATTTTGTTACCACAACATTAATATTTAAACTGAAATAGGCAACTTTTTATAAAAGATATAAAAATACATTGTTTCTTTTTAAGCAGGAAGTACCATTTTGACAATTATGCACAGATGTAAAGAGAACTAATAAAAGTCTGGATTCTGCGACAATAATAAAAAACACCTCAACAGTCCATACCGAAAAATTCCATTCAGGAATCTGACTTATAAACAAAGAAATGTTTAAGAAATAAATGGATGAGAAGAGAGAGCTCCCCCTCCATGGCAGAACACAAACTAATAACTGTAGAATGAAAGACAGAAAATCATCAGTGGGTGCTAAAATTTGGAAAAGTTTAGTGCGGAGTAAGATAGCCAGATTGTTTCAAAATATTAATTGCAAAAAGGACAACAGTTACTTCGTAGACACCTTAATCAAGCACACAAAGCTGAAATCACCAGCTGGAACAAACCCACAAATTGACATTTGATTGATATGATGCCTTAGAGGGCTGCCTCACCACTTCTGGGGCATCACTATTAATGATGGATAACCTGAATCCAATTATGAACAAATATCAGATAAACCAGGGCTTCCCTGGTGGCTCAGTGGTAAATAATCCACCTGCCAATGCAGGAGATGAGTTTGATCCCTGGTCCAGGAAGATCCCACATGCTATGAAGCAACTAAACCCTTGTGTCCCAACTACTGAGCCTGTCTGTGCTCTAGAGCCCGTGAGCTGCAACTACTGAGCCCTCAAGCTGCAACTACTGAAGCCCACATGGCCTAGAGCCTGTGCTCCACAACAAGAGAAGCCAGCACAATGAGAAGCCCGTGCACCGCAACTATAGTGCAGACCCTGCTCGCCGTAACTAGAGAAAAGCCTGTGCAGCAACGAAGACCCAGCACAGCCAAAAACAAGGGCCCTTCCACAACATAATTTATCAATACTCTTCAAAAACATCAAAAGTCAAAAAGTCTGAGCAATCATTCTAGGCTAAAGAAGACTAACGAAACAAAAACTAAGTGCAACGCATACAGCTGGACTACACCTTGAAGAAGAAAACTGGCTCACCAAGACTTTATTAGAACCTACTGTATAGCACAGGGAAATTATACTCGACATTTAGTAGTAAACTGTAAGGGAAAAGAATCTGAAAAATAAATGAATCACTGTGCTGTGAAATAAACATGATATTATAAATCAACTGGATTTCAATTTTAAACAAGATCTTAAAGAAAGGGCTAATAAAAAATGTAAATATGGGCTGTGCATTAGATAGTAGTGTGTTATCAATATCATTAACCTCCTTTTGATCAACTGGCTCTGCAAACGAAGTATGATAAAGCCGTGAAAAATCACACTGCACTGAGAACTAGCAACAGAAACGGCTCGAACTTGGTGCTTTCAACTGATCAACAAGAATCGTGTTGAAATGAGAAAAAGACAAGCTGCTCCATAACACAGACAAAAATAACCAAAGAACTGGGATTTCCCTGGTAGTCCAGGGGTTGAGAATCCACCTTCCAATTTAGGGGATGTGGGTTGGACTCCTGGTTGGGGAACTAAGATCCCACATGCTGTGGAGCCACTAAGCCTCCTTGTCGCAACTAAGATCTGATGCAGTCACAAGTAAATAATATTAAAAAAAAAACCAAAGAACTGTCCTCTCAGCAAACATGAGTGATGGACCACTTCATCAATAATGACTCCAGTCCCATTTTGTTTCTCTCATCCACTAGATGCAAATCATTATGATATTCAGTAGTCAGATTGCATCTCCTTCTTGACACTATCCAATCCAGAACAAACCCTCACTGACTAAAGCTCTCTCCAACTCAGTTAACACAAACCGAAACCGTAGAAGCAGCCATACCTCACTGCCTCCTTACCAGGACACCAGCGCTGCATAGGTGTCCTTGCTGCAGTAAGCTAAAACAAACTGAGCTCTTTGATTACTTTAATCAAAGTAAGAACACCAGGTATGTTCCTGGTGGCTGCTGCCTGGCGGTCACAAATGAGCAACTGAGCAAAACAGAAATAATTGGTGACTCCCCATAAAGAGTTATGAGAACTCTTTATACTATTTTTGCCACTTTTCTCTGTTTGAAATTATTTTTATATTATTTCCTAATATTTTAATGAAAATAAAGTTATAGAAAACATATAACACAGCATATCGATTATACTCCAATAAATATTTTAAGAAATAAAATTTACAATGAGAAGCTAAGAAAACGTCATAGTAATAACAATAGTAATAATAGTAGTGGTTCAGTGATGACTGTGGCAAAAATATTTAGTACTAATTAATAATAACTACTAGTTGCTCTTCCCACTTTAGGCACAAGAACTCTAGTTTACGAGTGGTAAACTTTACAGGCGGCTCAGTGGTAAAGAATCCGCCTACCAAGCAGGAGACTTGGGTTTGATCCGTGGGTGAGAAAGATCCCCTGGAGAAGGAAAAGGCAACCCACTCCAGTACTCTTGCTTGGAAAATCTCATGGACAGAGCCGCCTGGTGGGCTACAGTTCATGGGGTCCCAAAGAGTCGGACACAATTTAGCAACTAAACAGCAGCAACAGCACTCTAGTTTAAAAGACAGCAATGAATCTATGCCCAAAAGCCTGGAAGGGATATATCTTCACATCTAATACTATTACATTTTGATTCTACACTTGCTAGCTACCTTTTGCTCAAGTCAGGATTTTTTGCAAGGATCCCTGACAAGTGACAATCAGTAGTGGGGTAGTAAAATCCTCCGACTAACTAAAGCTCTGCTTTATCCAGCTCAGCTTTATCTGTGACATCCAGCAATTTCCTCGGCCTCAGTTTGCAGACAAGATCCTTTCCTGAGCTTCTCGTATTTTCACGTGCAGGGGAGTTACTACAGGATCTTGTTGGAATGCAGACTTCTGGGCCCCCTATGCAGAAATTCTAAATCAGGTCTTGAATGGGGCTCAAGGCTGGGCCTTCCTACCCAAGTGATGCCAATGCTGCTGGTCTGTGGACCACAATTTGAGTAGCAAGGCAGTATAACCTCAGTCCCAAAGAAAACAGCCTCCACTAAACAGACACATAAACAAAGAGTAACCAGACAAAAAGGCACTAAAACATTAACAACTGTTATCTTTACATCCTAAACTTATGGGTAATTAAAATTTTTCTTTACATCTGCATTTACCGTAATGATTGTTACTTCTGTAATATAAATATTATTTGAAATAAAATAAAGGACCCAGTTGAGAAAACTATCTTAAAATTGATAGAACAGGGAATTCCCTGGTGGTCCCTGGTTAGGACTCGGTACTTTCACTGCCATGGGCCCTGGTTTAATCCCTGATCAGGGAACTAAGATCCAGCAAGCTGTGTGGTGAGGCCAAAGAAACCACACACACAAAACACAACAAACAAAAAAACTTCATAGAATAACCTAAATCTTGCTCTCAAGGTCCTCACAGTTAAGTCCCAACCTACTTTCATGAAGAGATTCTAGTCAGTTCCCTATGCTCAAGAAGAATATATCAAAGAGATTAGCAAATTCAGGTGTTGGACACAGCCTGCCTGGGGTTACAACCGCAGCTCTGCTTCTTACTATTCAGGTGAGGATGGGCCAACAGGGTTGTGCTCCCTGGCTCCATCTCCTTATCTCTAAAGCAGAGAAAACAGCAGTACAGATGCACAGAGCCAGTGTGATGGAAACGTGTTCATCGGTATAAAGCTTTTGAAATGAAACTTAAATGACCAAGGCATAGTTACAATCATTACCCATGCCCCATACGTTCTACAGTTTATGTATCTTAAATAGACGAATGCCAAGTTCTACTCCCGTGGGTCTCTGTTGCCTCTTCTTTCTTCTTTTTGAGAAGTCAAGGCTGGGGAAGAAAAGGAGATTGTGAAATCCCAGGATTGTGTTTGCATCCCCTGTATTTCACACCCTCTTGTGCCAGCTAGAAGAAACGCTCCCTTTTCTAAACAAGTCCGCAGTCCAGGACAATTCAGTTTCCTGGGCTCTCAGAATCTCACTGTGAGCACCCGGGTGCTTCCGAATTACAGTAGCATTAATAACAATCATGTATCAGGCAATTGTTTACCTTTTGCTATCTCTTTTTTCTCCAATATTGTATTAAGAAAGCATTGCTTTTATTTCTCTTTTACAGAACAGCACGGAGGCACAAAAGGGTTAAGCAACTCACCCAGTGTGACAGAGAATGAAGCCAAAGAGTTAGCTTCATAAGTGGGAGATCAGGTTAGGGGTGCAGAAAGCCGGGGGGACCCTCAAATCACAAGAAGCACGACCTGAGCCCGCCCCATCCCGGGACGCTACCAAACGCTCCGCCCAGGTGCACGAACATCATCACCCTTGGCCGTCAAACCTCTGCTTCTAGCCGCTGCTTCTCTTTCTCTCCAAATGAAAGGTCAGGAGATGCTGGCCCCAAGCGCATTTCGGGGTAGTTTGAATGGATCGTGAAAAGCGGACCTGAAACACCATCATCAAGCGAAAGATGGCTGCTACGTCGTCCTCCTGGGGCCGAAGGGACTGCGACTACCCGGAGCTCCTGGACTACACTTCCCAGAACCCCGCGGGGAGACATTCGCAGTCCAGCCTTACTATAGCTGCAGTATGCGAGCCTCGGAGCGTTGGACTACACATCCCAGAATGCAAAGGGAGTGAGTGCGGGTCCTCCACACTACCGCCCCCTTGGACTACATTTCCCGCGAAGGTCCGAGCGGAAAACCATCAAAGCCTCGCCCCCTGATGAGGAAGTGGCCAGTTCCCCTGGTTTTCACTTCCCTTAACCCCTAAGGTCTCAGGCAAATGTCTTGCCAGTCTACCGCGTCAGCCTTAGAACAGGGTTACAAGCTGATAAGCACTTTGGACATGTCCAAGGGCCTAAGTGACATAAATGCATTACCAGCCACAGAAGCTTCCTGGTAAACCCCAGAGTTTTACTGTTGAAATAAGAGAAGGAAACTGGACTTTCTTTGCAAAGGGCTTAAGTCAAAATACCTCAATCCCTGAAATGTGACCAAACATGCTTTGTCCTTACTGGTTCCACATCGAGAGGTCCTCTGTTGTAACTCTGTGTTCCCTCCTCCGCACATCTTATCAACAGGAAAAGTGAAAGTCGCTCAACCGTGTCCGACTCTTTGCGACCCCATGGACTATACAGTCCGTGGAATTCTCCAGGCCAGAATACTGGAGTGGGTAGCCTTTCCCTTCTCCAGGGGATCTTCCCAACCCAGGTTTCCCACATTGCAGGCGGATTCTTTACCAGCTGAGCTACACATGTAAAGAATCTGCCAGCGATGCAGGAGACGGGGTCAATACCTGGGTCGGGAAAATCCCCTAGAAGAAGGCATGGCAACACACTTAAGGATTCTTGCCTGGAGAATTCCATGGACAGGGGAGCCTGTCAGGACACAGTCCACAGGGTCGCAAAGAGTCAGATACCACTGAAACAACTGAGCACACTGTACGTACATCTACTTCATTTCCATCTACTGAATTGGCCCTCTCCATGTTACGTATTTAAAGTACAGCATAAAAATTCAATGGTTGAAACATCAATTTATCTGTGTATGCAAAACAATCAAGAGTTTGTTTTTTTTTTAACTTTGAAATTGGCTTCTGGGATCCTACCATAATTTTGGTCTTTATATGCCTTAGACAATATAGAACAATCATATTATTAGGTGTTAACTACAAGGGATATTTAGTAATTTTTACAAATTCTATTGTAATTTCCTGCTTTGATAGCACTAGTCAATGAAAAAAACATAACATGAAATTATAAAATGAAAAAATACCACAAATGCTCCTAACTAAGGAAAACCATTATGGAAGAGTATCCCTTTACACATGATCTTATATATGTCTACATACAGATGTATGTGTGCATACATGCACACACACACACACAAAGATTCGATTATACTCTGAAGGTTACAATCTGTGATCTCTTGAAGCCCATACTGTGTATCTCTTGCCATTATATTTGCCATAATTTTAATGGCTTCAGATACAAATATAGCAAACTCAAATTCCTACAGCTGTACACTTATTTCCATTAAAAAAATTCAGTGACATCATTGATGTGGTGCTTATCTTTTTCATATTTTAACCTCATAATCAAAAGCATTCAATTATATGATTTTGAGATCAAAGAGATATATAAACTATATACTGATAAGTACTCCTTTCTGAAAACCATGCTTTACTGCTACCAATAGGTCAAAGGACATAAATGTCAGTCTTGCCTCAATAATACATTTAATAATTTTATCAAATTCCTACAAGTTTCCTGGGAATTTTCCTCATGGATGTATGTGAAGAATATGGCATAGCCTCTACCTGAGAAGTTTTGACAGAAGAAATGCTACAGTTCTTAGTAAGCAAACAATTGAAAGTCTGGATAAAAATGTAGGGAATTAGAAATCAGTAAGTTCAAGGTCGACCAATAAAATTTTTTCTAGTGACAATTTTTGTGACATTTTCAAAATGTTACAGTAAATCCTGCCTTAACATTGAGTGACTCACAAAAAATCAGCTGTAAAGTATGCAGTTACCTGTTGTTGCAAAGTTAGTAACATTTTCAGTTTGTACTGTCAGAAAAAAAATCACAAGACAATTCCATTTATATTAGACACAATCCTTGGAAAACTAGACAGGGCCTCAGAAAATAACTACTTGAGAACAGAGGTTGTGGGAGGCAAGGAGCCAGTTGCAATAGGCTCATATCATATTAATACTGCAGATTATAATATCAAGTGGTTTTCTGTACTTCAACAAATGATCACTTCCTGAATTAATTTTACTTGGTAGGGTTCCTCCTCTGAAACAATTTTCATATAGTGTACATTTCCCCCTTTTGGTTAATTTAACATACATGAGCTGAGCACACCTACAAGCAAGTCGATGTTAAGATTGTGTAGATTCAGCATCCAAGTCCCTGCCCTCATGGAGCTCACATTCTCCTGGACATCAGTTTTGACAAGCCAATCCTTACACTTTCATTAAAGGCAAGACCAAACTCTTCCTCTCTAAGTGCTATCTCCCTAAGTGATATCTGACAAATGTCAAAGTTCTGAATGTAACCCTTTCTGCACCACTCAGAGGAGTTTCTGCTGTGTGGTCTGGTGAACACTGGGATATGTTCAGCTACTGCTTCGACACTCAATACCTTCCCTCCTATGAGACCTGACACTTTCAAGAATTCAGGGTTGCACATGAGTTTTTTGAAACAATCATTTTGTGGAACTTCTTTCCTCTGACAGTTCCCTGATGTTCTTAGCACTCTCATCACTTTTATATATCTCCAGTATGAATTTTGTGATGACTTACAAGATTGGAGCGCCAACTGAAGCTCTTACCACACGTCTCACACTTGTAAGGTTTCTCTCCTGTGTGAACTCGCCTGTGATACTGAAGCTGTGAAGACCGACTGAAGACTTTACCACACACATCACATCTGTAGGGCTTCTCTCCAGTGTGGACACTCTGATGAAGCTGAAGACTTGAGGCCTGACTGAAGTGCTTCCCACACTCCCCACACTTATATGGTTTCTCTCCTGTGTGGACCCTCTGATGCATGTCGAGGTTCAGGCTCCACTTGAAGCCCTTCCCACACTCCTCACATTTGTATGGCTTTTCTCCAGTGTGGACTTTTTGGTGGGCTTGAAGGTGTGAACTCCGACTGAAGTTCTTGCCACACTCTTCACATTTGAATGGCTTTTCTCCACTGTGGACTCTCTGATGGGTCAGAAGATGAGATGCCTGACTAAAGACTTTTCCACACTCCTCACAATTATACGGTTTCTCTCCAGTGTGGATTCTGCAGTGAATTTTAAGATCTGCTCTACGACTGAATCCCTTCCCACACTCTTCGCATTTGTATGGTTTCTCACCAGAATGGATCAGCTGGTGGATCTGAAGTCGTGAGTTCTGATTGAAGCCCTGCCCACACTCCTCACACTTATAGGGTTTCTCTATGCTGTGTGCCTTCTGATGGATTTTAAGATATGAACTCTGACGAAAGCCTTTCCCACATACCTCACATTTATAGGGTTTTTCTCCTGTGTGGATGACCAGATGAACTTGATAATGGATTTTCATCCTGAAGTTCTTCCCACACTCATCACATCTGTATGGTTTCTCTCCTGTGTGGACTCCCTGATGGGCTTGAAAACTTGAACTGTAAATGAAGCCCTTACCACACACTTTACATACATATGGTTTCTCTCCCGTGTGAATTCTCCGATGGGCCTGAAATTGTGAAGGTTGAATGAAGCATTTACCGCACTCCTCACATTTATAAGGTTTCTCTCCTGTGTGGACCCTCTGGTGGATATGCAGATTTGAGCTACAAGTGAAACACTTCCCACACTCCTCACATTTGTATGGTTTCTCTCCAGTGTGGACCATACAATGACTGTTAAGTGCTGATCTGCGGCGGAAGTTCTTACCACATATATCACATTTGAATGGTTTCTCCCCAGTGTGGATTCTCTGATGTTCCTGAAGATGTGAAGCATGAATGAAGGCCCTTCCACATTTGTCACAATTGTAAGGTTTCTCTCCTGTGTGTAATTTACAATGAACAGTAAGTGTTGATCTACGACTGAAGCCTTTCCCACACTGCTCACATTTGAATGGCTTCTCTACAGTGTGGACTTTCTGATGAATTTGCAGCTGTGAACTCTGGCTGAATTCCTTGCCACACTCATCACATTTATAGCGTTTCTCTCCCGAGTGAACTCTCTGATGAATGCGAAGTGCTGAGCTGTAACAGAAGCTTTTTCCACACTCACAACATGTATGAGACTTCTCTCCTGAGTGTGTTTGTTGATGAAGATCAAAGTCGGAGAGATCACCAAAAGATTTTGTACATCCATTACACTGAGAAGGTGTCTGGCCTGTGTGAATTATAGACAGTCCTGCCCCATTCTGGCCAGGTGACTCACATTGTTGGTGGAATTCAGAATGTTTTATCCTGGAGTCTTGACACCTGGTTAAGTCACTTGCAATGTGTCGCCAGATCTGCCAGGAGGAAAGCTCTTCATGTGGTCCTACTTCTGAAATAGTCACCATCTCACTTTGGATCTTTTCTTCTGCAAAGACATAAAATTCAGAGATGTGGACAACTGAAGGTTCTGTTCGCTGTTTTCAAGGTTTCACATTTAGGAGAGAGTATGAGACGTGAATGAATCCAGAGAATGTTCAGTTTGTCTCTTCCATTGTGTGTCATGTGCTCTGGTTTGCATGCCAATGGAAACCAAGTGGTGGTCCAGGCCGCTCCTACCCACTACCACTAAGCGTAACAAAACCCATTGGTGTGAGCTTCCTACATGAGGTGCAAGTTAGATGTCAAAAATTTAACTTGAAAAATTGATCATTAGATTCAAACTGTTCACCTATAGACACTTTCTATGGATTCAAAGGAAGTGTAGAATCTCAGATAGTAAACTTTATTGATGCAGACAAAAAAGTTATATAGATAATAAAATATGAATCAACTAGAACTTTAAGAGAAAGCAATAACTTTTTTTGTAAACAAAACTTGGAAGCAACTAAGATGCCCTTCAGCAGGTGAATGTATAAAAAGTATGGTACTTCCACACAATGGAATATTACTCAGTGCTAACAAGAAATGTACTATCAAGCCAGGAAAAGATGTGGAGGAAATGTAAATGCGTATTTCTAAGTTTCTATATGTAAGCCAATCTGACAAGCATACATATTGTATAATTCCAACTATATGACATTCTGGAAAACCAAGTGCAGCCAAATAAAATAAAGTAAATAAAAATTAATATTTAAAAAGGAAAAAGAACCAGCATCATCATCAACAGGAAAGGGGTCATCACATGAAATACCTATGAAAGTGATCCATATAAATCTCCAACACCTGAAATGCAGGTTTTGGTTATGAGAAAGCATTCATTTCTTACCATGGCTCACGTTTTACAAAAAAAAACAAACCTCAAAAACTGAGTCTAACTTCTTGAGTTACTTTGCTGCACAGCAGAAATTAGCACAACATTGTAAATCAACTATTCTTCCATTTAAATTAAAGAAAAAAAGAAAAGAAATTAAAATAGAAAGGAACTGGGAAAATTAACTAAATTTTAAAAACTAAAAGGAAGAAAAAAAAGAAAGTAATCAGATAGGCAATCATCAAAAGACAAAAATGCTCTGCAACCCCTTTCCTTCACTCTGGTTTTTACATGACCTATAATTATCGCCTTCACACTGAGAGAAACAGAGGTTTCCCAACCCACCCATCAAACTCACATGGAGTCAACAAATATTTACAGATGCCTGCCACATACTGGCGGAGAAGGCAATGGCAAGCCACTCCAGTACTCTTGCCTAGAAAATCCCATGGACGGAGGAGCCTGGTAGGCTGCAGTCCATGGGGTCGCTACGAGTCAGACATGACTGAGCGACTTCACTTTCCCTTTTCACTTTCACACATTGGAGAAGGAAATGGCAACCCACTCCAGTGTTCTTGCCTGGAGAATCCCAGGGATGGGGGAGCCTGATGGGCTGCCGTCTATGGGGTCACACAGAGTCGGACACGACTTAAGTGACTTAGCAGCAGCAGCCACATACTGGGCTGCTCCGGGTACTCAAGACAGACAAAACTCCACACTCCTGGTGATCACACTCCAGTGCAGAGAGAGGGGTGATAAACAAGCAAAGTCTGTGAGATCTAGTAAGATGAAGAATGAGGAGAGAAAAAGGAGGATGGAATTTTACACAGGGTGGTCAGAGAAGGCCTCTCTCATGATGTTGGAACTGAGCGGAGACCTGCAGGGAGAAAGGGAGGGAGCTGGAAGACTAGAGGTAGAAGAGTAGGTCTGGCAGAGTTAAGGACTCAGAGGTGGAAGTAACTGCTGTGATCACAGTAACTGTCCCCTAAAGAACTCACATCCTGATTTTTGGAGCCAAGACTATGTCAGATTATGTGGCAAAGGGGAATTAAGATTGCAGACAGGATTGAGGTTGCCGATTAGCTGACCTTAAAATGTAAGTCCACCCTCTACTTTGGGGTAGAGTGGGAGGCTCAATGCAATCAAAAGTCTCCTAGGAAGCAGAAGCGTGATGCAGGAAAAAAGCGGAAGAGGGACACGTGACAAGGGAGGATAGGGCAGAGAGAAGCGATGCTGCTAGCTGTGAAGCTTGAGGAAGGTGGCCAAGAACCGCTGGAAAGGCAAAGACACAGATACTCCCCCAGAACCTCCAAAGTGAAACCACGCCACACCTCTGACCTCTGGAAGTGGAAGATGTTCAACGTGTGTTGTGTTAAGCTATGGTGTTTGCAGTGATTTGTTCAAGCAGCCGCAGGTGAAACAGCATCCCTGGCGAGTCTGAGCCTGGCGAGGTGTACAGCATGCGTGGGAGACAAGGAGCGGGAGGAAAGGAATCCGAGAGACAGTGGGGGACCATGAGCAGATCCTGGAGGACTCCAGAAGCCACTTTAAGAGGTTTAAATATAAGAGGAGGTTAAAAATAAGAAGCTATAAAAGGTTTGGAAGAGGGGAATAGCAGTCTTTCCTAGGCATGGCTCTTGGCTGCTACCTGGAAAACAGAACACAGGAGGGGCAGGGCAGCCAGTACAAAGCTGTGTTAAAGAAGCAGTCTGGCAGTTAGGAGGGGCGGGGTAGCCAGTACAAAGGTGGGTTAAAGAAGCAGTCTGGCAGTTTGGACGAGATGAGGGCCAAAGGGTTGGAGAGAAGAAAAAACACATGCGAGGGCTTCTCTAAGGACCCCCATCTGCCTGGTTCTTACCTGACTTTCCTTCTCTTTGGGTTGCTGTCTTCACCACCCAAAGCCTTTTTTCCTTTTCTAAGTGAAATATATCATGTCTGAAGGGGTGACACCCTGTGAACATGCAGAGGAACATATTTAAAATGAACACACTCTATGGCTGATTCATGTTGACGTTTGGTAGAAGCCAACACAATACTGTAAAACAATTATCCTTCAGTTAAAAATAAATAAATTTAAAATCAGAAAAAAAGAAAATGAATACACAAACAGTACAATTTACTGGAAATTAAGATTCCTGTATTTAATGTTGATCAATGAGTCAAAATGAATGTAATTAAAATATTTTTAAGAAAACATGACCTATTCGAAAAAATATTGGAACTTCTCTGATAGTCTAGCAGTTAAGACTCTGAGTTTCTGTGCAGGAGGCACAGGTTTGATCTCTGATCAGGGAACTAAGATCCCTCATGGCCCAAGGTGCAGTCAAAAAGTTAAAAGGAAAACACACAAAAAAATCCCAAAATACCAATGTTTCAAGACCTGGACACATAAATACAGTAAGTATTACAGACAACAATTTCTCACCAGTGTCTATTTTCATTAAATCTCCCCTCACTGGTTCTTATATGACTCACACAATTGGCCAGAAATTTTCCTGCATTGTATTCCATTCTTCCTGACAAACTCTAATATTTTTCTCCCTTATTTTATTTTATTAAAAAGCTTTGGTATGAAAGTCGGGTCCCCAAATGCCATTTCAATACCCCAAAAGCCTTCCACATCTGAGGACACAAAGCCAAACCAAGGAAATGACCTTGTTAGAAAAGGTGCCTGGGACCTCTCTGGTGGTCCAGTGACTAAGACTCTGCACTCCCAATGCAGGTGGCCTGGGTTTGATCCACGGTCAGGAAACTAGATTCCACATACCACGACTAAGACTCGGAGCAGCCAAGTACATATTTTTCAAAAAAGAAAGGGCGCCCCTTTTTTTCCAACATCCTAGCAAGGCAGCAGTGGTCGCAGCTTCTCTCCCGGCTTCGCTATGCCGCCCAAGGACGACAAGAAAAAGAAAGATGCCGGAAAGTCAGCCAAGAAAGGCAAAGATCCAGTGAACAAATCTGGGGGCAAGGCCAAAAAGAAGAAGTGGTCCAAAGGCAAAGTTCGGGACAAGCTCAATAACCTAGTCTTGTTTGACAAAGCAACATATGACAAACTCTGTAAAGAAGTTCCCAACTATAAGCTTATAACTCCAGCTGTCGTCTCTGAGAGACTGAAGATTCGTGGTTCCCTGGCCAGAGCAGCCCTTCAGGAACTCCTTAGTAAAGGACTTATTAAACTGGTTTCAAAGCACAGAGCTCAAGTGATTTACACCAGAAACACCAAGGGTGGAGATGCCCCAGCTGCTGGTGAAGAGGCATGAACAGGTTCGACCAGCTGTACATTTTGAAAAATAAAACTTTATTAAATCGAAAAAAAAAGAAAGGGCAGCTGTCCTCACCCACTGAGACCAGATTCCAGAAGTTCTCCAGCATCACATCCTGGTACAGCTTCTTCTGGGCCAAGTCCAGTAGCCCCAACTCCTCCTCCGTGAAGGTCACAGCCACATCCGTGAAGGTCACTGCCTCCTACAACAAACAATCTCAGCTCAATCTTACAACCAGTGTCCAGTAGAAAAGGGACAACACCAAGAAGAAGAGGTGGATGATGGGAAGATACTCCAGCTCCTGTGGAAATGTGTAGACTTCCCAGCCCCCCTCCTTCTCTCCTGCCAACACCACACGCTGACTTTCCTCAGCCTCCCAGGAAGTGCGGCTATGGAAAAGAAAGGATGGGCGAGATGTGAGTTCAGATTCTGAAGGACATCAGTCAACTTGTAGACCTTCCAGCCCTTCTTCTAGCCTGCCAATGGCACACACTGGTTTTCTTCAGCCTCAGTGGCTTCCTCGGTGATTCTCCTTCCTCAGTGGCAACAGACTGACTGAAGTCCCTCAGAATCTGGACTCACTTCTGACCCATCTTCTCCACCTTCTTGGCACTTTCCCTTTTCAAGTAGCCACTGATTATAAGATGGACATTACATCTGTCTGGGGTTAGACCAACATTAAAAAAAAAAAAACTTATTTATTTATTTGGCTGAACCAGGTTTCACTTGCAGCATGCAAATTTTTAGTTAGGGTATGTGGGACCTAGTTCCCTGACCAGGGATTGAACTCAGGCCCCCTGCATTGGGAGTATGGAATCTTAGCCACTGGACCACCAGGAAGTCTCCCCAAATCTTTTTAACAAACTAAAATCCCACAAGCCGTGTGGTGCATAAAAAAAAAAAAGAGAGAGAGAACGAGAAAGAAAGAAGGAAGAACTGTGCTATGCTGTTATTTGGATATTCTACCTAAGAAACAGCCAACACAACACAGATCAAATGTACTCTTTCTATATTGAATGCATAGTACATCAAGGACAAAAAACCGACATTGTTTTCAGAACTGATTTGAGGGGAAAAGTATCATGGAAGAAAGCTGTCGCTGAAGTGTTGCCTAGAACAGTCAAATTTGTAAAACACCTAAATGTCTACAGGTAGGAAGTAGTCAAAAATAAAAAGGCAGCAAAAAAAAAAAAAAAGGTGTATCAATACAGTAGCAAATGTGAAGTACCCATTTAAAAATATATACAATATTAAAGGAACAAAGTCACAATTTAAAGTTAGATGTATACCATAAATACAAATATAGTTATAAATGCACGAGGAAAAGACAAAGAGAAAATAAAAACAGTTAGTTTGCCAGTAGGGAAGTAATGAAATTGGAGAGTTATTCATTTCTAGTCATTTTTCTACTCCATCAAATATACAATAATCACATAAAATAAAAAATAAACACAAACACAAAGAAAACTCAAGAAGGACAATGTAATGTCTCCTGTGTCTCTTGTTCTGCTTGAGTCATCCTAAAACAAATGTGCAACAATCTGAGCAATGAGATGGAACTTTAAAGTGAGAAAGGCAGGAACTACTCACCTTGAATGTGGTCATGTTTCCTCCTATGCCTAGGGATGGGCACAGTCCTGAGTTATACAGGTTCTAGGAGGTCAGAATTGTCTGAGAGAGTTCTGAGAGTCTGAGAAGGCAGAAAAAGACATGAAAGAGTAGCTTGGGGCACTGCTCATCCACACAGATGCTTCTTGTGAATGAATGCATAAACGTTCATAGCAGCATTACTCATAATAACCTACAACTGGAAACAACTGGAATGTTGGCCTATGTGTGAATGAACAAACTGTGGTATATTCATACAATGGAATATTATGAACCAATGAAAATGAATCCAGTACTGATTATGCCACAACATGGGTAAACCCTGCAAATGAGTGGTACCCCAGGTTTCTGGGGAGAGAATGGGGATTAACTAAGGAATCCAATTGCAGAAATGAAAATGTTCCAAATTATTATGGTGATAGTTGTACTGTTCAGCAAAGTTACTAAAAATCATTAATCTGTATACTAGAAATGGGTGAATTCTATGATACATATATTTCAGGCTTTTAAAAAAATGTTTATTAATCTACATGTCTTTAGATTTCCAATATGAATTTATGGATTGAGTCAATACTAATATTCATATATGAATGAATAAATAAATAAGTAGGAAAGGAGAAGCTTCTCTTTACAGTAGAATGTAAATTAATAAACGTATCTCCCTATTAAAAAACTTTACTAATTAAAAAAAATTACTTTACAGTGAAGAAATCTGACAGACATTACCTGAGCCTAGTAAACAAAGCTGAGTTTACTAATATAGGGATAAACTGATATCCTTTGGCTCCAGCTATGTTGCACTGACAAGGACACCTCACCACTTCTGTGGAATCCCTGCCAACAATAATAATCTGAACTTAAAAATGGAAAACATCAGATGAACCTCAAATGAAGAACTTTCTCCAAAATAACTTGCCTCTATACACCCCTAAAAACATAGACAGCATATTAAAAAGCAGAGACATTACGTTGCTGACAAAGGTCTGTCTAGTCAAAGCTACGGTTTTCCCAGCAGTCATGTATGGACGTGAGAGTTGGACTGTACAGAAACCTGAGTGTCAAATAATTGATGCTTTTTAACTGTGGTGTTGGAGAAGACTCTTGAGAGTCCCTTGGACAGCAAGGAGATCAAATCGGTCAATCACAAAGGAAATCAACCCTGAATGTTCATTGGAAGGACTGATGCTGAAGTTGAGGCTCCAATACTTTGGCCACCTGATGCGAAGAACTGATTCATTGGAAAAGACCCTGATACTGGGAAAGATGGAAGGCAGAAGAGGACAACAGAGAATAAGATGGTTGGATGGGATCACTGCCTTGATGGAACTGAGTTTGAGCAAGCTTCAGGAGTTGGTGATGGACAGGGAAGCCTGGCATGCTGTCCGGGGGGTCATAAAGTGGGACACGACTGAGTGAACTGATACTCCCCCGAAATATCAAGAACAAAAAAGACAAAGGTTGTTGTAGAATCATTCCACATTAAAGAAGAACATTAAGAAAAGGATGAGAAAAATTCTGTTAAACGTTTATAAACAAAAAATACGACATAAAGCATAAAATTGGACTTTGAACTGGGGGGAAAACCAGTTATGAAGACTTTTAGTTAAAAAACAAAATAAACACAAGACTGTGAATTATTTAATAGTATGTTATCCAATATGCTATCTGGCATTACTTTATGATTAACTTAATAGATATCTACTAGATAAAACACTATTCTTTAGTATAATATCTAAGATTACCAAGTATGTGATGCTAAAATTCTACAGTTTTTCTGAAATCCCTCTTACCAAGACACCTCCTGATTGCATGGTATGTGAGCTTCCTTTACGAAGAAAGTTAAGATAAGCTGTCATTGAATACAGGTGACTTCCTGGTGTTACCTGGTGTTTGGCTGATGGAGGTACAGAGCAGATAGGCAAAATGTAAACAATTGGTCAATTTGGGTAACAGGTATATGAGAGCTCCTTATACTATATTTGCAACTTTTCCATAGGTTTAACACTACATAAAGATAAAAGAGCCTTAAAAATCAGAAAACAGTCATATGGCAATAAGGAAAATAGTAAGACTAATTATGAAATTATATGGAAGTTCATTAGTTTATTCTTTCTCATCAGTGTTTGGAAATTCCCATAGTTAAAACACACAAGGGGAAAACCACTGAGAAAGGCGTCATTTTTCTTTTTTAATCTGTAAAATGTTTATAGACAAATATACAGAAACAGCCACTAAGCAAAAACGTATTAGAAGCTTAACAACTGCTATCATTACACCCTGGATTAGTGAGTAATTAAGAAATTTTTTCTCTCCAATGTCTTAATTGCTGAATGCTCCACAATAAGAATAAGAAACATTATTCACAACAAGGGAAACAAAATAGTTGACAATGACTTTAAAAACTCACAGGAAAGTCCAAGCCCATCTTATTTGATTTAAAGCCCTTCACGATCAGTTCTTAAATATGATGCCTGATTCCACCTAGTTGCTAAGCCTTAAGGACTAAAAGACTATGAACTCAAGCTCTGGACTGCCTGGCTGAATTTCAACCTCAATTGAGCCCCTGACTTGGTGGGTGACTATGGGCACATAATTTACAGCACTCTGAGTACCAATCTCATTTTACAGAAGGGGGAAAAAAGCCACATTTCTTTCAGAGTCATGGTGTGGCACAATGTATTTATCTGTGTAAAGCCCTCATCACGGAGGCGTCCCTGGTGTCTCAGAGGGTAAACAATCTGCCTGTAATGCAGAAGAACAGAATCGGATCCCTGGGTCAGGAAGAAACCCTGGAGAGAAGAGAAAAGCTACCCATTCCAGTATTCTTGCCTGGAAAATTTCATGGACGGGAGGCAGAAGGGCTACAGTCCATGGGGTCGCAAAGAGTTGAACAGGACTGAGCGACTAACACTTTCACTCATTGAAGTTAACGATTGCTGCTGCTGCTGCTGCTGCTAAGTCACTTCAGTCGTGTCCGACTCTGTGTGACCCCATAGACGGAGGCCCACCAGGCTCCCCCGTCCCTGGGATTCTCCAGGCAAGAACACTGGAGTGGGTTGCCATTTCCTTCTCCAATGTGTGAAAGGGAAAAGTGAAAGTAAAGTCGCTCAGTCGTGTCCGACCCCTAGCGACCCCACGGACTGCAGCCTACCAGGCTCCTCCATCCATGGGATTTTCTAGGCAAGAGTACTGGAGTGGCTTGCCATTGCCTTCTCCGGAAGTTAACTATTAAGGGTTAATTATTATCAATGCCCATGTCCAATTACACATCGGACACATTCTCTGATTGATGTAACCGTCACTGTAAGAGAAAAATATCAAGTCCTACTCACATGGAGCTTTGCAGTTAGCAGCCCAGGAGTAACTCCTACCTCCTGCAGTTCTTTTTGAGGTCACGCTGGGGAAAGAAAGAATGCTAGGAAATGCCAGGCCCAAGCCCTCGTCCTCGTTAAAAGTTAAAGCCTCCCTTCCCTCCAAGCAGTCCGGAACCTTCTCTTCCAAGTCAGAAGGGGTGCAAGATGACCCAGTGTCGCTCAGACATAGAAAGAAGGGTAAGGGTCACTGAAAGTGGATCTCTGATGCTAACTCGAGTACCTGACCACTCTTTGAGAAATTAACAGCAAGGAGAAATCACCATTCGCTATTTGCGGGAACCGGCTAAGACTTTTATTTGTATCACCTCTTCCCAAACAACTTTACTAAGAAGGTCACAGTATTGTAAAGAAAAGTAATGGGTGGCTCAGGCGATAAAGAATCCTCCTGCAAAGAGGGAGATCTGGGTCCGATGCCTGGGTTGGGAAGATCCTCTGGAGGAGGGCGCGGTAACAGTATTCTTGCCTGGAGGATCCCATGGACAGAGGAGCCTGGCGGGGTACAGTTCATGGGATGGCAGAGTCGGACACGACTGAGCGACTAAGCACGCGCACACACACACAACGGGAGGCACAAGATTAACTCCCCATGCGAGGAAGCAGAAGCGCGCGTGGAAAGCTGAGAGGCGGAACCGGCTAGCCCAAAGCCACGGAAACTCTTAATCTAGGAGATAGGCGAGGGGAAGTGGTCCTCTCTCAGGGTCTCCAGAATACCCCAACCGCTCCGCCGAGGGGAACGCACACAGCCGCCTTTGCTCCTCCGCACCTGCACTCTCCGCCGAGGATTCTTGTCCCTAAGTCGATTGCCAGGTAATTACGCATCCCATGCATGGATCCAGAAATCTGGAAGGGTCAGCAAGTCACGGAATTGACAAGCCCGCCCCACGGAAGAGACACCAGCAACCTCACTCTCCCTGGACGGAAGTCCTAGGAGTTCGCGCGCGTCTGGACTACACTTCCCAGAATTCATCGGACTTCCCCTTCCTCAGCGGCAGTGCAAGTAACTGACAGCGTCAGAACTACACTTCCCCGAATGCCAAGGGACACTAACCGGAGTCTCACTTTCCAGGAAGAGGTGTTGGAACTGCGGGGAGCTCCTTGACTACACTTCCCAAAATTCCACAGCGGCAAGAACCCCACAGTCCCGACACCCGGGGTGGTAATGAAGTCTCCTGCACGGAGTCTGTTGCCTTTCCTTGAGTTCCTCCGTGAAAATATTCCACAGACACGACTTTCTGAAATCAAAATGTCTCCCGATTATGGCAGGAGTGTTGTTGGAAAGGGAACAAGTAGGGAGATACAATCTTCAAGATATTAACTGCTTAGGGGACACAAGGTGATTGAATGTAGGCTCATTTTAGTGTAATCTGATGTTACCAAGCTAAATCTGTGAGGTAAAAGAATAGGCAAGGAGGAATGAGTTGGACGGGGCAATGAGGAAGGAAGGATATAGCAGTGCCAACTCCAGACCCTGTGGTACCACTGCTTTGGCACGAAAAACAATCTTTCGAGGGCCAAAATGGAAGCTTGTCCTCATGGAAAAGTGCTCTTCCCTCACCTAAACTTTTCATTGAAGTTGATATGATCCCTACATTGGATGTGAAAACACCAAATTTCAGAAAGTTAAGAAATTATCTGCTATCTCAATGCAAGTGTAATTGCTGAAGAACTTGGCACTGGAGTCACTGTGATTCCCAAAACCTATGATTTAATGCCAGGGCACTGAGGAGGGGTTTATTGGCGAGGGTGGGTGTTTATATTATGAAATGTTGTATTTATTATATTAAATATTAATATTTTCTGGTTAAGTCTTTATTATAGGTATTAATTTTAAAACATGTTACTCGAAGCTAATTAAAACAGTATAAAGCAAAATGGGGGTAATTATACTTAGATTCTGTCCCCTTGAAAATAACCAGATTTTTTTTCTACCTATGAACATACTTAACATGTATCAACACACAGTTCAGTTCAGCTCAGTTCAGTCGCTCAGTCGTGTCCGACTCTCCGCGACCCCATGAATCACAGCACGCCAGGCCTCCCTGTCCATCACCAACTCCTGGAGTTCACTCAAACTCATGTCCACAGAGTCAGTGATGCCATCCAGCCATCTCATTCTCTGTCGTCCCCTTCTCCTCCCGCCCAAACCTTTCCCAGCATCAGAGTCTTTTCCAGTGAGTCAACTCGTTGCATGAGGTGGCCAAAGTATTGCAGTTTCAGCTTTAGCATCAGTCCTTCCAATGAACACTCAGGATTGATCTCCTTTAGAATGGACTGGTTGGATCCTTGCAGTCCAAGGGACTCTCAAAAGTCTTCTCCAACACCACAGTTCAAAAGCATCAATTCTTCGGCCATCAACACACAGACTTCGTTTTTTTGTTTTGCCCACACTCTATGGCATGCAGATCTTATATAGTTCCTTGCCCAGGGTTTGAACCCACACCCCCTGCAATGGAAACATAGAGTCTTAATCACTGGACCACCAAAGAAGTCCCCACACATACTTGTTTTTCAAGTCTTGTATTTTGCCTCTATTTCTCTAAACTCAATATAAGCTAGACATTTTCTAATAAAAGCCACTGAAAATCTAAAACCTTTCAATGATGATTATATAATGATTCATTGAATGGATCTGAGAGGTGAAAACAAAACAGCCCCTGACATGTGGAAGCTGGCATGGCACTCCAAGTAGGCCAATGTTATTCTCCTTTAGGATATAAACCAATCACAGAATACCATCCTCAAATGAGGTGTCTCTGAGACTATGGGTAAAGTAAGAGAAAACAAGGCCCCTTCATAATTTTGTTTAGACAGACAGAAATAAGGTCACTGTGCCACCCACATAATACCTCAAGTAACCCTCTTGGCTAAAAGAGTGACTAATACTTCTTTACCATTTTAGACTTTATCTTTGTTCTAGTCTGCTCTCCCAAAGCTTTCTGACAGCATCCAACCTAGAGTAACTCTGCTTCCTTAGACTCTGTCCCAAAACACCCAACCAAAGCCCAAATCTTGTAAGATTGAGCAGGGACATTTCCACATGGCATGGTGGAAATGCAAGGGCTTGTCAGTCCCATTGTCCCTTGGCAGTACCAGTTCCCTGAGTGAAAAACTGAGCTGCTGGCTACCCTCTGGCCACATGGGGACAAACAGGATATAGATAAGCATCCTGTTACCAGGGATAAGCTGGTGCAGTGGGTGAGGACAGCAGTCTGAGAGGTGACTCCTAGAAGAGCAGGGGACTATATCCTACTCAGGCTTCTGGCCAAGCTCAAACTCCCTTGAGCGCTACTCGCCAACTCCCATGATGTCCCAGGGGTCCCAGTGTCTGGGAGAATTAGAAGGGTTCTGTGCAGGAAGCTCTATCCCGTCCCGGTCACTCACAACCCTCATTTTCATGCAGTACCAAATGACTGATGGCTTTACTGGAACTTTTCAGGTAATCTCCTCCCTGAGGGATAAATTTAAAAATTGAAGTACAGATAAGGACAGAAGCTAGCAAAATCCCATGCTAACTGTAGCTGCATCTTATTTAAGGGGACAGTGCAGATTCAAACGTCTCCAGCCAAATAACATACTCTAAGTATGGGACAGAGCAAGGTGTCCGTGTCTTCACCAGAGACAGTGGCCCTATTCTCCAAGATAAAAGGGAGAAACAGAGGAATTAAGACTTCTCTGCGAATCATGGACACTGCACCCCATATGGTAGTATTTCTAGGCCCCCGTAGGTCTAACGATTAAACTGGTGACACTGGGCTTTGGGGATGAACCTGGTACCCACAGTGCTTATGTGCTTATGAGGCCTATGTGCCTGATGTGGTTGTGGGTGCGATGCTTTAGGACATTTTAGGTGCCAGTCACTGTGGTTTCCATAGGCAAGTGCAATGTGGGCACTGACGTTTTGGCTGCTTTTGGCTCAGAATGACTCCACCTCCTGAGTGAGTATGCTACCTCAAAGCAAAGAATTCAAGCCATAACAGTGACTCCTGCCTGCCACCTAAATTACCCAATCCCCAGGGGGCTTTTTGATAAAAGCAGTGCTACATACAAGGCCAAACCACGTCTAAGCTTAAATGATTGCCCTACACCTCAAAATATGCACACTTTCTCCAACAAGATTTTATTCACACTATCTGGTTTAATTCTCAAGCCACTGTACTATGAAGGTAGTGTTATAAAAAAAAAAAAAGAACTAACAGGTCATTTGTTTCACACACACACACTCACACACACACACTCACACACACACACTCACACTGGCATAAGACTCAATATTAAAAAAACAAAGATCATGGCATCTGGCCTCATTACTGCATGGCAAAAGGAAGGGGAAAATGTGGATGTAGTGACTGATTTCCTCTTCTTGGCCTCCAAAATCACTGCGCACAGTGACTGCAGCCATGAAATCAGAAGGCGATTGCTTCTTGGCAGGAAACCGATGACAAACCTAGAAATTGTATTGAAAAGAAGAGACATTACTCTGCTGACAAAGGTCCATATAGTCAAGGCTATGGTCTTCCCAGTGGTCACATAGGATTGTGAGAGATGGACCAGTAAAGAAGGCAGAATGCCAAAAGCTTGATGCATTCAAACTGCAATGCTGGAGAAGACTCCTGAAAGTCCCCTGGACAGCAAGGGGATCAAACCAGTCAATCTTAAGGAAGATCAATCCTGAATATTCACTGGAAGGACTGATGCTGAAGCTCTACTGTTTTGGTCATCTGATGCAAACAGATGTCTCACTGGAAAAGTCCCTGATTCTGGGAAAGATTGAGGGCAGAAGGAAAAGAGGGTGTCAGAAGATGAGATAGCTGGAGGGCATCACTGATGCAATGAACATGAACTTGGGCAAACTCCAGTAGATGGTGAGGGATAGGCAGGCCTGGCATTCTGTAGTCCACGGGGTCCCAGAGAGTTGGACACAACTGGACCACTCAACAACTGGTTTAATTCTCAAACCACTGTACTACTGAAAAGGAAAAGTTAAAATTTTACATAACTTCCTGCTTGTTCTGCCTCTGTAACTCAGCTTCATCCTTGCAAAGTCTGGATTGCATAGGTCACATAGTCTCAGAAAGTGGGGACTTACAATACTCTGAACTGGAGCTTATCTCACTCGCCTTGTCCTGCTTTTTGCAATTGCCCAGCCCCTGCAAACTGCTTAACCATGCCTGTCCATGTAAAGGTATGGCATTCCCCTCCCCATCTTGACTGCTGTTCCTGCGTGTGTGAAACCCCTTAGTTTAAACCAGCCTATTAGAAGCTAGTGTTTCCCAATATAGTCTGTCTATAAAATCTCTGTAACCACTTTGTTCAGGGCTCAGAGCTTGGAGTGTTAACTCCTCTGAGCCCACCGGTGTAATAAACCTGAGCTCTCCAACTCTCCCAGTGTGATGCTTGGTTTCTTGATTCCTGGTTTCTGCAACACTACGAAGGTAGTATTTAAAAAAAAAAAAAAGGACTAAAGTGGAGTCATTTGTCGCGCACACACACCATGGCAGCAAATCAAGACTTTATTTCAGTTTTCATCTTTCATAGAAATGTAATCTTAATCAACTAGGTTGGTATTTTATGGTCAGCACTAAGGAGGTAATCTATTACAAAGACCATCTCCATCCCAAAGAGAACAGGTATCTGTGCTATAAAGCCCTTGCCATTCCCATACCACCACCCCCCCCCAGCAAAAGATGTCCTGACCTAAAATTTTCCTTTCTTTTCTTTAACTAACAATTCCTTTGCCCTACTCTTCTAAGAGAAAACTTATCCATTTTGTATAACACTTCTATGCTGACCAGTTCACAAACTGCTTCATAAAGCCACATTCAGTTCAGTTAAGTCGCTCAGTCGTGTCCGACTCTTTGCGACCCCATGAATCACAGCACGATCTTTAAATTTATTCATTGGAATTTTGGGGCGCGGACAGGGTGTGTGTGTGTGTTGGGGGGGGGGTTGCCCGCTCCACGAGCGGCTTGTGGGATCTTATCTTCCTGACCAGGAATCCTACCCAGGACCTTGGCAGTGCAAGTCCGGAGTCATAACCACTGGACCAACAGGGAATTTCTTGAATTTTGTTTATTAAGAGTAGTAACCTCAATCCAAGGTCCGTCTAGTCAAGGCTATGGTTTTTCCCGTGGTCATGTATGGATGTGAGAGTTGGACTGTGAAGAAAGCTGATCACCGAAGAATCAATGCTTTTGAACTGTGGTGTTGGAGAAGACTCTTGAGAGTCCCTTATACTGCAAGGAGATCCAACCAGTCCATTCTAAAGGAGATCAATCCTGGGTGTTCATTGGAAGGACTGATGCTAAAGCTGAAACTCCAATACTTTGGCCACCTCATGCGACGAGCTGACTCACTGGAAAAGACTCTGATGCTGGGAAAGGTTGGGGGCGGGAGGAGAAGGGGACGACGGAGAATGAGATGGCTGGATGGCATCACCGACTCTGTGGACATGAGTTTGAGTGTACTCCGGGAGTTGGTGATGGACAGGGAGGCCTGGCGTGCTGTGATTCATGGGGTCGCGGAGAGTCGGACACGACTGAGCGACTGAAATGAACTGAACTGAACTGAACCTCAACCCAACCCACTGCAGTGTTCTTGCCTGGATGGTGGAGCCTGGTGGGCCGCCGTCTATGGGGTTGCGCGGAGTCAGATACACTGAAGAGACTTAGCAGCAGCAGCAGCAGCAGCAACCTCATCCCAGATTTACGGAAACCTGTCAGAAGAGGAGAAATTTAATTCATCTAGTGTTTTACAGCGGCAAATGACAGAGTAAGATGGACGGCATGCAGCCTGGGAGGAGGGTCCTCACGGGGAGAGATCTGGAGACCCTCCAAGTAGGCCAGAACTGATCCCATCCACCTCCAGGAACGGAGAGGCCTCAGTCCAAAGGAACCACCTTCCATGCCCCATCCCTCAAACCACTGCTCTCTGGAGCAGCTCTTTTCCCCAAATCGATGACTGGGTTAGACAGGTACCCAGAGAAGTTCCCACGGGTCGCAAAATGCGGAAATCATTCATCGTTGCCAGGTAGGAGAGGGGTATAACAGGACCGCCCAAACATAAAATTTCGCCCAGAGTGGAAGTTCCACCCACAGGCTGCTCTGGAGACACACTTCCCACAATTCCCTTGTCCGGGATGCGCCTGCGCAGAAGTGCCCGAGAGCGTACTGAACTTGCTGACTGCACTTCCCAGAAAGCCAAGTGGGTATACCGCCCGGATTCTCAGAAGGCCTGCAGTGCAGGAGACCCAGGTTCTCTCCTTGGGTCAGGAAGATTGTCTGGAGGAGATGACAACGCACGCCAGTATTACTGCCTGGAGAATTCGATAGACAGTAATCTGGCGAGCTGCAGTGCTTGGGGGTCGCAAAGAATTGGACACAACTCAGCGACTAACACTTTTCATTCTTTTCACTGGAAGTATTTAAGACTCTTCACAGATGTAGGACTGTAGTTCCCACAATGCCCTTGCAGGTGAAGTTTATGCAATCGACTTCCTGGGCAGCAAGGTGGACTCCTACTAGGGGCGAGTGTTACCCTCTTCTGAATCCGAGAGCGGAGACTATAGTATGTTGTTTAAGCTACCGTTTGTAAGAAAAACTACATATCATTTGAAAGTTTAGTTCAAACTCCAGTGTTGAACTTCAGATTCTCTGAAAGAACATCGCACAAGGTGAAGGCTCAAGAGGCTGCACGTTTGGAAATCTACATAGAATTGATAAAAACACTTTAAGGTTGTATTATAGGGACTTCCCTGCTGAGTCACTGGTAAGAATTTCAGGCTTTCACTGCAGTGGCTTGGGGTCAATCCCTGGTTGAGATTAGAGATCCTACAAGTGTGGCGAGGCTAAAAACATACAAAGCTCAAAAGTGTATTATAACTTCATGGGCCCAAGAGAATACAGTAATTTGGTTGATTCTTTGTCTCTCATGTGATTCTGAGTCACCAAAGTCAATGAGTCGAGACTCATGGTAGTTCAGTGGCTAGCATTCCAGCTTCCATTGCAGGGGGACTGGTTTTGATCTGTGGTACCGGGAGTTGGTAATGGACAGGGAGGCATGGCGTGCTGTGATTCATAGGGTCGCAAAGAGTCAGACACGACTGAGCGACTGAACTGAACTGAAGGAAACTAGATCCCAGAAGCCCATAACTAAAATTCTGCATGCCGCAAAGATCCCACGTGCCACCAATAAGACTTGGCACAGCCAAATAAATAAACATTTTTAAAATATTAATTTAAATGGATCATAGACCTAAATGTAAAACCTGAAACTGTGGTTCTCTTAGAGTAGAAAAAAAAGTGGGGGCAAAAGAACCTTTGTGACATTAAATTAGGCAGAGTTCTTATATCTGAAACCCAAAGCACAATCACAGAAGACAAAAACTGAACATCATCAAAAATTTTAAAAACTTAAATGCTCTGTGAAAAATACTAATGCGGCAAAAACAAAAACCACACACTGTGACAAACTATCTGCAAAACACATGACAAAGGACAAGTGTCCAGAACACATAAAGAACTCAAAGATCAAGAAGAAAACAGTTCAGTTCAGTTCAGTCGCTCAGTCATGTCCGACTCTCCGCGACCCCATGAATCACAGCACGCCAGGCCTCCCTGTCCATCACCAACTCCCGGAGTTCACTCAAACTCATGTCCACAGAATCGGTGATGCCATCCAGCCATCTCATTCTCCGTCGTCCCCTTCTCCTCCCGCCCCCAACCTTTCCCAGCATCAGAGTCTTTTCCAGTGAGTCAACTCGTCGCATGAGGTGGCCAAAGTATTGCAGTTTCAGCTTTAGCATCAGTCCCTCCAATGAACATCCAGGATTGATCTCCTCTAGAATGGACTGGTTGGATCTCCTTGCAGTATAAGGGACTCTCAAGAGTCTTCCCCAACACCACAGTTCAAAAGCATCGATTCTTCGGCGGTCAGCCTTCTTCACAGTCCAACTCTCACATCCATACATGACCACGGGAAAAACCATAGCCTTGACTAGACGGACCTTGGTTGGCAAAGTAATGTCTCTGCTTTTTAATATATTATCAAGGTTGGTCATAATTTTCCTTCCAAGGAGCAAGCGTCTTTTAATTTCATGGCTGCAATCAGCATCTGCGGTGATTTTGGAGCCCAAAAAAACAAAGTCTGACACTGTTTCCACTGTTTTTCCATCTATTTCCCATGAAGTGATGGGACCAGATGCCATGATCTTTGTTTTCTGAATGTTGAGCTTCAAGCCAACCTTTTCACTCTCCTCTTTCACTTTCATCAAGAGGCTTTTGAGTTCCTCTTCACTTTCTGCCATAAGGGTAGTGTCATCTGCATATCTGAGATTATTGATATTTCTCCCAGCAATCTTGATTCCAGCTTGTGCTTCTTCCAGCCCAGCGTTCCTCATGATGTACTCTGCATATAAGTTAAATAAGCAAGGTGACAATATACAACCTTGACGTACACCTTTTCCTATTTGGAACCAGTCTGTTGTTCCATGTCCAGTTCTAACAGTTGCTTCCTGACCTGCATACAGGTTTCTCAAGAGGCAGGTCAGGTGGTCTGGGATTCCCATCTCTTTCAGAATGTTCCACAGTTTATTGTGATCCACACAGTCAAAGGATTTGGCATAGTCAATGAAGCAGAAATAGATGTTTTTCTGAAACTCTCTTGCTTTCTCCATGATCCAGCAGATGTTGGCAATTTGATCTCTGGTGCCTCTGCCTTTTCTAAAACCTGCTTGAACATCTGGGAGTTCACGGTTTATATACTGCTGAAGCCTGGCTTGGAGAATTTTGAGCATGACTTTACTAGCGTGTGAGATGAATGCAATTGTGCGGTAGTTTGAGCATTCTTTGGCATTGCCTTTCTTTGGGATTGGAAAACAGTTCACCAAAGAAAATAGGTCTATGGTTATCGAACATTCATGTATAAAGATGCTCAACCTAGTCATAAGGGAAATGTAAATTAAGACCAATATGAGAAACCACTATAAAACTACCGAAATGCTAAAAAATAAAACCCTGATATGCATTGGTGGTGGGAGTACAAAATGGCATATCCACTTTAGACACATCTGTTTTCCACAGTTAGACATACTCTTACAAGCCAACAATCCCACTCCTAAGTATTTACCAAAATAAAGAAAACCTATGTTGATACACAAATATTGTCAGACAGATCTAGTTAATACACCATATAGAAATCATCATACTTGCTGCCACTGGAGTTGGAACTACCAAGAACGGTACACAGGAAACATTCAGGTTTAATAGAAATGTGGTATATATTGATTTTGATGATGATTACACAACAAGATACCTTTGTCAAAATTCATGAAGCTGTAAACTTGAGATTTACGCATGTGCTTGCATGCAAATTACACCTCAATAAGGAAGTTAGCATACAAAATTGATGGCCACACACAACCTGGTGATTCTTGACCCACTAATGGGTTATGACCTTCAGTTTGATAAGCACTGGTTCACAAGACCTGCAGAGTTGGGAAGATGACCCCAAGTGTCTAATCTGATCGCCGAGTGTTGGAGAATTCCTCTGTTTACAAGTTTATAGAAAATTTTAGAGAGGAACTGAATAAAAATTTCAGAAGTGACTGTTCTCCCTCTAATTTAACATTGCTGAACACCTGCAGTGTGGTAGGCAATGAAGAAAGAGAGTGGACTTGCTGTAAACAAAGTCCATAACTTCAGGAAGCTTCCATTCTAGTGGAAGAGATTTGAGTATTTCTGTCTTAGTACTTTTAGTTCCCTACAGATCAGACCCATCCTTCCCACGTCTCTCATCTGTGTAGTTATCTGCTAAATGTCAACGTTCTGAATAAGGCTGTCTGTCTCCACACTCATGAGGTTTCTTTGCTGTGTGGTCACCCAGCCACCATGACACTTTGCGAGTTCTGGAGGAAATAAATGTTTTGTTTTCAATGACTGGACTAGTTCAGCACGCATGTGAGGTATTAATACACGCAATTTTATAGAGATTCTTTGCTGTATGTATTCTCTGATGAAGCAAAGTCCTTGTCACCCTCATCCCCAGCATGGACTCGCTGATGAATTGTAAGACTGGAGCTCCAACTGAAGCCTTTCCCACACTCCTCACATTTGTATGGTTTTTCCCCTGTATGGACTCTCTGATGGGCCTGGAGGTATGAGCTCCAACTAAAGACCTTACCACACTCCTCACACTTGTATGGTTTCTCTCCGGTATGAACCCTCTGGTGGGCTTGAAGGTATGATCTCTGTCTGAAGCGCTTACCACACACGTCACATCGATATGGTTTCTCTCCTGTGTGGACTCCACGGTGAGCCAGAAAATTTGAGGCCCGACAGAAGCCTTTCCCACACTCCTCACATTGGTAGGGTTTCTCTCCAGTATGGCACCTCTGATGGGCCTGCAGCTGTGAGCCCACACTGAAGCCTTTCCCACACTCTGCACACTGATATGGTTTCTCTCCAGTGTGGACTCTCTGATGCACTTGAAGGCTTGAGAACTGACTGAAGGCCTTCCCACACTTCTCACATTTATAGGGCTTCTCTCCTGTGTGGATTCGACAGTGAACGTTAAGATCTGAACTCCGGCTGAAGCCCTTCCCACAAGTACCACATTTGTATGGTTTTTCTCCAGTGTGGCCTCTCTGATGGGCCAGAAGATTCGAGGCCTGGCTGAAACCTTTCCCACACTCCTCACATTTATATGGTTTCTCTCCTGTATGGACCCTAAAATGAATGTTAAAGTCTGAGCTACGACTAAAGCCCTTTCCGCATGCATCGCATTGATAGGGTTTCTCACCACTATGGCCTCTCTGATGGTCCAGAAGATTTGAGGCCCGACAGAAGCCCTTCCCACACTCCTCGCATTTGTAAGGTTTCTCTCCCGTGTGGCTTATCTGATGGGCTTGGAGGTGGGAACCCACACTGAAGCCTTTCCCACACTCCTCACACTTATACGGTTTCTCACCTGTGTGGATTCTACAATGGATGTTCAGGTGTGAGCTATAACTGAAGCCCTTGCCACATGCGTCACATTTGTAAGGTTTCTCCCCAGTGTGGATTCGCTGATGAGCCTGCAGGCGTGAATGCCAACTGAAGCCCTTCCCACACTCTTCACATTGATAAGGTTTCTTTTCCGTGTGAACTCTCTGATGGACATGGAGATAGGAGCGCTTACTGAAGCCCAGCCCACATTCCTCACAGTTATAGGGTTTCTCCAATGGGTGGGCTATCAGAGGAGCCTGAAAATGTGAGCTTTTTCTGATGTTCCTCCCACACTTCTCTAACCTGTGTGGATTCTCTCCAGTGGGGACTCTTTGATGTTGGTGAAGATATGACCTCTGACTAAACACTTTACGCGACATATCATGATTGTTCAATTTTGCTCTACTGTGGACTCTCTGATGGGCTTGAAGACTTGAAAACCGACGGAAGGTGTTTTCACATTTTTCACATTTATAGGGCTTCTCTCCTATGGAGCCTGTCTGGTTCATTTGAAGGTGAGAGCACCATATGAAACACTTCCCACACTCCACCCCTTTATACGGTTTTCCTCCAGTGTAGTCTCTGTGCTGAACCTGAAGATGTGAACTCTGACTGAAGTCTTTACTGAACTCATCTTTATAGAGTGTGTCACTTTGTTTTTCCAACTGAGAGCCAATTCCTTGAATAATTCCAATGGAATCTCGACACCAGGTTAATTCCTTTGTAACCTGTAGCCAGACTGCTGAGCAGAAAAATTCTTCGTGTGGCAGGTACCTTAATTCAACTTCTTCTTGAAGAGTCTCTATGCCATTTAGATTCTGATTTCCTAAGAGGATAAAGAAAATTAAGAGATGGGAAATATGAGTGCTTTGCTCAGAGATACCAAGGTTATAAACTTAGGCCCACACCCTAAGGCCAGAGTTTTTCCTGCAACGTATTCCATTCTTTCTGACAAATTCTGTTATTTTTCTCCCTTATTTTATTTTATTAAAAAGCTTTGGTATGAAAGTCAGGTCTCCAAATGACATTTCAAAACCCCAAAAGCCTTCCACATCTGAGGACACAAAGCCAAACCAAGGAGATGACCTTGTTAGAAAAGGTGCCTGGGACCTCTCTGGTGGTCCAGTGACTAAGACTCTGCACTCCCAATGCAGGAGGCCTGGGTTTGATCCATGGTCAGGAAACTAGATTCCACATACCACGACTAAGACTCGGAGCAGCCAAGTACAAAGTTTTTAAAAAAGAAAAGGTGCCTGTCCTCACCTACTGAGACCAGATTCCAGAAGTTCTCCAGCATCACATCCTGGTACAGCTTCTTCTGAGCTGAGTCCAGTAGCCCCAACTCCTCCTCTGTGAAGGTCACAGCCACATCCGTGAAGGTCACTGCAGCCTAAAATAAACAATTTCAGCTCAATCTTACAACCAGTGTCCAGTAGAAGAGGGACAACACCAAGAAGGGGAGGTGGATGATGGGAAGATACTCCAGCTCCTGTGGAAATGTGTAGACTTCCCAGCCCCCCTCCTTCTCTCCTGCCAACACCACACGCTGACTTTCCTCAGCCTCCCAGGAAGTGCGGCTATGGAAAAGAAAGGATGGGCGAGATGTGAGTTCAGATTCTGAAGGACATCAGTCAACTTGTAGACCTTCCAGCCCTTCTTCTAGCCTGCCAATGGCACACACTGGTTTTCCTCAGCCTCAGTGGCTTCCTCGGTGATTCTCCTTCCTCAGTGGCAACAGACTGACTGAAGTCCCTCAGAATCTGGACTCACTTCTGACCCATCCTCTCCACCTTCTTGGCACTTTCCCTTTTCAAGTAGCCACTGATTATAAGATGGACATTACATCTGTCTGGGGTTAGACCAACATTTAAAAAAAAAAAAAACTTATTTATTTATTTGGCTGAACCAGGTTTCACTTGCAGCATGCAAATTTTTAGTTGGGGTATGTGGGACCTAGTTCCCTGACCAGGGATTGAACTCAGGCCCCCTGCATTGGGAGTATGGAATCTTAGCCACTGGACCACCAGGAAGTCTCCCCAAATCTTTTTAACAAACTAAAATCCCACAAGCTGTGTGGTGCATTTAAAAAAAAAAAGAGAGAGAGAAAGAAGGAAGAACTGTGCTATGCTGTTATTTGGATATTCTACCTAAGAAACAGCCAACACAACTACAGATCAAATGTACTCTTTCTATATTGAATGCATAGTACATCAAGGACAAAAAACTGACATTGTTTACAGAACTGATTTGAGGGGAAAAGGTATCATGGAAGAAAGCTGTCGCTGAAGTGTTGCCTAGAACGGTCAAATATGTAAACAACCTAAATGTCTACAGATGTGAAGTAGTCAAAAATAAAAAGACACACACAAAAAAAAAGGTGCATCAATACAGTGGCAAATGTGAAGTACCCATTTAAAAAAATATACAATATTAAAGGTATAAAGTCACAATTTAAAGTTAGATGTACACCATAAACACAAATACAGTTATAAATGCACATGAGAAAAGACAAAAAGAAAATAAAAACAGTTAGTTTGCCAGTAGGGAAGTAATGAAATGGGAGAGTTATTTATTTCTAGTCATTTTTCTACTCCATCAAATATATAATAATCACATAAAATAAAAAATAAACACAAACACAAAGAAAACTCAAGAAGGACAATGTAATGTCTCCCGTGTCTCTTGTTCTGCTTGAGTCATCCCAAAACAAATGTGCAACAATCTGAGCAATGAGATGGAACTTTAAAGTGAGAAAGGCAGGAACTACTCACCTTGAATGTGGTCATGTTTCCTCCTATGCCTAGGGATGGGCAAGTCCTGAGTTATACAGGTTCTAGGAGGTCAGAATTGTCTGAGAGAGTTCTGAGAGTCTGAGAAGGCAGAAAAAGACACGAAAGAGTAGCTTGGGGCACTGCTCATCCACACAGATGCTTCCTGTGAATGAATGCATAAACGTTCATAGCAGCATTACTCATAATAACCTACAACTGGAAAGAACTGGAGTGTTGGCCTATGTGTGAATGAACAAACTGTGGTATATTCATACAATGGAATATTATGCACCAATGAAAATGAATCCAGTACTGATTATGCCACAACATGGGTAAACCCTGCAAATGCTATGGAAAGCAAAAGAAGACAGACACAAAAGACTACATACTGTATGATTCTATTTATATGAAATGTCCAGAATAGGCAAATCTATGGAGACAGAAAGTACGTGAGTGGTACCCTGGGTTTCTGGGGAGAGAAGGGGGGTTAACTAAGGAATCCAACTACAGAAATGAAAATGTTCCAAATTATTATGGTGATAGTTGTGCTGCTCACCAAAGTTACTAAAAATCATTAATCTGTATACCGGAAATGGGTGAATTCTATGATATGCATATTTCAGACTGGTAAAAAAAAATGTTTATTAATCTCATGTCATTTAGATTTCCAATATGAATTTATGGATTGAGTCAATACTAATATTTATATATGAATGAATTAATTAATAAGTAGGAAAGGAGAAGCTTCTCTTTACAGTAGAATGTAAATTAATAAACGTATCTCCCTATTAAAAAACTTTACAAATTAAAAAAAATTACTTTACAATGAAGTAATCAAACATTACCTGAGCCTAGTAAACAAAGCTGAGTTTATTAATATAGGGATAAACTGATATCCTTTGGCTCCAGCTATGTTGCACTGACAAGGACACCTCACCACTTCTGTGGAATCCCTGCCAACAATAATAATCTGAACTTAAAAATGGAAAACATCAGACGAACCTCAAATGAAGAACTTTCTCCAAAATAACTTGCCTCTATACACCCCAAAAAACATAGACAGCATATTAAAAAGCAGAGACATTACGTTGCTGACAAAGGTCCGTCTAGTCAAAGCTACGGTTTTTCCAGCAGTCATGTATGGACGTGAGAGTTGGACTGTACAGAAACCTGAGTGTCAAAGAATTGATGCTTTTTAACTGTGGTATTGGAGAAGACTCTTGAGAGTCCCTTGGACAGCAAGGAGATCAAATCGGTCAATCACAAAGGAAATCAACCCTGAATGTTCATTGGAAGGACTGATGCTGAAGTTGAGGCTCCAATACTTTGGCCACCTGATGCGAAGAACTGACTCATTGGAAAAGACCCTGATACTGGGAAAGATGGAAGGCAGAAGAGGACAACAGAGGATGAGATGGTTGGATGGCATCACTGCCTTGATGGAATTGAGTGTGAGCAAGCTCCAGGAGTTGGTGATGGACAGGGAAGCCTGGCATGCTGTCCGGGGGGTCATAAAGTGGGACACGACTGAGCGACTGAACTGATACTCCCCCAAAATATCAAGAACAAAAAAGACAAAGGTTGTAGAATCATTCCACATTAAAGAAGAACATTAAGAAAAGGATGAGAAAAATTCTGTTAAACGTTTATAAACAAAAAATACAACATAAAGCATAAAATTGGACTTTGAACTGGGGGGAAAACCAGTTATGAAGACTTTTAGTTAAAAAACAAAATAAACACAAGACTGTGAATTATTTAATAGTATGTTTTCCAATATGCTATCTGGCATTACTTACTTATGATTAACTTAATAGATATCTACTAGATAAAACACTATTCTTTAGTATAATATCTAAGATTACCAAGTATGTGATGCTAAAATTCTACAGTCTTTCTGAAATCCCTCTTACCAAGACACCTCCTGATTGCATGGCATGTGGGCTTCCTTCACGCAGAAAGTTAAGATAAGCTGTCATTGAATACAGGTAACTTCCTGGTGTTATTTGGCTGATGGAGGAACAGAGCAGATAGGCAAAATGTAAACAATTGGTCAATTTGGGTAACAGGTATATGAGAGCTCCTTATACTATATTTGCAACTTTTCCATAGGTTTAACACTACATAAAGATAAAAGAGCCTTAAAAATCAGAAAACAGTCATATGGCAATAAGGAAAATAGTAAGACTAATTATGAAATTATATGGAAGTTCATTAGTTTATTCTTTCTCATCAGTGTTTGGAAATTCCCATAGTTAAAACACACAAGGGGAAAACCACTGAGAAAGGCGTCATTTTTCTTTTTTAATCTGTAAAATGTTTATAGACAAATATACAGAAACAGCCACTAAGCAAAAACGTATTAGAAGCTTGACAATTGCTATCATTACACCCTGGATTAATGAGTAATTAAGAAATTTTTTCTCTCCAATTTCTTAATTGCTGAATGCTCCACAATAAGAATAAGAAACATTATTCACAACAAGGGAAACAAAATAGTTGACAATGACTTAAAAAACTCACAGGAAAGTCCAGGCCCATCTTATTTGATTTAAGGCCCTTCACGATCAGTTCCTAAATATAATGCCTGATTCCACCTAGTTGCTAAGCCTTAAGGACTAAAAGACTATGAACTCAAGCTCTGGACTGCCTGGCTGAATTTCAACCTCAATTGAGCCCCTGACTTGGTGGGTGACTACGGGCATATAATTTACAGCACTCTGAGTACCAATCTCATTTTACAGAAGGGGGAAAAAAGCAACATTTCTTTTCAGAGTCATGGTGTGGCACAATATATTTATTTGTGTAAAGCCCTCATCACGGAGACTTCCCTGGAGGGTAAACAATCTGCCGGTAATGCAGAAGAACAGAATCGGATTCCTGGGTCAGGAAGAAACCTTGGAGAGAAGAGAAAAGCTACCCATTCCAGTATTCTTGCCTGGAAATTTTCATGGACGGGAGGCAGAAGGGCTACAGTCCATGGGGTCGCAAAGAGTTGAACAGGACTGAGCGACTAACACTTTCACTCATTGAAGTTAACGATTAAGGGTTAATTATTATCAATGCCCATGTCCAGTTACACATCGGACACATTCTCTGATTGATGTAACCATCACTGTAAGAGAAAAATATCAAGTCCTACTCACGTGGAGCTTTGCAGTTAGCAGCCCAGGAATCGAACTTTACAGTTAGCAGCCCAGGAATCACTCTTACCTCCTGTAGTTCTTTTTGAGGTCACGCTGGGGAAAGAAAGAATGCTAGGAAATGCCAGGCCCAAGCCCTCGTCCTCGTTAAAAGTTAAAGCCTCCCTTCCCTCCAAGCAGTCCGGAACCTTCTCTTCCAAGTCAGAAGGGGTGCAAGATGACCCAGTGTCGCTCAGACATAGAAAGAAGGGTAAGGGTCACTGAAAGTGGATCTCTGATGCTAACTCGGGTACCTGACCACTCTTTGAGAAATTAACAGCAAGGAGAAATCACCATTCGCTATTTGCGGGAACTGGCTAAGACTTTTATTTGTATCACCTCTTCCCAAACAACTTTACTAAGAAGGTCACAGTATTGTAAAGAAAAGTAATGGGTGGCTCAGGCGATAAAGAATCCTCCTGCAAAGAGGGAGATCTGGGTCCGATGCCTGGGTTGGGAAGATCCTCTGGAGGAGGGCGCGGTAACAGTATTCTTGCCTGGAGGATCCCATGGACAGAGGAGCCTGGCGGGGTACAGTTCATGGGATGGCAGAGTCGGACACGACTGAGCGACTAAGCACGCGCACACACACACAACGGGAGGCACAGGGAGATTAACTCCCCATGCGAAGAAGTAGAAGCGCGCGTGGAAAGCTGAGAGGCGGAACCGGCTAGCCCAAAGCCACGGAAACTCTCAATCTAGGAGATAGGCGAGGGGAAGTGGTCCTCTCTCAGGGTCTCCAGAATACCCCAACCGCGCCGCCGAGGGGAACGCACACCGCCGCCTTTGCTCCTCCGCACCTGCACTCTCCGCCGAGGATTCTTTTCCCTAAGTCGACTGCCAGGTAATTGCGCATCCCATGCATGGATCCAGAAATCTGGAAGGGTCAGCAAGTCACGGAATTGACAAGCCCGCCCCACGGAAGAGACACCAGCAACCTCACTCTCCCTGGACGGAAGTCCTAGGAGTTCGCGGGGCGTCTGGACTACACTTCCCAGAATTCATCGGACTTCCCCTTCCTCAGCGGCAGTGCAAGTAACTAACAGCGTCAGAACTACACTTCCCCGAATGCCAAGGGACACTAACCGGAGTCTCACTTTCCAGGAAGAGGTGTTGGAACTACGGGGAGCTCCTTGACTACACTTCCCAAAATTCCACAGCGGCAAGAACCCCACAGTCCCGACACCCGGGGTGGTAATGAAGTCTCCTGCACGGAGTCTGTTGCTTTTCCTTGAGTTCCTCCGTGAAAATATTCCACAGACACGACTTTCTGAAATCAAAATGTCTCCCGATTATGGCAGGAGTGTTGTTGGAAAGGGAACAAGTAGGGAGATACAATCTTCAAGATATTAACTGCTTAGGGGACACAAGGTGATTGAATGTAGGCTCATTTTAGTGTAATCTGATGTTACCAAGCTAAAGCTGTGAGGTCAAAGAATAGGCAAGGAGGAATGAGTCGGACGGGGCAATGAGGAAGGAAGGATGTAGCAGTGCCAACTCCAGACCCTGTGGTACCACTGCTTTGGCACGAAAAGCAATCTTTCGAGGGCCAAAATGGAAGCTTGTCCTCATGGAAAAGTGCTCTTCCCTCACCTAAACTTTTCATTGAAGTTGATATGATCCCTACATTGGATGTGAAAACACCAAATTTCAGAAAGTTAAGAAATTATCTGCTATCTCAATGCAAGCGTAATTGCTGAAGAGCTTGGCACTGGAGTCACTGTGATTCCCAAAACCTATGATTTAATGCCAGAGCACTGAGGAGGGGTCTATTGGTGAGGGTGGATGTTTATATTAATATGAAATATTGTATTTATTATATTAAATATTAATATTTTCTGGCTAGAATATTTAATATAGATAGTAATTTTAAAACATATGATACTCGAAGCTAATTAAAACAGTATAAGGCATAATGGGGAGGGATGATACTTTGATTCTGTCCCCTTGAAGATAACCAGATTTTTTTTCTCCCTATAAATATACTTAACTTGTATCAACACACAGGCTTGTTTTTTTTCTTCTGCCCACACTCTATGGTAGTACTTTTTTTTTTTTTAAGGCCTAAAGTGGAGTCATTCATCACACATACACCATGGCAGCAAATCAAGACTTTATTTCAGTTTTCATCTTTCATAGATATGTAATCTTTTATCTTTTTGGAAAAGACCTTGATGCTGGGAGGGATTGGGGGCAGGAGGAGAAGCGGACGACAGAGAATGAGATGGCTGGATGGCATCAGCGACTCAACGGACATTAGTTTGAGGGAACTCCGGGAGTTGGTGATGGACAGGGAGGTCTGGTGTGCCGTGATTCATGGGGTCGCAAAGAGTCGGACACGACTGAGTGACTAAACTGAACTGAACTGAAGGAGGCAATCTATTACAAAGCCCATCTCCATCCCCCAGAGAACAGGTACCTGCACAATAAAGCCCTTGCCATTCGCATCCCCCCCAAAAAAGATGTCCAGACTTAAAATTATCCTTTCTTTTCTTTAACTAACAATTCCTTTGCCCTAGTATTCTGCCTGAGAAAAACTATCCATTTTCTATAACCCTTCAATGATGACCAGTTCACAAACTGGTTCATAAAGCCAAATTAGACCTTTAATTTACTCACTGGAATTTGGGGGGAGGGTGGGGGTTTGGCCGCGCCACGAGCAGCTTGTGGGATCTTACCCCCCTGACCAGGAATCCTGCCCAGGTCCTTGGCAGTGAAAGTGCGGAGTCCTAACCACTGGACCAACAGGGAATTTCTTGAATTTTTTTTTTGAGTAGCAACCTCATCCCAAACTTATGGAAAGCCATCAGAGAGGAGAAATTTAATTCACCCAATGTTCTACTGAGGCAAGTGACAGAGTAAGATGGATGGGAGCAACCGGGGAGGAGGGTCCTCTCAGGGAGAGATCTGGAGACCCTCCAACTAGGCCAGAACTGATCCCATCCACCTCCGGGAACAGAGAGGCCTCAGCCCAAAGGAACCACCTTCCATGCCCCATCCCTCAAACCACTGCTCTCTGAAGCAGCTCTTTCCCCCAAATTGATGACTGGGTTAGACAGGTTCCCAAAGAAGTTCCCACCGGTTGCAAAATGCGGAAACCACTCATCGTTGCCAGGTAGGAGAGGGGTATAACAGGACCGCCCAAAGCATAAGTTTCCCCCAGAGCGGAAGTTCCACCCACAGGCTGCTTTGGAGACAGTTCAGTTCAGTTCACTCAGTCGTGTCCGACTCTCCACGACCCCATGAATCACAGCACGCCAGGCCTCCCTGTCCATCACCAACTCCTGGAGTTCACTCAAACTCATGTCCACAGAGTCGGTGATGCCATCCAGCCATCTCATTCTCGGTCGTCCCCTTCTCCTCCTGCCCCCAACCTTTCCCAGCATCAGAGTCTTTTCCAGTGAGTCAACTCGTTGCATGAGGTGGCCAAAGTATTGCAGTTTCAGCTTTAGCATCAGTCCTTCCAATGAACACCCAGGATCGCTCTCCCCTAGAATGGACTAGTTAGATCTCCTTGCGGTACAAGGGACTCTCAAGAGTCTTCTCCAACACCACAGTTCAAAAGCATCAATTCTTCGGCGATCAGCTTTCTTCACAGTCCAACTCTCACATCCATACATGACCACGGGAACTGTACATGGAACAACAGACTGGTTCCAAATAGGAAAAGGAGTGCGTCAAGGATGTTTATTGTCACCTTGCTTATTTAACTTATATGCAGAGTACATTATGAGGAACGCTGGGCTGGAAGAAGCACAAGCTGTAATCAAGATTGCTGGGAGAAATACCAATAACCTCAGATATGCAGATGACACTACCCTTATGGCAGAAAGTGAAGAGGAACTCAAAAGCCTCTTGATGAAAGTGAAAGAAGAGAGTGACAAGGTTGGCTTGAAGCTCAACATTCAGAAAACAAAGATCATGGCATCTGGTCCCATCACTTCATGGGAAATAGATGGAAAAACAGTGGAAACAGTGTCAGACTTTATTTTGGGGGGCTCCAAAGTCACTGCAGATGCTGATTGCAGCCATGAAATTAAAAGACGCTTACTCCTTGGAAGGAAAGTTATGACCAACCTTGATAATATATTAAAAAGCAGAGACATTACTTTGCCAACAAAGGTCTGTCTAGTCAAGGCTATGGTTTTTCCCTTGGTCATGTATGGATGTGAGAGTTGGACTGTGAAGAAGGCTGATCGCTGAAGAATTGATGCTTCTGAACTGTGGTGTTGGAGAAGACTCTTGAGAGTCCCTTGTACCGCAAGGAGGTCCAACCAGTCCATTCTAAGGGAGATCGATCCTGGGTGTTCACTGGTGAAGGACTGATGCTGAAGCTGAAACTGCAATACTTTGGCCACCTCATGCGACGAGTTGACTCACTGGAAAAGACTCTGATGCTGGGAAAGGTTGGGGGCGGGAGGAGAAGGGGACGACCGAGAATGAGATGGCTGGATGGCATCACTGACTCTGTGGACATGAGTTTGAGTGAACTCCGGTAGCTGGTGATGGACAGGGAAGCCTGGCGTGCTGTGATTCATGGGGTCACGGAGAGTCGGACACAACTGAGCGACTGAACTGGACTGACTAGACGGACCTTTGTTGGCAAAGTAATGTCTCTGCTTTTTAATATATTATCAAGGTTGGTCATAACTTTCCTTCCAAGGAGTAAGCATCTTTTAATTTCAAGGCTGCAATCAGCATTTGCAGTGACTTTGGAGCCCCCCAAAATAAAGTCTGACACTGTTTCCACTGTTTTTCCATCTATTTCCCATGAAGTGATGGGACCAGATGCCATGATCTTTGTTTTCTGAATGTTGAGCTTCAAGCCAACCTTTTGACTCTCCTCTTTCACTTTCATCAAGAGGCTTTTGAGTTCCTCTTCACTTTCTGCCATAAGGGTAGTGTCATCTGCATATCTGAGGTTATTGATATTTCTCCCAGCAATCTTGATTCCAGCTTGTGCTTCTTCCAGTCCAGCATTCCTCATGATGTACTCTGCATAAAAGTTAAATAAGCAAGGTGACAATATACAGCCTTGACGCACTCCTTTTCCTATTTGGAACCAGTCTGTTGTTCCATATACAGTTCTGACTGTTGCTTCCTGACCTGCATACAGGTTTCTCAAGAGGCAGGTCAGGTGGTCTGGGATTCCCATCTCTTTCAGAATTTTCCACAGTTTATTGTGATCCACAGAGTCAAAGGCTTTGGCATAGTCAATGAAGCAGAAATAGATGCTCTTCTGGAACTCTCTTGCTTTCTCCATGATCCAGCGGATGTTGGCAATTTGATCTCTGGTGCCTCTGCCTTTTCTAAAACCTGTTTGAACATCTGGGAGTTCACGGTTCACATATTGCTGAAGCCTGGCTTGGAGAACTTTGAGCATGACTTTACTAGCGTGTGAGATGAGTGCAATTGTGCGGTAGTTTGAGCATTCTTTGGCATTCCCTTTCTTTGGGAATTCTCTTCCAACAACACAAGAGAAGACTCTACACATGGACATCACCAGATGGTCAACACCGAAATCAGATTGATTATATTCTTTGCAGCCAAAGATGGAGAAGCTGTATACAGTTAGCAAAAACAAGACCAGAAGCTGACTGTGGCTCAGAATATGAACTCCTTATTGCCAAATTCAGACTTAAATTGAAGAAAGTAGGGAAAACCACTAGACCATTCAGATATGACCTAAGTCAAATCCCTTATGATTATATAGTGGAAGTGAGAAATACATTTAAGGGACTAGATCTGATAGATAGAGTGCCTGATAAACTCTGGACGGAGGTTCGTGACATTGTACAGGAGACAGGGACCAAGACCATCCCCATGGAAAAGAAATGCAAAAAAGCAAAATGGCTGTCTGAGGAGGCCTTACAAATAGCTGTGAAAAGAAGAGAAGTGAAAAGCGAAGGAGAAAAGGAAAGATATAAGCATCTGAATGCAGAGTTCCAAAGAATAACAAGGAGAGATAAGAAAGCCTTCCTCAGCAATCAATGCAAAGAAATAGAGGAAAACAACAGAATAGGAAAAACAAGAGATCTCTTCAAGAAAATTAGAGATTCCAAGGGAACATTTCATGCAAAGATGGGCTCGATAAAGGACAGAAATGGTATGGACCTAACAGAAGCAGAAGATATTAAGAAGAGGTGGCAAGAATACACAGAAGAACGGTACAAAAAAGATCTTCACGACCAAGATAGTCACGATAACTTGATCACTGACCTAGAGCCAGACATCTTGGAATGTGAAGTCAAGTGGGCCTTAGAAAGCATCACTACGAACAAAGCTAGTGGAGGTGATGGAATTCCAGTTGAGCTATTTCAAATCTTGAAAGATGATGCTGTGAAAGTGCTGCACTCAATATGCCAGCAAATTTGGAAAACTCAGCAGTGGGCACAGGACTGGAAAAGGTCAGTCTTCATTCCAATCCCAAAGAAAGGGAATGCCAAAGAATGCTTTGGAGACACACTTCCCACAATTCCCTTGTCTGGGTTGCGCCCACGCGGAAGTGTCCGAGAGCCTACCGAACTTGTTGACTACACTTCCCAGAAAGCCAAGTGGGCATACCGCCCGAATTCTCAGAAGGCCTGCAATCTGAGGCCTGCAGTGCAGGAGACCCACGTTCTCTCCTTGGGTCGGGAAGATTGTCTGGAGAAGGAAATGACAGCGCACTCCAGTATTACTGCCTGGAGTATTCTATAGACACAGGAATCTGGCCGGTTGCAGTCCTTGGGGTCGGAAAAAATCCAACACGACTGAGCGACTAACACTTCATTGTTTCCACTCTAAGTATTAAAGACCCTTCACAGATGTGCACTATAGTTTCCACAATGCCCTTGCAGGTGAAGTTTATGCAGTCAAATTCCTGGGCAGTAGGTGGACTCCTACTAGGGGCGAGTGTTGCTAAGTCACTTCAGTCGTGTCCGGCTCTGTGCGACCCCACAGACAGAAGCCCACCAGGCTCCCCCGTTCCCAGGATTCTCCAGGCAAGAACACTGGAGTGGGCTGCCATTTCCTTCTCCAATGTGTGAAAGCAAAAAGCGAAAGTGAAGTTGCCCAGTCGCGTCCGACCCTTAGCGACCCCATGGACTGCAGCCTACCAGGCTCCTCCATCCATGGGATTTTCTAGGCAAGAGTACTGGAGTGGCTTGCCATTGCCTTCTCCAAGGGACGACTGTTACCCTCTCCTAAATCCGAGAGAAGAGACTATAGTATGTTGTTTAATTTGAAAGTTTAGTTCAAATTCCAGTGTTGAACTTCAGGTTCTCTGAAAGAACATCGCCCAAAGTGAAGACTCAAGAAGCTGCACGTTTGGAAATCTACATTGTACTGTGATAAAAACACTTTAAGGTTGTGTTATAGGGACTTCCTACCGCACAACTGCACTCATCTCACACGCTAGTATAGTCATGCTCAAAATTCTCCAAGCCAGGCTTCAGCAATATGTGAACCGTGAACTTCCAGATGTTCAAACAGGTTTTAGAAAAGGCAGAGGCACCAGAGATCAAATTGCCAACATCCGCTGGATCATGGAGAAAGCCAGAGAGTTTAGAGATGTCTAAAAACATCTATTTCTGCTTCATTGACTATGCCAAAGCCTTTGACTGTGTGGATCACAATAAACTGTGGAACATTCTGAAAGAGATGGGAATACCAGACCACCTGACCTGCCTCTTGAGAAACCTGTATGCAGGTCAGGAATAAACAGTTAGAACTGGACATGGAACAACAGACTGGTTCCAAATAGGAAAAGGAGTACGTCAAGACTGTATATTGTCACCCTGCTTATTTAACTTATATGCAGAGTACCTCATGAGAAACCCTGGGCTGGAAGAAGCACAAGCTGGAATCAAGACTGCCGGGAGAAATATCAATAACCTCAGATATGCAGATGACACCAACCTTATGGCAGATAGTGAAGAGGAACTCAAAAGCCTCTTGATGAAAATGAAAGAGGAGAGTGAAAAGGTTGGCTTGAAGCTCAACATTCAGAAAACAAAGATCATGGCATCTGGTCCCATCACTTCATGGGAAATAGATGGGGAAACAGTGGAAACAGTGTCAGACTTTATTTTGGGGGGCTCCAAAATCACTGCAGATGCTGATTGCAGCCAGAAAATTAAAAGATGCTTACTCCTTGGAAGGAAAGCTATGACCAACCTAGATAGCATATTAAAAAGCAGAGACATTACTTTGCCAACCAAGGTCCGTCTAGTCAAGGCTATGGTTTTTCCTGTGGTCATGTATGGATGTGAGAGTTGGACTGTGAAGAAAGCTGATCGCCAAAGAATTGATGTTTTTGAACTGTGGTGCTGGAGAAGACTCTTGAGAGTCCCTTGGACTGCAAGGAGATCCAACCAGTCCATTCTAGAGATCAATCCTGGGTGTTCATTGGAAGGACTGATGCTAAAACTGAAACTCCAATACTTTGGCCATCTCATGCGACGAGTTGACTCACTGGAAAAGACTCTGATGCTGGGAGGGATTGGGGGCGGGAGGAGAAGGGGACGACAGAGAATGAGATGGCTGGATGGCATCACCAGCTCGATGGACATGAGTTTGAGTGAACTCTGGGAGTTGGTGAAGGACAGGGAGGCCTGGTGTGCTGTGATTCATGGGGTCACAAAGAGTCGGACACGACTGAGCAACTGAACTGAACAGTAGGACCTTAAAAAAACTCATATCATTGAGCTGAAGAAAAATTAACAGAATCCTGTTATTTAACAGTAAGTTAATCAGTATGCCATTTAAATAAACAAGCTAATCATAGTAATGACAAAAACAATACACATGGCAACGCTTAATACTGCACAAGCACTAAGTATGTGCTCGGGACCTTGAGAAGCACTTGGCACACATTGCTCCATTAGGTACCTCCCATACACCTGTGCAGAATCTAGTGTCGTACAAGCGGTGTGATCTGATCACCTCCACCTCTGTGCCTCTCCTCGGCTACAACAGGAGAGAAAAAAAGACAATGTCAGTCCTATGGTTATTGTGAGGGATGTATGAGGTAAATTCCCTTAGCACTGTATCTGGCATTTTAGAAAGTTCTCAATAAATGATGATGGTCACGACTGTTGTTCCCATGTAATAGACGAGGAAGCTGAGGCTTCAGGGGTGGAACCTGAATCCACTCTCACAAAGGAGCTAGTCACCTAGATCTTGTATCTCTGCTGTTTCTAGGGAAAAAAAATACACATGGAAGTCTGAGGTCTCATGCAAAGAGAAATGAGAGCTTGAGAGCTGGGGACAGAAGACAGACATGGCAACTAGAAAGGACTCTGAAGTCAGAGGATCTGCTTTAAGGAGAAAAGAACAGTCAGGAAGGGTGGAGGTTTTGAAATCAGACCACTGGTATTTAAATACAGGCATCTCAAACTTCCTACTACTTAGTGCCAAGGTCTGATCTGTAAATTAGGAATTAACTTGGTTATGATTAACCAGTGACCAACAGAACAGTCAAGATTTTCACCCAGAGCCTAATCTAATAGCACAACAAACTTACAGGGAAGTTTTTTAAAAAATGGTCAGACCCCACCCTGTTTGTAAATCAGAGTTCTAAATGTCGCACAGTGCTTTCCTTGCCCCAGAAGATTGAAGGTTTTAAACGTCTTGATTGCCAGAGCGCTTTGTTCAATGATTACAATTTTGTTTTTACCAGTTTTGCTAAGAAGCAGCAACAACAGCAGAGTTGATTAAGAAACATGAAGAAAAAACGCAAAAAGAGAACACACATAGAAGAAGGTGGTGGCTGCTTTTTAGATATTGATACCAAGGGCCATGCTTTCCATAACCACCACCTCGTAGCTGCAGAAAGCCCTAGATGTAATGATAGTGTAATCATTTTGAATTGTATGCATTATTATATCAAGGAGTTAGATATCTTGCATGAATGCTCTCTTCTGTGTTTAGGTATCCTATGCCACTCTTGCTGTGAAATTGAAGTGCATGTAGAAAAAGCCTTTTCCTATATGAAACTTTACAACACTTGTGAAAACAATTCAATTTGGTTTACGCACAGCGTAATATTTCTCCAGGTGTCACCCAAAATTCCCCACAGACAAGGCTTTCGTCCTCATTAGGCCTCGCCATCTGGGACTGTTCTATAATTGCTGCCAGGATTTTACATCCAGTTACCTCCACTTTCTAGAACATATTAGCTACTAACGTTATTGAAACCAATTTCTACTTCATACAGATGATTTTGCAACAGCAATTAAAATTTCTCTTCCACTAGTCGAGTCCTCTAAGAAAACAATTGGAACTATACATTCTGTGTATTTATATTTTAACACTGCTTCCTGTACTTGTATTACTTTGATTCCTTCCATTACCATGGTGTCTCCCCTCCCATCCAAACCCCCTCAATAAAGCAATACACTGTTAAAAAAAAAAAAATGGTCAGACCTTAAATGGAAAGCAACTTTTAAAAGCTATATTTAAAAAATTGTTTTTTTTAAAACAAAACAAAGACAAAGAAATGCTCAGAACTTATTCACAACTAATTAAATCAGAAACTTGGAGGAGGGTTGCTAACATCTGCATTCTTACCCCTCTCCTAACACCCTAGCCTATGATTTCATTGTCCAGTCAGGACACTGCACCAGGAAATGAACCCAAGGTAATATGACACAGGGTTGTAACCATGATCAATGTGCAGTAGTTTCCAAGCTCCAGTCAGCTCTATTGTAAGGCCTAAAATTCCCAGTTCTACCCTGACACCTTTGAGTCTCACAGAGCCCAGAAGGCCTAGCTCTTAGCTCCTCTGCTCTCTCCAGACATGACCCTTTCCCTGGGGAAGACTCCCCATTCAGCTAGTTCACCTATGGGTTAACCATGTTTTTATTTTTATTTATTCATTTATTGGTTGTATCTCGTGGCTTGTGGGATCTTAGTTCCCCAACTAGGGATCGAATCTTGGCCCCTGAAATGATAGTGCTGGGCCTAAAGACTGGACTGCCAGGGAATTCCCTTAACCATGTTTTATTTTAATTCATTAATTAACTAATTTATTTGCCAGCACCACATGGCATGTGGAATCTTAGTTCCCTGACCAGGGATCAAACCCATGTCCCCTGCAGTGGAAGTGCAGAGTCCTAACCACTGGACAGCCAAGAAGTCCCATCCCTTAACCATGTTTTTAGATTCTAGCTACTTAACATCTGTGATTCCTGACTTCTTCCTCAGTCTGCTGAATCACAGACTGTCAACCAGTTAGTAACACATTCCCCGCAAGTCAGCTTTCCAAGGCATGTGAGGGTCACAAGGGTCTATAACATGTTATGGAAAAAATTCAAACTTTTTAGTCAATGTAATATAACCCACCCAACCACTGTCCCCTGCTCTCCTGTTCTTAGTTCCCCAAAGGGGGATGTCACCACCTACTTATTTCCCACCACTGTAGTCATAAAGACATAGTTCTCTTGCTCTGCTCCACGACTCCTGTGTGTGACAGGCCTTGTATGGCCCTGGGTGGCATGCTGTGTCTCTTTTTTGGGCAAACTGTAAGTACAGAAAACCTTCTTTCTTGGTAACCTCCCCAGGCTGTCATTCGATCACCTTTATAAATGAAGACCTGACACAATTCACCCCATCAAATGATCAGATGTAGCCCACCTAGTCCTCAACCTAACAGGTTTCGCCTCTGTGCCAGCTTCAAAATTGTTCAAGCAAGCCAACCACATTCTCCTGCCAGAACCAAGGGTTACCCTACCCTCTGTTTACTACAGCGTCTGCCTCCCAGAGCCACTGCTGCTTCATTCTAGTCCCATTCTAATGTGGTCTTGCATGGCTATATGTGATAAACAAACTGCTGCCAACCTCATCTGCCCAAACATCTCATACTGTTTAGGACAGGGATTCCACCTTCCTAAATCAGGTGAATTGGAACACCATCACAATCATCCAGAAAGCTAAAAGAGAACACATTAGTCCAGGGACTTCCCTGGTGGTCCAATGGTTAAGATTTTGCCTTCCAGTCCAGGGGGTGTGGGTTCAATCCCTGGTCAGGGAGATTCCACATGCCTCATAGGCAAAAAGCCAAAACATAAAACAGAAACAATACTGTAAAAAAAAAAAAATTTCAATAAACAAACAAAAAACCCCACAGAAGCCCAGACTCATTGAAATAGTAAAAGGACTGCGTCTTTACCGTTTTTACCAACTTCCTTAGGTGATTCTAATATGACCCAAGTTTGGGAACCACTGCAGTATTCTATTCTGCCCCTCAAGGTGTTATCTTAAATGCCTAAGTATAGCCAGGAAGCCCAGGGCAGGGCTAGAACTGTCACTCAGGCCTCCTGATGACTAGCCCCTGCTTCTTTCTGTTGTAAGATGCCCTCAAAGGTCTAAAGAGGTAAGAGTAATATTTAAATATCCTGGGAGGCAAATTCTCAGAGGAAAAATGAAGGCTTCCATTTACACCAGTGGTGCCCAGCTGAAACATAATGCAAGTTACATGGGTAATTTAAATGTTTCTAGCAGACACGCTGAAAAATGTAAAAAGAAGTGGCCTTTATTTTAACAATATATTTTATTTAATGCAACATATCCAAAATACTACCTCAGCCTGAAACAGAGATATTTTACATTCTTTTTCAGTGTTTGAAATCTCTTGTGTGTCCTACACTTAACAGCACATTTCAGCTGGCACCAGCCACATCTGAAGAACAACAGTCTCACGTGGCCAATGGCTACCACAGTGAATGGTGCAGACTCAGGCCTTTTTAAAGCAATAGAGACCATATGATTATCCTCCAGGAACTGCTGCTGCTGCTAAGTTGCTTCAGTCGTGTCCGACACTGTGCAACCCCATAGACAGCAGCGCACCAGGCTCCCCCATCCCTGGGATTCTCCAGGCAAGAACACTGGAGTGGGTTGCCATTTCCTTCTCCAATGCATGAAACTGAAAAGTGAAAGTGAAGTCACTCAGTCGTGTCCAATTCTTAGCGACCCCATGGACTGCAGCCTACCAGGCTCCTCTGTCCATGGGATTTTCCAGGCAAGAGTACTGGAGTGGGATGCCATTGCCTTCTCCGCCCCCAGGAACTGACTAGGTTCAAAAGACAACCAATTCTGTTAGTTATCAGTTTCAACAAAGGTTATTATGGAAACGATTCATTTTTGCTCAACTGTACAGTCAAATTGAAGTATTAAAAGAATAAAATGGGGGTGAAAAGAAAACCCTAAAATATTCTTTGCACTCTTAATAACTCACTGCATTTTTCATATTGCACACTCTTCTGTAATAGGAAAAAAAAGTACAACTGTAGTCTATAATACATATAGGATGTACTATGTGCTAGGCACCATTTCAAGCACTTTCCACATTGTATTTCTTTTAATCATCATGTGTCCAACTCTTTGTGCCCCCCTCGGCTGTAGACCGCCAGGCTCCTCTGTCCATGGAATTCTCCAGGCAAGAATACTGGAGTGGGGTACCATTTCCTTCTCCAGAGGATCTTCCTGACCCAGGGATCGAACCTGGATCTCCTGCATTGAAGGCAGATTCTTTACCATCTGAGCCACTAGTGAAGCCCCCAAAACTTTAATTCTGTGGTTACCTGATGTGAGAAAACTGAGGCACAGAGAAGTTAAGTAAGCTGTGCTGGTCACAAAGTGCTGGAACAAGGAGGTTTTAAAGCCAGCTGCTGAGGTTTGACTCTGGCTCTGCCCCTTCTTGGGTCACCAGGTCACTTACTCAACTGTCTTCGACTGTTTCTTCATTTTAAAAATGACAATAATAATTATTGCACACAGAGCACTGGAAATTCACTGAAACAGAAGAGGTGCCCAACAAATGTTAGCTCTTCTCAGCATCCCCATCACAATCCTGACATAACAAACAAAAAACTGAACACTAACATCGATTTAACAAAAATCTTATGGTTACCAGGGGAAGGCAGAGGGACAAATTAGGAGTTTGGGATTAAAATATACACAGTTCTATACACAAAACAGATAATCAACAAGGACTCACTGTACAGCACAGGGAACTATACTCAGTATTTTATAATAACCTATTAGGGAAAATAATCTGAAAAGGGTATATAAACATATACACTGAATATATATATGCACATATATATAAATAACTGAATCACTGTGCTGCATACCTGAAACTAACATGAAAGTAAAAGTCACTCTATTGGAGTGGGTAGCCTTTCTCTTCTCCAGGGGATCTTCCCAACCCAGGGATCAAACACCAGGTCTCCCACATTGCAGGTGGATTCTTTACCAGCTGGGCCACAAGGGAAGTCCAAGAATACTAGAGTGAGTAGCCTATCCCTTCTTCAGCAGATCTTCCCGACCCAGGAATTGAACCAGGGTCTCCTGCATTGCAGGAGGATTCTTTACCAACTGAGTTATCCGGGAAGCTCGAAACTAACATAACATTGTAAATTAACTATGCTTCCATTTTTTAAAAAAATTGATTTTCTTCCAAGGAAATCTGTTTTAGAGCATGACAATATTAGGCACTATGATACATCAACTTTTTTTTTTAAGGTAAAAAGTGGATTTATTTAGAGAGAAATACACTTCACAGAGTGTGGGCCATCCCAGAAGGCGAGAGAGTTGATGATACATCAACCTTTGAACGCTCGGAAAAAGTTGGTGGATTCTACAGCTCGCCAAAGGAAAGTGAGGCACCAGACAAGGCATATGCCTATAGATTGCCTTTCTATTTTGTTCTCTAATGCCAGGCTATAGCCCCTCTGGGCTACTGTTTGCATCACACTTACTACGTAACTCCTCCCTGCTGACCCTGTGCTGGACTCTCCAAAAAGAATAGGACCAGGTCCATGAATCAGAGGTCCCTGTAGGCTAACAGGAGAGAAAGATGAAACTGAGAGTTACATGCCTGTGGCAAATGCAACTCCAAAGAAGCACAGGAAATTCATCATTTTCTTATATAAAAAACATTCTTCTAGTGGCCAAGTGTGAAAAATCTTAAGAGTTGCTGCTAATACCTGTTATGGACTGAATTGTGAGCCCCACCCCTAAACTCATACATGGAAGTCCTAATCACCAGAACCTCAGAGTGTGACTGCATTGACAGACAAAGCATTTAAAGGGGTGATGAAGTTAAAATGAGGTCATTAGGGTGGGCCCTAAATCAATCTTACTGGTGTCCTTCTATGAAGAAATTGGACATAAACAGGGATAGTAGGGGCATGCACACACACAAAGGAAAGACCCTGTGAGGACATGACAAGAAGGCAGCCATCTGCAAGCCAAGGAGATAGGCCTCAGAAGAAACCAAATCTGCTGACAGACTCCTAGCTCCAGAACTGTGAGAAAATTTATGTCTGTTGTCTATGCCAGCCAGGCTGTGATATTTTGTACCAGTAGAAGCTGAAGCTCCAATACTTTGGCCATCTGATGCGAACAGCTGACTCACTGGAAAAGACTCTGATGCTGGAAAAGACTGAAGGCAGGAGGAGAAGGGAACAACAGAGAATAAGATGGTTGATGGCATCACCGACTGGATGGACATAAGTTTGAGCAAGCTCTGGGAGTTGGTGATGGACAGGGAAGCCTGGCATGCTGCAGTCCATGGGGTCACAAAGAGTCGTACATGACTGAGCGACTGAACCGAGGCACTGTACTTCAGATACACCAACTTATTTATTCTCATCTAATCTTATGATCTTTAAATTCAGCTTACTTGTTTTTATGATATATTGCGCCCTGCTGCAACTCAATATTCCATCTTGAATTTTTTTTCCACTTTTACAAATAATACATGGGTCTGTCATTTCAGGTGCCTCTTACATTCACTGATGTGTCAGTGATGTGGCATGCTGCAGTACATGGGGTTGCAAAGAGTTGGACCCAACTGAACAACAGAACAACAACAAGTTTTAGCAAACTAATACAGTCTCGGTATAATAAGTAATGTTTAAGTTCTATTGACTCAACATCTGGGTTTGCTTTAAAATATTCAATGGGAAAAACCTGTGCATGGGGAGAGAGCGATGCAACAAGATCAGCAGGATGACTGTTACACAGGAATCATTATATTATACTTTGTAGGGCTTCTCCGGTGGCTCAGATGGTAAAGAATCTGCCAGCAATGAGGGAAACCAGGGTTCTATTCCTGGGTCGGAAAGATCCCCTGGCAAGGGAAGGGCAACCCACTCCGGTATTCTTGCCTGGAGAATTCCACGGACAGAGGAACCTGGCAGATTGTCTGGAAATTTCCAGAATTAAGAGTTAAGGATATGAGTAATCTGATAACAATTGTATGTAATACAGATAAACACATATAGAAAAGCTGCTAAACAGAAATGCACTTAAATGTTGATAATCGTCTATATCCTATAGGTCTGTGTCCTAAATACGTCATATACATCTTATACATATCTACATGGGTAATTCTTAATGGTTTTGACTATGTCATAGCTCTACATTTTCTGAATTCTCTACAATGAATGCGCATTTCTTCTTTAATTAGTATACACGCTTTAAATAATATTTAAAATAAGATTAAATGAGAATGCTTTCTAATTTTTACAAAGACGGCCAAACTCACTAACCCTGCTTTCAAATCCTCCACAATAAAATTTCAACCTACCTAGACAAACTGATCCCAAAAGTCTCCTCTGCAGCTAGTTTCCTAATGGTTGACTATTTCGATAGACCGCTTTTCTGTCTCCGAAAGGCAAGTGAGTACCTGCCTTATACTCTTTTAATATCTTTTTATAGAAAAGGAATTTAAGGAACAGAAAGATTAAAGTCGCATCCAACGTTACCTCGCTAGGAAGTAACTAACTGTGTGGAAGGTGCTGGAGGAGGCGGATTGGACAGCAGAGAGACCTGGAGACAGTCAAACTGCCGATTTCAGTCCGTCTACGACCCCAGGACTTGTGAACCCCGCCAAACGCAGAGAATCCTGCCGGTAAAAGGAAGGCAAGCGGCCGCCCTCGCCCTTCCATCCCGCCCTCTGTCGCAAGTCGCGTCTTTTCTGCTCTGCGACCGAAGACCGAGTCCAGCTGATCCCAGGACCGGATCAGAGAAGTTAAAAGAGAACTCAGGCTCCTAGGGAATCACTCAACTACCTGTGAGAACCAAAGGCCGCAATCCCAACCTCCTAAAGCGGAAATACCTCCAACCATTCGGACCTCCAGGACTACATTTCCCAGGATCCCCGAGAGGGGCAGGAGCCATTGCCCCGCCCCCTTATCGGAAGTGACGTTTGACATCGTCGGCCTGAATCGAATTTCCCAGAATCCACGAAAGCAGCGAGGTTCGTATTCTTGCCCTCCGGTGGGTGAAATACCACCAGAGACGCTCAGCGCTGGATTATGCTTTTTTTATTTCCCCAGCGGAGCGAATAACCCTCCGCGCTTTCGCGGTGCGCAAGCCCGTATCACAGGAAGCCTCCGAGACTACACGTCCCAGAATGCTCTCTACCGGTGAGCTTCCCACCTGTCTGCAATTCTACTTTTGAATTAGCAGGTGGAGTATGTGTAAGCCGTCGGGCGCTTGTAGAACTTGGGTGGTTTTTATTTCTCTCGCTGTTTCCTGACAGAAATTGGAAATATGTATGGAAAAGTAAATGGAAAATAATTGTAAAGGCGTGGTATGTGTGAAGGAAAAATAGAGATCGTAAAAGGGACGGGCTGAGCTATAATGAACCATCTCCTTTACTACCTGGCCCTGTATTCAACCTTGGCCAAGAAAATAAGATGCAACCATTGAATGTGAGTGAAACAGAAGCAGAAAAATGCTCCGCTTTTCTTTGCTTTGGTTTTCTTACATCGTTAGGGAACTGAAATATTACTTGTATTTCGAAAAAGTTATTCGTCTTCCAATTAAGAAATCACACCATGTAATTCTTATTCCTTTTAAACCGGTTAATTGACGTGTAATCAAGGTACAACATATGTTGATTTGATGCATTAATGTATTGCAATATGATCATTAGGGACGACAGAGAATGAGATGGCTGGATGGCATCACCGACTCGATGGACATGAGTTTGGGTGAACTCCGGGAGTTGGTGATGGACAGGGAGGCCTGACGTGCTGTGATTCATGGGGTCGCTAAGAGTCGGACACGACTGAGCGACTGAACTGAACTGAACTGAACACTTCTATCACCTGAACTAGTTTTCATGACTTTTTTGGGTTTCAGAACAATTAGGATCTAGTCCCTTAGAAACTTTGAAGTTTATAATACAGTATTATTGATCATATCACTATGCTGCCCATTAGCTCTCCAGGACGTATCTCCTAGTCCAAATTTGTACCCTTAAAAAAGTCCCCAGCCCCCCAACCTGTAATAGCTATCATTCTACTCTGTATTTATGAACTCGCCTTTTTTAAGATTCCACATATAAATGATAATAAACAGTATCTCTCTGTCTGATTTAATCTCACTTTAGCATAATACCCACCTTTGCTGTTGCAAATGGGTCTCTTTCCTTTCTTATGGCTGAATAAATTCCATTGTATATATGCCACAACTTCAACACTTAGGTTGTTTCCATATTGTGAATAGTGCTGAAAGAAACATGGGAGTGCACATACCTCTTCAAATAACTATTTTCATTTATTTTGAATATACAAGCAGAAGTAGAATTGCTATGTTAGTTGCTCAGTCATGTCCAACTCTTTGTGATCCCATGGACTGCAGCCTACCAGGCTCCTCTGTCCGTGGAATTTTTCAGGGAAGAATACTGGAGTGGATAGCCATTCCCTTCTCCAGGGGATCTTCGCAACCCAGGAATTCGAACTGGGTCTCCTGCATTGGAAGCAGATTGTTTACCACCTGAGCTACTGGGAAGGCCATCTTTGTAGTAGAGTTTGGAATTAGGAAGTGGGATGTATCTGGCTTTGTTCTTCTTTCTTCTGATTGCTTTGGCTATTACAGGTTTTTGTGGCTCCATACAAAATTTTAGAATTTTTTTTCTATTTATGTGAAATATGCCATTGGAATTTTGATAGAAGTTGCACTGAATCTATAGATGGCTTTTGGGTAGTAGGGACATTTTAATGATATTAATCCCTCTGATCCAAGTACACAGGGTATTTTTCTGCTTATTTGTGTCTTCAATTTCTTCCATCAAAGTCTTATCATTTTTGGTATACAGGTCTTTCATCTCCTTATTTAAATTTATTCCTAAGTATTTATATTATCTTTAGTGATATAGTGAATGGAATTATTTTACATATATAGTTACTGTATAAAAATAGCAACTGGTTTTTGTATGTTAACTTTGTATTATTCAACTTGACAGAAGGCACTGATGAGTTCTAACAGTTTTGATGTATAGTGTTTAGAAAATATATATTTATTGTCAGGGAGTGTTTAACAGGAGGATTCCTACGTGCTGTTTCTCACAAGTCCTTTGTTCCTTTTCAAGTAGAGTAAGCAAGCTTCTCCCAGGAACCGGGGTCATTGTGTAAGACAGGCTTGGATCTCCTCTACTAAACATTCTCTTTATGACAAAACTGCTTAGTCTCTTCCCCCTTTTCCTTGAGATATGGATTGTCTCCTGACCTTATGACCATTATTAACCCCTGGTTCCCTTGGTAACGGTTACTATACATTTGGTTTTCTGATCTTTATCATTGTTGAAAGAAATTTCTTGTACCACAACCTTTATATACTTACAGAGAAATCATTAAAGCACCTTTGCACGATCAGAGCTTGGGTCCCTGTGTCTTTCTTTCTTTCCTTCTTTCTCTGTTTTTCTCTCTCCTCAGCTGATTCCTTAGAGTGTAGAGACCCGTCTTGCCCACTCTCCTGCCCAGGCTTCTAAGACTCTCTCTCGAGAAGGCGCCCTGTGCCTTCACTCCCCCTCGAGAGGGCGCCTGGTGCCTTCGTGGGAGATGCAACTCCTGTGCCAAGGACTTTATTGGTTTTCTGCATAAACTAAGGAATATCAGCCTCTTTCTCTCTTATTGTCGTCTCCGTCCACAAAGGACCCCAACAATTTATATATCTCTTTTGTTTGCATCTGCAAAGGCAATTTTATTTCTTCCTCTCTGACTTGGATGCCTTTTAATTTCTTTATATTTTGATTGCTCATCTAGGACTTCCAGTTCTCTGTGGAATAGAAGTGGTGAGAGTGGGCACCTTTGTTTTGTTTCTGTTTGTAAAGGAAAAGCTTTCAACGTTTCACCACTGAGTATGACGTTAGCTCTGAGTTTGCTGTATATGGCTTCTATTATGTTGAGTTATGTTCCATCTATACCAATTTGTTGAGAGTTTTTATCATCAAAGGATATTGTGCTGTCAAATGCTTTTTCTGTATCTATTGAGCTGGTCCTATGATTTTTGTCTTTCATCCTGTTAAAGTGATGTACAGTGGTACATATTGCATATGTTGAATCATCCTTGTATCAGACGGATAAATCACACTTGGTCCTAGTGTTGTTTAGTCACGAAGTCATGTCTGACTCTTTTGCGACACCATGGCCTGTAGCCCACCAGGCTCCTCTGTCCCTGGGATTTCCTGGGCAAGAATACTGGAGTGGGTTGCCATTTCTTTCTGCAAGGGATTTTCCCAACCCAGGGATCAAACCCATGTCTCCTGCATTGGCAGTCATATTCTTTACCATTGAGCCACCAGGGAAGTCCTGATCCTAGTATATGATCCTTTTAATACTCTGTTGAGTTCAATTTGTTGATATTTTGTTGAGAATTTTTGCATCTATGTTTTTCAGAGATATTATACTGCAGTTTTCTTGTACTCATCTTTTTGTGATGGGCTTGTTTCACTTAGTACAATGTTCTCTAGATACATCTGTGTTATAGCATGTGTCAGAATTTCTTCTTTTTAAGGCTATGGAAGGACTGATGCTAAAGCTGAAACTGCAATACTTTGGCCACCTCATGCGACGAGTTGACTCACTGGAAAAGTCTCTGATGCTGGGAAAGGTTGGGGGCGGTGTTATAAGTAATCCATATTCACAAAATCCATAAAATGCCCACATAATAAAAGCATGTCTTTCAAGGCATCATATACATTTTAAGTCACACTCACAGATAAAAACACACAATCTCATAACTAAAGCCATAATCTCACAGGCCTCAAAATGTACATCATATAATTCCACACACAGTCACAAAAGCACTCAAACTTTTTAATGCTTATTTACAAAGAGTCTGGGAAGGGAAGTTTTATTGGGAGACCAAAATATGTGTTCAAACTTCATTTTCAAGGTGCCCAGACAGCTGGGGAAGGAAATGTTCCACTTCATCCTGGGGTCATGGAAAACTCACATGAGGGAAGGTCAGATTATACTGCAGTTTCACCTAAGGTCAGCAGGTACAGTGCTGTTTTCACAAGTCCCACTGAAGAGGAAAAGGCTGGATTGAACTCTGATTTGATTTGGGTAAGATGCAGGGCTGTATTAGAACTTCTGTGGGGACCTTCATCAATAAACAGAAAATAAAAATAACAGTGTTTTGTGATTCTTTAGGTATAGTAATAATAATAAGTTGAGTTTCTTGAATTAAACATTTCCTTTGATCAAAAATTAATGTTTATTTCTGAGTTTAAAAGACTTTTTGGTAGGCCCCTAAAATCAACCTTGAATATTCACTGGAAAGACTGATGCTGAAGTTCCAATATTTTGATGTGAAGAGCCGACTGACTGCAAAAGACACTGATGTTGGGAAAGATTGAGGGCAGGAGAAGGGGGTGACAGAGGAAGGGATGGTTGGATGGCATCACGGACTCAATGAACATGCATTTGAGCAAACTCTGGGCAATAGTGAAGGACAGGGAAGCCTGAGGTGCTGCAGTTCATGGTGTCACAAAGAGACGGGAAAAAGCAACTCAACAACAACAACAAAGAGTATTGTGGGCTCTAAGCATTTTGCATACTATGTCTAATGGATGAGTTGGCCCTGCTAGTGTATGTCTCTGGCAAAAGTCAGCCAGACGTAGCCTTTAACGGAAAGAAACGCAAGATACTGGGCAGGAGGAATTTCAGGGTGGGGATGGAGGAGAGGGATGGAAGTGTGCTTAACAAGTTTTATAATATCTCAAAGCCTGAAACAAACCATTTTCACATTTACACTCTAGGAAACAAACCAAACAGAAATACAATCCCATATACGGTGGTGGTTTAGTCGCTAAGTCGTGTCTGACTCTGTGTCCTCAAGGACTGCAGCCTGCCAGGCTTCTCTGTCCATGGGATCTCCCAGGCAAGAAAACTGAAGGAGGTTGCCATTTCCTTCTTCAGGGGATCTTTCCCACCCAGGGATAGAATCCCCATCTTCCGCATTGACTGGCGGATTCTTTACTGCTGAGCCACCAGGGAAGCCGCCATACATGGTTACACACACACATTGCGGTCCCACAAAAACACAATGAAAACGCAAATACACACAACCCCAGGGGTTCTTTCTTTAAAAACAAATGCACACTTAATGCCAGGTGTGCTTCTGGCGCTACTCGGGATGCTGATGCTACCTGAGCGGGAATGGGGGCCAAAAGGCTGAAGTCCCAATCCTCAGAGCTCATACCCAAGAAACCGCCGTACCCAAGAGCCCGCAGTCTCCTCCTCCTGCCGCAGGTTTGGGGCTCTGAAATCCCCAGGATCCCACCCCGCCTTCTACAGACTGGACTCAGATTCCACTCGCTTTTTCCACGTACGCTAGCCTCACCAGCAACCATCTTCCTTCCGAGGTCTAACCGTTCTCCACCGCGCGCCGACACAGTCCTGACATCTGCGCATTCGGAGCGCCGAGCTCTCGCAGCGCCAGAAATGTTCCGGATGGACTGCATTTCCCAGAAGCCACCGGGCTCGCATCAGCCTCGGGCCCTGGGTGCTCTTCCGGTGGCGGAGAAGCTGTAGTCCCTACGTGTTAAGTAGATCCCATCCAAAAATAAAAACGGCACACGCTTCCATAGTCTCTTTCGGTAGCCGGACTGGAACCCCCTCTGGTGACAGGCGCTCAAGGCGAGGACGCTCCGGGCGCGGACAAGACGTGTCAGTCCTCGAGTGTAGTAAGGCTCGTGTCTGCGTGAGCAGCAGATTTATGTACCTATTGAGAAACTCGTATGTGTGTAGACGTGTCTCCATGAAGTGTGCGTTTGTGTGTCATTATTTAACTGGGTGATGGTGCTTACTTAAATGATGCGTGGCTTTTGGATGAGCGACAGTTGTGTGGCTGTGTGGATTGTCACTGGAACTCTTGGCTCTTGTCTCTGCCAATTCCTCGTACCTCTCCCCTCACAGCCACTTGGGGTCTGTGGCAGATACAGGAGGGAAGCCAGAATCTCAGCTTTAGAATGGAAGATTGGAGGATCCCAGTAAGAAGACACAGATTGGATCACGAGATGAGATTTCCTGAAGCTGAATACGGCCCCAAACAGGTATTTGGGAAGACCTAATGACGTCCTGGAGAAGGAAATGGCAACCTACTCCAGTTTTCTTGCCTGGAGAATCTCAAGGACGGGGGAGCCTGGTGGGCTTCCATCTATGGGATCGCACAGAGTCGGACACGACTGAAGCGACTTAGCAGCAGCAGCAATGACGTCCTAGGAGTGGGTTTCCTCCTGGGAGGGTCCCCTTTGAAAGTTTCGAGGGACCAGCTATGTTTCACAGTCACAGCATTTGCAAAACTCTGGCCCTAGAAGCCTGCTGTCATTTCCACAGATTGCACCCTCGACATCACTCACCCCAACCTCTCACACTGGGAAACGTTCTCAGCGCTGTTCCAGCCTCCTTCCTACTCCCATCTGGTTGTTTATGGTGGACTGGATGAGAAGGTGCACTCGTGGAAGGGGGCGTGTTTTGTAAATGAATGTGCTCTCCAAGAAAATGCTGATGTCTCATGTTCACTTTCTCTTTTCCTAGTGCTGCATGTCTCTAAAAAATAGGATCCTGAGAGAGGAAAGAATTTTTGTTAAACAACTAAAAGTTTAAGTTAAGGTGAGTTTGTGTTTCCTCATTGGTAAAACACTTTAATTTTAAAGGCATATTATCCTTCTTCCCCGGGGATGAAATATACTGTCTGATTGTAATATATCTGTAAGTCATAGGGCAGTGCAGATTAATCACCCTTTTTAGGGTCCCCAAGCCCTTCTGTCTCTATTTAACCTGTGGCCTAATATCAGTCCTGTGATCATGTTAGTTTTTGTGGAAAAAGTGATGGGATGTCACTACTGTGGTTCCGTTTTATCATATAAGACTCCATTATAGCAGACTGGAGCTAGAGACTCGCCTTGTGGGCTTGATGAAGTAAGTGGCAATGTTGAAGAAGTTCCTGTTGCAAGAAACTGCAGGCAGCTTCTAGGACCTGTGGGTGTCCTCCAGCTGACAGCCATAAAAAATTTGGGGCCCTCAGTTATCTAGCCACAAGGATATGAATTCTGCCAACAATCTGAATGAACTTGCAATTGAATTCTTCCCCAGTTGAGCCTCTGAATGAGAACACAGCCCAGCTGACACCTGTTTGTAACTTCAAGACAAGCCTGAGGAGAGCACCCAGTGAAACTGTGTCCAGACTCGAAGTCCACAAAACACTGTGAGATAACAAATGTGTGTCGTGTTAAGATACATTTATGGTTAATTTGTTATGGCAGCAATTGAAAACCATTACCACAGGAAAGACTGTGCAGACTGGAAGAGACAGAGGAGAAATAACAAACAGCCTGATGGTCCAGTTGCTAGGACTCTGTTCCCAATACAGGAGGCCCAGGTTCGATTCCGAGTCAGTGAACTAGATCCCACATGCCACAACTAAGTGTTAGCATGCCACAACTAAAAAGCTCCCACATGCCGCAACTAAGACCCAGTGCAGCCAAATAAATAAATATTGTGGGGTGGGAAGAGAGAATAGCCAAATGCAATGTGGGATCATGTATAGGATCCTGGAAAAGAAAAAGGACATGAATGGAGGGAAACTGGTGATATTTGAGTAAGATATGCCATTGATAGTATCTACTATACCAGTGTTAATTTCATGGTTTTGATAGTCATCCTAATATATCAACAGTAAGTTGAGGGATATACAGGAAACCTTCTGTACTACCCTTGCAAATTTTCTCTAAGTCTAAAATAAGTGGAAATAAAAATTAAACCAAAAAAAAGAGGAAAATTTTGGCTATCCCAAGATCATGGAGATACTTTCCTGTTTCTTCTTCCAGAAACTTTATAGCTTTAGTTTTCACATTTAGGCATATGATCTATCTTGAATTTATATGTGTGTGTGGTAGGATCAGGGTTAAAACCATTTTTTCCATACAGCTAGCCAATTGCTTTGGTACCATTTGTTGAAAAGACTATCCTTTCTGTTCTAATTTGCAGTTAGACTTTTATTGTAAAAATAAAAGTGGTTATATATGTGAAGTCTGTTTCTGGACTCTATTCTGTTGGTCTGTTTGTCAATCCTGTGTCAGTCCCACTGTTTTAATTATAGTAATCACATAATACATATGTCTTGATGACTGGTAATGTATATTCAACAACTTTGTTCTTAGAACTTACCCTGACTGTTCTGGATTCTTATCTGTGTGCTGTGCTTAGTCACTCAGTCATGTCCAACTCTTTGCGACCCCATGGACTATAGCCCACCAGGCTCCTTTGTCCATGTGCATTCTCCAGGCAAGAATACTGGAGTGGGTTGCCATGTCCTCCTCCAGGGGATCTTTCCAACCCAGGGATCAAACCAGGTTTCCCACATTGTAGGCGGATTCTTTACCATCAGAGCCATTTCCATACAAATTTAGAATGAGTTTTATTAATGTTCTAAAAAAAAGCTCCTAATATTGTTTAGAGATACATTGAATCAATAGATCAATTTACAGAAAATTGATCATCTTAAAATTGATTCTTCCAGTTCATAAACATGAAATAAGTTTCCATTTGTTTAATTCTTCTTTCTTTCCTTAATGTTTTGCTTTCAGTCTATAAGTTGAAAACACTTCTTTTGTTAGGTTCATTTCAAAGTGTTTCATATTTTTCTTATTTTTTATACTGTTGGGATTTTAAAATTTTAATTTTCAATAACTTTGTTTTAATATAATTGTTTTATACTGTGACCTTTTATTCAATAAACTTGCTAATAAATTCATGTATTAATTCTAATAGTGTGTAGAATTGAAAACATTTTTTTCTATGTACAAAATCATGTTATCTGCAAATAAAGATGGCTTTACCTCTTTCCTTCCAATCTTCATAACTTTCATTTCACTTTTTTCTCTTATGGTATTAGAGAGGTCTTCTAGTAGAAAGTTAAATAGAAGTGGTAAAAGTGGATACCCTTGCCTTGTTCCTGAGCTCACGGCAGTGGTCCGTATTTCACCTCCCAGTTTTATTCTTCCAGATCCCTTTTATCAAATTAAAGAAGTTCTCTTCTATTCCTAGTTTGAAGGATTTTTATCATGAACTGATGTTGAATATTATAAAATGTTTTTTCTGCATTTAATGAGATGATTGAATAGTTTTTCTCCTTTATTATTTTTAAAAATAATTTATGTATTTTTATTTTTGGCTACTCTAGGTCTTCACGGGCTGCACAGGCTTTTCTCTAGTTGCTGCAAGTGGGGGCTACTCTTTGTTGTGGTGCACGGGCTTCTCACTGTGGTGGCTTCTCTTGTGGAGCACGGGCTTCCCTGATAGCTCAGTTGTTAAAGAATCTGCCTGCAATGCAGGAGTCCCTGGTTTGATTCCTGGGTCGGTTCGATTCCCTGGAGAAGGGATAGGCTATCCACCTCAGTATTCTTGGGCTTCCCTTGTGGCTCAGCTGATAATCTGCCCACAATGCAGGAGACCTGGGATCAATCCCTGGGTTGGGACAATCCCCTGGAGAAGGGAAAGGCTACCCACTTCAGTATTCTGGCCTGGAGAAGTTCATGGGGTCATAGAGTCGGACATGACTGAGCAACTTTCACTTTCACAGGGCTCTAGGGCACTGGGGCTCAATAGTTTTGGCTTCCAGGCTCTAGAGCACAAGCTCAATAGTTGTGGCATACTGGCTTACCTGCTTCGCAACCTGTGGGATCTTCCTGTATCAGGGATGGAACCTGTGCCTCCTGTATTGACAGGTGGATGGATTCTTTACCACTGACTGATCCACTAGGGAAACTCTGTCTTATTTAAAGTTGGAAGATTACATTGATTGCTTTTTGAAAATTAAGTGACTTTGCATTTCTAGAATAAATCTCTTGCTCATACATACCAGTGGTCTCTTCTTGCTAATATTTTATTTAATATCCTTGCATCTACATTCATGAGAGATATATACTGTAGTTTTCCTTTCCTATAATGTCCTTGTCAGGTTTTGATATCATAATTTTGGACCTCATGACATGGTCCATTTTGGGGGTTTGTTTTCTAGAAAAGATAGTTTGGTTGGCATTTTTAATTCCTTAAGTTTTTGGAGAATTTGCCACTGAAGCCTCTGGGCCTGACATTTTATGGGAAGGTCCTTAATACAGATTTATTTAATAAATCTAACTATATTCAGATTTCCCATTTTTTATATCAGTTTTGATAAATTGTGTTTTCAAGAAATTTTTAAATTGCATCTACATTTTCAAGTTTATTGTTATAGAGTTCATAAAATGTATCTGTTATCAAAATTATGTCTATAATATATGTAGTGATATCTCCTTTTATATTCCTGATATGGGCAATGTTTTTCTTGACAGTATACCAAGAGATTTATTAATCTTATCTTTTCAATGAAATAGCTTTTGGCTTTACTGATTTTTCTCTGTTATATGTCTGGGTTTTTTTTAATGCCATTTGTTTCTTTTAGTATGTTTTACTTTCTGTAGACTTAATTTGTTTTTCCTTTTCTAGCTTCCAAAGATAGATCATTGTTTTTTAACCATTCTGCTTTATAAAACATACATTTATGTTTAGGTGAAGGGGATCAAAGGATAAAAAGAAAGGGAAAACATAAGTGGGCAGTCATTATAAATGCTCATGATATCTATGGGAGAAAATAAATTATGGATTTACTTGGCATTGCAGTAATTTGACAAAGTATTTTCATAATAATTTCACTACCAATTGATTTGCTATGACTTCAGTACACCTAGAATTATCAATGGTGATGAGATAATGAATGGTATTTATCTACATCATTTGTGAATACAAAACAAAAACAAAAATACACATTTAAAGCTAAAAATATCTTTTGGTTTTTTATTGTTTTGTTTTTTATAATTTACTGACTTATTCTTTTGGCTGCCCTGGGTCTTCATTGTTTTGAGTGGGCTTTTTCTACTTTCAACAAGTCAGGGCTTCTCATTGCAGTGGCTTCTCTTGTTGCAGAGCACAGGCTCTAGACACCTGGGCTCAGTGGTTGCAGCTTGCGGGTCTAGAGCACAGGTTCAGTAGTTGTGGTGCACAGGCTCAGTTGCCCAGTGGCATGTGGAACCTTCCCAGACCAGGGATCGAAACCATGTCCCCTGCTTTGGTAAGCAGATTCCTATCCAGTGGGCCACCAGGGAAGTCCTAAAAATGTCTTTGTAAGCATTGGTGTGATTGCATCTCACAAGCTTTGTTATGCCATACTTTCATTATCATTTAGCTCGAAATATTTCCTAGCTTTTTTGCACATTCATGCTTCCATCTAGGATTATTTTCCTTCTGTCTGACTTCTGTTCTTTAATATTTCTTGTATTATGGGTCTGTTGATAAGAAATTCTCTCAGCTTTTGTTAAAAAAAAATCATTATTTCACCTTCCTTTCTGAAAGATATCTTCTCTGGGTATAAGAGTCAGAGTTCTCAGGGTTTTTCCTTTTAGCACTTTTTAAAGACATGATTCCATTTTTCAGGCTGCTAAAGATTCTGTTGAGATATGGACTATTTTTCTTATTTATTTATAACAGATGTCTTTTTTTAAAACTACATACTTTTAATATATGTTTTTTAGCTTTGTTTCTCAACAGTTTGGCCAAGATGTGCCTATGTATGGATTCCATTATTTCAACTGGTTAGGTTTGCTGAGCTTTTTCATTTATATATCAAGACAGTTCATGACAGTTGCACTGTTTTTGTCCATTATTTCTTCAAATAAATTTTCTGTTCTATTTTGTTTTAGGTGTTCAGTTCTACATTTTGGCAGTTTCTTGTATTTCTCTTATGTTCAGCTCTGTTCTTTTTTTCTCTCAGTATAAGATTATTGTTAATTTAACTTTATGTTAATTAAAACAGTTTTCTGCTGTTAAATCATCCTGTACAGTTTTAATTTTCAGTAATATATTTTTATAATTATAAAATATCCATGTGATTCTTTTTTTAAGAGTCTTAACCTCTATTGATATACTCCATTTTGCATTCCATTTTGTTCATCTTTTCCTCTCTTTTCTTTCGCATGTTAATCATAATATCTTCAAATCCTTGTCTGTTAGCTCTGCTGACTGGATTATCTTTGGGTTTATTTCTATTGAGACTTTTCTTTCTTGATTATCAGTAACATTTTCCTGTTTCTTTGCATTTTCATTAAGTTTTATCATATACTGGCATTGTGAATAACATATTATCGACACTCTGGATTATGTTATCTTCCTTTAACAAGCCTATAATCAGGGTTTCTCAGCCTTAGCACTGTTGATATTTTTGACTAGAAAATTCTTTATTGTGGGGGGCTTTCCTGTGCATTTAGGGTGGCTAGTAGCATTCCTGCTCTCTATGCACTAGATAGCAGCTTCCCTCCACACATTTTGACAACCTAGTATGTCTCCAGACATTGCCACGTGTGCCCTGAGGAGCAGGATCACCCCCAATTGAGAACCAGTGATCTGCCCAATCATTTTAAATATCTACTTCATTTTCTTTTTTTAATTTTGGCTGTGCTGGATCTTCATAGCAGCACAAGTCTCTCTAGTTGTGGTGCAAGGGGTTAGTTGCCCTGCAGCATGTGGAGCCATAGTTTCCTATGGGATGAACCTGTGTTCCCTGCATTGGAAGGTGGGTTTTTAACTGCTGGACCACCAGGTAATTCCCTTTTCTTCATTTCTATTATATGAATGAATATACTTTATTTAATTAATTACCCATCTAAGTACCTTTAGACTTTTCTCCAGCTTTTTTTTTTCATTTTAACTAGTGTCTGTCATCATATTCCTTTATACATTTCTAGGCACATTTTACCATTATTTTTTTGATGAAGTCTCTAAAATGGCTTTCCATCATTAAATTATTCTTATGCATATTTTTTTGTACAAGTCTCAGTTGCAGTAGGTTTTCATCAGTCTATAGGACAGCATTAGCATAAGGTTCTTGTTTTCCTACAACCTTATTAATACGTGGTGCATCATTAACTTTTACAATCTGACAGTAGAATACCTGTGAAATGGTACTCTTTATTGCTTCAAAACATCTTTAGTAGGTCTTTTGGCAGGTGATATCTTAATTACCTGTGCTCAGATTTCATACAGTGGAACAACAAAAAAAACTGGGTGTCAGAGACAACAGTTAAAAGAAAGTTGAGTTTATAATTATAGGAATGTGTTTCAAAACACATCACTTCTACTTATTGTTTATTATATGGGGAAATATCTTTACTTCTTTGAGCTATTTCCCCATCTGTTGAAATGAGTTAATAATTACATTTTAGGATTAAAAGTAGGCAATGGCAAGCCACTCCAGTACTATTGCCTAGAAAATCCCATGGATGGAGGAGCCTGGTAGGCTTCGGTCCGTGGGGTCACTAAGGGTTGGACACGACTGAGCAACTTCACTTTCCCTTTTCACTTTCACACATTGGAGAAGGAAATGGCAACCCATTCCAGTGTTCTTGCCTGGAGAATCCCAGGGATGGGGGAGCCTGGTGGGCTTCCGTCTATGGGGTCACACAGAGTCGGACACGACTGAAGTGACTTAGCAGCAGCAGCAGCAGGATTAAAAGTTAACGTGTATAGAGCAGCTATCACATAGAAGGTTGCAAAAATCTATGTTTTGCTATACAGCTATAGTGAGCATAAATTCACCTCTCTTGTGGGTACTGGGTGGGTTGAGAGCAGGGGATATGAGGGAGCACAGGAAATAATTCATGTCAGAAAGCAAAGTGGATCCTGATGGGAAAAACCCAGGTTGGTCACCCAAGGGGACCTTGAGAGTCAAGTTCAGGCTTCACATGGGCAGGCAGTTTTACAGTAGTTAAGTTTTTCAGATTAGTCTCTACTGTTTTCTGCCTTTTGTCTAGCAGAGTCCAGATCCACTGGGAGGACATGAGCTTATTGAAGTTTTCGTTGTATGGCCTGGTCTCAACCCTGGCAGGGAGGGCTGGATTGGGGAGGATCTACTCATTGTGACTGGACAACCCAGGCTGGGTACATGTGGTGTGATCAGAATTAGAAATAGCCCAGAGGGGTGTGTCTGGAACTGGCTTTGCTTCAGAGAGCCCCTGCTGTGTATCCAAGCTTGTGTGGCTTGTTTCCTAGGCATAAAAAAGGGTGCTTGGATTTGTCTGGCGGGTGTATGTGAGTTAGTCACTCAGCTGTGTTCAACTGTTTGTGATCCCACGGTCTGTAGACTGCCAGGCTCCTCTGTCCCTGGGATTTCCCAGGCAAGACTACTGAGTGGGTTGCCATTTCCTTCCCCAGGAGATCTTCCCAACCCAGGAATGAACCCGTCTCATGCATTGCAGGCAAATTCTTTACCGGCTGAGCTATCAGGGAAGCCGATATTGTCTGGACTCCTACTCATATCCCCTGACATGTGTTTATGTGTTTGGGAGGGGGAAGAGTGGCAAGGACGATGGGAAGCAGGAATAAAGAAGAATAAATAAAGGCTCTCATACCTTAATTTTTGGAGTTCTGAGCTACGCTGGGTCTCAAAGCTTCTTTTTCCTCCCTCAGCTCTGGCTTCAGCTCTGGCTTCTCTGGACTCAGCTTCTGAGAATGATTGGCAGTTCTAAAATCATGGCTCCAGTAAGTAGATGTCTCTATTTCCTTCCTGAAATATTATAGTTTTTAATTCAGGTAATATTTTCATTCTTTAGCCCAAAATCTTCTTCTTAGAGAAGCTGTATCTCTGAGCCAATTTTCACTTTTTCCCTTTACAGAGATTGTGTCCTCTCTGCTCCCATTTTTTGAACTGGTTTTTCAGTTTTTCATCAAATAATTTATGTATCTTGTATGAGTTCAGTTTTCTCTTAGGGGCAGTGAAGGGGTAGAGTACCTTGAAGGAAATATTTGAGCTTCTTTTGTTGGGTTTGTAGTTCAGTTATATAAAAATGGTGGTCCTCTGACCAGAAGAGGGAGAACTTTCTCCACTGTTTTCCAGGTAGATAAGGGAGAGAGGTTGAGGGCAGTAGAAGGGGCCGACAGCGGATGCGATGGTTGGATGGCATCACTGACTCAATGGACATGAGTTTGAGCAAAACTCCAGGAGATAGTGAAAGACAGGGAAGCCTGACATGCTGTAGTCCATGGGGATCACAGAGTCAGATATGACTTAGGGACTGAACAACAACAAAGGGTGAATTTGGTTATAAATGGTCTCAGTCTCAGTGTGGGATGAGACCTCAGCTTTGAAAAGATTTTAGGTTTGAGTTGAAATGGAGTTGGTCCCTTCCTAGAAAGAGAGAGAGGTGGGGTTCTGGCTAAGGAATCACTGAGAAATAAAATAGGGTTCTGAGGTCCATTTTGTAGTGGAAGAGAAATTGTTGGTCTTGAGTGATTCAGTATTGTTCTGGATCATTCTATATTAGTGTGTTCTAACTCAAGAACCAGAAGTTCAATAAGAGATTGTAAAAACGAAGATCACTGGGAACCACATCTGCTGGATAATACTAAACTTTGGGAAGAGGTTAGGATTTTTGTCCAGCCTAAATACTATAATAGTATATATGTTATTATTAATAACCTAACACTTTAAGAAAGATTAAACCTGATGTCTATGAAAAACCTGATGTTTATGAAAATGTAAATTTGTCAGAATAAGGGAAATACTTATGATATCTGACATATAATATACTTGTGCCTTGACAATAATGGATGCCCTTCTCCAATTAGATAAAATTGTTTGAATTCTTCTTTAGTCAAGAATCCCCACGTTGATTCTTCCCTGCTGGTCCAATGGTTAAGACTCCGTGCTTCACTGCAGGGGGCAGGGCTTCCATCCCTGGTTGGGGAACTAAAATCCCATATGCTGAATGGCACAGCCAAAAATTAAAAAATAAAAACATTTAAAGAAAGAATCCCCAAGTGTCAGCATGTGGAAATAATTTGGGCTATAGTATAAATTATATATTATCTTACTAGCTATAAATATTGGTATATCTGGAAAGTTGTTTAAATTTAGTTATTGATCTCTGTTTAAAAGTGAAATAGAGATTGATGGTTTTGGAAAACTTAGCAGTGGCTACAGAACTGGAAAAGGTCAGTTTTCATTCCAGTCCCAAAGAAAGGCAATGCCAAAGAATGCTCAAACTACCGCACAATTGCACTCATCTCACATGTTAGCAAAGTAATGCTCAAAATTCTCCAAGTGAAGCTTCAACAGAACATGAACTGAGACTTCCAGATGTTCAAGCTGGATTTAGAAAAGGCAGAGGAACAGGAGATCAAATTGCCAACATCCGTTGGATCATCGAAAAAGCAAGGGAGTTCCAGAAAAACATCTACTTCTGATTTATTGAGTATGCCAAAGCCTTTGACTGTGTGGATCACAACAAACTGTGGAAAATTCTTAAAGAGATGGGAATTCCAGACAATCTGACCTGCCTCCTGAGAAATCTGTATGCGGATCAAGAAGCAACAGTTAGAACCAGACATGGAAAAATGGACTGGTTCCAAATTGGGAAAGGAGTGCTTCAAGGCTGTATATTTTTACCCTGCTTATTTAACTTCTATGCAGAGTACATCATGCGAAATGCCAGGCTAGATGAAGCACAAGCTAGAATCAAGACTGCTGGGAGAAATATCAATAACCTCAGATATGCAGATGATACCACCCTTATGGCAGAAAGCAAAGAGGAACTGAAGAGCTTCTTGATGAAAGAGGAGAGTGAAAAAAGCTGGCTTAAAACTCAACATTCAGAAAACTAAGATTATCAACAGTCCAAGTTCGATGCATGAAATAGGGCACTCAAACCCGGTGCACTGGGACAACCCTGAGGGATGGGATGGGGAGGGAGGTGGGAGGGTGGTTCAGGATGGGGGACACATGTACACCCATGGCTGCAATGTATGGCAAAAACCACCACAGTATTGTAATTAGCCTCAAATTAAAATTAATTAATTTTAAAAAAAAACAAGAAAAACTAAGACTATGGCATTCGGTCCCATCACTTCATGGCAAATAGATGGGGAAAAACAATGGAAATAGTGAGAGATTTTATTTTCTTGGGCTCCAAAATCACTGCATATGGTGACTGCAGCCATGAAATTAAAAGACACTTACTCCTTGGAAGGAAAGTTATGACCAACCTAGATAGCATATTAAAAAGCAGAGACATTACTTTGTCGACAAAGGTCCATCTAGTCAAGGCTATGGTTTTTCCGGTAGTCATGTATGGATGTGAGAGTTGGACCATAAAGATAGCTGAACACTTTTGAACTGTGGTGTTGGAGAAGACTCTTGAGAGTCTGAAGGAGATCCAACCAGTCAATCCTAAAGGAAATCAGTCCTGAATATTCATTGGGAGGATTGATGCTGAAGCTGAAGCTCCAATACTTTGGCCATCTGATGCAAAGAACTGACTCATTGGAAAAGACCTTAATGCTGGGAAAGATTGAAGGCAGGAGGAGAAGGGGACAACAGAGGATAAGATGGTTGGATGGCATCACCAACTCGATTGACATGAGTTTGAGCAAGCTCTGGGAGTTGGTGATGGACAGGGAAGCCTGGCGTGCTGCAGTCCATGGGGTGGCACAGAGTCAGACATGATTGAGCAACTGAACTGAGGCACTGTATTTCAGATACACTAATTTATTTATTCTCATCTAACCATGTCATGATCTTTAACTACAACTTACTTGTTTTTATGATATATTGCCCCCTGCTACAACTCAATATTTCATCTTGAATTTTTTTCCCATTTTTACAAATAATACATGGATCTGTCATTTCAGGTGCCTCTTACATTCAGTGATGTGTCCATAGACTTCTCTCAGGAGGAGTGGGAATGCCTAAATTCAGATCAGAAGAATTTGTACAGAGATGTGATGTTGGAGACTTACACTAACTTGGTATCACTGGGTAAGGACATCTGCCTGGAATAATGTAGAATCTGCTGTCTTGAATATCCACTTTCTTTACTGTATATTTTATGCTCTGTGCCAGGACACTCGCAAAATTTCTGCTCCATATTCTCAAAGGACTATTTTGGGCTTTGTTGGATGGAAATGGGCTCCTCCATTCAGCACATACATCTCCCCTATCCTTTATTTACCTTCTTACCTCCTTCTGATCCATCCTGTAGTTGCTTCCTTTTCTAAATGACCAAAGGATTGAATCCTGGGATTTTTCTGCATAACTACTGGCAAAGAAAGCAAATTTCATATTATATATATGTTCAGAATATCTATAAATATTATATTTTAATTGCTGATTCACCTGTATAGAGAACAGGTAACAAAGAGTCTGGTTTTCTCTTTACTACAAATGAGCCTTTGTAATTTTTTACAATGGTAGGGTGAATCAAGCTTATTAACTTTTTGAGTATTTTTAAAAAATTTATAGCAGTGGAAATGTTGACTTTCAGTGATTTGATAGATTCTACTCAGAAGTGTCTTTGTTCAGTTTTTAGAAAAAACTAGATCATTCTCTCCTCTCTTCTGAGATTCTAATTATACTTAAGTTAGATCTTTTGAGAACTTATCTCACAGTTCTGAGTCAATAAAGGGCTTCGCAGGTGGCGCTAGTGGCAAAGAACTCACCTGCAAATGCAGGAGACATAAGAGACATGGGTTTGATCCCTAGTCAGGAAGAGCCCCTGGAGGAAGGCATGGCAACCCACTCTAGTATTCTCGTCTGGAGCATCCCATGGACAGAGGAGTCTGGCAGGCTACAGTAGTCCATAGAGTCACAAAGAATCGGACACGAATGAAGCAACTTAGCATGCACGCACCCACTGAGTCAATAAGATGTGAGAGATTAAGAGTCAGAGAGAGATAGTTGGTGATTGCCGCATAATTTTCATAAACTAGATCAGTATTTTACTCAGCTGCCTTCTCCAGTGACCTTGACTTTAATCCTTACTTACTGTTATTTTCATCCATTACCTTTTTTAATTCAGTATTTTATTCTACATTTAATTATGTAATACCTTATGATACAACTTGTTTTTCAGTAGTAGTTAGAAGAAATTTTGAATGCATATGTGAGTTTCAGAGTATGAAAATAAGTAAAATAAATAAGACAATATGTATTAGAAAAAAGCATCATGAAGACAGAATTAGGTGTTGCTGCTGCTGCTAAGTCACTTCAGTCGTGTCCGACTCTGTGTGACCCCATAGACGGCAGCCCACCAGGCTCCCCTGTCCCTGGGATTCTCCAGGCAAGAACACTGGAGTGGGTTGCCATTTCCCTCTCCAATGTGTGAAAGTGAAAAGTGAAAGTGAAGTCGCTCAGTCGTGTCCGACCCTTAGCGACCCCACGGATTGCAGCCTACCAGGCTCCTCCATCCATGGGATTTTCCAGGCAAGAGTACTGGAATTAGGTGTTGGGATATAGAATAAAGGATATGAATATACTTACATTTAGCAGGGCCAGCCTTTCTGGGGAAGTGATTTCTAACCTGCCACACCTGGAGATAGTCCTTTATAGAAGCCACCTAAGAGGATTCCTGAAAGGCAGAGCATTCATGTGAAGCCACAGGCAATGGGAAACATCACAATATGTTCTAGTAGCTGAAAAGAAGCAATGTGGTCAGATATAGGGGAACAAAGATGTCAAGGGCTTGAAATTAATTTGTAGAAATAAGACAGATTCTTCTTATTCATGGTTATATGCTTGGGTTTCATCCTAAGACAGACCTTTAGAAAACTTACATAGAGATACACCTGGTTGTGTTGTTGTTTAGTCACTAAGTCATGTCTGACTCTTTGTGACCCCATGGACCACAGCACATCAGGCTCCTCTGTCCTCCACTATCTCCTGGAGCTTGCTCATATCCATTGAGTTGGTGATGCTATCTAACCATCTCACCCTCTGCTGCCCTCTTCTCCTCCTGCCCTCAACCTTTCCCAGCATCAGGGTCTTTTCCAATGAGTCAGCTCTTCGAATCAGGTGGCCCAAGTATTGGAGCTTCAGCTTCAGAATCAGTCCTTCCAATGAATATTCAGGGTTAATTTCCTTTAGGATTGACTGGTTTGATCTCCTTGCAGTCCAAGGAACTCTCAATTATTTGGAGTTCAGCCTTCTTTATAGTCCAACTCACATCCATACATGACTACTGGAAAAACCATCTGATAGAAAATATTAAAATGTAATTGATCAAGACCTACTCATAGATTTTGATTCACTCAGTCTCAGTGGATATCTAAGACTATATATCCACAGTATATCCACAAGCTGATCATGCCTTCTTGGAACCATTACTATAAAACTTCTCACTGCCTCCTCCAGGTTGGTACATAGCCCTGAGGGTTTTAGCCCACTGTAGCTCCTTTTGCCTGGCAAAGCAATAAAGCTATTCTTTATAATAAATAAAGAATAAAATAAAAAGGGGGGAGGGTAGTATATGTAAGAAATTCCTGTGGTAATTCTGATCCACAACTAATTGAGAACTACTGATTTTTCTCTTTGCCTACTCACAAACGTTACATTCTCATGTGAACTTATCATAATTTTCTGAGTCTGTCATGCCTTTAAAAAACTTTATCACACGGAGAAGGCAATGGCACCCCACTCCAGTACTCTTGCCTAGAAAATCCCGTGGATGGAGGAGCCTGGTAGGCTGCAATCCACGGGGTCTCTAAGGGTCGGACACGACTGAGCAACTTCACTTTCACTTTTCACTTTCACACATTGGAGAAGGAAATGGCAACCCACTCCAGTGTTCTTGTCTGGAGAATCCCAGGGACAGGGGAGCCTGGTGGGCTTCCGTCTATGGGGTCACACAGAGTCGGACATGACTGAAGTGACTTAGCAGCAGCAGGCTCATAAAGAGATTAAAATGGAAATTAATTGGATAATAAAAAAAAACTTTATCACAGTAATTTAGAATTTTATGGCCTTTTACTTCTAATGGATTTACTTGTCAGTTTTATCATTATTCTTACTATATTTCCCCCTGTACTGGAAAAATAGCATTTGTTCATGTTCTCGTTTTCTTTCAGACTTTGATTTCACAACTGAGAACAACAAATTATCTTCAGAAAAAAGCAGTTTTGAAGTAAATTCATACCATTGGGAGACAATGAAAAGTAAAACCTTCAACCTTATGGGGTTTATTTTCAGAAATGACTCACAGAGCAGAAATGAACTTGAAGGACAACAGGCATCTCAAGCGGGACATTTTAGTCAAATGATATTCCAAAAACATATATCTCTTCCTCTGCATCAGAGAATTCACACTAAAGAGAAGTCATATGAATGTAAGGAATGTAGGAAGGGCTTTAGGAAATATTCACATGTTACTGAAAATGTGAGAGACCATAGTGGTGTGAGACCCTATGAATGTAGAGAATGTGGAAAGGCCTTCCTAGTTCTCCAGCATTTTATTAGACATAAAAAAAGTCACACTGATTTGAAGCTCTATGAATGTAATGGATGTGAGAAAGCCTTTAGATTTTATTCACAGCTTAGTCAACATCAGATAATTCATACTGGTGTGAAACCCTACAAATGTAAGCAATGTGGAAAGACCTTTAGACGTCATTCTCACCTTACTGAACATCAGAAAATTCACGTTGGTGTGAAACCCTACGAATGTAGGGAATGTGGGGAAACTTTTAGGTTGTACTGACATATGTGTCTCCATCAGAAAATTCATCATGGTGTGAAACCTTATATCTGTAAGGAATGTGGAAAGGCCTTTGGTCATCGTTCAAGTCTCTATCAACACAAGAAAATTCATTCTGGTGAGAAACCATATAAATGTAAACAGTGTGGAAAGGCCTTTGTTCGCAGCTATCTACTTACTGAACATCAGAGAAGTCATACTGGTGAAAAGCCTCATGAATGTAAGGAATGTGGAAAGGCCTTTAGTAGGGCCTCAAGCCTTCTTAAACATAAAAGGATTCATAGTAGTGAGAAACACTATGATTGTAAGGAATGTGGGAAGGCCTTCTGTAGAGGCTCGCAACTTACACAACATCAGAGAATTCATACTGGTGAGAAGCCCCATGAATGCAAAGAATGTGGGAAGACTTTTAAGCTCCATTCTTACCTTATTCAGCATCAGGTCATTCACAGTGACTTGAAACCATATGAATGTAAACAATGTGGGAAAGCCTTCAGTCGCGTCGGAGACCTTAAAACACACGAGTCAATTCATGCTGGGGAGAAACCTTATGAATGTAAGGAATGTGGAAAAACCTTTAGACTTAATTCTCAACTAATTTATCACCAGACAGTCCATACTGGCTTGAAACCATATATATGTAAAGAATGTAAGAAGGCCTTCCGTTCTATATCAGGTCTTTCTCAACATAAGAGAATTCATACTGGTGAAAAACCTTATGAATGTAAGGAATGCTGTAAGGCCTTTAATCGTAGCGAGCGACTTATTCAGCATCAGAGAATTCATACTGGCGTGAAGCCACACAAACGTAAGGAACGTGGGAAGGCCTTTACTCGTTGCTCTCAACTTACTCGGCGTCAAAGATTTCACATTGGCAAGAAACTCTTAATGTAATGAAAGTGAGAAAGCCTTTAGCCTTGGCACATCCTTTAATATTATCACTTTTCTACCACCTAACTATGTTATGCTAAAGAGTATTATTTAACATAAACATAAATGCTTGGAAGGGTGTCTGGCTCAGAGTATTTGCTTACTATTAATAATCTGATCACCGAAGAATTGATGCTTTTGAACTGTGGTGTTGGAGAAGACTCTTGAGAGTCCCTTGGACTGCAAGGAGATCCAACCAGTCCATTCTAAAGGAGATCAATCCTGGGTTTTCATTGGAAGGACTTATGCTAAAGCTGAAACTCCAATACTTTGGCCACCTCATGCGACGAGTTGACTCACTGGAAAAGAGTCTGATGCTGGGAGGGATTGGGGGCAGGAGGAGATGGGGACGACAGAGAATGAGATGGCTGGAAGGCATCACCGACTCGATGGACATGAGTTTGAGTGAACTCCGGGAGTTGGTGATGGACAGGGAGGCCTGGCGTGCTGTGGTTCATGGGGTCGCAAAGAGTCAGACACGACTGAGCGACTGAACTGAACTGAACTGAATAATCATTTTTTAATGATAATTACTAGTATTGTTATAAATTCACCTGGAAGGAAGACCCTATGAGCATTTAAAAAAATCTATCATCACTCATCCATATTTCACATCACAGCATTAATTTTGCACAAAATCCCATAGAATGTATTCAGTTCAGTTCAGTCGCTCAGTTGTGTCCAACTCTTTGTGACCCCATGAATCACAGCATGCCAGGCCTCCCTGTCCATCACCAAACAGGAAATTTTTTTATTCAGAGCTCATCCCCCTGAAGATGAATAATGGGAAGAAACCCTCTGCCTTTGTTGAATGTTGAGTGTATAGCTGTTGAAAAATTACAAAATGGCTTGAAGAAATTTTCTTAATTTCTGTAATACAGGTGACAAGACAATTCACATTCTCTACAATTCATGGAAATTAGAGATTAACAGTTGGGTAGCCAAAAGAGAGGTATTGACTTGGCAAAGTTTTCCTCAAATATTTGAAAAATTTCACATTTACATGAATGGTACAATGGTATAATGAAGGTTTGTTTGCCTTCCACCTAGATTCAGTGTATTGCAGCTCTGTCTCTAAGAATGTATATATATTCACAGCTATCATATTTATAACATATTGAACATATATTCATATATATGTTATATACTATAGTATATCATAGTGCTGTGTTTTTTGAGTAAATGTTTCAGGTATCACCTCACCTCTAAAAAAAAATCAACATACAACTCAAAAATACAACTCCTAGATTTTTTAAAGATTATCTTCTACATGACTATTAGGCCACTGTCACCTAAAAGACATTAATACTAGACCTATAATGTTCTATAATCAGTCCATTTACAGATTTCTCCAATTATTTAAGAAACATCTTTCAAAAGTGGTTTTTCTAAAAGCTGAAAACAAACTAAGGTCATATATTTTATTATTATGGCAATTGAGTCTGTTTTGGTCAAGAACTTATCATCTGTAGAGCTCGGCGGAGATGCCTCTGAAAAAGGGACAAAGACAGCCTTCTAGGAGACTGACAATTTGCTTTATTTTACAAGCGCTATTATATAGTTTTACGAAGGAGTAAGACGCTAGTGAAGTCATGCTCAAAATTCTCCAAGCCAGGCTTCAGCAATATGTGAACCGTGAACTCCCAGATGTTCAAGCAGGTTTTAGAAAAGGCAGAGGCACCAGAGATCAAATTGCCAACATACACTGGATCATGGAGAAAGCAAGAGAGTTCCAGAAAAACATCTATTTCTGCTTCATTGACTATGCCAAAGCCTTTGACTGTGTGGATCACAATAAACTGTGGAACATTCTGAAAGAGATGGGAATCCCAGACCACCTGACCTGCCTCTTGAGAAACCTGTATGTGGGTCAGGAAGCAACAGTCAGAACTGTACATGAAACAACAGACTGGTTCCAAATAGGAAAAGGAGTGCGTCAAGGCTGTATATTGTCACCCTGCTTATTTAACTTATATGCAGAGTACATCATGAGGAACGCTGGGCTGGAAGAAGCACAAGCTGGAATCAAGATTGCTGGGAGAAATATCAATAATCTCAGATATGCAGATGATACTACCCTTATGGCAGAAAGTGAAGAGGAACTCAAAAGCCTCTTGATGAAAGTGAAAGAGGAGAGTGAAAAGGTTGGCTTGAAGCTCAACATTCAGAAAACAAAGATCATGGCATCTGGTCCCATCACTTCATGGGAAATAGATGGAAAAACAGTGGAAACAGTGTCAGACTTTATTTTTTTGGGCTCCAAAATCACTGCAGATGCTGATTGCAGCCATGAAATTAAAAGACGCTTACTCCTTGGAAGGAAAGTTATGACCAACCTTGATAATATATTAAAAAGCAGAGACATTACTTTGCCAACCAAGGTCCGTCTAGTCAAGGCTATGGTTTTTCCCGTGGTCATGTATGGATGTGAGAGTTGGACTGTGAAGAAAGCTGATCGCCGAAGAATTGATGCTTTTGAACTGTGGTGTTCTCGACTCTTGAGAGTCCCTTGTACTGCAAGGAGATCCAACCAGTCCATTCTAAGGGAGATCAATCCTGGGTGTTCATTGGAAGGACTGATGCTAAAGCTGAAACTGCAATACTTTGGCCACCTCATGCGACGAGTTGACTCACTGGAAAAGACTCTGATGCTGGGAAAGGTTGGGGGCGGGAGGAGAAGGGGACGACAGAGAATGAGATGGCTGGATGGCATCACCGACTCTGTGGACATGAGTTTGAGTGAACTCCGGGAGTTGGTGATGGACAGGGAGGCCTGGCGTGCTGTGATTCATGGGGTCGCGGAGAGTCGGACAAGTTGGACACGACTGAGTGACTGAACTGAACTGAAGACTTTAACAGCTACATCAGCATGACAAAAACCAGGACACCTGTGGAGTGTTGATAAACTTAGATTTACATAGCTTTGCCAGACATGCTGGCTCCACTTCTAAACATTAATCAGGTTCCTGAGCTTCAAGTCAGATATCAATCAAGGTTACCGGCATGGCTTCCAATTAACTCAAGGACTACGTGCGAAGGGAGTATTCCTAACACTAAATAAAGAAGAACAAAGAAAGTGTTACTTGGGCTAGGGAGTGTTTCTTGCGCTGCATGCCGAGGGTTGTTAAGGGCCGAATGAAACAGCTTCAAAGGGCAAGATGTTTTCGAAAACGTTGGAGATGTGCTAAGCGAGGCCAGCCCTCCGCCAAGGCCTCTGGTGAGGCCTCCTCAGGCACCTCTTCCTCAGTTTCTCAAGAATCGTCCACCTATTTTGTGAGTCAAACTCTTTGAAGACTCAGGAGAAGTAACCCATATAATGTTGCCCATTCTAGATTTGTGCTAATTTTTCTTCAGATAGGCTTAACTTGTTTCTCTAACCTTTGCATTTACTGTGAACATTATGTCTAGAGGCTTGATTAGGTATCAGATTAAACATTTTTGACAAGATAACTTCATAGACAATACTGTGGACTCAATATTTTGTCTAATAACAGGGGGCACGTAAGTGAAGCTATGTTTAATCTCCTGATTCATGTATTGACCACCAGCTCTCTCCATTCCATCAGTACTTTTTTTCCCTTTTTTTGCAGTTAAGTAGTAATCCATAAAGTCACATCAGCACTCCACTGGAAATTTAAACAGTCTTTTGTATTTTAAAGAAATTAAGACCAAAAAACTCTTTTTTATTTACTCATATATTTACCTTTTCACATGGTCTTCGTTCCTTCCCAATGATCTAAATTTCCATTATCAATTCCCTTCAGCTTGAAGAACTTAATTTCTTGGAGTACATGCCTGCTAATGACAAATTTTCATTGTTTTTTTTTTATTGAAATGCCTTTGTTCTTTATGGATTCTTTTCTTTGCTACTGAATTCTGGATCTTGTTTTATATTTTTCTGCTTCATTTCTGAAGACAAGTCATTTTTGTCTTCATGCTTCCAAGATTTTCTCATTACCTTCAGTTTTCAGCTGTTTAAGTATAATGTGCCTCAGTATGGTTTTCTTTGTGTTAATCCTTTTTGGATTAACAGGGTTGATTTCCTTTAAGATTGAGTGGCTGGATCTCCTTGTTGTCCAAGAGACTCTCAAGAGTCTTCTCCAGTACCAAAGTTCAAAGGCATCAATTCTTTGGCGCTTAGTCTTTATGGTCCAACTTTCACATCCATAAATGATTACTGGAAAAACCACAGCTTTGACTATACAGACCTTTGTTGGCAAAGTGTATATGTATCATCACCTATTACTTCTGTTTCTCTGGAGAACCCAGACTAACGCACACAAAAAAGAAAAAAAAATCTCAGCTATGATGGGGCTCATCAATTACGCCATCCACTGAATGTAACCTACGGAAGTTGTTTGAAGGAACTCTTAGGGGAGGGGATCCAGCCAAATGATACTTAAATCACAAGCTTTCAGGGAAAGGGAAATGAAGTGCACATTCAGGAGTGATGCTCCCGCACCTCTGACCTTCCAGTTCCTCTCAAAGTCTCCAAGCACTTTCCCTTCTTGGTGTTGGTTCGCAAACTCAGGAGTTTCCAGGTGAAATTCAAAACTGACCCATGTACATGGAGGGCAACAGAATAGGCAAACCACTCCAGATTGGTAGGTGGCAGTGTAAATAAGCAAGGGAACTTATGTAGGAGGCTTATGTTGGGCAGCTGCAAGTTGTTTACAGAGAAGCCTTAACTAAGTTCAGTTACATTTACTGTCCAGACTGTCTCCACAACACATTAGCATCTCAAGGCTGCATCCTTGAAATGGCTCCTAGTGTGAGAACATTGGGAAGACTGCACATTCAAAGGAAGGAGGCAGGGAGGAGTCTCCAATTGCCAGGGTCCAGCTTTCAGGTCAACCAGTGGTCACCTCCTTTTGAGGACCTCTTCCAATAGCCTCCATCTTTTAAAAGGCTGTCAGTGGGACCCTGCACAGCCTTTCGTTAGAGCACCTCCAAGTCCAGCACTAAGGTCCAAATAATACTCATTTGGAGGAGTTCCATGTTGTGAGACAACCCCACAAAGTAAGAACATCTGTTTATCTGCCCATACCTTTTATTTTTTTGTCAAATTGTGCTCACATGGTGGGGGTCACATTTTCAGCAAGTCTGTATGAAGGAGAAATTTCTTTAACTTTGGATATTACAAAGCATCTTAACATACAGAATTCTGACACATTTTCTCCCTTTTTCTTGTAATTTTCTCCACAACTATTCATAACTATTCATGGACTGCGTGTTGCAGCCCATGGGGTCACAAAGAGTCAGACACAACTGAGTGACTGAACTGATTCATAAACAGACATATTAGTGACAATCATTCTGCCACAAGTCATCATAAAACTCAATTTGTTGTTTAGTCACTAAGTTGTGTCTTTAATTCTTTTGCGACCCCATGGGCTGTAGCCTGCCATGCTCCTCTATTTTTCTGTTGGCTGACATCATGGAGATATATTATCTTTGAAATGATTAACTATTGCCCAGCTACCCCCATAAGGTAATATAGGGAAGCCACCTATGTTGTTGCTTATTTAACTTATATGAAGAGTACATCATGAGAAACGCTGGGCTGGAAGAAGCACAAGCTGGAATCAAGACTGCCGGGAGAAATATCAATAACCTCAGATATGCAGATGACACCACCCTTATGGCAGAAAGTGAAGAGGAACTAAAAAACCTCTTGATGAAAGTGAAAGACGAGAGAGAAAAAGTTGGCTTAAAGCTCAACATTCAGAAAACTAATATCATGGCATCTGGTCCCATCACTTCATGGGAAATAGATGGGGAAACAGTGTCAGACTATTTTGGGGGGCTCCAAAATCACTGCAGATGGTGACTGCAGCCATGAAATTAAAAGGTGCTTACTCCTTGGAAGGAAAGTTATGACCAACCTAGACAGCATATCAAGAAGCAGAGATATTACTTTACCAACAAAGGTCCATCTAGCCAAGGCTATGGTTTTTCCAGTGGTCATGTATGGATGTGAGAGTTGGACTGTAAAGAAAGCTGAGCACCGAAGAATTGATGCTTTTGAACTGTGGTGTTGGAGAAGACTCTTGAGAGTCCCTTGGACTGCAAGGAGATCCAACCAGTCCATCCTAAAAGGGATCAGTCCTGGGTGTTCATTGGAAGGACTGATACTGAGGCTGAAACTCCAATACTTTGGCTACCTCATGTGAAGGGTTGACTCATTGGAAAAGACCCTGATGCTGGGAAGGACTAGGGGCAGGAGGAGAAGGAGACGACAGAGGATGAGATGGCTGGATGGCATCACCGACTCGATGGAGGTGAGTTTGAGTGAACTCCGGGAGTTGGTGATGGACAGGGAGGCCTGGCGTGCTGTGATTCATGGGGTCGCAAAGAGTCGGACACGACTGAGTGACTGAACTGACTGACCGACCTATGTTGTTATGAGCCTGGTAGCTTATACTATTTTCCCATAATTCTTCCTTTACCATCTGCCCTTGGCATGGCTCACCCTGCCTCTATTAATGTTGAGCTTGTCCACTTGACCTGTCTAATCAACAGAATGTGAGCTGATCAGGATGGGTGTACAGACTTTAAAGATGCTTTGGCTCAGCATTTTGTTATTCTGCCATGGACCATGAAAAACATGCCCAAGAATCTGCTGGCCAAAATGAGACATCAGAAACAGAAGGGGAGAATAACCTTTTTAACCACGTGAGTTATTTCAAAAATCACCCCCTTCTAAGAAAGCAACTGGAGGTTTTCCACCTGGGGAGCGAGCAGAGAACTAGAAACTCAATATAAAGAAACTCTAATGTGATGGTGGTGGAGATCACAGTATCTCTCATGTCAGGCACAAAGGGCAACCAGCCTAGATTGGATCATATTATATGATGCAATATACTTCCTCATTGCTTTAGTCATTTTGGTTCTTTTAATTTCTGATGAGTGTATCCTAACTGTGTTCAACAGCTAAAACGCATGGATCATACTGGGAGCTGGAGATGCAAAGACAAAGCTGATTCCATCATAGCCATCAACCAGCTCCCTGTCTAGTGGAGGATAAATGCACACACGATGGCCTAGGTGTTAAATCCTGTCCTAGAAATTGTGCAGATACTTTGTGAAACTGTACACACCTAATGCATCCAATGATGTATGAGCAAGGAGTGAAGAGATACTGAAAAATTCAAATAGCCGACAGACAATCAGAAAACTGTAAATGTGAACCACAATCATTACAATCAGGTACCACCAGTGTATACCTACCACAGTAGCAAAATATGTACATATATTTTTAAACTGATGATGCCACATATTGTCAAGGATATGAACACACACTGCTGTTGGGAGTGTCAGCTGGTATATTTGTTTGGAAATCTATTAATATATAGGAGAACTAAATTTATTAAGGCTGAACATGGACATACCCATAAACAAATTCAAGCAATTCTACTTCCCAGTACACACAGAAAGAAATGTGTATACTCTGAAAGACACGGCTAATTTTAACAGTCCTATAAGACTCTGATGCTGGGAAAGGTTGGGGGTGGGAGGAGAAGGGGACGACGGAGAATGAGATGGCTGGATGGCATCACCGACTCTGTGGACATGAGTTTGAGTGTACTCCGGGAGTTGGTGATGGACAGGGAGGCCTGGCGTGCTATGATTCATGAGGTCGCGGAGAGTCGGACACGACTGAGCGACTGAACTGAACTGAACTGAACTGATAAGGCACTCTGACTTCCCAACATAATATCTTCCAGAACACATACTGAAAGAGTTTCAATTAGGGATTATGTTGGAATGCTCATTTTATGTGGATCTTGGCTGGTACTATGAAGATTCCTTAAAGGAACTGTGCTGGATATTCAGTTAAATTGTTGTGTCCTAAGTAGAAATTCAAAGACAAGAAAATCAGCAGATTAAACTAGAAAAATGATTAAGGACCTCCAATTCAAAACAAAACAACCCAATATGTCATGCAATTTTAAAGAACAGGTAATCACAATACAAAAACAAAAAATACATTCTAAAAGAAAATCATCATATAGTCTCACTCACAAGATGTAAAAATTCTAAATTAAATAGTAATAAGTGAAATCAAGTAGTGCATCCAAAACACACACACACACCCCAATGGCTAACCTGAGTATACCTAGAAACAGGAAGAAGTCAAAGAGTCTGTCAGTATAAAAAAGTACCACAGTATAACAAATTAAATACAACTGCAGGAAAAGATGATAAAATAGCATTTGACAAAACTCAGGAGCCATGCCTACTTAGACACAACAAAGATATTTACTCATAAGTAAGAGAAAACATTAGAAGGCAACTGAAAGTATGATACTGTCATCCTGTCGCAGCTAAACAATCATACTTGGTGACTGAAATTTCCAACTTTATCATCTTTTAGTTATGATTGCACCTCCCAATGCAGTTTCACACCCTCAAGATGTTAATAAGTCATGAGAATTGATATTTCCATAGTGAAGTTTGAGATACGCCAACTTAAATACAATTTGAACAATTGTATTTAAATATTTGAAAATATTTGAACAATTTTCTTCACTACTCTTTAGTCTTTTGATAAGCTGATAAGGTACTTTAGGTAGTTCCTTAAGAGGGTATTTTAGAAGATGCTGCTTCATAAGCTTCTTTAATCAGAGAATTAATTTCCTTTGTTCCTCAAATACTATTAAGCATTGGTGACTTCCGAGACCTACAATTTCAGAAATGGTAGGATAAGGTTCTATCACCATATCTCCTAGTTAACATGTAAATATGGTACCCAGGAGGAGTAAAATAGTAACTGGTGATGATATATTCTATTAAAACACTCAAAGTATTCTGCTTTGTGTTACGTTTGATTATTACAATTATGTGGAATAATGCTGTCAACCACTAGACCATAAATGACTGAACAGAGATACCATGGATGGCCTATCTGCAAAAATGGACATGGAGGTGAGGTGCAGATTAAAACAATGACCAAGATGAACCACAGACATTTGTCAGTGCAGTTCTGATGTAACTGATTTTTGGAAATCAGTCATTTTTAAAGGGTCAAATTCTGAGTATATAACATTCTTTTCGGAGAAGGCAATGGCAAGCCACTCCAGTACTATTGCCTAGAAAATCCCATGGATGGAGGAGCCTGGTAGGCTGTAGTCCATGGGGTCGCTAAGGGTCGGACACGACTGAGCAACTTCACTTTCACTTTCACACATTGGAGAAGGAAATGGCAACCCACTCCAGTGTTCTTGCCTGGAGAATCCCAGGGACGGGGGAGCCTGGTGGGCTTACGTCTATGGGGTCACACAGAGTCGGACACGACTGAAGTGACTTAGCAGCAGCAGTAGCAGCAACATTCTTTTATTTCATCATAACTAATATGCTTTCATGCTGGCACTAAATCATAACAGCCACCCAGATGAAAATGAAAAGTCACCAATTTTGAGATGCATTCTGATTTACAAATATTAAATTCTTCTTAGAATTAAGTCATTGTGTGTAATTTCCTACTCTAAAAGTCACACAAATCTAAGATGAACTATCAGAATGAATTAAAATTATACTGATTCTTTTTTTTTTTTTTGGTCAGTTAGCCCATATTTCCATTTAAACAAGAAAATTTGGGGCTTGGATATTTCATAAAAATTATTTTCTATTGTGTAATCTTACATCTGGATTCTGGCTTACTGGTATTTTAATTAAAAATTTTGCATTTACCTGGGTCAGGAAGTTCCCCTGGAGGAAGGCATGGCAACCCATTCCAGTATTCTTGCCTGGACAGAGGAGCATCTCCATTGACAGAGGGGCCTGTTGGGCTACAGTCCACGAGTTCACAAAGAGTCGGACATGACTGAAGCCACTGAACAGGCATGCACGTAAATTCAGTTAATCTAGCTTTTGCTTTTTAGAGGCTATCTCCATTTAATTTTGTTACTAGATATATATGTTATCCAGATGAGATAGCAAAAAAAATTTTTTCCTCTTGAAATTGATACCTAAGAAGATGACAATTTCCAACTATTGTTTCTAAAAAAGAGACCTTGGAGCAATTTTTTTCAGTCTTTTTCTTTGCTTATTGATCCAAATATGTTTAAATACATTGTGTTGCCTTAAATTAAAAAAAAAAAAACTCCATATCTCTAATTATGTTGCCAATTTTCTTGACTTTTCCTTATTCAGATTTACCAAAGTCTGATGAAGTATACATCATATATATCTTATGAAGTATTAACTATTCTGCTACTCTAATCATTGTCTGACAAGTGAAGAATTTCTTATTCTACTTAAGTTACTTTGTGACTTGTCTCCTGTTTTAAAGTATGAATGTTGTCTCTCAACTTATAGAGGGAAGGACAAACTTTTCATTTTTAATTTCCAATCATTCATTGACTGATACTTTTATAAAATATAATGATAATGTTATGGCAACATCAAATTTCTATAAAAGTTTCCAAACATTTTCTCTCACTGTCTGCATTTATCTCATGATTGACAGGCAATGACTTTATAGACCGGCAAAATGTCTCTGGACAATAGTTGGAGTAGCACTTATCTAAAGGCCTTCCTACAATCCTAATTCAAATGGATTCTCATTAGGATGAATTCCCTGATGTATGTTAAGATGTTTACCATGATTTCAAGTCTTCCCATACTCCTTAAATTCACAGGATTTCACAGCAGTATGAATTCTCTGATATGTAAGAACCAAACTAAATTTAAATTCTTCCCATATCCCTTAAAGAGTTTTTGATGAGCATAATTTTTCCAACACTTGTGACACTTTGTATTATGAATTAAAGATCTTTACACATTTCCTACATTTAAATGGATTCACATCAGTATAGATGTTCAAGATCATACAGAAGTCAAAAGGCCTTTTCATAGTCCTCATTTTCAAAATATTCCTCACTAATATGAATTTTCTGGTATCAGTTATCCATACACAGTTTAGGGTTTTGCACATTCCCTACATTCAAAAGGTTTCTCAAGAGTAAGACTTCTCACATTAAATTGTCTATACACAGACAAAAACACATTCTCTCATATTTCTTCAGTCATAAAGTTTCACCAGAATCAACTGCCTCATTTGAATAGGCTGTCCATATAAAGACTTCCCCACACTCTTTATATTTGTAGGATTTATCCTTATTATTAATTCTTTCATGTTGAACATGGCTTGCGCCACAAGTAAAGGTCTTCCCAAATTCCTTACATTGATAAGGTTTCTCAGCAGTATGAAATCTCTGATGAACACTAAGTTGATAGTCACTATCAAAGACCTTCCCACAGTTTCTACATTCACAGTATTTCTCACCAGTATGAACTCTTTCATGTTTAACAAGGCTTGAACCCCAACTAAAGGCCTTCCCACATTCCTTACATTTAAAAGGTTTCTCACCAGTATGGATTTTCTGATGCTGAGTAAGGTGATAGCCACGACTAAATGTCTTTCCACATTCTTTACATTCATAGGGTTTCTCACCAGTATGGATTCTCTCATGTTGAACCAGACTCGAACCACAATTAAAGGCCTTCCCACATGCCTTACATTTATAGGGTTTCTCACCAGTATGAAATATCTGATGTCGAGTAAGTTGATAGCCACTACCAAAGGTTTTTCCACATTCTTTACATCCATAAGATTTCTCACCAGAATGAACTCTCTCGTGTTTAACGAGGCTTGAACCCCAACTGAAGGCCTTCCCACATTCCTTACATTCAAAAGGTTTCTCACCAGTATGGATTTTCTGATGTTGAGTAAGGTGATAGCCACGACTAAAGGCCTTTCCACATTCTTTACATTCATAGGGTTTCTCACCAGTATGGATTCGCTCATGTTGAACCAGACTCGAGCCACAATTAAAGGTCTTCCCACATTCCTTACATTCGTAGGGTTTCTTGCCAGTATGAAATATTTGATGTCGAGTAAGTTGATAGCCCCAACAAAAAGCCCTTCCACAAATTTTACATACATAAGGTTTCTTACCAGTATGGATTTTATGATGCTGAGTAAGTTGATAGCCACGACTGAAGGCCTTCCCACATTCTTTACATTTATAAGGTTTCTCACCTGTATGAATTATCTCATGTTTAGCAAGGCTTGAGCCCCAAAAAAAGGCCTTCCCACATTCTTTACATTCATAAGATTTCACGCCAATATGAATTTTCTGATGTTGAGTAAGGTGATAGCCACGACTAAAGGCCTTCCCACATTCTTTGCATTCATAGGGTTTCTCACCAGTATGAATTCTCTCATGTTTAACAAGGCTTGATCCCCAACTAAAGGTCTTCCCACATTCCTTACATTCATAAGGTTTCTCACCAGTATGAAATCTCTGATGCACCGTGAGTTGATAGGCACTTAAAAAGTCCTTCCCACATTCTTTACATTCAAACTGTTTTTTAGTCATATGAATTCTCTCATGTTGAACAAGTTTTGAGCCATGACTGTAAGCCTTCCCACATTCTTTACAAATGTAGGGTTTTTCTTGACTAGGAGTTCTTTGATGTGTAATAAGAGATTCATGCTTTTTGTAAGTGGGCATTTTTTCATAGCTGATTATCACTTGACTGAAGACTCTCTCTTGGTGTCCCTGGAGCCCCTTGAATCTGCTCTTACACTTCCAGTTATTTTTGAAAATGGATGCCTCGAGCTCAATGGTTTTACTTCTTTCCTTTATCTTCCACTGGGAAAAATTTATTTCAAAAATGTTCTTTTTTGAAAATGTATTTTTCTTCTCGTATGTAGACTCCAAATCTGAAAGAAAACAAGAAAACCACAAGATTTTATTCCCTTTACCAGAAAAAAATGCCCTTTATACTAGAAGTAAAGACAAACTGAAAATAATACTCATAAGTGAACTGAACCAGGAGACTTAGTAAATTCCTAAGCACAAGCCTCTCTCCTATCCAACAACAAATTCAGTCGTGATTTTTCAGCTCTTGTGATCTCATCATGTTCTTTTTTTTCTTTTTTTGGCCTTTTTTAAAATTTATTTTTTATTAAAGGATAATTGCTTTACAGAATTTTGTTGTTTTCTGTCATCATCATGTTCTGATTTGACAGTTTTCTGGAGGATTCCACAAAGGTCATTTCAACAAGTTCCTCATCATCTTCCTTTGTAAACAGTCTCTTAAACTAAAATGTGCCCTTCCACCAATCAACTCACTGGGCAAAGGATATTAGGATCTGAATTCAGGGCTGCTAAGGTGAGTGGAATTTGTGGTTCAAGGTTTATCAAAGGAGAAGCCATGCAAAGGAGACCCAGGAACCTATGCAGGGGTTCTCCCTTGGATCTGTAACCAAATGTTATGTATTCACAAGGTGCCTCGGGTATTGACTACAATCAGATTCTAGAGGTTGCACACTGGAAGTCAACCCAATTCAAATGGAAAGAACTCAATGCACACTCCCAAGCATTTACTTTGAGACCTCTCAAAGACCATATATTGAAAGTAAGAACCATACCCTAGAGGAATAGTTCTCAAACTTTTTGGTCTCAGTAGACTCTTATACTCTTCAATATTGGTAAATTCCTTGCTTGCACATGTGTAAGTATATCTGCAACACAAAGTATACAAATCTAGTGTTTTTGCCTATTGGTGATTGTATAATACCTTGGTAAGCTAATAAATGCTGGATGAGTACTGTGGGAATGATTGTGGGATGTAATTTTAATCAAGAATAACTGGGCACAGACCTAAACTGCTCTGAATATTGCTATTTTATTTAATAATTTCTTATTGTTTTGTATACAATAACATTTGGATGTGAAGACTGTGTGTATATCCAAAAGGAAGCCAGTATTTAAACTGACCAACCTAATATTACAATTACTTTGAGATGACCAAATGTAAACTAAAAGGAGTGCACTTATGTACAACTTAGCTTCAATAAGTAGTTCAACAAATTTGAACTGAGCTTGCATTATAATTACTTGGTATTTGAATGTTTTTGTTTAAGGCTCAACAGTGATAGTAAATGAACAGAAGTTTAACTTCTTTTTAGATGTTTTTTAAAAAAAGCATTGAGGACCCAAAAGAGCTTTTGTTTATGTAGGTTATAGCTTTTGAAATTAACCATGTTAGAAATTAAAACTGAGAAATTTAAAGTTATTAATTTATTTAAAAATGATAAATCATTAATGTTAAATAACATATTTTATGAAAAGTAATCATATTTGGAAGAAAAATTCCAAAACAAAAAATTAATGAATAACTTCTTAAAATATTTTGTAAGTCTCTTTAATCTCTGGCTTAACAGAAGACAACTGGATTCTTTTGCATTCAAACTGTGGCAATGCTATTTTGGTTGAAGAAATAGCACTGAAGAAAACAGCATATGAAGAAAATCCAGCCTCTAACAGACATATAATTATAAAATAGCAGAATATTCTATGAGCTTCTTTAGGTAATAGTGGATGCTATTCTTTGATACAGTAAAACATGAGAAGTGATGGTTTCTTAAAAGGTTAGTTCCTAGGTAGAGTATGCAACTATACCCATGAACTTTTCATATTACATTACAGAATCCATTGCACTTTGGATGATTTTTTTTATCCATGCTTAATTCTGTAATATCATGCACTGGCCATTTGAAAAATACTGGTTCACTGAATTCTGCAGATATTTGAAATGCTAATATATTTCATTACATAATATCGAAGAAAACCATAAGTTAAAAATACATCTACCTCGTCAGAAAAATATTTACTGGGAAGCTGTAAAGCTCAAAATAATGGATATAAGCTTCACACAATTCTAATATTTACTTGAAAGTTTAAATTTTATCATCGGCAATAAATACTCTTAGTTGTTCTTAAAGTGACATGCTCATTTAGAAGAAAATGTTTTCCAACTACTCAAGCCTTCAACCTTAGTTTGCCTGTCAGTCATTCTTTCAGGGCAAAAAAAAGGGGGGGTATTCCATGAAAAAAGCAGCTAGTTTAACTCATAATTCAAACAATGATACAGCCAGTTTCCTGCAAGATAACCACTACACTTCAGTATACAGCAGACGAGCTTAATGAAGACTTTCCATCTCATCACACAGAATATTTTCAAAACGCATCCTCAAGGATCAGAATTTAATAAAATGAGGCCCAGAGCAGGATCGGAAGGTCAGCCAGCATGAGGACGGTCACAATATAAAAGGGTTGTCTCACGTCAGGAGTCAGAATGCAAGCAAGGTAAGGACAAGTGTTCATGTTGCTGAGTGACCTGGCATGGGTTGTCACAGTACAAGTGGGATAAGAAAGGCAATCACACGATCAAGATGGTGGTGGTAGTGGTAACAGAAGACTGGTTAGTCACAGACAGTTTGATCAAGTAAGTACAGTCATCTCTTGGTATCTTGGGGGACTGGTTCCAGAACCCACCTCAGGTACCCAAGGATGCAAAGTCCCATAGTTGACCCTCCTTTTCCATGGATGTAGAACCTGTGGAAATGGAGAGTCTACTGTATATTTCTTGAAAAAAATCTGCATATAAGTGGACCTGCATGGTTCAAACCCATGTTGTTCAAAGGTCAACTATAAATATATTAAGAATAATGTAACCCAGGTTTTTCATTGTCAGAAAAGGGAGTTAGAAATATGGAAGGTGAATAAGCTGAAATGAAACCTGTAGTGTTGAAAAGGAACTGGAGACATCTGTGTGAACTCATGGTATAGATGTAAATGTGTGTACACATATGCATGCGTGCATATAAACATATTCTCTCCCTACTCTGTTAACTGAGAGGGCCTAGGGACAGCCATTCCCCAGCAGCAATGAGCAAATCTAGCACTCAGATTCTGGCTTCTAAATACCATACTCAACTAAAAGGAACCAGGGCACCTTGAAGAAAAGGCTGACTTTAGGGCTGGAACATGGAGTTATGTCAGAAAATAAGGAGGTGCTGTAAGTGTGATGGAGACATGCCAAAGGACACAGAAGCTACTATTTAGAGGGTTCCCATGGATCACATCTGGGACCAGCTCATATATTTTGAGCTTCAAAATAAATAATGGGAAGAACAAATTACAACCTGCTGACTAGAAATCCAACATATGAATAAACTGAAAGTTTGAAGAGGAAAACAACATTTAATAGTCTCAAAGTTCCTCCTCATAAAAGCCTCATTAAAGGGGTTAATTTCCAAAATATACAAACAGCTCATACAACTCAATATCAGTAAAGACAAACAACCCAATTAAAAAATGGGCACAAGACCTAAATAGACATTTCTCCAAAGAACACATACAGATAGCCAACAAGCACATGAAAAAGTGCTCTACATCACTAATTACTACAGAAATGCACAACAAAACTGCACTGAGGCACCCCTTCATACCAGTCAGAATGGCCATCATAAAAGTCTGTAAGTAATAAATGCTGGAGAGAGTGTGGAGAAAAGGGAACCCTCATACACTGTTGGTGGGAATGTAAAATGGTACAGTCACTATGGAGAACAAAAACAGAGGTGCCTTAAAAAAATAAAAATAGAGCAATTATTATTATTCAGTAATCCCACTCCTGGGCATATATCTTGAAAAGACAAAAACTAATTCAAAAAGATACATGCACCCATGTTCATAGCAGCATTATTTATAATAGCCAAGACATGGAAACAACCCAAATGCCCATCAACAGACAACTGGTTTAAGGGAATATGATATATATACACACAATGGAATATTGCTCAGCCATAAAAAGGATGAAATATTGCTATTTGCAGCAACATGGATGGCTCTAGAGAATATCATACTAAGTCAAACAGAGGAAGACAAATATATGAAATCACTTATATGTGGAATCTAAGAAATAATACAAATGAATCTATATACAAAATACAAATGAATCTATATACAAAATGGAAACAGACTCAGAGACATAGGAAAGAAACTTATGGTTACCAAAGGGGAAAGTCAGGGGAGGAAGAAATTAAGAGTATGGGATTAACAAAACTACTATACACAAAACAGAAAAACAATAAGCATTTACTGTATAGCACAGGGAACTATAGTCAATATCTTGTAATAACCTATAATGGAATACAGTCTGAAATATATGTATATATACACATATATATGTATAACTGAATCACTTTGCCATATACTTGAAACATAATATAAATTTTTATTCAAGAAATAAGGAATGTAAATCAAAAAAAGATGAATGAATTGTTTCCGACTGAAACTAAACAATCCAAATTCCTAAGAAAACAACAACACAACTGTATATTATCTAACCCGGGCTTATCTCCGGGACCAGTACACACTCCTTTATTAACTCTACCCTTCTTAGAGTTCTTCCAATAAAGTTCCTTACCACCTTCAGGGCCTTTGCCCTTCAGTTCATTGTGACTGAAATGGTCCTCCCCCAGGTATTCATATAACCTGATCCTAGACTTCACATTTCTATTCAAAAAAGCTTTCCCTGACCCCCTTATTTGAATTAGCTGTATCAGTTCCCATCATTTTCTGTTCTCTTATGCTGCCTGCCTCTCATAAACAACATGTTTCATTACATGATACTATTTATCTGTTTATTTACTTATTTATGTTTCTCCCCAATGACACAAAGTACACAAGAATAAGCAAGTTATCAATCTTGCTCCTGATGGTATTAATAGTGCCCAGTATGCAGCCTGGCTAGGAGTAGGAACTCCAAATATGTGGTGAATTGATGAACGAGTATGTATATTCATTCACATACACAAATGCAAAACAGCTGGAAAATAGCTATATCCAACATATAAGTAAAATGGTTCCAATATGAACAAAAAAGAATTCCTCACTGAAATGGGAAGGAAATAGAAGAGAAATAAGGTGTCTCAGAAATGAGATCAAGATGAAGTTCCTCTGGTAGCTCAAACTAGATCTCTATCTTCTCCCAGGTGTCAGGCCATCACTCCACAGGCGTTGGTCCTTCATAAGGAACTTCCAAACACCATCCCAGCTGTTCCCTTTCTCCTCCTGTGTCACCTGTGAGGTTGTTCCTGGGCTGATGGCTCCCTCCTGCCTTTGCCTTCCTGGGATCTAACTTATTGCGCCTCCTCACATCCCCAACAATTACCCAGGGCTCTTCTCCTTGCTCCAATAATGCTGCTATATCTGGCTTAGAAATGGAGTGTCTGCTTGCAGGAAAAGAAATCTCAAATGGTGCAGAAATTTGCTTTTTGTTTTTTTAATTATAAGTGCAAAACATTTGGTTAAATTTGCAATAAAGGTAAAAATAATATTGATAAAGACTCCAGAGAAGAGAGAAACAGTGGGAATGAAGAACATAAGATCATATAAAGTAGAAAAATGACCTTGTTTTAGGCTCATTCAGGTTCTACCTCTTTTGAGCAAACAGAACACATAATGGTAGTTTTAAAACACAGATTCTAGAGCCAGACTTCTTAGGTTCAACTGTTGCCACTGTGTCCCCACCAGCTGTGTGACCTTGGGAGGTCACTTAAATTGTGTATGTGCCTCAGTAATCTCATCTATAAAAAGGGTTAAAAATAGTACCTACCTCATGGGGATGTTGTAAAAGTTAAAAACGTTCATGTATTTGCTCTGCTTAGTACAGGGCCTGGTTTTTAGTAAGCATAATGTTAACTATTAATGTTATTATTGTTACTGTTGTTATTTTGCTAAGGTGAAAACAAGTTTTGTGAGACATTTCTAGGATTTAACTCAGTGTAGGATTTAACTTTGTAAAGTGCAAAGTTCAGATTGTAATTTTCAACTTCAAATATGTTGGAAGTAAAGGAACATGTTCACTTAGTATGCAATGAACTTCTGTTGATTCAATCCACCACTCTATTAAAGTAGAGGTTCTTCTGAAAGCCACGGTGTATCAGGATTTTGTTTCTAGCTGTACTTCCCATATATGTGTCAGAATATAACAAAGGGGAGCAATTCTTTAAGGTGAATAAAAATCACCAGGGACCATGAGTAAATACAGATGCTGAAGTAGGACGTGACAAGCTGCAATTTCTAACAAACCCTGGAAGAAGCTGATGATAGGTGTTTGTGTAACACTTAAAAAGTTAAAACCCCACATAAACTAAATCATGGCTTCTAATCACTGAGAGAACAATCCACATTATTCCCCGAAACCAACACCACAGCCTGTCACCTGGGCTCTTCCTGCCTCCCTCACTCACTTCTGGATAGTCTCTCTATCACTAATTCTGTTCTGGCCTTTCTATGGTCCCTCACACAAAAGAACCACACTATGACTAGCAAGGACAGAGATCACCTGTAGAAATGCTGATGTTAAACACAGTATGAAATCTGGTTTCTCTGACAGTAGTTGTGAAATAAACATATGCCCCATAATACAAATCCAGCTCCTTGGTCACTGAAGAGAGGCCACTGCAGAAAAGGCCAGAGGAGGGTTGAAGCTCCCTGAGGGATGGGATGATCAAGGTGCTCAATGAACCCATTTCTAAGCCAATGAATACCAAAGCATTATTTTGAGAACATGAAGGAGAAATTCACCTGGTTTCTTAAAAAACAGCCCTGTAATTCCCAGCGGAGAAAGCTGATGTTGCAGATAGAAAAGTAAATTATTTCAGGCATATGACCTTACCCAGTGAGACCAAGTTGCTGTAGTTCTCCAACATCACATCCACATACAAGTCCCTCTGAGCAGGGTCCAGGAATTCCCACTCCTCCTGAGAGAAGTCAATGGCCACATCCCTGAATGTCACCAAGCCCTAAAACCAAAAACCCACTCATTACTTGTGAAATTAAAGAAATTGAAAAAATATTCCAAGAGGAAAAAAGAGAGGAGTATGAAGGATAACCTATAAGAAGAGAAAAATATAGCAGCCAAGTCAGCTGTGAAACAGATGGGTAGGAAAAAGTAAGGAAATTAGTATGATTAAAGCAGAGTGTCTACATGTTCAAGAAGAAACCTGTTATCGCAGAAAGAACTTCCTGTATACTGTGAGATAACTCAGCTGTCCATATCTGTCTGATATGCATAAAATAATCCCAGTTTCTCCTCTATTAAATAAAAAGTGTGTTGGGGGAAGGGACAGGGGTATTTATGGGTGTGTATACATACATACAACCTGCTGTGTGCCCACTTCATAAATTCTTTATATATAGGAATTACTACATCTTATCCCTTTAAAAAAATATGAAAAAAAACCACTTTTCCCAAATGTACTATAAAATCTCTTATTTTAGAAAAATGATTTTCATTAAGTTAAGAATTACCATTAAACTTCAAGTGAGTCATTGTTAGATTATATCACAGGCATTTTCCTTTTTCTTCTTATAACTTGTATTAATTTTTTACTGAAGTATAGTTGATTTATAATGTGCTAGTTTCAGGTATAGCACAGGGATTTCAGATTCTTTTACCTTATAGGTAATTATAAAATATTGAGTATAGTTCCCTGTGGATAGCATTTTTTTCTTATTGTGATTAATTGAATACATAAAACATTTTTATTAGATGCAATTCAGTTCATCATATGAATGTACAAGATTAATAACTATTATACATTTAGGGTGAACAAAACTTTTAAAGATTTTCTTAATTCCAGGAGTCTGTTATTATCCAGTATTTAAGAATCTGGATCCTCTTCTTATGTGGTACCATCAACCATCCATCGCTTAACACATTCCTTATTCTTGAGCTGGAAGATACGGACAGAAGATCAGACATGACACACATGTCACAACCTGGTCAATAACAAAATGGACTTTGACACTGGTGTTTATTGATAAGGGAATCCCTGGAAAGAGCCACTCACTTCCCACTCTAATCCTGAAAGTTTGCAAAACATGTGATCTCATACAAACTGAAGCTGAAACTAAGAAATCCTAAATTCTATGTTATCTTTCTGGAAAACTCAGGTCAGTGTAGAAGTTCCAAGTTTTCCTGTGTGATCCAAAGAAACCCTCATCACTAACTCATCACACCACAGACTTGTCATGGGAATGAGAAACCCTAATAAGGGAAACGGGGCAGCCCTGGCTGAACAAAGACGGAAGTAATAACAAAAGGCAAGACATACGACAGCCTGATATGGATCTGTGCCAGTAAAACACCAAAGCTCTACCAGAGAATACACAATTGAAACTCTTCCCATGGGTGACCATTCAACTGGCTAAAGGCAGAGCATCCCGACCCACTTCTTTGACAGCTGCATAGTAGCCTGAAAAAGGAAAACTACTGGGGGAACTTTATCCTTATTTTTTTCTAGACAGAATATGAATTAATCAGCATCTTGGCTTGCAAAAGGAAAACTGTTGCTTTCCAAAGGTCTGAAGTCTTCATTCTCTCCTTTTTCCTCCTCATATATGAATCTTCTTCGTGCCTTTGAAAGATGATGAACTCAACCTACTGTTGGTTTTCCTAGTATATAAATAAAAGCAAAATGATTGTTCAGTATATTGCTTTGTGTTATTCTTGGACAAATGTTCAAATATTTCCCTTAGAGGACTCCATCCCTTCACTGCTTTTGATGGAAGACTGAGCCACAGGAGATGTTGAGTCATGTGGTTGATGAATACGATGGTGCTGATTGGAAATGGCACAGAGGGCAGAGGCTGGGCTATTTGGCATCACCCTTTACTGAACAGGAAAAACTGAGAAGGAGGTTCAAGGAGGGGGTTCTGTTAAGCAGAAAGCTTTAGGGTAATTCAGGGAAAGATCCACACGACCTAAACATCACATGTCAAGGAGAAAGACCAACTTACGTCAGTCATGGTTCTAGAATCCAAGGAACTAATTAGTGCTCCATAGGGTTCCTCTATTGGTGAAGCAGAGTCCAGAAAAGCCAGAGCTGCAGAAGGAAAAGGAAGCTTTAGTCCAGGTGTGCTGACGTTAGCCTGTCCTGACTTAAACAACTGAATAAAAAGATATCAAAATAATAAGAATGATTAACTCTACGGGATATAATTTTTAACTTCCTTCTCTATACATTTCCCGGATTGGTGAATATTTTGCAACAAACCTGCGTTAACTCTGTAATCAGAAAAATAAAAGTGAAAGTTGCTCAGTCCATCCCAATTCTTTGCGACCCCATGGACTGTAGTCTGCCAGGCTCCTCTGTCCATGGAATTCTCCAGGCATGAATACTGGAATGGGTAGCTGTTCCATTCTCCAGGGGTTCTTCCCAACCCAGGGATCGAACCTAGGTCTCCCAAATTGCAGGCAGATTCTTTTCCATCTGAGCCACCAGGGAAGCCCAAGAATACTGCAGTGAGTAGCCTATCCCTTCTCCAGGAAGTTTCCTGACCCAGGAGTCAAACTGGGGTCTCCCGAATTGCAGGTGAATTCTTTACCAGCTGAGCTACCAGGGAAGCCCAGTCAGAAAAATAAAGAGATTTCCAAATGTGAAAAATTGAGTGACAGGGAATTCAGTCATGAAGAAAACTGAACCAACAGGCCCAAAACTGAAAATCAGTGGGTCTGAAACAAATGACACCTACCAGCTCCTCAACATCTTGTAGTTGTAGCTCACTACAGTGAGACACTTTCACTGTCAAGATTCTCCTGTGAATGAACACAAATTATTTTTTTCCTTCAAAGTCAGAGCAAGGAAATATACGCATATAAACAGAACGTTTCCTGCAGAGTAGATACTTAACAAGTGTGGCTACACCATTCTCATTCTTCACTGAATGGTCAATTTAAAACATTTGGATACAATCCTTGAAAAATGTCTTCCAATGCATCGGAGGATTTGAATAATTTGCCATAGGAACAGATGGCTACTAACTGAGAAGGACAAGTCTCTGGGGAGAGGGCTGCATCAGCGTGGTGGGTCATTCACCAGAAGGCCCAGGACAGACACTGCTAATGGAGATATTTAAGGTCAAGGAAAACAAAAATTATCATGATTTAAAAACAAAGGTGGGACTTCCCTGGCAGTCCAGTGATTAGGACTTCGCCTTCCAACCTAGGGAGTGCAAGCTCAATCCCTCCGGCCAAAAAACCAAAACATGTAACAGGAGCAACATTGTAACAAATTCAATAAAGACTTATAAAAGAGACGCAGAGAGAGATAAGAAACAAACGTAACTCTGAATTAAAAAAAGAAAGACAAATTCACCTGAACCTTGATTTCTAAATATGCAACAATTCTTTCCTACTTCTCAGGGTCATCTCAGAAACCCAGCGGCACCAGGGGTGGGGGAGGAGGCGAGGGTGAGGGGGTCGGTAGGGGCGGCGGGAAGGGATGAGAAGAAATCGTGAGACACCAGAATTCCTTGGAACACAGACCTAACTAAAAACAAACAAAACACTCTCCGGGGTCACATCTGCCGTCGTCCACATACAAACAAACGGAATTAAAGGGGAAGCTGCAACTCAGCTAAGAGCAATTCTTGGGGACAGAGGTCTGGTTGCAGTGGTGCTGACACATGAAGCTGGCCCCGCAAAGGGGAATCCTACACATCTTCCCAGGAGACTGTGATGAGGACGCTTCCAGATGTAAAACTGTAAAATCCTCATCTCAAGACTCGATCTGTGTCTTCTTGCCGGAAACACACATTCTAGTGCTTAATACAGGGCTTCTTTTCTTGTTGTCACTTAACTCAGGCAGCGACTAAGATAGTCTAGAGGGAACCTAGAGCGTCCCGCCAAAGCAAATCACACGTATTAACAAGACCACGCACCTCGTCACTTTGTCACACAGTCCCAATCTCGCACAACGTTAGGGAGACACACTCTGGCCCTGTCACGCCGTCTGTCACACAGCATTTTTCTCAGACTCTCGCTCACATATCAGGCTTGAGGCTCCGGGCACCACACAACCTGTCAGCCGCCGGGCCTTCTCATCTCGAGCGCCTCCCTCCCTCACTGCCGTTTCCGACAGGGCGCTGGAGAAGTCCACAGAGCTCTCCCACCCTCACCGGGGGCTGACCACTTCCTCCAACGCGTCCAACTCACCTCGCAGAGTCCAAAAATCTCGAAGACACCGGAAAGGGACCCAGAGACTGAGCTTAGTTTACGCCCAGAGGTTCATGGGAAATAAGAGCCGGAAAAACCTCAGAGGCTCTATCTAGCCCAGCACTTCGAAGCGCTCTCCCGCAAACTCGCCCCGCCCGGAGAGGATTTGTGCCGAAAGACTTCTGGGAAATGTAGTCCGGGGCCAGCGAATTCCCCGGAAGATGGGAACCTGGACCTTCATCCCAGCATGCAACTTGGCTCCGCCTGTCACAGGCGCCTTTTCTAGAGCCAATCTGAATTTCTGATCTCTGCCGGAGAGAGAAGTTCCGAGTATTGGCCGAACCTAGTGGCTTCGTTGTCTTTGGCGTGGCTGAGGGAGAGTTAAAAAGTTGTCAGCGAAGGTCGAGGAAGGCATTCTCAAGTCCAGGGCAGGTGGAGATGGGGGTTATGATAGCTTACCTTGAACGATGTCGGATTTGTGATCGCTGAAAAAGATTTAGTTTCAGGACCAGGGACCAGGCTTGATCACTCAAGAGCTTTTGTGTAGCAGAGTTTTATTAAAGTATGAAAAGGGACAGAAAAAGCTTCTGACATAGACATCAGAAGGGGGGACGGAGAGTGCCCCCCTTGCTAGTCTTAGCAAGGGAGATATATACTTTTTAAATTGGTTATTACAATAAATCAAAAGAATGTCTCAAGGTTGTAACGGTCTTACTAGGCCCACGCCCACAATTTACATTTTAAGATGACAGAATTAGTTCAGTTCAGTTCAGTCGCTCAGTCGTGTCTGACTTATTGCAAACCCATGGACTGCAACACACCAGGCTTCCCTGTCCATCACCGACTCCCAGAGTTTACTCAAACTCATGTCCATTGAGTTGGTGATAACACCCAATCATCTCATCCTCTGTTGTTCCCTTCTCCTCCTGCCTTCAATCTTTCCCAGCATCAGGGTCTTTTCAAATGAGTCAGTTCTTTGCATCAGGTGGCCAAAGTGTTGGAGTTTCAGCTTCAACATCAGTCCTTCCAATGAATATTCAGGACTGATTTCCTTTAGTATAGACTGGTTGGATCTCCTTGCAGTCCAAGGGACTCTCAAGAGTCTTCTCCAACACCACAGTTCAAAAGCATCAATTCTTCGGCGATCAGCTTTCTTCACAGTCCAACTCTCACATCCATACATGACCACAGGAAAAACCATAGCCTTGACTAGACGGACCTTTGTTAGCAAAGTAATGTCTCTGCTTTTTAATATGCTATCTAGGTTGGTCATAACTTTCCTTCCAAGGAGCAAGCATCTTTTAATTTCATGGCTGCAGTCAGCATCTGCAGTGATTTTACAGCCCAGAAAAATAAAGTCTGACACTGTTTCCACTGTTTCCCCATCTATTTCCCATGAAGTGATGGGACCAGATACCATGATCTTTGTTTTCTGAATGTTGAGCTTCAAGTCAACTTTTTCACTCTCCTCTTTCACTTTCATCAAGAGGCTCTTTGGTTCTTCTTTGCTTTCTGCCATAAGGGTGGTGTCATCTGCATATCTAAGGTTATTGATATTTCTCCTGGCAACCTTGATTCCAGCCTGTGCTTCACCCAGTCCAGCATTTTTCATGAGGTACTCAGCATATAAGTTAAACAAGCAGAGTGACAATATACAACCTTGACACATTCCTTTCTCAATGTGGAACCAGTCTATTGTTCCATATCCAGTTCTAACTGTTGCTTCCTGACCTGAATACAGATTTCTCAAGAGGCAGGTCAAGTGGTCTGGTATTCCCATCTCTTTAAGAATTTTCCACAGTTTGTTGTGACCCACACAGTCAAAGGCTTTGGCATAGTCAATGAAGCAGAAACAGATGTTTTTCTGGTACTCTCTTGCTTTTTGGATGATCCAACAGATGTTCGCAATTTGATCTCTGGTTTCCCTGCCTTTTCTAAAACCATCTTGAACATCTGAAAATTTATGGTTCACGTACTATTGAAGCCTGGCTTGGAGAATTTTGAGCATTACTTTGCTAGCGTGTGAGATGAGTGCACTCGTGTGGTAGTTTGAGCATTGCCTTTCTTTGGGATTGGAATGAAAACTGACCTTTTCCAGTCCTGTGTCCACTGCTGAGTTTTCCAAATTTGCTGGCATATTGAGTGCAGCACTTTCACAGCATCATCTTTTAGGATTTGAAATAGCTCAACTGGAATTCCATCACCTCCACTAGCCCTCCTAAGGCCCACTTGACTTAGCATTCCAGGATGTCTGGCTCTAGGTGAGGGATCACACCATCGTGATTATCTGGGTCGTGAAGCTCTTTTTTTTGTCCAGTTCTTCTGTGTATTCTTGCCACCTCTACTTCATATCTTCTGCTTCTGTTAGGTCTTTATCATTTCTGTCCTTTGTTGTGCCCATCTTTGCATAATATGTTCCCTTGGCATCTCTAATTTTCCTGAAGATATCTCTAGTCTTCCCATTCTATTGTGTTCCTCTATTTATTTGCATTGATCATTGAGGAAGGCTTTCTTTTCTCTCCTTGCTATTCTTTGGAACTCTGCATTTAGATGGGTATATCTTTCCTTTTCTCCTTTGCCTTTCACTTCTCTTCTTTTCACAGCTATTTGTAAGGCCTCCTCAGACAAACATTTTGCCTGCTTGCATTTCTTTTTCTTGGAGATGGTCTTGATCTCTGCCTCCTGTACAATGTCACAAACCTCCATCCATAGTTCTCCAGGCACTCTATCAGATCGAATCCCTTGAATCTGTCACTTCAACTGTATAATCATAAGGGATTTGATTTAGGTCGTACTTGAATGGTCTAGTGGTTTTCCCTACTTTCTTCAACTTAAGTCTGAATTTGGCAATAAGCAGTTCATGATCTGAGCCACAGTCAGCTCCCGGTCTTGTTTTTGATGACTGTATAGAGCTTCTCCATCTTTGGCTGCAAAGAATATAATCAGTCTGATTTCAGTATTGACCATCTGGTGATGTCCATGTGTTGAGTCTTCTCTTGTGTTGTTGGAAGAGGCTGTGTGCTATGACCAGTGCGTTCTCTTGGCAAAACTCTATTAGCTTTTGCCCTGCTTCCTTCAGTACTTCAAGACCAAATTTGCCTGTTACTCTAGGTATTTCTTTGATATTGTTCATGGGGTTCTCGAGGCAAGTATACTGAAGTGGTTTGCCATTCCCTTCTCCAGTGGACCACATTCGGCTGTGGTCCATGTGATCAGATCAACTAGTTTCCTGTGATTATGATTTCAGTGTGTCTGCCCTCTGATGCCCCCTCGCAATACCTACCGTCTTATTTGGATTTCTCTTACCTTGGTGGTTGAAAATCTCTTCACAGCCACTCCAGCAAAGTGCAGCCGCTGTACCTTACCTTGGATGAGGGGTATCTCCTCAAGGCCGCCCCTCCTGACCTTGAACGTGGAGTAGATCCTCTCGGCCCTCCTGCGCCCACGCAGCCACCCCCTGTTGGACATGGGGCAGCTCCTCTCGGCGGCTGGGCCTGGCCTCAGGCGTGGGGTAGCTCCTCTCGGCTGCGCCTCTTTGCCTGGTCGGTTGGGCCGGCATCTCGCGTCTGCACCGCCGGGGCTGGTGTCTTTCGCTGAATGAGGACTTCCCCAGGTCAGTAGGTGCCCAGTATGCTACTGGAGATCAGTGGAGAAGTAACTCTAGAAGGAATAAAGGGATGGAGCAAAAGCAAAACCAATACCCAGTTGTGGATGTGACCGATGATAGAAGCAAGGTCCAGTGCTGTAAAGAGCAGTATTGCATAGGAACCTGAAATGTTAGGTCCATGAATCAAGGCAAATTGGAAGTGGTCAAACAGGAGATGGCAAGAGTGAACGTAGACATTCTAGGAATCAGTGAATTAAAATGGACTGGAATGGGTGAATTTAACTCAGATGACCATTATATCTACTACTGTGGGCAGGAATCCCTTAGAAGAAATGGAGTAGCCATCATGGTCAACAAAAGAGTCCGAAATGCAGTACTTGGATGCAATCTTAAAAACGACAGAATGATTTCTGTTCGTTTCCAAGGCAAACCATTCAATATTACAGTAATCCAGGCCTATGCCCCAACCAGTAACACTGAAGAAGCCGAAGTTGAACGGTTCTATGAAGACCTACAAGACCTTTTAGAACTAACACCCAAAAAAGATGTCCTTTTCATTATAGGGGACTGGAATGCAAAAGTAGGAAGTCAAGAAACACCTGGAGTAACAGGCAAATTTGGCCTTGGAGCACGGAATGAAGCAGGGCAAAGGCTAATAGAGTTTTGTCAAGAGAACGCGCTGGTCATAGCAAACACTCTCTTCCAACAACACAAGAGAAGACTCTACACGTGGACATCACCAGATGGTCAACACCGAAATCAGATTGATTATATTCTTTGCAGCCAAAGATGGAGAAGCTGTATACAGTTAGCAAAAACAAGACCAGGAGCTGACTGTGGCTCAGATCATGAACTCCTTATTGCCAAATTCAGACTGAAATTGAAGAAAGTAGGGAAAACCACTAGACCATTCAGATATGACCTCAATCAAATCCCTTATGATTATACAGTGGAAGTGAGGAATAGATTTAAGGGACTAGATCTGATAGATAGAGTGCCTGATGAACTCTGGACGGAGGTTCGTGACATTGTACAGGAGACAGGGACCAAGACCATCCCCATGGAAAAGAAATGCAAAAAAGCAAAATGGCTGTCTGAGGAGGCCTTACAAATAGCTGTGAAAAGAAGAGAAGTGAAAAGCAAAGGAGAAAAGGAAAGATATAAGCATCTGAATGCAGAGTTCCAAAGAATAGCAAGGAGAGATAAGAAAGCCTTCCTCAGCAATCAATGCAAAGAAATAGAGGAAAACAACAGAATAGGAAAAACAAGAGAGCTCTTCAAGAAAATTAGAGATATCAAGGGAACATTTCATGCAAAGATGGGCTCGATAAAGGACAGAGATGGTAGGGACCTAACAGAAGCAGAAGATATTAAGAAGAGGTGGCAAGAATACACAGAAGAACTGTACAAAAAAGATCTTCACAAGCAAGATAGTCACGATAACGTGATCACTGACCTAGAGCCAGACATCTTGGAATGTGAAGTCAAGTGGGCCTTAGAAAGCATCACTACGAACAAAGCTAGTGGTGGTGATGGAATTCCAGTTGAGCTATTTCAAATCTTGAAAGATGATGCTGTGAAAGTGCTGCACTCAATATGCCAGCAAATTTGGAAAACTCAGCAGTGGCCACAGGACTGGAAAAGGTCAGTCTTCATTCCAACCCCAAAGAAAGGCAATGCCAAAGAATGCTCAAACTACCGCACAATTGCACTCATCTCACACGCTAGTAAAGTCATGCTCAAAATTCTCCAAGCCAGGCTTCAGCAATATGTGAACCGTGAACTCCCAGATGTTCAAGCAGGTTTTAGAAAAGGCAGAGGCACCAGAGATCAAATTGCCAACATCCGCTGGATCATGGAGAAAGCAAGAGAGTTCCAGAAAAACATCTATTTCTGCTTCATTGACTATGCCAAAGCCTTTGACTGTGTGGATCACAATAAACTGTGGAACATTCTGAAAGAGATGGGAATACCAGACCACCTGACCTGCCTCTTGAGAAACCTGTATGCAGGTCAGGAAGCAGCAGTCAGAACTGGACATGGAACAACCGACTGGTTCCAAATAGGAAAAGGAGTGCGTCAAGGCTGTATATTGTCTCCCTGCTTATTTAACTTATATGCAGAGTACATCATGAGGAACGCTGGGCTGGAAGAAGCACAAGCTGGAATCAAGATTGCCGGGAGAAATATCAATAATCTCAGATATGCAGATGACACCACCCTTATGGCAGAAAGTGAAGAGGAACTCAAAAGCCTCTTGAGGAAAGTGAAAGAGGAAAGTGAAAAGGTTGGCTTGAAGCTCAACATTCAGAAAACAAAGATCATGGCATCTGGTCCCATCACTTCATGGGAAATAGATGGAAAAACAGTGGAAGCAGTGTCAGACTTTATTTTTGGGTGCTCCAAAATCATTGCGGATGCTGATTGCAGCCATGAAATTAAAAGATGCTTGCTCCTTGGAAGGAAAGTTATGACCAACCTTGATAATATATTAAAAAGCAGAGACATTACTTTGCCAACCAAGGTCTGTCTAGTCAAGGCTATGGTTTTTCCTGTGGTCATGTATGGATGTGAGAGTTCGACTGTGAAGAAAGCTGATCGCCAAAGAATTGATGCTTTTGAACTGTGGTGTTGGAGAAGACTCTTGAGAGTCCCTTGTACCGCAAAGAGATCCAACCAGTCCATTCTAAGGGAGATCAATCCTGGGTGTTCATTGGAAGGACTGATGCTAAAGCTGAAACTGCAATACTTTGGCCATCTCATGCGACGAGTTGACTCACTGGAAAAGACTCTGATGTTGGGAAAGGTTGGGGGTGGGAGGAGAAGGGGACGACCGAGAATGAGATGGCTGGATGGCATCACCAACTCTGTGGACATGAGTTTGAGTGAACTCCGGGAGTTGGCGATGGATAGGGAGGCCTGGCGTGCTGTGATTCATGGGGTCGCGGAGAGTCGGACACGACTGAGCGACTGAACTGAACTGAACTGAATTAGGTATTTCTTGACTTCCTACTTTTGCATTCCAGTCCCCTATAATGAAAAGGACATCTATTTTGGGTGTTAGTTCTAGAAGGTCTTGTAGGTCTTCATAGAACCGTTCAACTTCAGCTTCTTCAGCATTATTGGTCAGGGCATAGACTTGGATTACTGATATTGAATGGATTACCTTGGAAATGAACAGAGATACATATTTTAAGATGACAGGATTAGTCAGAAGGTTATCAAGAAGGAGAAATATGTCCATAAGAAGGATACATTGTTGTTATATTATCATTGGTACAGAGTTTAAGGGAAAACATATCCTTGAGCAAGATGAGTTATTTTGTTGTGCAATCATCAGCTCTGTGCTTAAAGAACAAAATGTTTGTCCTTTTCTCCTCCTTGAGAACTCCAGATCCCTATCTCCTCCTCAGGAGCCCCAGACCCCTCTCTCCTCCTCTGGAACCCTAGACTTCTTGTCAATCTACCTAGAAATTGATTCTCTCAGTTAGGGTACTTAGGCCTCAGTGATCTGAGGCATCTGGGGTAAAAGTCATGGAAATGACCCTGAGCTGGGCCACGAAGAGCTTCCCTGGGTATGAGAAACTGGAGTACGGTCTGGCAGTTGAAAAGATGAGTGTATATTGCCTTAGGTGAGCTTGTGGATGCGATTCGATGTCTGGAACACTGTGTAGAGTTGTTTATATTGATGGGATAGTTTCTGCAAATGCGAATCTCTGTTTCCTGGGCTTCCCTGGTGGCTCAGCTGGTAAGAATCTCTCTGCAATGCTGGAAACCTGGGTTTGATCCCTGGGTTGGGAAGATCTCCTGGAGAAGGGAATGGCTACCCACTCCAGTATTCTTGCCTGGAGAATTCCATGGACTGTATAGTCCATGGGGTCACAAAGGGTTGGACATGACTGAGCAACTTTCACTTTCAAGGTGATTGTATTAGAGATTATATGCCACTGTTGAGAAGCAACAATAAATGGTCATGAATGGATATTGTGACCATGGGGACCTATGAGAAGGACAGAGACTTGAGGTCTGTGTCTTTGTGTATTTCTATTAATGCCAGTAACTGAACATGACAGTATTTGTGAGATGTTTTCTCTGATAGGTTTTTCTTCTGTGTGTGTACCATGGTGATTGTGAAAATGGGACACTGTCCAGCTGGAATTGAAAAACAGTACAATTTTATCTAACTTGGCATGTTAGGTTTTTAGTTTTATTATCTACCAACCACTACATGTGCCTGGGAAATCGTGACTGTGTGTCTGAGCACACAGGAAAATAATCCAGATTCATTACCTTGAAAATAGAATAGTGTTATTTCATCTTGTCGGAGAATCAAATTTAACATGCAGAAAAAGACTTGAAATTTATCTGCCAAAAGATTTGGATATTTTATAATGAATCAAAGATGTTTTATGGGAAAGAATGCAAATCAGCATAACCTTGAAAAAGAAAAAAGAAATCAAAGTAACAGCCAGTCACGGAATGGCTGAGGTTGGCTTCCACTCTTCTATGATGTTAAGGGAACTTGAGCAAATGACTTTGAAAACTCTGGACTAAAGAAGTAAATTCCCACTGGTAGGGGCAGGTAGATTAGAGCAGAGCCCAGAATTAGGGAATCAGACGTCCTATCTTATAAGGGATAGGGTCAGATAAGGGATGGAATCTGTTTGGGATGATGTAATTAGTCAGAAAACTACTTGTTTTATTTCCAAAAATGATCATTGCATTTTAAAATATTCTAAATATACAAAATCAGGTTTTCATTTCTTAGGCAGGACCTGTGCCAGTTGCAATGCTGAACCAAAATATCTATAGTTTATTCTGTCAGACTTTTTTTCCTTATCTGAAATGGTAGATAAAAATAGATAAACAGTTAATGGGTATAGTATTAGGGGAGAAGATAAAAATCCTCCCTTATTATAATTTCAGAATAAAATTCTAAGCATTCCTGACAAAAAGAAGGATTTTCTTTTCTGACGTTTTTTTGTTGTTTGGTTTGTTTCTCTTCCAAAAGTCTCTCTTTTGCTTCACCCTAATTGGTTTCATCAAAATTTTCACTATCATCAAAATCAACAGCATTGATTTTACTACATTGCTTTCACTGTTTTCATTTCACTGCAATGACAAATCCAGAAATGAAACATGCCCATCAGAAGAGGAATGAATAATTAGGTATGGAGTACCTATACAGTGGGACAGTGCACAGTAGTGAAAATTACTGAATTTAACAAATTTGATGAGCAAAGAGTTATATACATACAATATAATTTCATTCATAAAACTTTAAAAAGAGGCAAAACAAGTGATATTTTGTGCACACATGGTACATAATAAAAAACAAACATGATAAATTCAGGAATGTGGAAACTACAGGAAAACAGGAAGATGAAGAGATAAGTTAAAATTACTTTGTGTTTTCTATTTCTTGGGTTGTACTTACACAATTATATACTTTTAAATATATATTCATTAGTTACAAAGAATTTGTGCTGAAATTTTAAACTTTTGATATAGACGTTGAAGGCAACTGTGTTTGTATATGTATGAGTGTACGAACAAGGGCAAAGTTATGTATGCCAGATTTTTAACAATATTCTATGCCTGTTAAAAATGTCAAATACAGGACTTCCCTGGTCGTGTAGTGGATAGGAATCTGCCTGCCAGTGCAGGGTACATGGGTTCGATACTTGGCCCGAGGAGAATCCACATGCTGTGGAGCAACTAAGCCTGTGCGCCACAACTACGGCGCCTGCGTGCCCCACAACAAGAGAGGCCACCGCGAGGAGAAGCCAGTGCACCACACCTGGAGAGAGGCCCCTCCTCTCCACAACTAGAGAAAGCCCATGCAAGCAACAAGACCGGGCACAGCCAAAAGTAAAAAAAATAATTCAATAAAATTTTTAAAAATGTAAAATCCATACATCCACACGCATGTGTCAGAAGATACTGAGAGCTACTAAGAATCATTACAACAAGGCAATAGATGTCCAGGTGTTTTCACTTGACATTTTTATGCCCTACTTGAATTTTTGACAAAATCTATCCAGTACTCTTGCCTAGAAAATCCCATGGATGGAGGAGCCTGGTAGGCTGCGGTCCGTGGGGTCGCTATGGGTCGGACACCACTGAGCGACTTTACTTTCACACATTGGAGAAGGAAATGGCAACCCACTCCAGTGTTCTTGCCTGGAGAATCCCAGGGACGGGGGAGCCTGGTGGGCTTCCGTCTATGGGGTCACACAGAGTCGGACACGACTGAAGTGACTTAGCATAGCATAGCATAGCATTTTAGGTAATTAAAGTATTGCCACCCATGCTTTGGGTCTTCCCTGGTGGCTCAGCCGTAAAGAATCCACCTGTCAACGCAGGAGATGTGGGTTTGATCCCTGGGTCAGGAAGATCCCCCGGAGAATGAGATGGCAACTCACTCCAGTATTTCTTGACTGGGAAATCTCATGGACACAGGAACATGGCAGGCTAGAGTCCACGAGGTTGCAAAGAGTTGGACACAACTTAGTGACTAAACAACACCCAAGCTTTCATTTTTAATTTGCATGGTATGTCTTTTTCCATGCTTTCACTTTCAGCTTCTGTGTGTCTAAATTTAAATTGAATCTGGCGGAGCCTGGTGGGCTGCCGTCTATGGGGTCACACAGAGTCGGACACGACTGAAGTGACTTAGCAGCAGCAGCAGATAAAATATATTTGGATCTTTTTTGATTATTCTTTCAACCGCTCTGTCTCTTGATAGGGAGGTTTAATCCGTTGTTATCTAAAGTAATAATTAACAGGGAAGGACTTACTATTGTCATTTTGTTAATTGTTTTCTGTTTGTCTTACAGCTTTTTTGTCACTTTTCCCTTCTTGCTGTCTTCCTTTCTGTTCCATTGATTTGTCTGTGTGTGTGTGTGTGTGTAGTGATGTGGTCTGCTGTCCTTCTCATTTTCTTTTGAGTATCTTCTATATGCATATTCTTTCAGGTTACCATGATCTCATTGTGGATTACTTTGGATTCATCCTATTTTGAGTCTATATGGCTTCTTGAATCTTGATGTCATTTATTTTCCTGGATTTGGGAAGTTTGGGGCCATTATTTTTTTTCTTTCTTTTTTTTTAAATCCAGGGAACATTGGTTTATAACATTATGTTTCATGTGTATAACATTACATTTCTATTTCTGTATGCACTTAGGCCTCCTTACCACCAAAAATTTAGCTTCCATCCATGACTCTACATTTGACCACCCGTGGGGAAGTGAAGATATTGAGTAATAGTCTATGAACTGAGAAGAAACTTTGAGACTGGAATATTAAGCAGGCCATTACATAAAGTGCAATATTAAAGTTCATTGTGGTTAGCTTACATACAGGCAGGAAAGATCTGGTGGATGGATGATCCAGAAGCATTCACAGCTGCACTCCATGTCATCAAAAAGGGTGTGGGGTAATTTAAAGGGGTCAAACCTAAAAATAGAATTTGACTACCAAGTAAAAAGGACACCCACACTGACAGGAATGGGGGATTTTTCCTCTCTCTGATGCGTCTCATGACCACTGACCATCGGCACAAGCATAGCATTCGTCTATTTGCCTATCAGATGAAGGCAAGGGTAAAAATTGATAGAGAACTTATCTGGCTTGGGTGCATTCCTTGTGAGGAGGCTAAAGTTCAGTCACTCAAGAGGGGAAGAGGGTAGGACTGTGGGTCTGAGAATGAGCTGACAAAATGGAGTCAGTGGGGTCAAGCTAGACACCCCTTTTAACCACTTCACCTTCTCCCACCCACCAACCTACTCCTTCCCCTCTGCCAACCACCACTCCGTCTTCTATGTCTACACATTTAGTTTGATTTGGCTTGTTCATTTATTTTGTTTTTTGATTCCTTTTTTTTATATCCCACAATATGCATGAAGCCGTATGTTATTTGTCTTTCTCTGATTTATTTCACTTGGCATAATTTCCTCCAGGTCCATCCATGCTGTCTCAAAGGGCAGGATTTCACCTTTTTATGGCTCAATAATATTCTTGTGTATCTATGAATCTCCCACATCTTTATCCATTCATCCATTAATGGGCGCGTAGGTTGTTTCCATAATACTAAGGTGAACATGGGGTGCATATATCATTTCTGTTTCTTTTCTAAGGTTTCTAATGTTCTTATCCCTTTGTCCAATTTCCTAGAGAGTCCTCCATTTTAATTTCCAACCACTCTACTGAATACTTCACCTCTTCTGTCGTGTTTCTAAGTCCCAGTAGTCTTTTTGGTCTTCTATCATTCTTTTGATAGAATACTACTCTTGCCTTATGCATGCAATAGAGTTTCATATCTCACCAACAATATTGCTTACAAACTGTAAAATTTTAGCTTACTTCTTTAATATCCTTTTTCTTCAACATTATTTTTCCTTATCTGTTTGTCTTTGTTTCAGGATAGAATATTTCTTCAAATGCTTTCTGCTCCTTAGCTGATCCATTTTAAGGATGAGGCCTTAAAAAGCTAAATGAAATTATATGTAGTAGGGCAAGAATAGTATCAAGTAGGTCCTCCACTGGAATTATTAATAGCTCCCTGTCATATAGGATAATGCCAAGTGTCAATATAAGTGGTCCCTTTTTTCTTGGGTAGAGGAAAACATATTTGCTGCATTGAAAGACAATATGCAAATAGAAAATAACAAAGGCATGTAGAATATTAAACTAAATCACAAATCACATTGAAAAATAATACATTTTAGATGAGTCTACAGTTAAACTCAGTCACTGAATATTGAGTGCTTAAAAAGTGTTGAATGAATGGTAGCTATTTGTAAAAGGACTGGAGATTTTTGTTTTACCACAAATAACAATGTAGGTTCTGAAGATTTGAGTATCACAGCTGATGAGCACAAAGGGACTGAGAGCTGGAAAACAAGCAGCCAGGAATGCACTGACATTCACTAGTTGCAAGTTGGGGTTGACAAAGCAAGTCATATAAAGTGATAAGATGGAGGAGAGAGAATAAAAGGAAACAAATGAGCTCACCAGAAGCAGGACAGTGTGAATGGCAGAAGCCTCCTGGGATGCTCTGGGAGAGACACTATTATGATAAATATACTGGACTCTCTGTTTATATCTTTGCAGAAAGAGCACTATGGAACCACTGGCCCAACCCATGGGTACCAAACACACGATATCAAGGAAAGGAAACAGGAATGCATAGATTGCGGTCAAAAGTGAATCAGGCATTTTTGCAGAACACAATCCAAAACGCTTTTCTGTTACATTTTCAGTAATTACCTGGTGAGTCAGTTTCATTGGCACAATAACATTTATCAGGCGATGAACAATCCAACAGAGGGAACAGGTGGGTTGAACAAATATTGGAGCTTCAAGTTTGAGTTTTGCCCACCTGGAATTACCCGGGCTGATTGTGATAGCCTGGAAGCCACTCAAGAGACAGGTGGTACAGAGGGAACCCCCCGGACCACTCTCTGAGTATAAAAGCTAACCTTACATTCAGCTTCTCCCAGGAAATATTTCAAACCAAAAGCATCCAGTGTCTGAGGGATTCCCCTAGAGAAAAGGACCAGAGAGTTGGCTAAGGTCAATTGCTTGAGAATTACATTTGCGGGCCTCTGACTGTGTTTTGTGAACAAAGTCAACATATAAAAATAAAGGGGTGAAAAATTCCCTAATAGCCCAACTCCAGTCTGGAAGAGAAAGAGAATCCCCGATACCAACTCACCAGGAGCCATAATGTCAACATCCAGCAGCTTATTTTATTCAAAGCCAGATGGTCTAGAGAGAAAGATAAGATGTATATTATTTTTCCTTCATGTGGCAAATTTTACCTTGATTCATATTTGTAAAATCCTACTTCAGATTTTTGGGTATACATACATTGATTAAAACTATCTTGAAAGAATAAACTAGCTATTTTCCAAGTTGTAAATGATTTGTTAGCATTTTATGTAGGGTATGTGGTTTTTCCAGTAGTCATGAACAGATGTGAGAGTTGGACCATAAAGAAGGCTGAGCACCAAAGAATTGATGCTTTCAGACTGTGGTGTTGGAGAAGACTCTTGAGAGTCCCTTGGCCTGCAAGGCAATCAAACCAGTCAATCCTAAAGGAAACCAACCATAAATAGTCATTGGAAGGAGTGATGCTGACGCTGAAGCTCCAATACTTTGGCCACCTGATGTGAAGAGCTGACTCACTGGAAAAGACCCTGATGCTGGGAAAAGTTGAAGGCAAAAGGAGAAGGGGGCAGCAGAGGGTGAGATGATTGGATGGCATCATTGACTCAATGGACAGGAGTTTCAGCAAATTCCGGGAGATAGTGAAGGACGGGAGCCTGGCATGCTGCAGTCCATGGCATTGCAGAGTTGCACACAACTTAGCAATTGAAGAACAACAATGTGGATATGTATTTATGAATGATGTTTCTTAAACATAGGCTACACAGTGGCAGAAAATGGGCAGTTATGGCACCAATAAGTCTCTTCTTTTTCCCATTCTGTGGTTTATAAATTTTAGATTAAATGCCAACTTCTGAACATTCTAGATTTTTTAGTTTCTCTTAAAAAATTAGAAAATGCTATAGTCATGGCCAGTGTTTTCCCATGAAAAATGGTAAATGGAGCTAGGTAATGTCACCTCTATTAACTGGGAAGGCATCCTCTAATTCATTGTAGTCTACATGAAACAAGCTTTATTTATTCACGTTAATGGCTTAAACTTGTAGGATTTTTTTTTTTTTGCCACACTGTGCAGCATGTGGTATCTTAGTTCCCCAACTGGGGATCAAACCTGTGGCCCCTGCATTAAAGCACAGAGTCTTAACCACTAGACCACCAGGGAAGTCCCTTAACCCTGTAGGATTTTGAACTGACAATTTCCTTTTTATAGTAAAAAGCTTTAGGAAATAGAAGGACACAAGATGCAGTTTAACAGATACCTATCTGAAAAATGTCACCGAGTTCCCAAAATAAACAAAACATAGAGAATTTGAGTAACATGCTCAGCCTGCCTGATTTGATAGAATGGAAGGAATAATTTTAAACTGCAAAAAAAATTTAATTAACTTACGTATTTTGCTTAATTTTGTAGAGGGAACATAGCATGAAGAAAAAAGAATAAATTAATAAAATAGAAATAAAAGTAACTATACTTTATAAAAGTAGAAAAGATGTAAATGAGACTAATATTAGTAAATGTGGTCAAGAAAGATGATAATTTTGGAAAGAGACCTTTGATATTCTACACTTGTTGCTCCCCTGTATAGTATTTCAAGGATATATATTGATCCAATATCCATAATATTAGATAATAATATCCTAGGTGGGGATTTCCCTGGTGGTCCAGTGGCTAAGACTCCAGCTTCCAATGCAGGGAGTCCAGATTCCATCCTTGGTCAGGAAACAACATCTCACATGCCAAAAGTAATTAAGAGTTCATATGCTACAGTTAAAAGATCCTGTACGCACTGTTTACAATACCTAGGACATGGAAGCAACCTAGATGTCCATCGGCAGATGAATGGATAAGAAAGTTGTGGTACATATACACAATGGAACATTAAGTTCAGTTCAGTTCAGTTCAGTCGCTCAGCTGTTAAAAAGAATGCATTTGAGTCAGCTCTAATGAGGTGGATGAAACTGGAGCCTATTATACAGAGTGAAGTAAGTCAGAAAGAAAAACACCAATATAGTATATTAAATAGAATATATATGGAATTTGGAAAGATGGTAATGATGACCCTATATGCACGACAGCAAAAGAGACACAGATGTAAAGAACAGACTTTTGGACTCTGTGAGAGAAAGCGAGGGTGGGATGATTTGAGAGAATAGCACTGAAAACATTATATTAGCATATGTGAAATAGATGACGAGTCCAAGTTCGATGCATGAAACAGGGCACTAAAAGCCAGTGCCCTGGGACAACCCAGAGGGATGGAATGGGGAAGGAAGTGGGAGGGGAGTTCGGGAAAGGGGGACACATGTACACATGAACATGGCTGATTCATGTCAACGTATGGCAAAAACCACCACAATATTGTAAAGTAATCAGCCTCAAATTATAATAAATAAATTAATTTTTAAAATAAATAAATAAAATATAATATAAAAAAGAAAAAAAGATCCTGCAAGCCACAGCTAAGACCCAGTGCAGCCAAATAAATAATAACATAAGTTGTTGTTGTTTAGTTGCTAAGTTGAGTCTGATTCTTTTGTGACTCCATGGACTGTAAGCCCTCCATGTTTCTCTGTCCATGGGATTTCCCAGGCAAGAATACTGGAGCGGGTTGCCATTTCCTACTCCAGGGGATCTTTCTGACCCAGGAATTGAACCCATGTCTCCTGCATTGCCAGACAGATTCTTTACCACTGAGCCACCATGGAAGCCAAATTAAATAAATATATTTTTTCAATCCCAGGTGACATGACTTTGCAGGGGTTGATCCAGGAAAATTAAAAGCCTTGCTGAATTGAGAAAATGATGAAAACAGATGTAGGGTTACCAACTCTGCCCAGATACTCACTCCTTTCTTTCTCCAAAAAACCCCAGGGTGGCAGATCATGAAAAAAATCTCCTGGAGAAGGAAATGGCAACCCACTCCAGTGTTCTTGCCTGGAGAATCCCAGGGACGGGGGAGCCTGGTGGGCTGGTGTCTATGGGGTCGCACAGAGTCAGACACAACTGAAGCAACTTAGCAGCAGCAGTAGCACGTGCTACAGCATGGATGAAACTATTATGCTAAGGAAAAGAAAACAGTCAAAAATCATACAGGAATCCATTTATAAGAAATATGTTAAATAGCTTCATGTATAGAGACAGAAAATAGAGAGCTCAGGGAAAAGGAGAATGGGGAATGACTTCTCATGGGTATATTTCTTTTAATAATATTCTAAAATTATTAGTGAATTTTGCATAATTCTGTGAATATATTAAAACCATTGCATTATACATGTTAAGTGGCTATGTTGCATTAGCATATTAATTTTATGTCAATAAAGTTACTTTTAAAAAGTGTAAAAAAAAAAAGAAATCTCCCTACCAAGTTCTGCTTCTTTAGGTTGTAAAGTGGAGTCCCTGGCAGGGAATTGGCAATAAATAGAGTGAGCCATGGAGAAGGCAATGGCAAGCCACTCCAGTACTCTTGCCTAGAAACTCCCATGGATAGAGGAGCCTGGTAGGCTGCAGTCCGTGGGGTCGCTAAGGGACACGACTGAGCGACTTCACTTTCACTTTTCACTTTCACACATTGGAGAAGGAAACGGCAACCCACTCCTGTGTTCTTACCTGGAGAATCCCAGGGACGGGGGAGACTGGTGGGCTTCCATCTGTGGGGTCACACAGAGTCGGACACAACTGAAGTGACTTAGCAGCAGCAGCAGCAGAGTGATCCATGGGCTTTCCTTGTGGCTCAGTGGGTAAGGAATCTGCCTGCAATGCAGGGGACCTGGGTTCTATCCCTGGGTCAGGAAGATCCCCTGGAGAAGTTAATGACAACCCACTCCTGTATTCTTGCCTGGGAAATCCCTTGGACAGAGAAGCCTGGGGGGCTACAGTCCACGGGGTTGCAAGAGTTGGACAGGACATAGTGACTAAACTACTACTACCACCACCAGAGTGAACCACAGTCATTCTGTGGAACTTGAGGCTTTTCAGTCTACAGCCCTTCCCCTCTCCTCTGCTTACACTCAACAAGGGCACAAACCGGAGCCTTGTTGTGACCTTTCTACAAGAGAGATTACCAGTCAGGAACGGAAAATAGATGTTCACAGACTAAAAGAGTTAAGGGAGGGAATGACACTTCTCTAATTTAAAAAAAAATGTACACACTTTGATTTTTTTTAAACCATGTTTAAAACGTTCTACATTTTCCAAGAATAAAATAAAATCAGAAAGGATGGGAAAGGATTAAAAAAAACTAAAACTGAAACCAGTGAACCCAATTGGGCTTCAATAACTACCATAACCGCACTGAGGAAAGGATGAAAAGAAAGCAAGACAGTATTTGAATAGACACCCCCAGTCTCAGGTGAGTTAGGTGGTGGAAGAGAACAGCAAATTAACTGCAAACAAATCTGGAACTCCGTTTAGTAGGTGTGTTCTCTGTGGCTGAAGCAATTCTGAAACTATATTTTGCTGCACCAAGAACATGAATAAACGTGTTGATGTTGGGAGCCAGCGTTCTCACTGAGGTAGAAAAGACACATTCAGTAGCAATTCAATAGGAATATTGCAAGAAGAAAGGCGAAAATGCACCCGTGGAGTTTGATTATAGAGTCCCTTTTCACTCTAAATCTTTCTGGTTTGGAAAATAAATTGTCTGTTCATGCTAAGCATAAACTCTAGGAGTCATGGAGGGGGAGGTACGACTGACTCAAGCATGTGTGCCAAGTACATAAAAACAAGGGAGGATGGCAATGTTTTAAATATAGTACTTTATGCGATACTTTAACTTACTGATTTCTTTTTAAAAATGGGCTTCCCTGATAGGTCAGCTGGTTAAGAATCTGCTTGCAATGCAGGAGACCCTGGTTCAATTCCTAGGTTGAGAAGATCCCCTGGAGAAGGGACAGGCTCCAGTATTCTCTGGTTTCCCTGGTGGCTCAGACGGTAAAGAATCTGCCTGCAATGTGGGAGACCTGGGTCTTCACAATATTCCTACAATGGAGGTCCTGTGGTCCCCAGTTTTAAAGAAAAGTTTTAAAAGGTTCGAAGGAAAGGAGAATTCTAGCAAGTCTAATATTGAGAAAGTATGGACAAAAGAGGTCTCAGGAAGCCAAGAACAAAAAAGAAAAGAAAATGGGGACTCTTTACCACCTTTCAGTGTCTATGCTGAGAGCTTTGTACTTTCCTCCTCTCTAATAAATCCTATTCTCTTGCTTAAAAAAAAAAAAAAAGAGAGAGAAGAGTAACACAGTAAATGCAGTAAAAAGGTCCTTGACCATCCAGTGGCTAAGATGTCATGTCCCAATGCCGGAGGTCTCAGGTTCAATTCCTGGGTGGGGAACTAAGATCCCACATACCTTGGGGCCATAAAACCAAAACATAAAACAGAAGGAATATCGTAACAAATTCAATGAAGACTTTTTAAATGGTCCACATTTTAAAAAGAAATCTAAAAAAAAAAAAAACCAAACTGCAAGCGCTAGTAGAGTCCTCATGAAGGTCATAGATTTCACTATAATCTTCATATTTAAGGTGACACACCACTTCTTCCCAAATAAGAAAGCATAGTAGGACTCCAAGATAAAGTTCCAACACCAAAAGTCACTTCGGGGGACTTCTTCTAAAAGGAGAGAAAAGAAAAACATACTCCCCAAGCAGCCCTCTGATATGTGTCTGGTGAGCCTGTCTCTGCCAGGGTTCATGTCTTGGGGTGTGAGAGAGCACCCTGGTTATAGGTTAGAGACACCATGACCTCATTTCCCACTACTGCAGTCATTATAATGTCACTGGTAGCAGTGACACTGTCTCCCAGGAGAATTGATAATACCTCTGAGAAATGGTTGACTTTGGTTAAAAAAATAATAATAACATGATAAATTACTAATGCTTGGTGAGAAAAATCCAGGAAGACCAATGCACCATGCAGAGAAACTTTCCTGTGATGCAAGGAAACAGATATGTCCCTAGGGTGGAGCAGAGGGGACATGCACGACTTGAGCACAGATTGTGCAGGGACAAAATCAATGACCAACTCCCATGTCCCCATGCTCACACTTTTATCTATGTTGTTTGTCTCCACATCCAACTCCACAATCTTCTCCCTTCAACCCTCCAACTGAGCTGCTCTGGGTCCATTGCCTACCAGCCAGTGAGGCAAACCTGACTTTTCAGCACCTAGGAATTCCCTATGCCTAATTGGAGCCTCTTGTTTTCCCACTGTTGGAAGAAAGTGATTGCTTTTAAAAATCTAATTGTAAGTCACCTATACTCTAATAAAATTTTTAAAAAATAGATAAATAAAGGGCTTCCCTGGTGGTTCAGTGGTAAAGAATCCAGCTGCCAATACAGGGGACACAGGTTTAATCCCTGGTCCAGGAAGATTCCACATGCCTTGGAGCAACTAAGCCTGAGAGCCCCAACTACCAAGCCTGCGTGCTGCAACTACTGTGGCCCTTATGCCTCAAACCCAGGGCTCTGCAATAAGAGAAGCCACCGCAAGCAGAAGCCCGCGCATGGCAACTAGACAGTAGCCGCTGGCTGCCACAACTAGAGAAAGCCCACGCAAAGCAACAAAAACCCACAGAAGCCAAAAATAAATAAATAAGATTATAAAAATTTAAAAATAGAAATAAAATTCTAGCTCTTGAGGTAAATGCCTGATATCTAAGTGATACACTGAATGTGGACAAATAAATCTGTCTGATATTTGTCTCTGTGCTGACTATAGAGCAGGAATTGGCTCATTTATCCCATAAAGGACCAGACAGTAAGTGTTCAAGACAGCGTGTCTGTTGCAACTACTTGACATGGCCACTGCAGTGGGACGGCAGCCATAGACAAGGTCTAAACAAACCAGCAGAGCTGTGCTTCTATCACACTTGATTTAAAGACAGTGAAGTTCAAATTGTAATAATTTTCAACTTGTCACAAATACTGTTTATCTCTCTTTTTTAAAAAAAATGACAACCATTTTTTTTTTTCTTAGCTCATAAGCTCTACAAAACAGGTGGTGGGTCAGACTTGACCCAGGGTTGTTGTCTTTTTTTAAAAAAAAAGTTTTTTGCCATCCCAACTGGTTTGCGGGATCTTAGCTCTCCAATCAGGGACTGAACACATACCCCTGGCATTGGAAGCATGGAATCTTACTGGACTGCCAAGGAAGTCCTGGGACCATGGTTTTCTGACCCTTGCTATCAATGAATATGGAGAAGGAAATGGCAACCCACCCCAGTATTCTTGCCTGGAGAATCCCATGGACAGAGGAGCCTGGCTGGCTACAGTCCGTAGGGTTGGAAAGAGTCAGACATGACTGAGCAACTAACACACATCAGTGAAAAATCAAAGAGTCACAATGTTTGACCTAATAGACACTTTATTTGACCAAAGAACACAGACATAGAATAATCCAAATATAAAGAAAGATAAAATCACACATTGTGATGAGTTGTAAAAACAAAAAGAAAAGGATTTTTGGAGAACTTGTGATGGGTGATCATGATATATATGTGAGTATAGGGAAGGCCTGAAAGAGAAATTAGTGATTAAGCTGCTGTTTCAAAGATGAGAAAGAGTGTTTCAGGTGAAGACATGGAGGAGAGAATTTCTGGCATTGCAGAGACTTTGCAAGGGTAAAGTGCTTTGAGATTTTGAGAGGAACTGAAAGGTCAGAGGTGTGTGGGGGCACCACTTCTGAGCGTGCCCCTCACCTATCCTTCCATGAAAATTTAGTTCTAATGTAAGTGTCGTTTGGCTGGATCCCCTCCCTGAACAGGCTTCCCAGGTGGCTTAGTGGTAAAGAATCTGCCTGCTAAACAGGAGAGACAGGAGACACAGGTTCGATTCCTAGGTCAGGAGGATCCCCTGGAGAAGGGAATGGCAACCAACTCCAGCATTCTCGTCTGGAGAATCCCATGGACAGAGGAGCCTGGTGGGCTACAGTCCATGGAGTAGCAAAGAGTCGGACACAACTGATCATGCATGTAAATATCTCCCTGAAGGGTTCCCACCAACAGTTTAGCTGGCTGACATGATTGCTGAGCTCCTCCATGACCAAAATTATCTTTCTTTTACCTTCATTGTGAAGGCTATTTTGCCCAGTGTGGCAGTCAACGGTAATGTGCTGTCCAATAACCATTTCCATTTTTGATGACAGAATTGCAGTTTTGTTTTGTTTGGTTCAGTTGTTATTACTGCTGGCTTTGTCTTTGTTTTGGTCATGCCAAGCAGCATGCTGAATATTAGTTTCCTGACCAGGAACCCATGCCTCCTGCAGTGGAAGTGTGGAGTCCTAAAACCAGTGGACTGCCAGGGAATTCCCAAGTCTTGTTTTGAGTCATTCAGTTTTGGGGTGATTTCCTATTATTGTTGCTGTTCAGTCCCTCAGTCATGTCTGACCCCATTGACTGCAGCATGCCAGGCTTCCCTGTCCCTCATCATCTCCCTGAGCTTGCACAAACTCATGTCCATTGAGTCGGTGATGCCATCCAACCATCTTATTCTCTGTTGTCTCCTCCTGCCTTCAATCTTTCCCAGCATCAGGAACTTTTCCAATAAGTCAGTTCTTCTAATCAGATGGCCAAAGTATCAGAGCCTCAGCTTCTTCAGCATCGGTCCTTCCAATGAATATTCAGGACTGATTTCCTCTAGGATTGACTGGTTTGACCTCCTTGCAGTCCAAGGGACTCTCAAGAGTCTTCTCCAGCATCATAGTTCAAAAGCATCAATTTTTTTGATGCTCAGTCTTCTTTATGGTCCAACTCTCACATCCATACATGACTACTGGAAAAGCCATTAACTTTGACTATACAGACCTTGGTTGGCAAAGTAATGTCTCCGCTTTTTAGTATGCTATCTAGATTTGTCATAGCTTTTCTTCCAAGGGGCAAGCATCTTTTAATTTCAAGGCTGCAGTCACTGCAGTGGTTTTGGAGCCCAAGAAAATAAAGTCTCTCACTGTTTCCATTGTTATCCCTTCTATTTGCCATGAAGTGACAGGATCAGGTGCCATGATCTTAGTTTTATGAATGTTGAGTTTTAAGCCAGCTTTTTCACTGGCTTAAAAACTTTTTCTTTTTTATATATAGATTTCCTATGTATCAAAAAAACTGAAACTTTCTCCCAGATGTATAATTGTGTGCATGCATGTGTGCTCAGTTGCTCAGTCATGTCCAACTCTTTGCAACCCTATGGACTGAAGCCCACCAGGCCCCTCTGTCCTTACATCCCCTCTATATTCTAGCACTCCCTACCCAGAAAAAAAGACTGAGGGAGCTGCCATATTGGATAGAAGTTCGGGAACCTTGTGTTGCAGGAGGAAGAGATGAATCGATGCTCCCTAGAGCTACTATCCCCACTCATCACTCCTTAGGCACAGATTCCTCTGAGACTGAAGACTTGCACCTGCTTCTAAATCTGAGCACCCCTGGGTGAATCCTGCAGCTATCTCTGGGGAAATGATTCCATGACATAGTCTTGTCAAAATCATGGATTTGGTCCACATTAAGAAATAATGCAGAGACCCATTTTTCAGGTCTTTTCTTTATTTTGATGTAGTCTTCCTCATCCTGTCATCTGGGATTGGTTATTGGGAAACAGGAACAACTAAAACGCCCAACATTAAGGAAAACTGTTGGTACAGTTTTAACATCCAAACAATGATACGTTGTTTAATAAAGTACTGCAGTACAAAATGTTTGAATGATGGGGGAAAGCCTGTGAATTTGATGCATATTCAGTTCAGTTCAGTTCAGTCGCTCAGTCGTGTCCGGCTCTTTGCGACCCCATGAATCACAGCACACCATATTAGGTGCATCAAATATGACCTGGGACTCTCTACTGCAGAGTGATGACAGTGTTGGCACTTGGCTCAGTGGAGCAAAGGGTATTTTTCCTGTTCTTTTATTTGTATTGTCTTCTTATTTTAATGAGCAACCATTGCTTTTGTCATTACAAAATAAAAAGAAATATATTTTACAAAAATATTCATTGTTGTGGTTTTATTTTATTTATTTTTGGCCATGCTGGGGCTTCGTTGCTGCATGCAGGCTTTCCCTAGTTGTGGAGTGCAGGCTTCCGACTGCAGTGGCTTCTCCTGTTGTGGAGCACAGGCTCAGTAGTTGTGGTGCATGGGTTTAGTTGCCCTGCAGCATGTGGAATCTTCCCAGATTAGGGATTGAACCCATGTCCCCAGCATTGGCAGATGGATTCTTTACCACTGGACAACCAGGGAAGTCCATTGGGATTTTAAATTGATCTCACAGATTTCACATTTTCCGATGCCACAATTCTTCACTGTTTGACTTTTTAGTCAATTCCTTTTACTAATGCTTTTCAGTGAGGAGATAAAACAGTAAGGAGTGAAGTCTTTCAGTTGAGCGCTTGAGTATATCAAGAAAGAGTAAGCATCTGAGAGAGTAGGAAGCAGCATAAAATCTCTCAAAACAAGTAAAAACATGTATTTGGACTTAGTAATATTGAGTTGATTTTAGTTTTTAAATATTCAAACAACAGTGTCGCAAAGAGTCGAACATGACTGAGCAACTAATGCTTTCAACATTTCCAATACACTAACGGCAAAGAGTCAGACACGACTGAGCGACTGAACTGAACTGAACCAGTAATCACACTAACAAGCATTTGAAAGGTGACTGGTTTGACTAAGGAACTGAATATTAAATCTTATTTAATTTTAATGACTTTAAATAGCCACAAATAGTTATCATGTTGTTCAGCATAGACTAACATTTCCTCAAAGGATTAACCAGAGGTTAATTTGGCATTACAGGCATGGCTTCAGTAAGCTTTACTGTATTCACATATTCTTTCAAGTCAGAATTTTTGTAAACTAGATTCTTATATGTAAAAATGCTGGTTTATTAGGGTTTGCTTTCAGACATTGTAATAATTATATCCAAATGAATTGCAAAAAGACTGTAGTCATTACCTATGAGAGTTCTCATTCCCCCACATTCTCAACAATACTGTATACTACATTTGTTTTTGAAATTTGTTAAGAGACATCATTTTGCCAACAAAGGTCTGTACAGTCAAAGCTATGGTTTTTCCAGTGGTCATGTATGGATATGAGAGTTGGGCCATAAAGAAGGCTGAGTGCCAAAGAATTGATGCTTTTGAATTATGGTGCCGGAGAAGACACTTGAGAGTTCATTTGACTGCAAGATCAAACCAGTCAATCCTAATGGAAATCAACCCTGAATAGTCTTGGAAGGACTGATGCTGAAGCTGAGGCTCCAATACTTTGGCCACCTTATGCGAAGAGCCAACTCATTGGAAAAGACCTTGTTGCTGGGAAAGATTGAAGGCAAAAGGAGACGAGAGTGGCAGAGGGTGAGATGGTTAGATAGCATCACTGACTCAATGGACATGAATTTGAGCAAACTCTGGAACACAGTGGAGGACAGAGGAGGCTGGCGTGCTGCAGTCCATAGAGTTGCAAAGAGTCAGACATGACTTAGCAGATAAACACCAACAAATGAAGACGTGGTAAGTCATTTGTTCCCATTATTAAATAATTGCCTCAGTTCACAATAGTAAGCTTAACCAAAAGAGGGCACTAGAAGGACATTGCAGGTGGAGGAGGTAGGACTCTGGGAAGCTCCCTCATCCTCAGACCAACGAAACAGTGTATCGAGTCCTCATTTGTAGTAATTACCAATTCCCATGGTGTTAAGTATCCCGTGATGGCCAATTTCTAGCTACCAAGGTGGTATCACTGAAGGTGGAGTTGGAAAGAAATGTCCAGTGAACACCATGATACAGTTATTTCCACCCTACAGACACAACTCCGGGAGTTGGTGATGGACAGGGAGGCCTGGCGTGCTGTGATTCATGGGGTCGCGGAGAGTCGGACACGACTGAGCGACTGAACTGAACTGAACAGACACAACAGACATAATCTCAAGAGCCATAGTTAAGAAGTGATGTGTTGAGTATTTATTTCCTTAGTTTTCTAAATATATTTCTTTTAAGTCTATGTAACTTTTAAATATAATCAGCCCTCCATATCACAGGTTTAGCTTTCGTGGATTTAACCAAGCATTAATTTAAAAAAAATTTTTTTAATTCCAAAAAGTTCCAAAAAGCAAAACGTGGATTTGCTTTGTTGTTGTTATGTGGTCACTAAGTCATGTCAGACTTTTTCAACCCCCTGGATTGTAGCCAGCCAGGCTCCTCTGTCCACAGGATTTTCCAGGCAAGAACACTGAAGTGGGCTGCCATTTCCTTCTCCAGAGGATCTTCCCAACCTAGGGATCAAAACTGTGTCATTAGTTATTAGGTAAATAATATCTAATACAAGTAATAATATCTAATACAAGTAATACAGATCACAATGTGTAGAGAAGGATACGCATAGGCCACATGCAAATACTATGCCATTTTATAAAAGGGATTTCAGCATCCTCAGCACTATCCACAGCGGGTCCCCAGCAGATACTGAGGGGTCTACTGTAATGGTGAGGCAGGAGGTAGACGGGCCTCCCTAGGGTAGATACTTCAAAACAAGAACGGCAGGATAGAGAGAGGAGGCTGGGCCCTGCCCAGATAAAAGATAAAAGACCACATATTTCTCATTCTCCAAGTCAGGAGACCGCCCCAACTACACATGCACAGAAAGGCTCCTTGGCGGTCAAAAGGGGAATGATGCTAAGTGATGTTAACTACCCATAGGCCTCTTCGCTGGAATCCATCTTGGCTAAGAGATGCACAGAGGGGAAGATCCTAAGATATACCAAATATGGACTCTGAACCAGACAAATCAAAGTGGTTAGACAAGGAAAACCAAAAGAAATGCTCCATATAAGTAATTCAAACTTCATGAAGGTGAGACTCAGCAACTGAGTCTGCCCACGTGTCTATCCATATATATGGTATTCTTTTTTTCCCCCTAATAAATACTCTGTTACCCTACTTTCCATCATTGTGAGAATTCTTTTTCTGCAAAGCTCAAGGGCCAGAACCTTGTCACTGACCATTAGTCTAGTGGCTGGGATTCAGTGCTCTCACCTCCTGGACTGGACCTCGCTCTCTGGCCAGGAACCGAAGCCTTGCTTCAAGCCACTGCAGGCCAAGACACTCCAGATCAATGGTTGTGTTAACACGCTTCAATTTTTCTGAGCATCTGACTGTGGGAACCAGCTCCAGAACACCGCCACACCCATCCAAAGCCATTCAATCTGTCCCTCGCCTGTCACAGCAACACAGAATCAAACACTCACACACTCCTGCTGGGCCTCCAGGAGCTGGCGCACCCGAGGGACCTTCAGCCTACACTGGGCCTTCCGGAGCGCAAAGGTGCATAGGCACTCATATCGTCCAGCACCTGCTGGCTTTGGAACACTTACCCTTGGCACCCAATACCAAGGGTGGCCAGATCCGGCGCCTGCGCACTATGAGCCCCGACTACAACTCCCAGAAAACTCCGCGGCGAGGATGTCGTCCCAGGGCCCTCGGGCTTCCTGTGTCTTCTGCTTTCCCGGCTCTGGACTACATTTCCCACAGGTCACAGGACGCGAATGACAGGCGGTCTCGAAAGTCCCCTTAGAGCGGTCTTCTGGTTCTTGTGCTCCGCCTGTGAGGCGGTGCAGTGGAAACAGAAATCGATGTAGGGCGTGAAATGGAGGACTTTGCGAACTCGGACCCCAGCCGGCCGTGGGGGTGAGAGGAGGGTAGTTGTCCAGGTGAACGCGAGCTGTGAGGGAGGTGATGGCCTGATTGCGTGTGATGGAGAGTCAGATATGGGACAAGGTCGGAGTGTGCTTCCGTGACGGTGAGGGACAGGTGAGGTGTAAGAGCTGTGTGTGAACATTGTGCGCGTGGTAGGGCCAAAAGTGTGTCACACTGTATGAAAAGTGATATTGTATTTGCATGACTGTGCACACGACAGGGCTGAGATGTCCTGTGACAGATGGAATTGGGTGTGTGGGTGTGTGTAGGCAGGCATCTGTGCCTACGAAGTGGCCAGTTTGTTTTTGTAGCTGCATGTAAAATACATTGTATGAGCTTCAATTAAGTTCAGTCGCTCAGTCGTGTCCGGCTCTTTTTGACCCCACGGACTGTGGCATGCCAGGCTTCCCTGTCCTTCACCAACCCCCGGAGCCTGCTCAAACTCATGTCTGTCAAGTTGGTGATGCCATCCAACCATCTCATCCTCTGTCGTCCCCTTCTCCTCCTGCCTTCAATCTCTCCCAGCATCTGGGTCTTTTCTAATGAGTCAGTTATTCACATCAGGTGGCCAAAGCATTGGATCTTCAGCTTCAGCATCAGTCCTTCCAATGAATATTCAAGACTGATTTCCTTTAGGGTGGACTGGTTGGATCTCCTTGCAGTCCCAAAGGGCTCTCAAGAGTCTTCTCCAATACCACAATTCAAAAGCATCAATTCTTTGGCAGTCAGCTTTCTTTATGATCCAACTCTCACATCCATACATGACTACTGGAAAAACCATAGCTTTGACGAGATGGACCTTTGTCGGCAATGTCTCTGCTTTTTAATATGCTGTCTAGGTTGATCATAGCTTTTCTTCCAAGGAGGAAGTGTCTTTTTTTTCGTGACTGCAGTCACCATCTGCAGTGATTTTGGAGCCCCAAAAAATAAAGTCTCTCACTGTTTCCATTGTTATCCCATCTATTTGCCATGAAGTGATGGGACTGGATGCCATAATCTTAGTTTTTTGAATGTTGAGTTTTAAGCCAACATTCATAAACTTTGTATGAGCTTATCTGTTGCTTATGATGGAACTGGAGTGTTTTTCTATGACCGTGTGACAAGGTCACGGGTGTGCACCAGAGAGAAGAGACAGGATGACAGGATTGGGATGAATCTGTGACTGTGGTGAAAGTGAGTGTGTGTTTGTGTGTAGCATGACTGGGCTAGGGTGTGACTGTTGTGTGGTGAGTGACAGGTCTGCGGCATATCTCTATGATTCTGTGTTACATGTGTATGTATGACCATCTATGCATATGACATGTCAGCATATATCTCTGACTATGTGTGATGGGCATTGTGTATGTTTGCTGAGTGGGTTGTTTGTTGGGTGGGTTATTTAGTATGATGTTTGCTCTAACTTTCTTTTTAAAAAACACACACTCTTAATCCAAAGAAATAAGTTCATTTCAATTATTAGTTTGCTAAAAAATCTTCATAATTATTATTATAATTTTCTGTTGACTTGTTAAATCAGATGTCTTTTCTGTGTCTACTAATATGACCATAAAATTTTTCTTCTTTATTTTGATAACATGGTAGCATACATTGATTTTTTAAATGTAAACCAACCTTCCATTTTTGGAATAAGCCAAGTGAGGGCATGATATAAGATCCTTTTTGTAAATTGCTGTGTAAGTGAAAGTGTTAGTCGATCAGCTGTATTTGACTCTTTGCAACCCCATGGACTGTAGCCCACCAGGTTCCTCTGTCCATGGAATTCCCCAGGCAAGAATACTGGAGTGGGTTGCCATTCCCTTCTCCAGGGGATCTTCCCAACCCAGGGATCAAACCTGTGTCTCCTGCTTTGCAGGCAGCAGATTCTTTACTGTCTGAGCCACCAGGGAACCCCGAATTACTGTGTACCTCTCTTAATATTTTATTAGTACCTTGATTAATATTGCTAGCACGTTCTGGGAAAGTCAGGCTGAGAAATTAGTGTAAAATTGATCCTGGGCTTGGAGTGCCAGGGTGTTTGGAAAAATCATCAAGGAAATTCTCTGGAGGATTGTAACTTCCATTCATACTTTGAAGAGCTTTTATAGACAACCCCAAATTTAATGTAAGGAAACAAGCCACTATGCATTACAGTAGCAAAAACAACAAACAACATAAGTAGAACACCAAGAAAATTAGGTATTAAATATATTGAGTACATAAGTTCAAAACAGAATACCAGAATGAGTAACAGAAATTGGAGCAAGGCAAATGAATTAATGAAGCATGAACTGATTAAGTAGAAAACACTGAAAGGAAGGAAGGAAGGGACTTCCCTGGTGTTCTAGCGGCTAAGATTCCACGCTCCCAATGCAGGGGGGCCGGGTTTGATCGCTGATTAGGGAATAAGATCCCACAGGTGACAGCTAAGACCTGGTACAGCCAAATAAATAATTTTTTTACAAGGTGGGGGGAAGAAAGGTAACAGATGACATAACAAATTCCTAAAAAGATACAACTTAAAGAATTGACAAGAACAAATAGAAACTTGTAATAGGTAGTTAATCACTAATGATAATAGTGTCAGTAGTTTAGGATCTAAACTCTAATCATCACCAGGCTCGGATAATTGTGTACAAGAGTTTAATTAGGGGAGCGTTCAGACAGGTCTTAGGTGCTACTTTATTCATAGCCTCTCAGCCTCACCTGTGCCGGGGGCCTTTGGAAACTTGCTTCTCTTGATTCCCTGCTGTGGCACCCGTCCCTGCATGAATTCTGGTCAATTCTACATGGGCACAACCCATGCTAGTGCCCGACCTCATGCCTGACCTCATGCCTGACCTCTTGCCTCAAGGCATCTGGGCCTGTCTGGTTGTAGTTTTATCTTGATCACACAAATAAAATAGGTTCTCCAAAGGGTTTTAATGGATGTTGTGGCTCAAACCTGTAACTTTGCGGGCAAAAGTTCATGTTTGTGAATATTTCTCTTCATTGGCCCTTCATTATTGTTGCAGTTATTGTGTGAATGGGAGATGAATGACTGAACTTCAAATCATTTAGCTCTTTAAAAATAGCCTGCAGAACCTAAGTGTCCAACAGATGAATAAAGAAGATGCGGTATAAAATGAACTTATTTACAAAACAGAAATGGGCTCACAGACTTAGAGAACAAACTTATGGTTACCAGGGGGGAAGGGCAGGAGGAAGGGATAGTTAGGGAATTTAAGATTGACGTGTGCACACTGCTTTATTTAAAATGGATAACCAAGGGACTTTCTTGATGGTCCAGTGGCTAAGACTTGGCACTCCCCTTTCAGGGAGCCCAGATTCAATCCCTGATCAGGGAACTAGATCCCACAAGCTACAACTAAAAATCCCACATGCTGTAACTAAGATCTGGTGCAGCCAAATGAATAAATAAATATTTTTAAAATAATATAAATAAAATTGATAATCGACAAGGGCTGACTGCATAGCACAGGGAACTTTGCTCAATATTATGTGGCAGCCTGGATGGGAGGGGAGTTTGGGGGAGAATGGATGCATGAATATGTATGGCTGAGTCGATTTGCTGTGCATTTGAAAGTATCACAACATTGTTAACTGAATAAACTCCAATATAAAGTAAAAAGTGTTTTTTTAATGTTTTAAAAAAGAAGATGTGGGGTGTATATATATATATATATATACAATGTAATCTTAAACATAAGAAAGAATGAAATAGTGCCATTTGCAACAACAAGATGGACCTAGAGATGATCATACTAACAGCAGTAAGTCAGACAGAGAAAGACAGATATCTTATGATATCACATTTATGGAATCTAAAAATAGATACAAATGAACTTATTTACAAAACAGGAATAGACTCACAAACATAGAAACAAACTTATGGTTACCAAAGGGAAAAGAGAAAAAGGCAGGGGTTTGGGATTAAAATATACACACTAATATGCATAAAATAGATAAACAACAAGGACCTACCATATTACACAGGGAACTATATTCAATATCTTGTAATAACCTATAGTGTAAAAGAATACAAATCAGAATATGTGTGTGTTTGTATAACAGCATTACTTTGTTAAAAAACTGAAACTAACAATACATCGCGAATCAACGATACTTCAATTAAAAAAATAGCCTTTAGAGAGGGAGGGAGAGAGTCATACTCGGGAATACATCCACTGCCTACTCCAGGATTTATATTTAGAAGTTAAGCAAAAATGATATCTGCCACTTGCTTTTACTGGTTCAACAGTAGTAGATAAATAGAGCAAAAGTATAGTCATGTATGGATGTGAGAGTTGGACTGTAAAGAAAGCTGATCGCCGAAGAATTGATGCTTTTGAACTGTGGTGTTGGAGAAGACTCTTGAGAGTCCCTTGTACTGCAAGGAGATCCAACCAGTCCATTCTAAAGGAGATCGATCCTGGGTGTTCATTGGAAGGACTGATGCTGAAGCTGAAACTGCAATACTTTGGCCACCTCATGCGACGAGTTGACTCACTGGAAAAGACTCTGATGCTGGGAAAGGTTGGGGGTGGGAGGAGAAAGGGACGACAGAGAATGAGATGGCTGGATGGCATCGCCGACTCTGTGGACATGAGTTTGAGTGAACTCCGGGAGTTGGTGATGGACAGGGAGGCCTGGCGTGCTGTGTGATTCATGGGGTCGCGGAGAGTCGGACACGACTGAGCGACTGAACTGAACTGAGCTGAACCATAAATTGGTCTTCCCCAGTGGCTCAGGGGTAAAGAATCCACCTGCAATGCAGGAGACACAGGTTCGATCCCTGGGTCAGAAAGATCCACTGGAGTAGGAAACGGCAACCCACTCCAGTATTCTTGCCTAGGAAATCCCATGGACAAAGAAGCCTACAGTCCATGGGGTTGTAAGGAGTCGGACATGACTGAGCACAGCACACACACACACACAGCATCTTTTTAAAAAGTCCCTATTGGTATCTGTGCTTTGGCCACATTCATTGTTTCATATTACAATTCATATTTTCTGCTAATTATTTACTCTACCAGACTAGAAATACTGAATTCTGAATTTAAACCCATATGTGCTTTCTCTTGGCCTAAATCACTTTATAATAACTAACATTTGATTAGGGTGTTAGTAATCCACAAAGAATGTAGGTGGGTGGAAATGAAAGAGTATTACACAATAGTCTGTTAACTATATTATTACACTAGTTGCTAATTATTGCTTTAGAAATTTCATCAGCGTAAAAACTATTCTAAGAATTAATTACTTGTTATGTACATATTGTTTTAAGGTGTTAAAGTTTTTTTAAAAATTAATTCTATCTGACATCTATCAAGAAGGAAAAACAGGGAATTCCTTGGCAGTCCAGTGGTTAGGACTCGGTGCTTTCACTGCTGTAGCCTCAGGTTCAAACTGGTCAGGAAACTAAAATCCTGAAAAGTCAAAAAAAAAAAAAAAATCAGGACCAGAACACAGAAAGCTATTATAAAACTAATTGGATCACTGAATACATTTTTGTGAAAAATAAGGTGGTGGGTGGGAGTGACTGTCCCAGGTGTTATTTCAGGTGAATGTAGATGAATCCAGATCCATTAATGGCTGATCTGAATTTATCTTCTACCTCCATTTAAACTATGAAGGAAAAATTTCAAGAAATAACTGGAAGAGGAGGAAAATGAAGAATCCTTTCATCTCACTTTTTTTACATATTTAATTCAACCCAAGGACCTAGCCATGTAATTTGAATATTAGACTCAAATCTGAACTCTAGAAATTTGAATGTTTGGATATTAAATGCAAATTTAAATTCTTAAAAATTATTCGCTTTAAGTAAGAATGTTGGGACTTCCCTGGTATATTCAACTTGCAATGCTGGGGATGATGGTTCAATTCCTAGCCTGCGAACTAAGATCCTACGTGCTTCAGAGCAACTAAGCCCACTTGCAGCAACTACTGAGCCCTCAAGCCACAACTAGAAAGCCTGTGTTCTGTAAGGAAAGATCCTGAATGATACAGCGATGATCCTGCATGCCGCAGCTAAGACCCATCACAGCTAAATTAATTAATTAAAATAATGTCACTTAATTAATTAAGATAAGGACGTTTAACTTCCAAAAGACAGAAATGTCTCACCAAATCCTTCCCACTGAGGAATAAATGATCAGATTCAGGTGAGTTTATTTCATCTCAAAGATTCTTAAAATTCATCTTTATTTCAAGCTTGGGAGATGGAAAAAATATACTAAAAAGAGAATGAGTAGAGGATGGTAGTTGCTGTGATTTATCACTAAGATCTTTTTAGGGATGAACAACTTGCTTCTCCTCTTAGCAGGTTCATGAAGAAGCTGCTAAGAACCCGCACACTAGAGCTTCCCCAAGGTGGACTGAGCCCTTCGTGGGCTGAACCACAGCCCAGCTTCTCCCTCTGCCCAGTCCTGCCCCCCTGGTTTCCCTTCCACAGCTGTAGAGTCCCACAGTCTTGATCACTTGCCCCTCAAGGAGTCACACAGAAATTGACAGACAGCCTGGATCGCATATTTGAAAACAAGAAAGTGAGGGAGGTGAACAATCCACAACAGTTTGCAATATTCAAAGTTAGGATCGGATTTAGTATAAATTCCAAAGAATTGAAAGAAAGGTCCCCAACTGATGTTTGTACAACCATATTCATTGCAGCTGCATTCACAACAGCCAGTAAGCGGAAGCACATCAACGGATGAATGAATAAACAAAATGAAACAGATAACTACAATGGCTGTTCAGTTCAGTTCAGTTCAGTTCAGTCGCTCAGTCGTGTCCGACTCTCCGCGACCCCATGAATCACAGCACGCCAGGCCTCCCAGACCATCACCAACTCCCGGAGTTCACTCAAACTCATGTCCACAGAGTCGGTGATGCCATCCAGCCATCTCACTCTCGGTCGTCCCCTTCTCCCCTTTCCCAGCATCAGAGTCTTTTCCAGTGAGTCAACTCGTCGCATGAGGTGGCCAAAGTATTGCAGTTTCAGCTTTAGCATCAGTCCTTCCAATGAACACCCAGGATCGATCTCCCTTAGAATGGACTGGTTGGATCTCCTTGCGGTACAAGGGACTCTCAAGAGTCTTCTCCAACACCACAGTTCAAAAGCATCAATTCTTTGGCGATCAGCTTTCTTCACAGTCCAACACTCACATCCATACATGACCACGGGAAAAACCATAGCTTTGACTAGACGGACCTTGGTTGGCAAAGTAATGTCTCTGTTGGTCATAACTTTCCTTCCAAGGAGTAAGTGTCTTTTAATTTCCTGGCTGCAATCAGCATCTGTAGTGATTTTGGAGCCCAAAAAAATAAAGTCTGACACTGTTTCCACTGTTTCCCCATCTATTTCCCATGAAGTGATGGGACCAGATGCCATGATCTTTGTTTTCTGAATGTTGAGCTTCAAGTCAACCTTTTCACTCTCCTCTTTTACTTTCATCAAGAGGCTTTTGAGTTCCTCTTCACTTTCTGCCATAAGGCTGGTGTCATCTGCATATCTGAGGTTATTGATATTTCTCCCGGCAATCTTGATTCCAGCTTGTGCTTCTTCCAGCCCAGCGTTCCTCATGATGTACTCTGCATATAAGTTAAATAAGCAAGGTGACAATATACAGCCTTGACATACTCCTTTTCCTATTTGGAACCAGTCTGTTGTTCCATGTACAGTTCTGACTGTTGCTTCCTGACCTGCATACAGGTTTCTCAAGAGGCAGGTCAGGTGGTCTGGGATTCCCATCTCTCAGAATGTTCCACAGTTTATTGTGATCCACACAGTCAAAGGATTTGGCATAGTCAATGAAGCAGAAATAGATGTTTTTCTGGAACTCTCTTGCTTTCTCCATGATCCAGCGGATGTTGGCAATTTGATCTCTGGTGCCTCTGCCTTTTCTAAAACCTGCTTGAACATCTGGGAGTTCACGGTTCACATATTGCTGAAGCCTGGCTTGGAGTATTTTGAGCATGACTTTACTAGCGTGTGAGATGAGTGCAATTGTGCGGTAGTTCGAGCATTCTTTGGCATTGCCTTTCTTTGGGATTGGAATGAAGACTGACCTTTTCTAGTCCTGTGGCCACTGCTGAGTTTTCCAAACTTGCTGACATATTGAGTGCAGCACTTTCACAGCATCATCTTTCAAGATTTGAAATAGCTCAACTGGAATTTCATCACCTCCCCCTTTGTTCGTAGTGATGCTTTCTAAGGCCCACTTGACTTCACATTCCAAGATGTCTGGCTCTAGGTCAGTGATCATGTTATCGTGACTATCTTGGTCGTGAAGATCTTTTTTGTACAGTTCTTCTGTGTATTCTTGCCACCTCTTCTTAATATCTTCTGCTTCTGTTAGGACCATACCATTTCTGTCCTTTGTCGAGCCCATCTTTGCATGAAGTGTTCCCTTGATATCTCTAATTTTCTTGAAGAGGTCTCTTGTTTTTCCTATTCTGTTGTTTTCCTCTATTTCTTTGCATTGATCACTGAGGAAGGCTTTCTTATCTCTCCTTGCTATTCTTTGGAACTCTGCATTCAGATGCTTATATCTTTCCTTTTCTCCTTTGCTTTTCGCTTCTCTTCTTTTCACAGCTATTTGTAAGGCCTCCTCAGACAGCCATTTTGCTTTTTTGCATTTCTTTTCCATGGGGATGGTCTTGGTCCCTGTCTCCTGTACAATGTCACGAACCTCCGTCCAGAGTTCATCAGGCACTCTATCTATCAGATCTAGTCCCTTAAATCTATTTCTCACTTCCACTGTATAATCATAAGGGATTTGACTTAGGTCATATCTGAATGGTCTAGTGGTTTTCCCTACTTTCTTCAATTTAAGTCTGAATTTGGCAATAAGGAGTTCATGATCGGAGCCACAGTCAGCTCCTGGTCTTGTTTTTGCTAACTGTATACAGCTTCTCCATCTTTGGCTGCAAAGAATATAATCAATCTGATTTCAGTGTTGACCATCTGGTGATGTCCATGTGTAGAGTCTTCTCTTGTGTTGTTGGAAGAGGGTGTTTGCTATGACCAGTGCGTTCTCTTGACAAAACTCTATTAGCCTTTGCCCTGCTTCATTCCGTGCTCCAAGGCCAAATTTGCCTGTTACTCCAGGTGTTTCTTGACTTCCTACTTTTGCATTCCAGTCCCCTATAATGAAAAGGACATCTTTTTTGGGTGTTAGTTCTAAAAGGTCTTGTAGGTCTTTATAGAACCGTTCAACTTCGGCTTCTTCAGCGTTACTGGTTGGGGCATAGGCCTGGATTACTGTAATACTGAATGGTTTGCCTTGGAAACAAACAGAAATCATTCTGTCATTTTTAAGATTGCATCCAAGTACTGCATTTCGGACTCTTTTGTTGACCATGATGGCTACTCCATTTCTGTTACTCATCCTTAAAAAGAAAGGAAATTCTGACACATACCACAACACGGATGAACCTTGAGAACTACATGAAATAAGCCAGTCGTAACAAGATAAACACTGTTTGATTTCACTCATACAAAGTAGTCAGATTCATAGAAACACAAAGTTAAATGGCGGATGCCAGGGTTTGGGAGGAGAGGGTAAGAGAAGATGCTGTTTAATGGGCCTGAATTTTCAGTTTTGCAGGATAAAAAGGGTCTAGAGATTGGCTGCACAACAATGTAAATATGTTTAACACTACTGATCTGTTTAAACAAATTAAGGTCTGATCTGAAAAAGAAATAAGCAGAGTCTTTGTGAAAATAAGAGAAAATATTGGCACACAATATACACAGTTCAGCTTTGGGTAAGGCTGTGACTAAAGTCCCAGAAGAAAACTCCACAGTTCTGATAATGTATGTGAAGAACATTTATGGCAGGGACTTCCCTGGTGGTCCAGTGGCTAAGACTGTGTTCCCAATGCAGAGAGACTGAACTCAGTTCCACTGAAATAAAACGAGGGAGGGGTTTTCAGCGCTGGACAAACTAGTGGGAAAGTGCCAGAGACAGAGAGGAGGTTGGTCCAAGGGCTGGTCCAGCACAATGACTTACTCCTGTGTTTGCAAATGTTCTTCGCTGTGATTAGGCATCTGTGTTTGCTAATTTGGTTCCTGCCCCGCCATACACAGAGCCTGCGGGACAGGGGTACTATCTTCCTTAATGATGACATTTCGAAGTGACGGCACCCAGGTCCTTGAGAAAGACATTCCTGGGCTGTAAAACTGGCAAGCAGCTGGGAGAGGATCTACCTACATTTCAAAGGGACAAGGAAAGAATCGGCAATGACAAGTTTTCTAAAGTAAATGCTCTAAGAAAAGGGAGGCTGGGGTTTCCTGTAGTCAGGAAGAAACCCTGTGTCAAGTTTAGTCAAGTTCAGGAAACCATTAAGGCTGTCCTGGTCACTGCCTCTGCCCATCCATCTGTGGGCTCATGACCCTAGGTCTCTGCATGTGCTTGGTACCCACCCCGTATGGCACAGTGAGTGGGTATGACCCCAGCAAGCAGTGCCTTCAAGCAGCAAGAAGCAAGGCAGATCAGGCGGTGAGGACCTGGGGTCTCTATCACAGGCCCCACTGCCCATCTGGAAGTCCCCATCTGCCCAATGTCTGAGCGTCCACGTGGGTGTGTCTGCATCCTTGGGCGACAGTGTATGTTTCCAATCATCTGTCTGTGTGTCCCCTCCAGTGTTTTTAAATTCATTCACTAAACAATCTAGGGACTTTCACTGGCTCAGACTCCACTATCTCAATGCAGAGGGCCTGGGTTTGATCCCTGGTCAGGGAATTAGACCCCATATGCAGTCATTAAAGATCCTGTGTACCACAACTAAGACCCAGCACAGCCAAATTAGGAAAAAAAAAAGAATCCGACTTGCAATTCAGGGGACATGGGTTCAATCCCAGGCCAGGAACTAAGATCCTACATCCCACAGAGCAGTTGTGCTGTGACTAGAGGGTCCGTGCACCACAACCAAAGATCCCACGTGATGCAACTAAGATCCAACACTGCCAAATCAATAAAATAGTTAAAACAATCTAATAAAAATCTATCAAATACCTTCTGTGGGCACGTCTGGTTCATCAGGTCTGGGCTGATTTGTCTGTCTAGATTTGCATCTGTCCACACCGGGTGTGTCTGTTTTTCTGCATCCCATGAGTAACTGCCTCTCTGGGAGGCTCTGTCTCCCTGTCAGTTTGTCAGTCAGGTCTTTGACTCACTCATTCCTACATCATCACAAACATCCCCTGCGACCCCTGAGGAATTCACAGCCTGATGGAGGAGACAGACATTAGCCTAACCCAGAGTGACCAAGGCTGGGAGACAGGGAGGTGCTTGAGGCTGAGGGTGGGGGGATCATGTTGTTGGGGCAGGGGTGCAGGTCAGGGAAGGCTTCAGGGAGGAGGTGATGTTTGCTTCTCTGGGTCTGGAGGCATGGTCCCATACAGGTAGCATGTGTCAGGGTAAAGGAAGAGAAGTCAGAGACCACGTGTGCCCACCTCAGACTAGAACACAGTGCTGGGCGAGTGGGGTAGACAGTCCCCAAAATGCAAGTCCCCCCAAAATGAAGGGTTACAAGCCCCCAACCCTCCTCCCTTAGACCCAGGATCCAGACCCCCAGCCCCTCCTCCCTCAGACCCAGGAATCTAGACCCCCAGCCCCTCCTCCCTCAGACCCAGGATCCAGACCCCCAGCCCCTCCTCCCTCAGACCCAGGAATCTAGACCCCCAGCCCCTCCTCCCTCAGACCCACTGTCCAGACCCCAGCCCCTCTTCCCCCAGACCCATTGTCCAGGCTCCCATCATGATTATCTAGGAGGAGACTAGTCCAAGCGGGGGAGGGCGGGGGTGGAGGAATGCCAGCCTGCCTGGGTAGCGAGGATGCCTGGGGCTTAGCTCGGAGAACCAGCCAGGCAGAAGTCAGAGCAGGAGGAGCTGTCCTCCGTATCTCCACTCAGGTCCACAACATGGCAGTGGGAGTCACCAGAGTCATCCTGCTGTGCCTCTTTGGGCCTGTCCTCTGCCTGACCGATGGCCAGACTTCTGAGTCCAGTGGTAAGAAGGGCAGTTGGGTGGGCAGAAGCTGGACTCTTCTGGGTCTGAGGGAGCAGAGAGAGTGGGGGCCAGATTCCAGGGACTCAGGGAAAAGTGAACTGGGGGCCCTGACTCTGGGTCTGAGGGAGGAGGGCTGGGGGCCTGGACTCCCGGTTCTTGGTCAGAGAGACTGTGTCCTCTCCCTTCTCGTCCCCTCCTCTGGCCTTCCCACATCACTCGCTTCCTCCACTATCTCAGGTTCACTACTCCAGCCTTTCTCATCCTCTCTGCCTGTGTCCCCATTCATTCAAAGGTATTTCTGGGGAGGCATGGGGGCTTTTTCTAGAACTGGCAGGAAACCTTGACTCAGGCAACCTTTTCCCCTACAGGGACACAGTCATATCAGGATTGTAGTGGCTACAAATTTGAGAAATTTGAGAGGTGGGAAGGAGGTTATGCCTCACACAACTTTGTGTGTGTGTGTGCGTGTGCTCATCCACAGAAAGAAGAGAGTTCTATTTCTGTGTGTGTCTGTGTGTCAGCATGTGCTGTGGGTCTCTGTGCTTGTGAGTGTGTATCTATAGCGGGTTTTCACATCTGGGTATTTGAACAAATGTTTTCATGGGTCTGTTCATCTCTGATCCTCACTTTTCTTTGTAAAAGAGATGTGAGTATAATTTTGCATCTCTGCATCTCTGTGACAGGTAGGCCTGTATTTCTGTGTGTGTGTGTTTGGGTATTATGATGCATGTCTGTCTCTCTGTGTATCTGTTGTGTGTCTCTACGAATCTTGTATCTGAATATGATTTTAAGTTGTCTGATTTTGTAGGTGTCTTTTTTTGTGTATCTCTATCTTCGCCTAATTGTAGGCTCTGATTTTATTTGTGATTCTTGGGTCTGTATTTGTCTCTCCCTGGGTATGAGTTCCTGTGTTCCTGGGTCTGTGTGTTGTGAATGTTTCTGTATCCACACATATTTCTGTCTGAGAGTCTGAATTTTGTGTGAATGAGATACCTTGGTTTAGGGAGTTTCTATTGGAGGGTCTGGGTGGTACTTGTTTCGTGTGTGAATGTAGAACTCTACATGAACACATACAGGGTACTCTGTGTGTATTTCTGAGATTGGCATGAACCGGTGAAAATTTTGTTATTTTGTGTTTACATCAGTGTTTCAGTGTTCTGTCCAGGTATTGCAGGGACTGGCTGTTCATGTGTATTTGTAGCATGAGATTGCACATCCCTGGGCTTGTACTAGAGTGTTTTCCATCAGCAGCACTTTAGGGCTACTGGATATTGTGTGTTTTGTTGGGAGAGGGGAAAACAGAGCAGGAGTGAATTACTTCCTCCTTTTTCAAAATCTTAGAGAGCTTCCTGGAAGAGGGTGGAAATTTGGAACAGCCCGGGGGGGGGGGGGGAGGGGGAACTGGACCGGCAGGTGCAGAGGCCAATACCCTTGCCAAGAGCCAGGCATAGTCAAGAGCAGCTACACCAGCAGACCCTGCTTCTCTCAAGGCAACAAGGCCTGTCATCTCTAAGAGCAGAAGGGCCTGGCTGTCATCTTTAGGGCAGAGCCCCAAGTGCCTGGCACAGGCTCATGGCGGGCCTGTTCCTCTCACCGAACCCCTGCTCCTCTCCCCAGGGACCCAGGCCCGGCAGTGCTACAGCTTCCAGCACATCTACTTCGGGCCCTTTGACCTCAGTGATGTGAACTTCAGCAATGTCTCCTGTCCGCAGGGATGCTCTGAGGCTGTCTTGTCTCTGAACACTGGTGAGGGGCAGGAAACGCAGAATAAAGAAAGGGGCGGGGGGCGGGGAACGAGGACGGGGGTGAAACGTCAGCCAGGTGGGGGTGGGAGAGGGGGGACGGAGTGGGAGACAAAGGATGGGCAGGGACTGGCTTAGAAGAGGAGACGAAAGACGGCGGTAGAGATGGGGAGGTGAGGGAGGGGGAAGCGGGAGAGAAAGAAAGAGGGGGTGAGGGGGTGGGGGGCGGGAGGAGGAGACCGTGTGGAGCCAGGAAGGGGCGCCAGAAGAGCAGACCCGAGAGAGAGAGAAAAGGAGAAAAGGGCTGGTGGTGCGGGGCGGGGGGCGGGGGGCGCGGCGGGGAAGCGGAGTTTGAGAGGGAAGCGAGGGAGGAAGAGAAGGGCAGGGCAGCAGGGAGAAGAGAAGCCAGGTTGCGAGGATTGTGGAGGCGGAGAGGAGACCGAGGAGGGAGAGACTCGAGACTAGAGCGAGGGGAGTGGGTGTGGGAGACGAGGGCGGGCTGGAGGAGAGGCAGCGCCCCAGACTCCATCCCCTCGCCCCCAGGGTACCGCTCCTCAGTGACCTTGGTACAGAAGGGCTGCTGGAGAGGCCCGCTTACGGGCCAGATGCTGTCGGATGACAAGTCGCTGCCGCCTGACTACTCGGTGGTGCGCCGCTGTGCCACCGACTTGTGCAACGCGAACCTCCAGACCCACGACTCCCTCCCCAATCTGAGCCAGGGTAGGCGAGGGGGCGGGGCGGGGCGCGGGGCGGGGCGGGCCCCCCGGCGTGGGGCGTGGCCTCCGCTGGGCTCCTCCCCACGGCGCGCCGGATTCCAGCCTCCAGTCGAGCAAGATGGGCGCCCTGGCGCAGTGCGCACGCCCCACGCCCGGACGGCGGACGGTGACCTGAGCGTGCCTCCACGCTCTCTTGGCAGCGCCCAGCCCGCCGACGCTCAGCGGCACCGAATGCTACGCCTGCGTGGGGATCCACCCAGAGGACTGCACCCCGGAGAAGTCCCGGCGGGTCCAGTGTCACCAGGACCAGAGCGTCTGCTTCCAGGGCAATGGACGAATGACCCTTGGTGAGGGGCTGGGAGGGCGTGGGCAAGGGGCGTGGAGGCAGGGCAGGAGGGCAGGGCGTGAGACACGGCCCTGGTCTGAGGGAGGAGGCATGGCCCTGGTCTTGGGGGGGAGGCATGGCCCTGGTCTGGAGGAGGAGGCCTGGCCCTGGTCTAAGGAGGGACTGGAAGGAAGTCCGAGGACCCAGTCATGGCCTTAGCCTCTGAGGTGGAGGTTCAGGTGTGGCTGCCTCCCTCCGTCCTGACCCCTCCTCACCACCCCGCCTCCCAGGCAATTTCTCAGCCCCCGTGTACGTCCGAACCTGCCAACGGCCCTCCTGCACCATCAAGGGCACCACCAGCCCCTGGACAAACATCGACTTGCAGGGCTCCTGCTGTGAGGGGGACCTCTGCAACAGGGACTCCCTGACCCAGTCCTTCACCAGCGCCTCAGACACCGCCGCTCCCCGGGTGCCCCATGTCACGGTCCTGCTCCTCACGGTCTCCCTGCTGGGTGGCGCTCTGGGAGGACCCCTTGGGCTCTCCTCATAGGCAGCTCCAGCCTCTTCCTGAGTGGGATTCTGGAGGCAGGGCACACACACCCCCTTCTCATTGCTTCACTCCCTGGAATGTGGAAAATCAGAGTTACACACCTGTCTCTCTCTCTCCCTCCCTCCTTCCTGCTTCCCTGCCGATGCCTAGCCCTTACCTGGTCAGCAGGCCTGGAAGAAACTGGGCAAGGTCCCCAGCACCCCAGGGTGGGGAGAAATGGCCACATCCCACATAAAGAGCAAACCTGGTCCCCTGCTGAGCACCAAACAGGCCCAGCCTCCCCGCAACCCATTTCCTGTTGTGCGTTTCCTGGTCTGAGGCTCTCCAGGAACCTAACCAGCTCCAGCAGGGAGCTACAATGATGTCTTTATTAGTATCATCATGGGAGACTTGAAAGGCAGTATAACCAGCATATCCTAGACATTAGGAGCCCAGACCCTGAAGCCAGGCTGCATGGGTTCAAATCCCACCTCTACCATTTCGCCTGTGGGTGACCTTGGGTGGTTACTTAACCTCGCTGAGACTATGTTTCCTCACCTGTTGGGCAGAGGTGAAAATAAAAGCTACAGTAATGACAAGACCTACTTCACAGTGGTTGTGGTCAGAATTTAACAAGATGAACATGGAGTACCAGGTCCAAAACTGTCAGCCTTTGTCATGGTGCTCACGTCAGAGACTAGCAGATGTGATGCTTACAAAGGCACTTGATTGGCCTCATGTATCTCGTGAGTGGGGAGCGTGACTCCAAGCCCTGTGAACCAGTAGGCAACTCTGCCTCACAAGCACATGAGTGTTGATTAACTCGATAGAAAAACGCTTGAGATCCAGCAATCCCACTACTGGGCATGCACCCTGAGGAAACCATAACTGAAAAAGATCTGTACCCCAGTGTTCACTGCAGCGCTATTTACAGTAGCCAAGCTGTGGAAGCAATCTAAATGTTCATGACAGATGAATGGATAAAGAAGATGTGGCACATTTTTATCACTCATTCATAAAAAGGAACAAAATTGGGTCATTTGTAGTGATGTGGATTTGGGCTTCCCAGGTGGCACCAATGGTAAAGAACCAGCCTGCCAATTCAGGAGACTTAAGACACACAGGTTTAATCCCTGTGTAGGGAAGATCCCCTGGAGGAGGGCTTGGCAACCCCCTCTGGTATTCTTGCCTGGAGAATCCCATGGATGGAGGAGCCTGGCAGGCTATGGCCCTTAGGGTCTCAAAGAGTCCGACACAACTGAAGCGACTTAGCACGAATGAACCTAGAGTCTGTCATTCAGAGTGAAGTAAATCAGAAAGAGAAAAAAAAATCATATATTAACGCATATATATGGAATGTAGAAAAATGGTGCTGATGAACCTCTTTGCAGGGCAGGAATAAAGACAAAGATGTAGAGAATGGACTCGTGGATGCAGGGAAGGGGAGGGTGGGATGAATTGAGAGTAGCATTAAGTAGTGTCCATGTGTAAAACAGCTAGCTAGTGGGAAGCTACTGTACAGCACAGGGAGTTCAGCTTGGTGCTCTGTGATGCCTTAGAGGGGTGGGGTGGGAGATGGGGTAGGAGGGAGGCTCCAGAGGGAAGGGATACATGTATACATATGGCTTATTCACTTTGTTAAACAGCAGAAACCAACGCAGCATTGTACAGCAATTCTACTCCAATGAAAAAAATCAAAATTTAAATTAAAAAGAAAGAAAAACACTTGAAGCAAAGCTGAACCAGGCAAAACTCTCTAACCTAAGGGGATCAGGGAAGATATCCTGAAGGAAGTAAACCTTAGGCAAACTCTTAAAGGATAAAGCATGCGAGCTCAGTCGTGTCTGACTCTGGGATCCCACGGACTGTAGCCTGCCAGGTTCTTCTGTCCATGGGACTTCCCAGGCAAGAATACTGGAGTGGGCTTCCATTTCCTTCTCCAGTGGTTCTTCCTGACCCAGGGATCCAACCCACGTCTCCTGCATTGCAGGAGGATTCTTTACCGCTGAGCCACCTGGGAAGCCCAAAAGATAAAGAGGAACTGGCAAAGAGAAGTAGGAGAAAGGGCATTCTAGGTGGAGGAGATAGCCTGGACAAAGGTCTGGAGGTAGCGAGGGACTCAGGGCTGTGAGACATTTACACAAGCTCATGAACTTCATAGAAATGGAACCCTCCAGCACATCTGTGTGCACACAGGTTTTACAAAGTCCCTTCACGTCATTTCCCCACAAACTGAATTCTCCCAGTGACCCAACGAGGAAGCAAAAAAAGGGAACCGCATGCCCATTTTGCAGAGAACTTGCCCAAGGCGCAATGAGAGTAATTTTCAGAGTAACTGATGTAGCAAGAATGTATCCTCGTATCTTCAACTTCACCCCAACAGGCAGCGGTGTGGGGAGGAGGGCATCTCAGAAACACTCCTACACTCTGAGGTCATGGGGAGAAGGGCTCTCAATGCCTGTACATCCTGACTTAGGCGGGGAAGCTGAATGTCATTGTCGATTCATGCATCTCCTTTACTGAGCGCCTTCTGTGTGCCACCTGATGTGAAGAGTGACTCACTGGAAAAGACCCCGATGCTGGGAAAGATTGAGGGCAGGAGGAGAAGGGGGTGACAGAGGATGAGACGGTTGGATGGCATCACCCACTCAACGGACATGAGTTTGAGCAAACTGAGAGACAGTGAAAGACAAGGAAGCCTGATGTACTATAGTTCATGAGGTCGCAAATAGTTGGATACGACTGAGCGACTGAACTGAACTGAACTGTGTGCCAGGCACCATTCTTGCTGCTGGACATACAGCAGTGAACAAAACAGGCAAAAATCCCTACCTTAAAGGTAATGACTTTTCTCGTGGGGGGGGGGGGGTGCAGAATTGGAATTTTATTACAAATGTGGTTTAAACCTGGGCTGGTCAGTCTGATGTGGACTTGGCTAAGCTACAGTACCAGTTAGTCATTCAAATGCTAATCTCAGTGCTGCCTGGGAGGTATTTTTTAGATGTGATTAAAGTCTGTGGTTAAAGCGTCTGCCTCCAATGAGGGAGACCCGGGTTCGATCCCTGGGTCGGGAAGATCCCCTGGAGAAGGAAACGGTAACCCACTCCAGTATTCTTGCCTGGAGAATCCCATGGACAGAGAAGCCTGGTAGGCTACAGTCCACAGGGTCACATAGAGTTGGACACGACTGAGCGACAGAACAGAACGGAACGGAATGGAAAGTCTGTGATCAGTTGACTTTAAGTTCAGTAGATTCAGTTCAGTTCAGTTCAGTCGCTCAGTTGTGTCTGACTCTTTGTGATCCCATGAATCACAGCACGCCAGGCCTCCCTGTCCATCACCAACTCCCGGAGTTCACTCAAACTCATGTTCATCGAGTCGTTGATGCCATCCAGCCATCTCATTCTCCATCGTCCCCTTCTCCTCCCGCCCCTAATCCCTCCCAGCATCAGAGTCTTTTCCAGTGAGTCAACTCGTCGCATGAGGTGGCCAAAGTATTGGAGTTTCAGCTTTAGCATCAGTCCTTCCAATTACCCTAAGATCATCTGGCTGGGCCTGATTCAATCAGTTCAAAGTCATCAAAAGCAGAGGTAAGGCTTCCCTGCAAAAGAAATCTGCCTAGGTGAGACTTCCCTGGTGGCTCAGTGGTTCAGAATCCGCCTGCCAATGCAGGGGACATGGTTCAATTCCCTGGTCCAAGAAGATCCCACATGTGGCGGAGCAACTAAACCCATGCACTGCAATTTACTGAGCCCGTGCTCTAGAGCCCTCGTCCCACAACTACTGAAGCCTTCATGCTTAAAGCCCATGCTCTGCAACAGGAGAAACCACTGCAATGAGAGGCCTGTGCGCCAAAACTAGAGAGTAACCTCAGCTGGCTGCAACTAGCGAAAGCCCATGCATAGCAACAAAGATTCAGCATGACCAAAAATAATAAATAAGTAAATAAAAAAATTTTTAAAGCATACAGAAAGATTCTGGGGAGTGGTGGCATTCTCTCAATGTGTGTGGTGATTTCATGGGGGTCCACAAATGTAATTTTTTTCAATGAATTTATTTTAATTGGAGGAAAATTACAATATCGTGGTGGTTTTTGCCATACATCAACATGAATTGACCACAGGTATACATGTGTCCCCAACAGCCTGAACCCGCCACCCACCTCCCCCATGAATGTAATTTATCCAGTGTGCTTAGTCGCTCAGTCATGTCTGGCTCTTTCCAACCCCATGGACTGTAGTCCACCAGGCTTCTCTGTCTATGGGATTCTCCAGAGAAGAATACTGGAGTGAGTAGACATGCTCTCCTCCAGGGGATCTTCCCAACCCAGGTCTCCAGCATTGCAGAGATTCTTTCTGTAAAGAATCTGAGTCACCAGGGAAGCCCAAGAATACTGGAATGGGTAGCCTATCCCTTCTCCAGGGGATCTTCCCAACCCAGGAATCAAACCTGGGTTGCTTACATTGCAGATGGATTCTCTGCCTGATGAGCTACCAGGGAAGCTCCTATTTGTCCAACATATATCTCTATATTGTATGCACTTTATGCATGTATGGTATACTGCATTAAAAAAATACTAACAACAACAGTAAAGTCAAACCTAGAGCCTAAGACTCCCACATTGTGGCTCTTGAATCTTTGGTGACAGAGGTCAGGATACTGGCTATCCCTGGTGCATCAGTTGGAAGAGGGGACAGGAGAACCTCTTGAGATAATGGAGTTGCTCTATGACTTGCTTGAGGTGACAGTCACACATGTCCACACACAGGTAGAACTGCATCAATCTGGACACTTAAGATATGTGACCTTTCCAATGCGTAAGCCATACCTCCACAAAAGGAAACAAAATTAAAAGTATGACATATAATTAAATGATCTCATGTCTGCGATTTGCATGAAAATAATATAGGAAGTGAGGAAATGGGTGGAGGCACTGATGAAATGCAATTAACCATGAGTTGGTATTTGTTAGATGGTTTCATGGAGGCTTATTATACTCTTCTGTTCACTTCTGTTTGTTTGAAGTTTTCCATAATAATATACATGTCTCTGTGTGTGTACACATGAACAGATAGATGGATAGAACAACTACCATTTGAGTCCAGTGACCCAGGCACTCCCTCCCTTCAGAACTCAGATGCCTGCCTCCTCTCAATGGTCAACATGGTTCCGTGTCTGGATCCTGCTTGCATCGATCGCCCTTCGCCTATGAGTCCCTTGCCCTCCCCAGGTTAATGCAAGTGGGAGCCTCGGTCAGCACCAAGGATAGATCCACACACTGGGTCTCAGAACCACAGACAGCAACTCAACTAATAAGTGAGACAAAGGACAGGGCAATGAGGAAATGACATCCTTCCCACTTCCAGGACAGAGTGGAACAGGGTGAGAGGGCAGAGTCAAAGCAGAGCCAATCAGTACTATTGAGTAAGAGCAGTCCTTCAACCAATAACCACTGAGCATCCCCTGTGCCCACCACTGTTCTAAACATTCAGGATGGCAAAATCCCTGTCCTGTTTAGGGATTTGAAAGAGAAAGAGAAACAGGATTTGAAAGAGAAGAAAACAGGATCATTTAATAACCCTAAGGGCCATGATAAAGACATAGTAATGAGATGTGATATAGAGTTATTTATGGGGCAGGAGAGAACCATTTCTGGGTTGTATTTTGTTTTCTGGTATTTTTGTGGTGGGGAGGAGGCACTGTGAAATCTTAGTTCCCTGACCATGCCACTTGCATTGGAAGCTTGGAGTCTTAATGGACCACCCGGTAAGTCCCAAAGGGAAGTGGATCTTTTTTTTTAGGTTGCACTGGAGAGCATGCTGAACTTCCCCAATCAGGAATCAAACCCACAACCCTTGAAGTGAAAGCACAGAATCTTAACCACTGGACTACCGGGGAAGTCCAAGGACCATTTCTGAAGAAGTGGTCAAGGAAGAGACTATATTGAACAGAGAACTGGATGAAGTAAAGAAATGATCCAAGAGGAGACTGAAGATAAAAGCATTCAGGCAGAGAAAAGTAAGCATCAAGATGTTGAGGCAGGAAAGAGCACGGCATGTTTGGGGATCAGCAAGAAGGTCAATGTGGTGGAGCAAAGTACGTGGAAGGGAAAGTGGCCAGAGGGGTTTTTAGTAAGATAGACAAGATAGGAACAGACATACAGAGAGAGAAAGATAAAGAGAGACAGGAAAATAGGAAAGACAAGCAGAGACTGAAAGAGTTAAAAAAAAAGAAGACCCAGAGGCAAAAAGAAATTAAGGACTTCCCTGGTGGGCCAGTGGTGAAGACTGCATTTCCAATGCAGGATGGATCCTTGGTAGGGGAACTAAGATCCCACATGTTGCACAATGTTGCCAAAAAAATAAAAATAAATTTTAAAAAAGAGAGAAGTAAAATAACACTAGCTATAATTTATAAAGTGCAATTTCTCTATCTATTGTATTACCTAATCACGTGTACATATTTATGGGCTTCCCTTGTGGCTCAGGTTGGATCTCTGGGTTGGGAAGATCCCCTGGAGGAGGGCATGGCAACCCATTCCAGTATTGCTGCCTGGAGAATCCCCATAAACAGAGGAGCCTGGCAGGCTACGGTCCATGGGGTTGCAAAGAGTGAGCGTCACATGACCGAGTGACTAAGCACAGCACACAGCATATTCATATATACACACTCTTTATGATGAAAAACTTCAAACAGAAAAGTGAACAGAAAAGTGTAATATTTATTGTTTATTGTATAATGAATCACTTCAAAATTTATTGTCTTCTTTTTGATAATGTATTCTTATTATTGCATCTTCTATTAAAAAACTTATTTTTAATTGGAGGATAATTGTTTTAGTGTTGGTTTCTGCCATATATCAACAGGAATCAGCCATAGGTATACGTATGTTCACTCCCTCTAGAAAGATGGTACTGATGAACCTATCTGTGAATCTGCAGGGTGGCAATGAAGATGCAGACATACTTGTGGACACAGCGGGGGAAAGATGGGGGGCGTGGAATGAATTGAGAGAGTAGCAAAATTTAGTGCCATAAAACAAAAAGTACTTCTCATGATTCTGGGGGTTGACAGGGCAATCCTGCTGATTTCTATGGGGCTGGGCTGGGGCTTGTGGCCAGGGTGCTTTGTTTCTCCTCTGTATGGCCTCTCCATGTGACAAGCTTGGGCTTCCTCACAGGATGGAGTCTTAGAGTTCTAGCTTTTAGTTCTCTTAAGAACCGGACCTGGATCTGGCCCAGCATCATTTCTGCTACATTTCCATGAGTCAAAGCAAGTCACAAGCCAGCCAGATGGAAGGAGAAAGGACGCAGAGTCTACCCGTTGAAGGGAGAGGCCACATGCCAGCAAAAAGGAGCCAGCTTGGGAGACAAAGTGCCACAAGGGCTTGACATATGCCAGGTCCTGTGTGTGTGTGTACTTAGTTGCTCAGTGTCTGACTCTTTGTGACCCCATGGACTATAGCCTGCCAGGCTCCTCTGTCCATACATTTCCCAGGCAAGAATACTGGAGTGGGTTGCATTTCCTCCTCCAGGGGATCTTCCCAACACAGGGATCAAACCCGCATCTATGTCTTGCACTGGTAGGCAAACTCTTTACCACTGAGCCATGGGGCACTGCACCTAATCCTCAAGCCAACCTTGTGACACAGGGTATAATCATCCTAATTTCACAGGTCTCATGGCACACACAGCTAGGGACAGCAGAGCTCGACATGAACTTGGGTCTGTCTCTAAACCAGGCTGTATGTGTGTTATGTTATTATATTCCACCCAAAAGAGTCAGTAACCGTGGCCATGTCAAGATTTAACCCAACTGACCCAAAATCTCTAGACATCCAGATTGTGAGACTGATGGTTTACTTGTTAAGTCGTGTCTGATTCTTTGTGACCTCGTGGACTCTAGCCTGCCAGGCTCCTGTGTCCGTGGGATTTCCCAGGCAAGAATACTGGAGTGGGTTGCCACTTCCTTCTCCAGCAGATCTTTCTCACCCAGAGACTGAACCCTGGTCTGCTGCATTGCAGGCGGATTCTTTATATATACATATATATGACGGGGCTTCCCTTGTAGCTCATTCGGTAAAGGATCTGCCTGCAGTGCAAGAGACCTGGGTTCGATCCCTGGGTTGGGAAGATCCCCTGGAGAAGGAAATGGCAACCCACTCCAGTATCCTTGCCTGGAGAATCCCATGGACAGAGGAGCCTGGTGGACTACAGTCCATGGGGTCACAAAGAGTCAGACACGACTGAGCGACTAACACTTATATATGACTTAATAAAACAAATTATTTTTAATTGGTAGGGAAAACAGAAATACAAAGGATAGAATAAAAACAGAGAGGCATGCATTTGGAGACAAAGGCCAGGAGACAGAAACTCAGAAGCAAGGCCAGTGGGTACAGAGAGAGAGAGCAGATTCACAGAGTCAAAGCAAAAGCGAGAGAGAGATCGACAGAACCACAGGGTCTCCCTCCTTTAGCCAGGAAGCTCCGTGGGGCAGGGATTTTGTCTGTGTTGTTATTCAGTTCAGTTCAGTCGCTCAGTCGTGTCCTTGAATGCTTACAGCAGTATCTGACACTCAGTAGGTACTCAGTAGAAGGATTGTTTAGTCACTAAGTCGTGTCTGACTCTTTTGCGACCCCATGGACTCTAGCCCGCCAGGCTCTTCTGTCCATGGGATTTCCTAGGCAAGAGTGGAGTGGGTTGCCATTTCCTTCTCCAGGGGATCTTCCTGACCCAGGGGTCGAACTCTCCTCTCCTGTATTGCAGGCAGGTTCTTTCCCTGGTGGCTCAGACTGTAAAGAATCCGCCTGCAATGCAGGAGACCCAGGTTCCATCCCTGGACGATCCTCTGGAGAAGAGCATGGCTACCCACTCGGGTATTCTTGCCTGGAGAATTCCATGGATAGAGGAACCTGGCGGGCTACAGCCCATGGGGTCGCAGAGTCGGACACGACTGAGTAACTAACACTTTTTTTTTCCTTTACCGTCTGAGCCACCAGGGAGGCCCAACAGATGAACATTATACTATAAATGAGTTTGAGTAAACTCCGGGAATTGGTGATGGACAGGGAGGCCTGGCGTGCTGCAGGCCATGGGGTCGCTGAACTGAACCGAGACTGGAGAAACAGAGAGCCTGCAGTTCCCCCAAAATACCACCAGGTGGCAGGATCCCAAGGCCCTGAAGCCTCCTAATGTGTAAATCCAAAGGACAGCGGTTGGAGGATTTGACGCCACAGACTTTCAGGATGTCTTCCCCCCCGCCCCCCCGCCCCCGGGCTGAGCCCCGCCTTTCCCTGCACGAGCCCTGGGCGACGAGTGACCTTTCCGTCTGAGACAACCTCTTCACCGGCTCCGCCACCCTGCCCAGTTAAACACATCTTTGTCTTGGCCCCTTCCGGCTGGGCCCCAAGGCATGTGGGTCCTTTCCAGGCCCGGAGATGGGGCTGGGATGAAGGTGGGGCAGCTGGGAGGGGGCCAAGTGAAAGTCCTAAGGACTTTCAAATAAGTTCTAGTCTTCCCAGACCAGCGCTGTGGGATTCAGGCCCGCTCCTCCCTCAGACCCAGGGTCCAGACCCCCAGCCCCTCCTCCCTCAGACCCAGGATCCAGACCCCCAGCCCCTCCTCCCCCAGCCCCAGGACCCAGACCCCCAGCCCCTCCTCCCTCAGACCCAGGATCCAGACCCCCAGCCCCTCCTCCCTCAGACCCAGGGTCCAGACCCCCAGCCCCTCCTCCCTCAGACCCAGGATCCAGACCCCCAGCCCCTCCTCCCTCAGACCCAGGGTCCAGACCCCCAGCCCCTCCCTCAGACCCAGGATCCAGACCCCCAGCCCCTCCTCCCTCAGACCCAGGATCCAGACCCCCAGCCCCTCCTCCCTCAGACCCAGGGTCCAGACCCCCAGCCCCTCCTCCCTCAGGCCCAGGATCCAGACCCCCAGCCCCTCCTCCCTCAGACCCAGGGGTCCAGGCCCCAGCCCCTCCTCCCCTCAAAGTCCCAGGCCGCTGCCCCACCCCCTCCTCCGGGCAGAGACCGCTCTGGTGCTCCCCCTCCCTCTCTTTTCAGAGACCCCTCTCCCCCTGCACTCCCCGCTCCCGGCTTGAGAACAAGGCTGAGTCACAGGAAGCGCCGGGGCCCTGAGTCACCAACCCCCTCTCTGGGTTGGAAGGAGCTGGCTCTGGAGCCGCGTGTCCTACCAGCTGACCCCCACAGCCCAGAACTCCCCTGTGGAGGCAGGTGCCCTTCCCACTGAACCTCGCGCCCACCCTGACATCTCCCCCGCCTGCCTTCTCTCCGCTTTTCTCTTTTGGTTTTGGGCTCTTTGGAGGCAAAATTCCCCTCTGCCCCAACTTCCACGTCTTTGATTCTGACTCCTGCTTTCTCCTAACCTTTGGGTCTCTTCTGTCTCCATCTTTTTGAGTTTGTAAAACAAGTTCCCTCCCCGCTCTCTCCCACCATCCCCTCCCCTCTGTTCCTTCTCTGTCTGTCTGTCTGTCAGTCTCTCTGTCTCCCTCTGGCCACAACATTCAAGGTCTCCCTTATTGTCTCTCTTTCCTCAAGGTTTCATAGTCTCCTGCATGGGCACGCGGAGGCAGTGGAGGGCCAGGGGCTAGGGGTCTCCGTTCCATGGCTACCGTCGACCCTCTCAGGCAGCTGCAGTCTGGGTGTCTCTGGCCTTTGGCCCCTGAAGCGAGGCTGGGGTGGAACAGGGGGAGGCAAGGCTGTCCCCAGCTGTGTCCCTGAACAGGAGAGGGAAACTGAGGCAGAGATGAGCTTAGAGAGGTCACAGAGCTCTAGAGACAGAGAGAGGATGAGACAGACAGCGAGATACAGAGACCGCGAGTGGGGGTGGGGATTCTCTGGAGGTTCAGTAGTTAGGACTCCGTGCTTTCCCTGTTGAGGACCTGGGTTCAATCCCTGGTCAGGGAACTAATACCCCACAAGTCACGTGGCACTACCAAAAAAGAAAAAGGAGAGGCAGAGGCCGGAAGACAGACATACAGACAGTGAGAATGCAGAAGAGGGGCATGGGAGTAGACAGACGAGGTCAGGGAAAGAGAAACAGGAAAGCAGAGGGATCATCGGATGTCACCCATATGGCACAAATAAGCTTACTTGCAAAACAGATACAGAGTCAGAGACGCAGGAAACGAACTTATGGTTACCAAGGTAAAAGGAAAGTGAGGTCGCTCAGTCGCGTCTGACTCTGCGACCCCATGGACTGTAGCCCACCAAGCTCCTCCGTCCATGGGGTTTTCCAGGCAAGAATACTGGAGCAGGTTGCCATTTTCTTCTCCAGGGGATCTTCCCCACCCAGGGATCGAACTCTGGTCTCCCGCATTGGAGGCAAAAGGGGGTGGGATAAATTGGGAATTTGGGATTAACAGATACCCACTACTGTATATAAATTAGAGAAACAAAAAGGACCTACTGTGTAGCATAGGGAACTACGTTTAGTATCTTGTAATAACCTATTGTGGAAAAGAATCTGAAAGAAAATATACATTGACACACGTGCACACACATATATAACTGAATCACTTGCTGTACACCAGAATCATTGTAAATCAACTATACATCATAAAAAATTTAAAAAGCAGTGGGATGCAGAGACAGGGATGCTGAGAGACGCAGAGACACAAAGAGAAGCCGAGTGAGAGAGAGAAATGGAACCACACGAACGCACAGAGTCAGAGGAACTCAGAGAGAGAGCCGGAAGAGACCGAGGGGCTCAGAACAGAGGAAAGCAGAGACCGAGAAGGACAGCGGAGACAGAGATAAAGACGAAGCCGGAGGCTTCCAGAGTGCGAGAGACGAGGACTCAGAGAGGCCCCGGGGAAGCCGAGCGGGAGGAGAGGAGAAAAGGGGGCTGCAGGCGGGCGCTTGGGGTAGCGGGCTGCAGTCTTCTGATCGCCCAGAGGCGGCAGCGTCTCCTCGGGCCGACACACGTGTCTCCATCACTCTCCCGCCGCGTCTCAGCCTCTCATCCTGAGTGGGAATCACACGCGCAGCCTGGGGCAGGGCCCCAGCCTAGGTTGTGTTTTTTGTCACCGGGTGTGTCTGTGTGTGCGGTTTGGTGTCTCTGGGCGTGTCTGTGTGGGTTGTGTTGGTGAGATGCCAGGCATGTCTGTGTGTGTCTCATTGCCCTGTGGCTGGTGGGTCCATGTTCCTGCTTGACATATGACTCCGGGGAAGGGAGAGGGGTTAACGTCTTGTGTGTCCCTCCCCCCGACCCAGAGTGGTGTCCATGGGTCCACAGGCCACACCGGGAGAGGGATTTTGTGTCACCCCGCCAGAGAGTCCTCGTGCGTTGCTGCGGGAGGGTTTTGATCTGTGTCCAGCTGTGTACAGTAGAGACCCGTCCATGCGTGACTTCTATGCTGCTGCCTGTGGTCACGTGACACACGCCCTGTGGCTGTCACTCTGGGGGTCATCACACAGGATTCTGCATTGCATTTGCTGTTCTGTACATCAGCGCACATGTCGCATCTCCTCATAGGCTTTGTGTGTGTAAAACTTGTGTCTCACTCAATGTGACACTGTGCTCTCCTTCAAGGTGTATATCCTTGTTGGGGGCCTCTCCTTTCCCTGCCAAGGACACAGCCCGGGGACCCACACTCAGAGTGTTGTGGCTGTGTGGCTGTGGATTACACTGTGCCCGAGGGTGTCCCCCTGGCGCTGTGTGGGTGTTGTTACCGGCCTCGGTGACGGGTGTGTCAGTGGGCCACGTCCGCCGGTTCATGGGACACGGTGTCTGTGCTGGGCAGCGCTGTATCAGTGTTTCGTGGTGTCTGTGTATTACTCGGTATGTGTGGTGTTTGTGTGGCCGCTGGTGTTGGAGTGTATCATGTGCTGGGCGATGTGTGGGTGTGGTATGCGGTGTCTGTCAGTCTGAGGCAATGTGTTCTGTTCCGTGTGCGTGGCTCTTGGGCATCAGGGTCTATGAAGCCTGTGTGCCCGGCCTCCATCCCCTGGGTACCATTCTGTTGTGTCCTGTGTGATGCAACAAAATAGATCAGGATGTCTTCAAGGGGGCAGGAGCCACCTGGGCTTGTGTGTGTGTCACTGTGCCTGTAGGTCTTTTCCTACCCCCATCCATTCGTACTCTTCTCTGACTGTATATTTCTGAATGGCGATGTGTACTTGGGTTATATTGTGTGTTGTGGTGAACCCGTGTGCTGTGAATCATTCCATGAGAATATGTGCTGGGGTCACCACATGCCATGACGTATGTCACTGTGGGTTTCTCTGGTGCTAGGTGAGTGGTGACTGCCACGGGTGTGTCCCTGTTGTGTGTCTGCGTGTATCGGGTACTGTTCCACGGGTGTGTGATGGCTCAGTGCCTTGTTCACACAGATATGCTGTGCGTGGCACTGGGGGATGGCCAAGTCGATACAGACTGTGTGTTTGTGGAACACTTGTGCAGGTTGTTTGTGTAGCATCATCCTGTGTCTGGGTGTGGCTGTTTGTGCCTGACGATGTTGTGCCAATTTTGATTGTGGTGCCTGTGCTTCTGCATGGACAGTATTTGGGTGGCCCTGTGTGCCACAGGGTGCTGCCTGCCTGCTAAGTGCCGGCGTGTGTCACACCGTGAGTGTGATGTCTGGGTGTGGCTGTGGGTCTCAGAGCCTGTCGGGAGTTGTGAGTCACTCAATGTCAGTAGCGTTGTGTGCCCATGGGTGTTAGGTTCCGTCTCTGGCCGTGCCGTGTTTCAGGGTGTAATCACTGCGTGTGGTGTGGTGTCCGGGTGTGGCCCAGTGGAGGTGTGTGTTATACGCTGCAGACCGTTGAGTGTGACAAAGCCCATTGTGTGTTGGTGTGTGTGTGTCTTAATCCACGTGGACACACGCCTCTTCCTTGCTCTGCCCTAAGACACACCCCCGCCCCTCCTTAGTCTGAGAAGGGGGGTTGGGGAGCCTCCCCTCTGCCCGGGGGCCTCCCCAGCACCTCCCCGCCCTGCCCAGCAGTCACCACCTCCCAGAGGGCACAGACTCTGCTGCACCTCAAAGCACAAGCCCAGAGCGAAGGGGCAGAGCAGGCCGGAGACCTCAAGTCACCGTGGCTGCCCTTTGCGTGCTGCGAGGTGGGGGACCCTGGGCAGGAAGCTGGCTGGGCCCCAAGGCCCTGGGAGCCATGGGCGGGGAGCTGGTGCCGGGCCTGGGGGCCCTGCGGCGGCGAAAGCGCCTGCTGGAGCAGGAGAAGAGTCTGGCTGGCTGGACACTGGCACTGGCAGGAACTGGCATTGGACTCATGGTCCTGCACGCGGAGATGCTGTGGTTCGGGGGGTGCCCGGTGAGTGGAGGGTAGAAGCAGAGACTTCTAGTCTTGAAAGAGGAAGGGCTGGGGGCCAGGACTCCTGGGTCAGAGGGAGGTGGGGCCAGGGACCCCCGGGTCTGAGAGTGGAGGAGGTTGAGCGCTGGACTCCTGGGACACAGAGAGGGAAATGGTAGGGGCCCCCTCTGCAAAAGGAAGGGAAGCGGGGTCACAGGGTGTCAATTTGAAGATAACTGCGGTCAGACAGTTGGAGATCCAAGGGGTGGCTGGTCAGATACTGGAGTCTCCCAAGAGCAGATTAGGGGAGGGGTAGCCCCAGGTTCAGTGAAGGGAGGGTGAAGAGAAAGGCTGACTTCTTCCAGTAGGTGGAGGCTCCTTGGTCCTTATCTGAACTCAAATATTTGCCCAGTATCTCAGAGGCAAAGGGCAGAGACGGAAATAACTGGCTGGGGTTGGGGGGGTTGGGGGGGGGAGCATCCCCCCCCCCACCCCCACCAATTCCATCTCCATCATTGAGAAGCTCAGCTTCCTCAGAATCTATTTAGTCTGAGAAATAAGGGAGAGGTAGGTTTCTCATAGGCTGGACTCCTGGGTCCCGGGGAGGAGAGGCTGGGGGCCTGGGCTCCTGGGTTTGAAGGGGAGAGGGCGCCTTAGCGCGTGTGTAGGGGAAGAGGGGTTGGCTTTGAGGGTAGTGTGAGTGGGGAAGGAAAGAACAGGTGGGGCCGGGACAGGTCTGAGCAGGCTTCCAGCACATTCCAGCCCGGGTCCGGGCTGTGATGGGGGCAGATGAAGGACATGGGTCAGAACTGGCAGCTGGAGGACGGGACGGAATTGCTCAACAGGAAAGGAGGGGCAGCAGATCTGTCTGGGGTAAGGGGCGTGGAACTGGGGGGCCCTGGATTTGAGGGTTGAGGTGGGGGCATTCCCGGGGACAAGGCTCAGGCTTGGATTTGGGAGTGGGAGAGGCAGGTAGCTTTGAAGTGCCCAGGAGCCCCACGGAGGGTCGGGGCAGGCTGGCTTCCTCTAGCGGGTGAGGGCAGCGGGCACTGAGGGGGTGGGGCCCCGAAGCCCAGGCCAACAGGAAGCATGGCCGGGCTGACCCGCCGCTCCCCGGCTTCAGCACCCCGCCCAGCAGGGGAGGGGAGGCTAAGGGGCAGATGCGATGGGTCGGGGGTCTTTCCTTCACCACCCCGTCCCTCCGCCCTCTCGCCTCCTCCTGCTTCCCTCCACCGCCCACCAGGCTGCTGCCTCCAGCAGGGCGACTCTGGCATCTGCCGTAGCTCTCTGGGCCCGGTTCCTCAACTGGAAACGGGGGGTGAGGGTTGAAATAGATGACCCGAAAGGTCCTCCTCAGCCCCCTTTCTATGACCGCCTTGACAATACCCATGTCCATTCCCCACCTCCATCACAATCCATCACACTCTAATGAATTCATTCTGCAGGGATCCAGACACCTGCTGGCAGCAGGGAGGGGCTAGAGGAGAGGCAGGGGCCAGATGCCACTGAGACAGGGGAACGAACAGAGGCAGCCGGGCAGGAGAGGGAGGATGGTGAGGGGTACAGAGAGGCTACCCAGGTGGCGCTAGTGGTAAAGAGCCCGCCTGCCAATGCAGGAGACATAAGAGACACTGTTTTGATCCCTGGGTTGGGAAGATCCCCTGGAGGAGGGCATGGCAACCCACTCCAGTATTCTTGCCTGGAGAATCCCATGGACAGAGGAGCCTGGCGGGCTACGGTCCATAGAGGCGCAAAGAGTCGGACACGACTGAAGAGACTCAGCACATGCACACACACACAGAGGCAGAGATAACGCAGAGAGACGAAGACACAGAGAGCCCACAGCAAAGATGCAGTGAGAGACGAAGTGCGACAGTCAGAGAAGCGGGTGCAGGATTCGGGGCGAAAGGAATTGCAAAGGAGAGAGGACACCAGAGAAGCGGACTGCGGAGCTGGGAGAGGGCTGGGTCAGGTGGGGTGCCGGCTGAGACAAACTACAGAAAGGGACAGGGAACTGGGGAGCCACAGAAGGATGAGGGGGTGGGGAGGGCTAGGGACAACAGCACCATTGTTCGGGGAGGGTTGGGGGGGCAGGCCCCCCGGGGCAGGAAACTGGCCCTTTTCCCCTGCACAGAGGCGGGGCCCTGGCCGGCGGGGAGAGCTGGCAGCGTTCTAGAAGAAACAGGTGCTGAGCTCATTGCGGGTGCCCAGGTGGCCCTTTCCCCTGACACCACCTTCCAGGCAGGCACCCCCTCCCATCCCCTCCTAGGGAATCCAGCAGTCCCATTCCCCTCTAAATCTCTCCCTTAAGAATTCTAGATTCCTCCAAGGTATAGACGCACGCAAAAAAACTTCCCGTGGTTTCTGGAGGCCATGTGCTTCCGGCCAGATCTGCCCTGGGCTTGGAGCCAGGAGAGAGGGCAGGAGGTGGTGGGGGGGGGCGGGGAAGGGACACACAGGGCAGGATTGGAGACCTTTCTCAGAGCTGGGGCTGGGGTCTCAGGGACCCAGCTCCTGAATGAGGGCACAGGAGGGTGTCATTCATTCCTTGGGGATTGAGTGACGGTTTCTAGGCTCCTTAGGAATTGGGTTGCTGGGGTGGGGGGAGACTTGAAGTTGCTTTCTAGGGCAGAGATCAGCTGGGGAGGAAGGGAAGAGGAGGAACACTCTTTAGAGGCTAAATGTCTGTTTCTAGACACCCCTCCGCCAACTGAGAACTATTTTTGATGGGGACTGGTTTGCGACAGTTAGGAAGGAATGTGCATTTTGAGGTCTTCTCTCAGGGGTGTAGACTTAGGAGAGGCTGAGGGTGAACCCTGCATCTGGGCCAGGGCTGTCCCCTTAGGAAGGAAGAGGGTGCTCTCCTTGGGGACCCGATGACAGTTTTGAGGCTTCCCCAGACCTGGAGGCATCAGAAGATGGCTGGACTGGGGGTGGGGTTAGGAAGCCAGGAATCAATGGGAAGGGAGAAGGGATGGTGGTTTGGGAGGAGAGTAGAGGGGACAGAGCAGGTGGAGACCTAGGACCTCACCCCTTTCTCTCTCCCTCCCGACAGTGGGTGCTCTACCTGTTCCTGGTTAAATGCATGATCAGCATTTCCACGTTCCTGCTCCTCTCTCTTATCGTGGCCTTTCACGCCAAAGAGGTCCAGGTAGGGCAGCCCCCTTCCCCAGTCCCTTCTTGCTCCCCTCAGCCCCCACCACGCCCTGTCAGCTCACACTTTCCGGCCTGCTGGGCTGAGTAACGAGCTTCCTCCACCCTGAGATGCATCCACACCCTTATCTACCCGGAGGGGATGAACTGCGGACAACAGACAGAGCCTCCCCGAGCAGCCCTGACCTTCCTTCACCTGCTGCCCTCTGACTCACCTGGCAGGCACACCTGTAGGTGCTGAGAGTTCCCACCCCCAGGCCTCCCTGTCCACTCTAGCTCCAGGCTGCTTCACACCAGGCCCAGCCTCCCAGATCTCCCTTCTTCAACCCTTGGGCCCCCACCTATTCTGGTCCCAACAACTCAGATCCTAGTTATGTGCCTGAAGTCCTTTCCATGCCCGAGCTCCCCACCTCTGTGCCAATGACCCCCAGATCCAGGCGCCCTTCCCACCCACATCCCCCCTCCCATCGCATGTCTCAATCCACACTGGGCTCCCCACCCCTTCCCCTCTCCTCCCATCTTCCACACCCCCAGAGCCTGTTCCCTTCCCCCACCACCCTGGCGTATAAAATGAGGGTTCTTAGCTGAGTGTGGTATGCCCCTTGCAGAGACTGGCATACAAGACATGCTCAGTAAGAAGTACACCTTATCATTCAAAGCAATCATTCAAGTAGTTCAGTTCAGTTCAGTCGCTCAGTCGTGTCCGACTCTCCGCGACCCCATGAATCACAGCACGCCAGGCCTCCCTGTCCATCACCAACTCCCAGAGTTCACTCAAACTCATGTCCACAGAGTCGGTGATGCCATCCAGCCATCTCATTCTCCGTCGTCCTCATTCAGTATTCTATCATTTTGCCCTTTGATACTGTTCATGGGGTTCTCAAGGCAAGTATACTGAAATGGTTTGCCATTCCCTTCTTCAGTGGACCACATTCGGCTGTGGTCCATGTGATCAGATCGACTAGTTTCCTGTGATTATGATTTCAAGTAGTTAAGCGGCCCGATTTCATAGCCCAGCTGTGCAGCTGCACCTGAGCGCCCTGGGCCTCAGTTTCCACATCTATAAAATGGGGGTAAGAATACCTTCAATCTCACTGTCTTGTGAGCATTCCAGGAGTCACACACACAAAGAGGATAGCGCAATGCCTGGCACCCCCCAGGTGCTCCGCACATGTTGTCTACTGTCGTTGTAATGGGATGATGCCAGTTATACTGCCGGGTCCCCAGAGACAGGAGTAAGGCCTGGCTTCCATGGATATGGAATGTAGGCTCCAGGGAGGAAGGCGTTTTTGTCTTGTTCACCCATATCCTCAACAAATCTCATCGTCGGGCACACAGTAGGCACTCAATAAGTGTTCCTGGCTGGAGGTTCTGGAAGGAGGCTGCATGAGACACAGGAGAGAAGGCGGAGAGATGTCTTTCTCGAATCCTGCTGTGTCCCTTCCCCACCCTCCCCGGCCCCAGGCCCTGCGCTATCTGCCTCCCTCTGCGGCCCCGCGGGTGCGTCCCCCTTATCTCCTCGCGCAGGCTGGGGAGCGGGCGCCTGACCTCCGCGTGACTCCCTCCTTCTCCGTCCGTCCTCCTCCCCGCAGCTGTTCATGACGGACAACGGGCTCCGGGACTGGCGCGTGGCGCTGACCGGGCGGCAGGTGGCGCAGATCGTGCTGGAGCTGGTGGTGTGCGGGCTGCACCCGCCGCCGGTGCCGGGCCCGCCGTGCGTGCTGAGCTCGGGGTTCCCGAAGACCGCGGCCACGCAGTCCTGGCCCAGCTTCCTGGACCAGGGCGAGGCGCTGCTGTCGCTGGCCATGCTGCTGCGCCTGTACCTGGTGCCCCGCGCCCTGCTCCTGCGCAGCGGCGTCCTGCTCAACGCCTCCTACCGCAGCATCGGCGCGCTCAACCAGGTCCGCTTCCGCCACTGGTTCGTGGCCAAGCTGTACATGAACACGCACCCCGGCCGCCTGCTGCTCTGCCTCACGCTTGGCCTCTGGCTCACCACCGCCTGGGTGCTGTCGGTAGCCGAGAGGTGAGGGTGCCAGGGCGGGTGGGGATGGAGGGTACCTGGAGCCTCTGGAGGAGCCGCTTACAACCACGCTTGCCCTACACGGTGGTGCAGATCAGGACTCCCCGGGACCAAGCCGTGGGGAAAGCTACCTGTCCAGACTCTTATGCAGCGGGGCGGGAGGAACCGACAGACAAGTCCCAAAGCCTTTCGTCCTCTTGCAGCCTCCAGTCTCCCCAACCCCAACCCCCCAATACACATATACCCTCGGAAGCCCCGCCCTTCCTGCCGCAAATCTCTCCTGTCTCCGGAGTCCAGGTACAATGCAGGCACTGGGGCCTCGCTGGCCAAGGGTTGCACCTGCTTTGAAGGAAGGAGACTTTCCGCTTTTCCAAATTAGCACAGATGCACTGGTAGGTGCTCCTAACCACCCCGGGCTGCCCTGGAAGAAATTCCTAGCTGCCTGCTGCACTCTGACCTAATGCTGGGAACTGTACCCCAAAAGGGCCTCCACTTATCTTTGTTGTCGTTTTAGTCACCAAGTCCTGTCCGACTCTTTGCGACCCCGTGGACTGTAGCCTGTCAGCCTCCTTTGTCCCTGGGATGTCCCAGGAAGGAATACTAGAGTAGGGTGCTATTTCCTTCTCCAGGGATCTTCCCAATCCAGAAACTGAACCCACATCTCCTGCATTAGCAGACGGATTCTTTACCACTGAGCCACGAGGGAAGCCCCATTTATCTTACAGATAAAAGAAATTAGGGGTAATCTTAGCCAGTGGTTCTGGGACAAGCAGCATCTCCTGGATTCAGTTCAGTTGCTCAGTTGTGTCCGACTCCTTGCGACCCCATGGACTGCAACATGCCAGGCCTCTCTGTCCATCACCAACTCCCAGAGTTTACTCAAACTCATGTCCATTGAATTGATGATGCCAGCCAACCATCTCATCCTTTGTCGTCCCCTTCTCCTGCCCTCAATCTTTCCCAGCATCAGGGTCTTTTCCAATGAGTCAGTTCTTTGCATCAGGTGGCCAAAATATTGGAGTTTCAGCTTCAGCATCAGTCCTTCCAATGAATATTCAGGACTGATTTCTTTAGGATGGACTGATTGGATCTCCTTGCAGTCCAAGGGACTCTTAAGAGTCTTCTCCAGCACCACAGTTCAAAGCATCAATTCTTCAGCACTCAGCCTTCTTTATAGTCCAACTCTCATATCCATACATGACTACTGGAAAAACCATAGCTTTAACTAGACAGACCTTTGCTGGCAAAGTAATGTTTCTGCTTTTTAATATGCTGTCTATCTCCTGGGAACTGGTTGCAAATCCAAATTCGCAGGCCCCACCCGTATCTATGGAATCCAAGACTCTAATGGGCGGGACCCAGCAATCTGTTTTTAACAGTTGATTCTGATGCTGGCTCAAGTTTGAGAACCTCTAGTTTAGTACAGCAGGCAAAGGATTCTTGAGGGGAGGTGGAGAATGGGACCATCTGCCCTGAGATTTCTCTTCTCTGAGCCTCTGAGAGGTGGAAGTCCACAAACTTGAATGTACTTTGGGATGAAGGGGGTGGGGCTTAACCGTACAGATTCAATCCCCACCTCCCGGCACTAACTTAGTGGTTTCGAGGTTTCTGGGACCCTGGTGAATGATGCTTTCTTTGCTTTGGCCTAAGTATGGGTCAGAGTTAGACACATCCTGATTTTCAGTCCTTTCTATGACTGGACTTAAATATCCCCTTCCATGAAGTGTGGGAAAAGAATAGAGTCCCCCTGCCCAAGCCTTTTTAGAGTCCCACCTTTTTAGTCCTGATAGAGGCACCTCTAGGCCACATAGAATCTTTGTGGAAATCAGAAAACCCACCCTTTCTCTGGGTGGAGGCAGTTCCCTGCCAGGGACTGACAAGTGAACTTCAGATTGGGTTTCTTCCCCCTTTCAACCTCTCAACCACATTAAATGCAGCAGTCCTGGCAGCCTAGCTGAAACCAAATGGGCTTTGGAATTGACAGGACCCAGGTTCAAAGCCCACAGCCCACAGTGATTGAGCATCTTGTCTAGGTCACACAGCAAAGAGGAGGCCAGGCAGGCTTTGAGTGCTTTTTTTGAGTGTTGGTGTGTGCTAAGAAAGAGGGTATCAAACACCACAGGAACCCCAGAACTAACCCCCTCTTTCCCTGTAGGCAGGTCGTTAATGCCACCGGGCACCTTTCGGACACACTGTGGCTGATCCCCATCACGTTCCTGACCATTGGCTATGGCGATGTGGTGCCAGGTACCATGTGGGGCAAGATAGTCTGCCTCTGCACTGGTGTCATGGTGAGTACATCCACTCAAGGACGCCTGTATTTCACACTGCTCATCCCCCGGGCCCCAGGAAACCATGGAGCCAACTAAGGCACTCAAGGACACCCCAAGAAACTTGGGTGTCTGGACCCCAACAGCCTCACTCCCTGTCCAGGACACAGTCGTTTTTCTTGTTCAGATGCTAAGTTGTGTCCAACTCTTTGCAACCCCATAGACTGTAGCATGCCAGGCTCTTCTGTCCTCCACTGTCTCCCAGGGTTTGCTCAGATTCATGTCCATTGAGTTGGTGATGCTATCTGACCATCTCATCCTCTTCTGTCCCCTTTTCCTATTGCCTACAGTCTCTCCTAGCATCAGGGTCTTTTCCAATGAGTTGGCTGTTCCCATCCAGTGATCAAAGTATTGGAGCTTCACTTTAACAAGAGTCCTTCCAATGAATATTCAGAGTTGATTTCCTTTAGGATTGACTGGCTTGATCATGCTGTCCAAGGGGACTCTTGAGTCTTCTCCAACACCACAGTTCAAAAGCATCAATTCTTCGGTGCTCAGCCTTCTTAATGATCCAGCTCTCACATCTGTACATGACTGCTGGAAAAACCATAGCTCTGACTACACGGATCTTTGCTCAGAACAGACACCAGCCCTATTTCCTTCGAAAATCCCAGGAATCCATCCCCTAAAGTCCTAGCTCTCTCTGGAACCTAGCACCCCAGACCTCATCCTCCTTGGGAACGTCCCAGCCCCTTTTCCCTTTTTCCTCCCAGAATTCAGGAATCCAGCCCTGAGTTCCCCCAAAGCTCAGGATCTTGCTCTGTCCCCTCTTTACCCTCTCAATCATCCAGGACTCAGGGTACCTGGTTTCCCAGCTCCAGGTTCCTTCAGGATCCAGGGATCCAGTCTCCCAATCTCCATGAAGGCTATTGCATATAGATCTCGGGAGCTTCCCTGTGGGCTCAGGCTGGTCGAGTTCAAATTCTGTTCCTGCCACTTCCTAGCTGTGAGTCAGCCATATAATCTTTCTGGGCCTCAGTTTTCTCGTCTATAAAATGGGGATGATGATACCAGTGTACTGCTCAAGGAGTTCCTGAGAAGACTAAATGAATTAAACCATGTAAAGGGTCTCAAAAGGGCTTCCCAGGTGGCTCAGTGGGTAAAGAATCTGCCTGCAATGCAGGAGACACAAGAGACACCAGTTTGATCTCTGGGTCAGGAAGATCCCCCGGAGAAGGGCATGGCAACCCACTCCAGTATTCTTGCCTGAAGAATGCCATGGACAGAGGAGCCTGACAAGTTGCAAAGAGTCAGACATGACTGGAGTGACTGAGCATAGCACAGCATAGCATGCAAAGGGTCTCAGGCACAGGAAAGGCTCAGGAAACGGGTCAGGGGTGGCGCTGGGGAAGTTGTCATTGTAGCTGGTTCCAAGCATGTGGCTGTTTCCTGCCCTGGCTCCTGTGCCCTCAAGGATGAGGCAGAGGGCTCCCTAAACCCTAGACCCAAGTGTCTTCTGCAGAGTCTGCCTCCCTCTGAATCTAGACACCCACCCCCTTCCCTTCATAGACCCAGCACCCAATGCCTTGGCCTCCACCTCCCTATGAGGTCTGGCTCCCCTCAAGCTCAGGAATTCAAGCCAACAGCCCCCAGCCCTGATTTGTCCCAGGAAGGACATGCTGAACCCCCAAGTCCTGGGTCCACAGGTGATGCATGGGGTGGCAGGGAAATGTGGCTCACACACACACACACACACAGAGTGGTGAACCTCTGTGACTAGGAAAGAGGGGCAGAAATGCAGCTAGGGACACACTCCCAAGGCGTCAGGGCCCTCAGGGCTGCCTGGGACCTCCTCCCTCATTTGACAAAGGGAGAACCTGAGACAGAAGGCTCTCTCATGGTGAGTTTTGCACTAGCTTTACACTATAGAGTTCACAGCCCACTCCCAGCAGAGAGGTTCCAGGGTACAATGAAATAATAACAGATAACTTTTATTGCAGAGAAGGCAATGGCACCCCACTCCAGTCCTCTTGCCTGGAAAATCCCATGGACGGAGGAGCCTGGTAGGCTGCAGTCCATGGGGTCGCTAAGAGTCAGACACGACTGAGCAACTTCACTTTCACTTTTCACTTGCATGCATTGGAGAAGGAAACGGCAACCCACTCCAGTGTTCTTGCCTGGAGAATCCCAGGGACGGGGGAGCCATGGGGTCACACAGAGTCGGACACAACTGAAGCGACTTAGCAGCTGCAGCAGCAACTTTTATTGGGTCCGTACTCTGTGCCAGGCTCTGCTCTCAAGGTGCTAACTGACAGAATCCCTGGAGTAATTCTGTGAGGGTGTGCACATTTCACAGATAAGAAGCTCAGGCACTGTGAGATTAGATAACTTGCTCCAAGCTGGGCTTGGAACCCAAGCGGTCCTGTAGCTAGTAAATTGTTCCAAGGGTCAAGAGCTGAAACATAATGGAATGAGGACAGACTTCAGATGATTCATTCTAACTCTGGGGACAGTGAGCAGGTGGTACAGGGCAATCGGGATTTGCTGGGGCCTTGATGGATCAGAGGCCTCGAGAAGGAAGGGATGAGAGTGAGGGTTTGGAACAAGGTGCTCAGGCAGGTGAGGGATGAACTGCCTGAGAGGGAGGCTGGGCAGAGAAGAAAGAGTGGCCTGGACCTTAGCAGGCCCTAAGAGACGGGCTAAGAAGTCTGGGGCCGTGGGAGCCCAGAAGGAGATTAGGGTGAGGGGGTCAGGGTCACAGCTGGGTCAGGGTGGGGTGAAGGGGAGGCTAGAAGTTGTCCAGGAGGTAGAAGATGTTGCCAGAGCGGGGCAGCATCTGTAGGGGTGGGGAGGAGGGGGAAGAACACCCTTGGTGACCTGATGGAACATGGGGAGGCAGGGGTCCTGCAGGAGCCTGAGGTCTGCCTGTCACCCAGAACCAGCCCTTCTCCCCCGTCTCCAATCACACCCTTAACAAAAGAAGACACGGTGAAGCTGTAAATACCATACCCAGGAGTTGCACTCAGATGTGTGATTTTGATCTCAGCTCCACCTCTGGGAGCTCTGGGACCCTGATTCTCTCCCAGCGGGTTTGTTTGTCTGTCAACTAGTGGGGTGGTGCCTGCCAGCTGTGGCTGTTGGGAGGGTTCAAGGAGAGAGAGAGTTGGTGGCACACGGCTGGCCCTCAGAGCCCCAGGGCCCCTGTGTCATAACACCTGCTGTGCCCACAGGGGGTCTGCTGCACAGCCCTGCTGGTGGCCGTGGTGGCCCGGAAACTGGAGTTTAATAAGGCAGAGAAGCATGTGCACAACTTCATGATGGATATCCAGTATGCCAAAGAGGTGAGGGGGCCTCCAGCACCCAGAACATGCCCTCTCTCAGACCCAGGAGCCCCAGTCCCCAGCCCCTCCTCCCAGAGCCCTAGGGGGTCCATCTCCCCTGACACTGTGCCCCCCACACCCAGATGAGGGAGTCAGCTGCCCGAGTGCTGCAGGAGTCCTGGATGTTGTACAAACATACGCGCAGGAAGGAGTCTGGAGCTGCCCGCAAGCACCAGCGCAGGCTGCTGGCTGCCATCAACAGGTGAGGACCTCTGTGTGTGCACACGCGTGTACAGCTCTGAGTCTACTTCTCTCTGCAGGGTGTGAGTGTGTGTGTCTGTGTGAACGCACACCCAGGTCAGGATGCCCGCGTGGGGTCCCACCTGGACGTCACAGTGACTGTGTGTGTGATGGTTTCGTTTGCACGTTTCAGAGCGCCTGTGGGTCTGGCTACCTGGGTCTCTATGTGGGAGGTGGGCTCATGGGTGCAACCCCTCCCTCCCACCCCTTCAGCTCTCTGGCAACTTTTCCTTTGTACTCTATCTTTGTGAGTCTCTCCTCCCCTCATCCCGCCCCCCCCCCACCCCGGGCTAGGGCCACTCTGACCCCCACCCCCTGCTGTTCTTTTTAATCCCCAGGTTCCGCCAGGTGCGGCTGAAACACAGAAAGCTCCGGGAGCAAGTGAACTCTATGGTGGACATCTCCAAGGTACCGGGATCCCGTGAGACAGGGTCTAGGAGAAGAGGGAGGTGGGGGTGGCTGGTAAGGAGCTCTAGGCCTGGAATTGGGGGCGCTGGCACACACGGGCACTCCGGAAAGCTCTTGTGATTGAAGGAACAAACAAAAATGAGTAAGTGAGTGATGCAATAGAGCTTCTCGTGAAAGGTGCAGCTTCCTTTGGAGCTTAAGGAGCTTGTGCAAAGAACTCCAGTGTTTGATGTGAAATTATTTCCATTGTCAAGTTCCCTACATGTGGGTAGATATAAAATTCCTTTCAACTATGACTCTTATACGACCATAAAACCAAAGCAAATTGACAAACGAAGTTCAAACACAAAGGGCAGAGCAATAAAATGTGAATTAACAGCACCAACACACAGGTGAGTGCCATTGTTCCGGGAAAACTCAATCTGTGCTGCTGTTGTGAAGGGGAGGAAGGTGCCCGGGAGCGCTGGGCAGGCTTGCCTGGTCAAGGGCTTACCCTCCTTCTGCTGGGCCTCCTTGATTCTGAAGTGCTCAGGGTCGGTGACGTCGCGCCCCACTGGCTTGGTTAGCAGCTCCTCTTGCTTATCTGGTAGCCTTTGGTTTTTTCTCATCAGTCCGCGACAACTCAAACAGTGGTCCTGGGCCCCAATGCCATGGTAAACACAGCCGCAGGTGCTGGGCCTCTAAACTGCATGGCAGTGGCCTAGATCTGCCGGGATTGGCAGGTCGTGATTTCTAAGATTATCCACCTGGCCCAAAACGCGGAAGTCGAGTTTTCATAGAGAGTTCCCACGCCCTGAAGGATGAAGCTGTGAATCCTAGTTCGAGAAGGCAGAGAAAGGGCTCTGTGGGTTTTAGAGTCAGGCAGCCATCAAGGCCACAAAGATTTAAATGAGCACCTACTACTCTCGGGTCACCCTGATCTGGGCACTGCCTCGGGCATGTCAATTTATCTGCTCCAGGCCCATTTCCTCAGCTGTTAGAAATGGAAATGGGATTCCCATTCCCACACTTTTAGGAGGATTTTAAACTGCATATGAGGATCACGTGGCCCAGTCACTGGGCGGTGGCAGGAGGTTGATAAATGGTAACTGTTATTGTTGAGGATAATCTCCTGGGCCTGTAAGGACTGAGAAAATGCTGGTTCCACTGCCTCACTCTGCAGGGCAGGGAGGGAGTCTCCCCCAGCCCCCTGATCCCTCTGACCTCTCTACCCAGATGCACATGATTCTGTGTGACCTGCAGCTCCGTCTGAGCAGCTCTCACCAGGCCCTGGAGAAGCAGATTGACGCGCTAGCAGGGAGGCTGGACACCCTGAGCGAGCTGCTCAGTGCTGCCCTGGGGCCGCGGCAGCTTCCAGAACCAAGCCAGGAGGCCACGTAGCTGGTGAGGGGGCTGGGACTTGGGCAGGAGAACCTCCTGAAGGAAGGGTGCCCTGTGGCCAGCACTCCATGTGGCTAAGGGGGTGGGGTTTGGAGGGACGAGTTGAGGCCACCCGATCTCTTCTGCTCTGGCTCTGCCTGCAGGGAGGGACACCAAGTTTGGGGCTGCACCATCCCCCGCCCACTTTCTTTGCTTGATCTGTCTGTTCCTCTGGTGTCTGGCCTGCCTTTCTATCCAACTCTCTGTTCATCTCCCCAGGACCCATCCGGGAAGAACCAGGCTACCCTTCCCCAGGATTGAGGTCAAGGACATTCTCTCTGCTACTCCTGACCCAGCCGCACATATAAAGCCCCCCGCCAAGTGTGAGGACTGCTGGGGGCCTCACCTTGGATGGTGGATGATGAAGGATGCCGGAGGGGATGCTGGATTAAGGAGGGAGGCCGTGGCCCACCCCCAACCAAGGCCCCACATGGGAAAACGGTCACCCCTGCCCTACATACCCTCGACAAAAACATCCTCACTCTGCTGCTGTAGATGGCCACCAGCTTTCAGTTGGACGTGGAGGTGCTTGGGGGCCGGGACTCCTGGGTCCCAGAGGAGGAGGAGGAGAGGCGCAGGGGCCCAGAGCCCAGGATGCAGGGCTGCCTCAGTAACCCGCTGGCCGGTAGAGCTGAAGGAACCAGGCCCCAGGCCGGGACGAGGCAGGAGGCAGCGCCCCCTGGCGGGAGAGCGAGGAGGACACTGTTCCTCCAGAGCTGCAGAGAATTCTCTGGTGGGAGGTGGGTGGGGACGGGGTGCAGCCCACCAGTCTCTGCTCTTATACTTTGCAATAAACGTTAAACAAAGCCAGACGAAGTTGTTTCTTTCTAAACACATCAACACTCCAAACAGGCAGGTCAGCCAGTGGAAGGCCCTTTCCCTGTCTGAACCAGCTTGCGTGCTCAGTCGCTACAGTTGTGTTTGACTCTTTGCGACCCTATGGACTGTAGCCCGCCAGGCTCCTCTGTCCATGGGGATTCTCCAGGCAATAACACTGCAGAGGGTTGCCGTGCCCTCCTCCCGGGGATCTTCCCAACTCAGGGATCAAACCTGAGTCTCCTGCATTACAGGCGGATTCTTTACATCTGAGCCGCCGAGGAAGCCCACCTGAACCAGCTTCTGCAACTATAAAAGAGGCCTCCCAGAAGTATCCTCCCAGGTCTGTAGGCTGGGGAGTCCTCAACACTGTCCCTCCCCTGCTCCAGCCCAGATCTTATGCTAAGAGCAAGGGTTTTGAATTCAGACAGATTGGGGTTCAAACCCCGGCTCTGCCATCCACTGGCTGTGTGACTTTGGGCAAGTGGCTTCACCTCTCTGAACATTTCACTTCACCTGTAAGACGGGGTCACCTTCCCACGGGACTGCTGTGAAGATTAAAACAGGGAGGGGCACAGAGGGTTGGGCATTTAGTAAGAATTCATGAGAGAGAACTTAATCATTTTTATCAGTGCTATTGAGTTTCAGACACAATCAATACATGGCTGCCCTTTTTCTATTTCCCTCTGCACCTCTCTACTCATAGCCCACCAGAACCCAGATGACAACTCACCCATCAGGAGAGTAACAGGAACCCCAAACCATCCCCTGCACTCATTTCTCGTATCTGCTAGGACTTGGCCAGGAAATGGGAAGGGGGCTGGTGCTTATGGAGGTCCTGCTGGTGCTTATGGAGGTACTCCTGTATGCCCAGCTCTGCGGTCCTGTTTTGTAAGTCACCACCACCTCTGCCCACCCCACCCCACCCCACTGTACAAATACAGAGACTGAAGTTTCCAGAGGAGGAAGGCCTCAAGGGTCTGGCTTCACACTCAGTGCATCCTGAGACTGAGCCCTCCCTCTCGGCCTGGCTTGAGGTGAGTCAGAACGGCCTTGGACCCTAAACCTGGGTCTCACTTCCCACAGCCGCTGCATTCTACTTTGAGAGGCTGATTCATCCCCGCTTCCCTTGACTTGTGGGGAAGCCCAGGCAGGGAGTCATCCTTTGCTGAGCTATCTTTGGATTTCCCTGCAAGCCTGCAGCCAGCCCCGCCCCTCAGCCCCCAGAGCTAAACTGGGGCTTGCACCACCCACTGCCCCTTCCTCTGGACACTATCACACCTGGGGGGGGCAGAGGAAACAGGAACACTTCCAACACCCTCCCCTGCAGTAAGCCCTCTTCAGTGCTGCCAGATCCCCTGCTGGGACCACCCTTTCCTAGTTCTACTTGGCTTCACTGGGCAAACTCCTTCCAACTCCTTTGGGCCCCAGCTTAAATGTCCCCTCCTCCAGGAAGCCCTCTCTGAAGCTCCCACAGCCCCCTGTGAACCTGTCTCTATCACAGTAATATTTATTGTGCGAAGTCCCACGTTAAGTCCTTTATATAAATGATCTCAGAAAATCTCTACAGAAGGAAGCAAGGTGGTATTACTGGTACCGTTATACAGATGAGGAATCCGAGGCACAGAGATTAAGAACCCTGCCCGAACCCGCAGCAAGGAGATGGCGAAGCTGGGATTTGACCCAGATGGCCTGGCTCTGAAGGCCCAGCGCTTAGCCAATCAGCTCATTCATTCAGGGATCACCAAACCCTACTTTCATTTTTGCTCTTGATATTGTGTCTTCAGTGTCAAGGGCCTGCATAAGCTAGGCCTCAGTGAGTTATCACTGAATGAACACACCGACTATCTGGGGTGGCCGGAAGCGCCGCACCTTCTACCACTTGTTGGTTTCTCCTGGGACAAGGTAGGAACTGGTAAGAAGGGGCTTTTTGCCTCAGGCACTAAGAGCACGGGAGAGCACTGCTGTTTTGAATTCTCGGATCTGCCCCCGCCACTCTGCCACCACTAACTGTGGGGCACGGGTCCCGACGACCCCCTTCCAGCAGTCTTTGCTCACCCCCTCACACCATCACCACTTCCTGAACGCCCTGCACCGGCGTGGGGGCTGCAGGCATGAGTCAGAGGGCTCTGCTCCCGAGGGACTTGGTTTCATGGTGATTTTAGCAACTTCCCCCTCCTACTTCAGTTTTGCCTCCACGCCTGTAAGAGGACAGGGTGGGGAAAAGCCCCCAGAAAGGGCTGGGGTTCAAGAGCCAGTCAGGGGTTGGGGCCACCACCCAAGACACGACCAGGCCCTTCCCTTGCTCAAAACCCTGCCTGTATTTCTGTTCCCACCTATATTTCTGTCAAAGTCCAGCTCCTAGACCTAGCCCTGCGGCATGTGGGATCCTAGTCCCCCAACCAGGGATAGAACCCATGCTCCCAGCAATGGAAGCGCAGATTCTCAACCACTGGACTGCCAGGCAAGTCCCCACTCATTTTTTCTTTTATTGAGATTTTACATAAATGACACAAAGTTTAAATGCAGCCTGAATAGATTTTTTTACAAATGCATTCACCCAAGCAAATGCCACTCAGCTCAAGCTTGAAGTTTCCATGACCCTAAAAACTCTCTCTTCCTATCTTGATTTTCTTTTGCTCAATTTTGAACCTTGAAAAGAAACCTGCTGCACACCCTGGTGTGTACCTGCTTCCAGGTATCAGCCAGGGCTGCATTCTTTTTCCCTACAGAATGGTGTTAATACACCCACAGGCCTCACCTGGGGGGCTCTTCAGGCTGTGGCCCCACCCCTCCTCCAGCTTCCCTGTCCCCTCCCTGTCACAGCAGATAATGATTCTGCACCCAATTCCAGTGTTGTGGTTTGGGTTCCGCCAAGCCCCCCCCCCCCGCCCCCAAGCAATTCTCAGACACTACAATTCAACTCAGTCCTGACACTGTCTACCCGGAGACAGCATCAGATTCCACAGGTTAAGGGCTGGGTCCTACAAGACTGCCCCCGACCCCTACCCCTTCAGATGCCAATTTCAAGTTCAGATTGTCACCTGTGTGTCTGACCAACTGGCTACAGATCCAACAGCCCCTTCCTTGGGTTCAATGAGCGACTCACAGAACTCAGAGACACGTTTTATTTACTAGATTATAGGTTTCTTATAAAAAGATGTAACTGGGGAACAGCCAGATGGAAGAGAGGCACAGGGCAAGGGATGGGGAAGGGGCAGGGAGTTTCCATGCCCTCTCTGGGCACCGCTCTCCCCAAATCTCCAAGTGTTCACCAACTTGGAAGTTCTCCAAGCTCTGTCCTTTGGGGGTTATTATGGAGGCTTCATTTCATAGCCACGACTGATTAAATCATCGAACTTTGGTGACTAATCCAACCTCCAACCCCCTCCCTTTCCTGTAGATCTGGAAGTTCTAAACCTCTAATCACCCCATTGGGGCCCCTGGCACCCAGCCCCTATCCTCAGGTTACCAAGATGCTTCCCAAAGCCACCTCATTACAAAAGACACCCTTATAACTCTCTTCACTGGAAGTTCCAAAGGTTTTAGGAGCTCTGTGCCAGACTCCGGGATAAAGACTAAATCCTTATTTACTATAAACCCAGTATCACAGCTGCTCCAGCCACAGGGCTCCTCTTCCTTCCCAAGGATTGTCGAAACTGGTCATCTCTCCTGGTCTCTCCGGGCCCCTTTTCCCCATCCACGTAGAACAAATATCACCAGTATTTTTCCAGTTCTTTATGAGTGTCCATGAAGGAAGCCATATCGTCTACATCAATACCAGACTACAGACTAAAGACTTGTTTTTAGATTTTCTGCTGTGTGGGACAGCTGCTAACATGCAAAAACCAGGAGAGGGCTTTTGCAACTTGGAAGCAATGTCTTCTCTTTCTTCTACCAGAATGAACTGGCCCTTCTTCAAGTCCAGTCAAGGGTGTACCCTGGCTGCACCCTTTCTCACTTCCTCAAGGGCCAGAGTCCTAAATTTCTTCCCTCATCCATTTTCCCTGCTATTGAAATAGAAGGGAAGGGGCAGGGGGCAACCTTTAAAAGAATGACACTGCCATAGGACATGACAAACTAGAACCAATGAGATCCCAGATGCCTGAAGGTTTGACTTCCAGTAGACCTGAGTCTCATTATATGCTCATTGTAATACATTAGCTAAATGACACACCCACCAGCTTCAAGACAGTTTCAGGTCCAATGATAAAAGGTCAAAAAGTGGGCTGTGGTGCAATTCCTGCCCCTTCCTAGAAATAGTTGGACTAATCCTCCCACTCATTAGTCTGTGAAATTACCCAGTCCATAAAAAACTCACAACCCCAAATTTCCAGGGCCTGTTGCCTTCTGAGACAGCCCACGTTCTATCTGTGGGATGTGTTTCTCTCTAGATAAATCCATTTCTTACCTGTCACCTTGTCTTTCACTGAATTCTTCCTGCAAGGGGACATCAAGAACCTGAGCTTCATTAAGTGCTGAGGCCCAGTGTGTGATCTCAATTAAAAGACCATGGGTTCGAGTCCCAGTTTAAGAGGCATGGTTTCACTATCCCTCCCACTTGCACACAAACATGCTGTCTTTCCTCCCATCTTAAAAAACTGGCCCAGGAACTTTAAGCACTTTACATCCTCCACTATCCTTAAAGCCCACCATGTATTCACCACACTGCAAAACAGCTGGAATTCAATTTGAGTCTTTATCTTCTATATTGTAAAACAGCTTGCATGCAGAAATCCTTTCAAAGTTCTTACAGAACAAGCTCCTGATACATTCAGGGAAGACTCTCACAGACCAAAGAGCTAAAGAAGGCAGACAACACAGAAGAACTGCTGTCAGACTTCTATCAAGTTTCATTTCTATCAAGTTCAAGAGCAGCCACAACTCATCTGTAATGACTGGAATCAGATCAGAGGCTGTTTCTGGAGTAGGGGAGCTGACAGGGCAACAGCCCAAGAGAAATCTCTGGGGTTTCAGAAATGTTCTCTATCTTGACCTGGTTAGTGGTTACATGAGTATATATATATTTGTAAAAATTTAATGACCCTTTTCTGCACTTGGCCACATTTAATTTACATTGATTCATGGGGTCACGACCGAGTGACTGAACTGAGACATAAAAGATAAAGAAAAATAAGTACCTGTTAACTTTTCCTTATAGATTCTCTATTACAGTACTAAGAAATCTCCACAACAGTGAGACTACGACAGGAGGAAAGGGGACAGGGCCCAACCTTTAAAAGAAAGACGCAGATCTTGGTGATACAGCTAAAACTAGGCCCACTAGGCCCAAGATGACAGAAGATACAACCTCCCTAGACCCTGAGCCTCATTATACGCTCGCATATGCTCAGTGACACACCACACACGCCATGACAGTTCTGAAGCTGACCACAGAAGGCCAGAAAGTGGGTGGTGGCCCAATTCCTGGAAATTCTCGCTGCTACCCCAAAATAGCTGGAATACTCCGCCCACTTGTTAGCTTATGAAATTAGCCAGCCCATAAAAACTGACCACCCCCACCCCCACTGGCCACTCTTGCTTTCTGAGATGGTCTCCTTTCTGCCTACGTAATGTGTCTCTCTCTAAATAAACTTACTTTCACTTTATACTATGGCTCACTCTTGAATTCTCTTCTGTGTGAAGCCAAGGACCCTCACTTGGTGGCCCCTCCCAGGGACTCATCTGAGGCCTGTGACATGGCCATCCTCTTCCAGACAATTCTCCTGCAACAAGACTGGGGGATAAGACAGGCATATTTTCTTCATGGTGGACCCACAACTACCTCCAGCTACTGCTCTGTTATCTCTGCTCCCCAGTTGGTCACCAGCTTTTAGGAACTCTTCTTTCCCTTGGCCCTAGGTTATCGCCTCTCCTGATGCTCCTGCTCCTTCTCTAGAACAGTGGTCCTTTCTCTGATTCCTAAATGTGGGAGGCCCAGGGGCCAGTCTCTGCTCAATCTACTCCCTCAGTCTGGATGGTTTCAACAAACCCCCAGGCTTTAAATGCCATCTATATATTAACAGCTCCAAAATTTAGCATACTTGTATAGTTATTGATAAAATGACAGGGCATCTGAAAGTCTGCTTAAAAGCTTAAAAAATAAAACAAAAACTCCAGGAGAAAGTATACTTATAAAATTAGAAAGAAGAAAACAGAATAAAGATAAGTAAAATGGGATGACTGGCCATATTGGGTGGTGGGTTAAGAGGAGTTCTTCATACCAGAAAAACTTTTGTGTTTTTAAAACTCCACAATGAAAAGTCAGTAAAAATTCTGGATCTACAAATGCTGGCTTCTCTCCACTGTGACCACTTAGTTGGACCAACATGCACTTCAAAGGTAAGCTTAGCTTTTCAATTTCCCATTAAGTCTGCTCGTTCCCATCTTCAAAAAGCATCACTCTTCACCCAGTGGGTCAGGCCCAAACCTCCAGGATGACTTTTAAGTCATCCCTGATTCATGCTTCCTCTCACACAACCCTCCTCCTGAGTCATCATCCTCTCTTGCCCAGGGAAGGGACCCGTGGCTTCCTCATCTTCTGCTTCCACTGCTGCCCAGCTGCAGCCCACTCTCCTCACGGCAACCAGCACTGCTTTAACTTTTTCGCATGTACATAACAGTCTCATAGTTCAGAAATGTAAAAGTCTTAAGAAAAACGTACATCACAACATGCTGGTCCTTGCTTACAGACCTCCAAAGGCTTCCTGTTTCACTTAGAAGTAAATTCAAAAACCTTTACCATGGCCTACAAGGCCTCATGTAACTTGGCCCTCTCTATAGCTGTATCCCTAAATAATCCTATCCCTATTTCACTATGCTTCAGCCACTCTGGCTGGTAATCCTTCAACTTGATCATCCTTGAACACCCAGGTCCGTTCTCACTTTGGGATCTTTAACCTGTTTTCCAGCATCTTCCTAGGGTTCACCCCCTTACCATCTTTCAGGCCTCTGCTCAAATGTCACCTTCTCCGCGGAGCCTTCCCTGGCCACCAGCCACTCTCTGGTGGCCTCTGTCACTCTCAGTTCCCTTATCCTGCTTTTTCCTTCCAAGCATCTTTTACCTGGCATCATCCAACCCACCAGACCTGTTTCAGGAGGGCAGGTGCTCTGTCCTATCACTAAAGCAGTGGCCCCCAACCTTTTTGGCACCAGAGACCAGTTTCATGGAAGACAATTTTTCCTCAGACGGGGCAGGGTGGTTTGAGAATGATTCAAGCACGTTACATTTATTGCACACTTGATTTCTATTATTATTACATGAGCTCCAGCTCAGATGATCAGGCATTAGATCCCAGAGGTTGGGGACCCCTGCACTACAGGACCTCCACCCTACACGTCTGGCAGATGACTAGTTCTATAATTCACTCAGTAGATATAAATAAATGAATGAAATCAAGAGAAGTGCCTTGAGAAATGAACAGATCATTTGGCAAAGGGCTCTTCAAATTCCCAGTGCATGTACTCTTTGACCCAGCAATTCTACTTCAAATGAGGTACTCTATTGATAGTATCATCACCTATATGCAACCTGATGTACAGCAATATTCATTGTGATGAATGTTTGTAACAGCAAAAGTTCAGAAAGAACCTGAGAGTTTATCAATAGGGAAATGGTTAAATCTTGCACATCCCCACAACTGCATACCATCCTACTAATACCAAAGGCAGCTCTCTGGGTGCTCGATTGTGACTCACCACTAGGCAGGCTGCTTGTTGCCTGAGAAAAAAAATGTGGGCTCGCCCTAGAATGAGACAGGCTCGGGTTTGAATCCAGGCCTTGATGCCTCCTGGCTATGGGGGCTTCAGTAAGGCCTTCTTCTCAGACTCATATTCTACATGTGTTAAACGAGGAGGAGAGGTGGTTACAATGGGCCCATGGTCCAATGCCAAGCCTCTCCTTTTCCCTTAACTCAAATTTCCACCTGTAAGGGTTTCCCAGAGGTGAAACTGGCATGGAGGCTCCTCTGGGGTTAAGAAATTCAGGTAATAAAAACAGATGCGACCTAACAGATGAAGATGCTAAAAAGAGATACTGACAGACCTAACACAAAGGTGTCCTGTCATGTGTATCTCTGCCAAACACCCACAGTCTTCTAGAGAATCCATAAACAACAGGACTCTCAACTCAGTCTGTGTGATGGTTGTTTTCACCCAGGCTATAACAGCCTGGAGAAATAATTCCACCTGCCACCTGTGCTGAGAAAATGGCAGCAGGGATGAGGCCTGCAGGGGAGGGGAGCAGTTCAGACTCAGTCACTATCGCTGTCACTGTAAACCACAAACTAATAACATGGCGCCACTCTGCATGAGTGCCCAGTCCCTCAGTTGTGTCCCACTCTTTGGGATTCCATGCACTGTAGCCTGACAGGCTCTTCTGTCCGTAGGATTTTCCCCAGGGAAGCTTACTAGAGTGTGTTGCCATTTCCTACTCCATGGGATCTTCCCAACCCAAGGATCATACCTGTGTCTCTTGCATTGCAGGTAGATTCTTATTCACTGTGCCACTGGGAAAGTCCATCTCCATTGTACCTTTTAGTTATTTGGCTGTACCGGCTCTTAGTTGTGGCACTCTGGACCTTTGCTCTTTATTGGGGCATTTGGAAACTTTGGTTGGGGCACATGAACCCTTAGTTGAGGCATGTGGGATCTAGTTTCTTGATCAGGGATGGAATCCAAGCCCCTTGCATTGGGAGTGCAGTGAATTAGCCACTGGACCACCAGGGAAGTGGTGATCCATCACTCCCTTTTTCTTTCTTTGGCCTTGCAAAGCGGGATGCAGGACCTTTGTTCTCCAAGCAGGGATCCATCCCGTGCCCCCTGCACTGGAAGCATGGAGTCTTAACTACTGGACCTCCAGGGAAGTCCTCCACTGTAGAAACAGAAGAAAAGGCAGAATGGGTTAAAGAACTTGGCCAGGCTCAAGTTCTCGGCTCCAATGCTTTGGTGTAACAGTAGCTCCAGAAGGACACTGGGAAGCGATGGACTAGGAATGGAATATGGGAACCAGCGTGGAGAAAGGCTTTTCTCATGTACCCCATGGGCTGCTCGAATTTTGTCAAAAAGTACATGTATTCCCTGTCCAAATAGATTTTTTACATGAAAAAGGGTAAATCCCCCACTCATCTACGTAACTATGAATACATATACACTTCTCTCTTCTCTTGAAGCATCTATCGTTCCCATGGGTAACCATCTGCTCCAGCTAAGTCGGGGAGCCCTTTAGACTGACTGCGCAAGCGCCCTCTGCAGACAGCGTTCTGCCTGGCATTCCTTTCTGGCGCGCACTGGGCTCTGCATGCAAGCGTTTGAAGTTTCGACCTTTAGCATTATTCCTCCTCCACCGCGGCACGCGAAGTGGTCTTCTTCCCACCAGTCCGCGTCTCGTATCCCTCAGGATCTGACCTGCCCCTGTCTCCTGCCTCACCTCTCACCCCTGTGGAACTCCAGGAGTCCAAGCCAGTCTGGCTGGACCTTTCTCCCCCAGGTTCCCTCGCCTGGAGTGCCCTAGCCCGCCCTTCAAGACCCGCGCCCTTTCCTAAGTGATTTGCTTCCCCAACTGTCTCTTTCCACAGGCCGGGATCTCTTCCAGCGTATGCACCAGGTCTGATTCATTCCTATGTTCTCAACACTCAGTCAGCCCAGGACACTTAAATTCTCCCTTGCTGTCTCACCCCTCAGCGTCTCGCCGACACTGCTCAGGAAGCACTGGAACCTAAAGTCTCCGGCGCCACCCCCGCCTCCACCCCGCCCCAACGTCTCTGCAAGCCTACGCATGCTCCCTGCGACGCGCACGCGCACTAAAGCAGAATCCGCGAGCCTGTTAAGGCCAACCACCTTCATTGACGCATGCTCAGTCTGGCGCTCACGCTCGATTCTTGCGCGCCCAGCCCGCGGCGCATGCGTGGGGCCGGCAGCCCGCGAGACCTGATTTCAGTTTGGCCTCGCGATATTTCATACAGCTGTTCCTCCCTCCGGCTGGCCTTCCTTCGGTGCTGCTTCCGGGATGCCCCGACCTGTCCTGGGTTGACCGGTACCGGTTCTCTTACTTTTCTCCTGCGACGCTCCTGGGCCCCCAGACTCCATTTACAGGCCGGTGGCTTCTGGTGGACGCTGCTCACCCCTACCCTACCCCATCTCGGAGAGCCCGCTGCGCCCCAGGAACCAATCAGCAGCCGCCTTAGGTAAGAGGCCCGCGTGTCCGCACGAGGCGGGCGCCCCTACGGGGGCGGGGCGCGGGGCGTGTTTGGGGGCCCGCCCCTTCCTCGACCGCTAACTGGTTGCTCCGACGCCCGGCGCCTGTGTGTAACTGAGTACCCAGCTTAAGCGACCCATTAAATGCTGGGTTGGCGGGAGTTCGGTAGAGAGGAGACATGATATGCATATAGCAATTTCAGTTTTGGGAACCATTCATAGTGAGGGCCTATAAACTAGCGGCAAAGTACTGCGAAATCCCTTTAATATCGTGCAAAGAGAAACTTAAATCCTGGGGACACTCGTAGAGGGCCTACAAACGGATCCTTGACTTTTGTCTTCCAAATGACAACAGATACTGTGTAAATAGAAATTTAAGTTCTGGAGTTCTCCCGTGGGAGGCTTCTAAACGGATTCATAATTATGAGGACGTCCCCTGAGTATAACATTCTAGACTCAAGTTCCAGGGGAGACCCCATATAAAAGACTGTAAATATATATATGTAATTGTTAGAGAGTCTTTTAGAAAAAGTGTGAATAAACTCAAGTACTGGGGTGGGGGTGCTTCGTTATACCATAAATACGGGGTTAGGAATTGGGAGACTCCCCAGACAACTTGCAGATAGACACTTTGATTCTGGGAGATCCCCCAAAAGGGGCGTGTTAAGAGATGCCTGAGTACCGAGGAAGTTCCTCAAAGAGCCTTAATTTAATTAGGCTCTTAATTTCTGGGAGGTCGTCTTAAGAGTCCTGTAAATAAACACAAATAGACTGGCTTTATACTTTTTTGGGGGGTAGAATCCCTAGAGGAGCCTAGAGACAATGTTGCGAGTCCCCAAAATGCTTGCAGGTGAACTCTTAAACTTTGGGGAACTCCACATCAGGGCTGTAGAATCGACTCAAATACTGTGTGAGTTCCCAGAATAACATTCATGGGAAGAGGGTCCTTATGGGTTTGTAAACAGACACCTTGCTGCTCAGGAAGAATCCCATTGAGACAAGAAAACAGACACTTAAGTGCTGGGAAGGTCTCCAGGATAAAGTGTAAACAGACCCTTAATTGCATAAGAGGAAAGAGTCCCAATTTCTGAGGGGACTCTCCATGGCTGTAAACAGTCATTTAAGTGCTGAATCAGTTTCCATAAGCATCTTTAAACTGGCCTTGCCCTCCTTTGTCTCAGAAGGCAGTCTTCCACCTAGTTTGTGGCTGGGGAAGAGATCATAGAAAGCAGTGGGAGAGGAGCTAGACAAAATTACTAGCTAGCAAAATTACTCCTGCATCCAGTAAACAGTTATTTCCGTTCTAGCGAAAGTGTCTCACACAGGGACCTCTTAATGTCACTGTGTAATGGGGTAGGAGGTGGAGCGATTCATAGAATGATTTGAAGGCACCTAAGAGCTAAGCAAAGGTCAGCATACTTTTTCTGTAAAGGTCCGGAGGGTATTTTAGACTCGGCAGTCTGTCTTGACTGCTCTGTCATTGTATCAAGAAGCCAGCCATAGACTGTTTATAAATTGATGGATGTGGCCATATTTAAATAAAACTGTTCCCCAAAACAGAAGGCAGACCAGCTGTGGCCCTGTGAGCTATAGCAGGTGGCCTCATACTCCTACCAAGAGACATACTCAGAGATTTCCCTGGAATGAGGTGTAAACAGCTGGATAAACTCCCTGCTGCTGCTGCTGCTAAGTCGCTTCAGTCGCGTCCGACTCTGTGCGACCCCATAGACGGCAGCCCACCAGGCTTCGCCATCCCTGGGGTTCTCCAGGCAAGAACACTGGAGTGGGTTGCCATTTCCTTCTCCAATGTGTGAAAGGGAAAAGTGAAAGTAAAGTCGCTCAGTCGTGTCCGACCCCTAGCGACCCCACGGACTGCAGCCTACCAGGCTCCTCCATCCATGGGATTTTCTAGGCAAGAGTACTGGAGTGGCTTGCCATTGCCTTCCCCGGATAAACTCCCTCCTCCTCCTCCTGAGTCACTTCAGTCGTGTCCGACTCTGTGTGACCCCTTGGACGGAAGCCCACCAGGCTCCCCCGTCCCTGGGATTCTCCAGCAAGAACACTGGAGTGGGTTGCCATTTCCTTCTCCAATGTGTGAAAGTGAAAAGTGAAAGTGAAGTCGCTCAGTCGTGTCCGACCCCTAGCGACCCCACGGACTGCAGCCTACCAGGCTCCTCCATCCATGGGATTTTCTAGGCAAGAGTACTGGAGTGGCTTGCCATTGCCTTCCCCGGATAAACTCCCTAGGGACCTATAAAAGAAAGAAAGAAAGTGAAATCACTCAAAGTGTCTGACTCTTTGCGACCCCATGGACTGTAGCCTACCAGGCTCCCCTATCCATGGGATTTTCCAGGCAGGAGTCCTGGAGTGGGTTGCCATCTCCTTCTCCAGGGGATCTTGCCAACCCAGGGATCCAACCCAGGTCTCCTGCATTGCAGGCAGACGCTTTACCCTCTGAGCCACCAGGGGTAGAGAGCGGGTCATGGAGGTAACCATATATTTTATAATGTCTTGGATTAAACCCTGGTGAAAGCTTGGAGTTTGAGGGATGGCAGACCATCAGAAATGGAAGGTAAACACACTGAAAGCAGAGGGACACCAGATGAAAATGGGTCCTTGAATATTGGAGGCCCCCACCCCTCAAACATGTGCCACTATTGGCTTATCAGAAGAGTAGTTGTCAAACTGGGAGTCATGTTACAAATATGTTTGGACAGGATTTGCTACACTTTGGGAAAGAGTGTGTCTCATTTTGGGGGCTTCCCTGGTGCCTCAGTGGTAAAGAATTCGCCTGCAATGCAGGAGATGAGGGTTCAATCCCTGGGTCAAGAAGATCCCCTGGAGAAGGAAATGGCAATCCACTCTAGTATTCTTGCCTGGGAAATCCCAAGGACAGAGGAGCCTGGTGGGCTACAGTCCGTGGAGTCACAGAAGAGTCCGACACGACTGAGAGACTAAACAACAACAATATCCCATTTTTATGTGACCCTCCTGTTATATATTATTTATACTGAGCAAAGTGATTAGTAGTTGGGAATAGTTTTGGCTACAAGAGAAGGGGATATTATTTGTCTCTGCATCCAGAGACAGCCAATTTAAGGTTACTGTTCAATTTAAGGTTAATAGGGAATCTCCGAACCGCGTGTTTTGTTCTGTCGTGCCGTCTTTCCATTCAGTTGCCTCACAGGCCAAAATAGCTGCTTGAACTCCAGCCTCCAGACCCATATTCCTTTCAGCCAGGAGGAGACGGGGACAAAAGGCATGTGCCAGCATCTGTGAAGAAAAGTTTCCCAACGCTGCCAAAACACATGTCTAGTGTCATAGTGTTGACAAGGAAGAACTTAGTCACATGGCCACACCTAACTGTAGACCAGCCTGAGAAGTGTATCCTGGATAACCATGTACCCGGCTCAGAACCGTGGGCTTTTATTTCTTTGAAAGAAGTGAAGAATGGATGTTGGGAGCCCACTGGCAGTCACTGCCGCAGCCACAGAGCTCTCTTGAAAGGATGTGCTTTCTTATAGTCCAGGGTGAGCCAGATAGAGTGAGAAGAGCCTCTCTTCACCCTGGAGTCAACCTCATTCTCCCCACAGGTGGCCATGTCTGAGTCTGGGCACAGTCAACCGGGACTCTATGGGATAGAGAGGCGGCGGCGCTGGAAGGAACCAGGCCCTGGCGGCCCCCAGAATCTCTCCGGGCCCGGAGGTCGGGAGAGGGACTACATTGCACCCTGGGAAAGAGAGAGACGGGTGAGTGTCTGGGTCCAAGGGCGGCATTCATGCGTCCACTCATTCCATAAAGGTTTATTGAGCGCCTGCCGTGTGCCAGGCATGTATCTGTAGACAAGACGAACGGTCCTCAGAGAACGATAAAGGGGCTGTCTTAGATGAAGTGGTCAGAGGAGGCTTCTTTGAAGAGCTGACTCGTGAGCAGAGACCTGAGGTGAGAGGACAAGCCCTGACAGAGTCTGAGTGAAGAGCCTTCAAAACAGGAAAACAGCCAATGCGAAGGCCCTGAGGCCTTTATCTGGTGTGTTCAAAGAGGAGCCTGGGGGGCACCAGCGGCTGCAGTGGCTGAAAAAGGGAAAGCGGTAGAAGATGAGGTCAGAGGACACTGGGGCCAGGCCACGTGGGACCCGCTCGGCCTTGGGAAGCACTTTGGATCTCACTAAGTGGGATTGGCATTGGAGTTGGCGCTGAGAGGTGCCAAAGCTCCTGTCTTCAGAGTTGTGTAATCATAGTGGCCATTTCTGTTTGCTGAGCAGTGTGCTGGCGCTCTGCAAAGTGCTTTCCATCCTTTGGTTCTTGAACTCCTGCAGCTGCCGTGTGAAGTGGAGCCTACATTCGACCTGATTTTCACTAATGAGGAGATGAGTCTTAGAGGGGAAGGGACACCCCCAAAGTCACAGGCCAATAACCTTTGGGGCCAGAACTCGAACCCAAATCCAAGGGAGCCTAAGGTATAGCCCCCTCACGCCCAGTCTAGAGACTGTCCTGTCCTGGGATTCAGGACTTGGGAGCTTCGGCCTGGGCCCTGTCCCACCCTGCTCCTCTCACTGCCAGAACCACACTCGCGGGTTCTATCTCCAGCGCCCTGCCCACCTCTGAGGGCTGTTTGTGGGGAGGTGGAAGAAGATAACAGTTGGGACAGTTTCTGAGCCATAAAATGGTAGACATGAAGGAAATTTCTTCACAGTGAGCTTGGCTCTTGCTCCTTCCCTTGGGTCTCAGCATAAGTGGTAACAACAGTCTCCCCTCCTACACACATTCCTCTGGGGAGCGTTACCATCTTCCTGCACTTTCAGCTTCAGTCCCTGAGCAGGCAACACCCAGATCTCTGGTGTGTGACTGACTTCGCTGCTGAGCCCCAGCAGCCTGCTAACTGGCCAGTGGACTCCTCACAGCCTCCACGTCTCCCGCTGACCCCAGTGTCTTCCTGCTATTTCTCTTCCTCTCGGGATCACTGACAGCCATCGGGCCTCATCCTGGACACTCCCCACCCCCACCCTCCCTGCACCAGTTGCTGTACAAGGTGCCTCCTGACTGTATCTCCAATCCGTCATCATCTCTCCACCCTCGTCTCTTCGTTTGTCTTAATATTCATTTATTTGTTCCTTTATTTAATTACTTGGCTGCATCGGGTCTTAGTTGCAGCATACAGGATCTTCCCTGTGGCGTGCAGTCTCAAAAGCCCAGGGGCTCCATATTTGCAGCATTTGGGCTTAGTTGCCAACCAGGGATCAAACCTGCATTCCCTGCACTGGAAGGCAGATTCTTAACCACTTTTTCCCCAGGGATGTCCCCTTCACCTCTTCTTTCCAAAGCACTTTGATATCCTTTGGTTTGTCCATCGTAGGCCAGTGAGTGAGCAGGATTTAAATGTGTCCTCAATGTGTGGGTGAAGAAACAGACCCAGTGAGGGGTCAAGACCCTCCCAAGGTTCCTCAGGGCACCCGAGAAGGAACAGGACTCTAACCCAGGTCTCTTCCCTTTCTTAGATTAAGGGTGAGTCAGAGGAGGCCTGAAGAGGGCAAGGTGTGGGAATCAGCTCGCAGGTCTGGGGAGGAGAAGGGACCCGCAGGGCTGTCAGATGGCAGCTCTAGGTAACTTGCTCCTGCTGCGTGCCTGATGCCACATGGACGGTTGGGGAGTCCTGTATACTTTCAGCCTCTTAGCAGTCCTGTGAGGAAGGAATTCCTGTCCCCATTCGCCAGATGAGCACACAGGCCTAAGTGAGGGTGGTTCCTGCTCCAAGTCTACACAACCGACAAAAACCAGGGCCAAGTTGAACGCAGTTCCCTCTTCTGAGCCCCAGCTTCTCCCACTCAGGCTTGTCCAGCAGAGCAGCTGGCAGCGTGGTTCTGGAGCCAGATCCAGAACTGGGATCTGGCTCCACCAGTTAATGGCTGTATGACCTTGGGCAAGCTGGTTAACCTCTCTGGATCTCAGTTACTTCATTTGAAACATGGGACTCAAGGTACCTCTCTGACAACACTATCCTGGTAGGATAGGAGGGGTTCATGTCTGAAGGCATTTAGAGTGGCACTTGGCACTTCACTGAGTGTCCAGGGCGTCATTCCTGAGTAACTGCCCTCCCTCACCACAGGATGGCAGCGAAGAGACCAGCACAGCGGTCATGCAGAAAACCCCCATCATCCTCTCAAAGCCTCCAGCAGAGCGGGTGAGCAGGGCAGACTCTTTCTTTGGAAGGGGAGGCCGGGAGCAGTCAGGGCAAGGATCTCCCACTGACCAGCACCTTCTCGCTCCCGCAGTCAAAGCAGCCCGCGCCTCCAGCAGCCCCTGCTGCCCCGCCTGCCCCGGCCCCTCTGGAGAAGCCCATTGTGCTCATGAAACCCCGGGAGGAGGGGAAAGGGCCGGCGGCCACAACCAGCGCCTCAACCCCCGAGGGCACTGCCCCGCCACCCCCAGCGGCCCCCGTGCCACCCAAGGGGGAGAAGGAGGGGCAGAGACCCACACAGCCCGTGTACCAGATCCAGAACCGGGGCATGGGCACTGCCGCCCCAGCAGCCATGGACCGTGAGTTGGGAGCCGGGTGGGATCTGGTTGGGAGCCGACACCCCCTCGCACAGAGCCTCACCACGTCCTCTGTCTCCTGCTTTCTCTCACCTGCAGCTGTCGTGGGCCAGGCCAAACTGCTGCCCCCAGAGCGCATGAAGCACAGCATCAAGTTGGTGGATGACCAGATGAATTGGTGCGACAGTGCCATTGAGGTGCTGCGGGGCTGGGCGACTCTCCCTGCTCGAGATTCTCTGGGTTCCACCCTCCCCTCCCCTCCCCAGTGCCCTCCACTTTCACCCTCTTGGCAGGCAACACCAGCCTCGACGGCTTTTGGGCAGTGGCAACAGTGAGAGGGACTCCCCGGTGGCTCAGCTGGTAAAGACCCTGCTAGCCAACGCAGGAGACACGGAAGACTCGGGTCCATCCCTGGGTCGGGAAGATCCCCTGGAGAAGGAAACGACAGCCCACTCCAGTATTCTTGCCTGGAAAATTCCAGGGAAAGAGGAGTCTGACAGGCTACAGTCCATGGGGTCATAAAGAGTCAGAAACAGCTGAGCACGTCCACGCAGGGCTGAGAGGGAGGGGATAGGAGAGTTTTCACCCAGCTGTGCTGGTTGTTCAGTGTCTGAAATACTTTGATTCTGGTTGGCCAAGAGGGCTCCGCTAGCACCACAGGGTCCCTGGGATCTCCTTCCCGCTTCCACAGCAGGGCAGCCTCCAGGGCCTGTGCTAGTCCTTCTCCTGATTGGCCGAACCCCACGCTGGACCAGTGCAGACTGGGTTGAGCGTCAACCCTCTGAGGTCCCCCTCCGTCCCAGGAGTCCCCACTCTGGCTCACGCCTCACACTCCTGGGTTGAGTGTCAACCCTCTGAGGTTCCCCCTCCGTCCCAGGAGTCCATCCCCACTCTGGCTCATGCCTCACACTCCTGGCTGTCATACCTACTTGCAGTGTCCCAGGCTGCGCTTCCCCTTTCCTGATGGGTTTCCCCCAGACCCAACCCATCACTGCTGCTCAGATTCTCCCCGGTGAGCCCCCTCTCCTTCCCAGCTTGGCCTGAGTAGGACAGCATGCCAGGCCATCTGTTTCCTGGCCCCTGCTGCCTTTCTGGGTCCATTCTCATGTTGCTATCAACTGGGGCATGGGGGCGGGAATCACTGTCCAGGCCCTGCTATTGAGCTGCTGCTGCTGCTGCTAAGTCACTTCAGTCGTGTCCGACTCTGTGTGACCCCATAGACGGAAGCCCACCAGGCTCCCCCGTCCCTGGGATTCTCCAGGCAAGAACATTGGAGTGGGTTGCCATTTCCTTCTCCAATGTGTGAAAGTGAAAAGTGAAAGTGAAGTCGCTCAGTCGTGTCCGACCCTTAGCGACCCTACAGACTGGCTCCTCCATCCGTGAGATTTTCTAGGCAAGAGTACTGGAGTGGCTTGCTATTGCCTTTTCCGCTGCTATTGAGCGCTTACCCACAAATCCCCAAATATGGCTCATATAACTGAGGAACTAAATTTGTAGTTTTAATTAAACTTAAGTGGTCACACGTGGTCAGCGTCTACCATATTGGATAGTGCTAGCCCTTGATATTCTACTTTGATGGGTCCAGGGTTTGGCCCAGGATTAGATTCTTTTTTTTCTAGAGCTCTCCAGGTGATTCTGAGGTGCAGTAGCCAAATGGAGGGCATGACTGTCTTCCTTGAGGAATGTCTCTCACACCCCCTGGTGGTGAAAGTCAGCGTCGCTGGCAGCCCAGAGGTGAAGGTCTCCAGACTCCATAGGACTCTTAAATCCCACAGACAGGAGACAGAACTGGCCGGCTCCCCTTCCTGCTTGCTGCTCCTTTTCTCACGCTTTCCTAGTTTTCCCAACTTTCCTGAAGCCCAGGGCCTCCCAGGGGTCGCTCCAGTGGCCCGCAGTTACCCAGCTCTGTCTTCCACCTGTGCTTTTGTTCCTGAGCCTCTCCCTTTCCATCGCCAAAGTCAGGTGCCCCTTTTCCACTGTGTTCCAGCCACACTGACTTCCTGTTAGCTTCTCGACCAGGCAGGCTCTCATCTACTTTGGAGCTCTCACAAATGCTGTTCTTTGTAGCAGGAACATTCCATGTGTCCCTCCACCACCACTGCCACACACACAGTTTCTTTGCCCAGATGAGGGGATTTGGGGCCATAAACACTTCTCTTTTATATCTCACAAGGCAGGGGACAGCCATGGAAGTCTGTAGGGCCCCCACCTCCCACATTAGCTGTGGGCAGATTTCTGAGGGCTGCTTTCCGGCGTCTCCCCACAGTACCTGCTGGATCAGACCGATGTCCTGGTGGTTGGTGTCCTGGGCCTCCAGGGGACGGGCAAGTCCATGGTCATGTCGTTGCTGTCGGCCAACACTCCGGAGGAGGACCAGAGGTGAGGGGGGCGTTGGGTGGGGGTGAAGGCGGTGGAGGGGGTGGACCCCCACCTCCACCAGCCGGGGCGTTGCAGGGGGCATCACCAGAGGACTTTGGGACGTCACTTCCCCTCGCTTAACCTCAATGTCTCTGTCAGAGGAGGATGGTGACGGGCTGGCCCACACGCTCGTGCAGCTCCAAGGAAACCAGTCCCGTTCCTCCCTCCCTCCCTTCCTGCCTTACTCCGGGAAATGGGGCAGGGCCAGCCAGGAGCTGGGATGGCCCATTCATCAGGTCTGGATTTAGGTCCACCTTGGACTGAGCCCTGTGCCGGCTGGCTGACCTCAGGCACGCCCCTTCACCTCTTGGTATCTCACTTCCTCATCTGTCCAGTGAATTTTCGGAGGGTGAGACAGGATTGGGGAGGCAAACTTGAACATGAACCTGGCACAGAGCAAATACTCCCGGGAGGTGGCTGTTTGGCCTGGAAAACAAGAGTGAGGGGAGAGACCTGGGGGAGGGGTGTGGCTCTAGACTAGCCTCTCTACTGCCTTGTTAGGGAGGATGGGGTGCGACTGTGAAGGTAGAGGGTGGCGTCGTGGGAGAGGGCGTGGGGTGGGGGGAGGCTAAGAACTAGGGCTCCAAACTGAGGGCAAGGAAGAGAGGAAGGCAGGGATTATGAGGAAGAGAGTAGGGGACATAGGCAGTCTTAATTCAGGAAGTCTCAAGATGGGGGGTGGGCAGAAGTAGTAGCCGTTGGGGATTTCTTTGAAAAAATAGGGGGCTGGTTTTTTATGAAACCAGTGATTTTGCTGTGGACTCCATGAATGGGCCTCAGGGGTCCACGAACCCCCCCCAATGGTGTATGTAGGGTTTTACATACATCTACAGCCAGGCTTTTCTTCTAGGGGAAGGCTCCATAGTTCCCAGCAGATCTCAGAGGGGCCCGAGGGAACCCCAGAACAGGTTAAGTTTCCCTGTGGTGAGAACATACATCCCCAGACCCAGAGCTGCAGGTGCTTGGCCTCCCGGCTGGCTCCATCCTGCTCTTCTTGCTCACGACGTCAGCTCCGATCTGGCACAGCTGCAGCTCTCTTGGCTGGCATTCTTTCCATCTCAGCTTCCACCCCCCAACTCTTGGCTCAGAGTCCTCAGCTAGACTCCTATCATCCTGACATGCCTTTCGGAGGCAGCTCGGCCTGTGGTGTGGTAGACATTGCTACCAACTTTTGTCATCAGGTCTCATAAGGGTTTTTAAATTTTTTGTTTTGTATTGGGGTATAGCCAATTAACAGTGTTGTTAGTTTTAGGTGAACAGCAAAGAGACTCAACCATACATGCACATGTATTCATCTTTCCCAAACCCCACCCCTCCATCCAGTGTGGGCTGCTGCATAACACTGAGCAGAGTTCCATGTGCTATGCAGAAGGTCCTTGTTGGTTGTCTGTTATAAGTATAGCAGAGTGTACATGCTGATCCCAAACTCTCTAACTGTCCCTTCCCCCCAGCAACCATTAGTTCGTTTTCCGAGTCTGTGAGTCTCTTTCTGTTTTGTGAGTTCATTTGTATCATTTCTTTTGAGATGCGGCATTTAAAGAATGTCATACAGTATTTTTGCTTATCTGTCTGACCTACTTCAGTCAGTGTTACATTCTCTAGGTCCACCCATGTTGCTGCAGATTTCATTCTTCTTAGTGGCTGAGTAATATTCCATTGTATATACGTACAGCATTCTCTTTATCCATTTCTCTGCTGATGGACATTTCGGTTGTTTCTGTGTCGTATGCTTTTGTAAACAGCGCTGCAATGAATATTGGGGTGTGTGTATCTTTTTGAGGTCTTATGCTATTGTAAACAGAGCAGCAGCGAATATTGGGATGTGTGTATCTTTTGGAGATACTTACATTTTTTTGTCTGGGATTTTTTTTTGGTCACACCACACATGTGGAATCGTCATTCCCCAACCAGTGATTGTGCCCTCTGCAGTCTCACCACTGGACCACCAAAGAAGTCCAGATCTCATAAATTTTACTCCTAATTATCTTGAGAATAGGCTTCTTAGGTGGCTCAGACAGTAAAGAATCTGCCTGCAATGCAGGAGACCCAGGTTTGATCCCTCGGTTGGGAAGATCCCCTGGAGAAGGAAATGGCACCCCATTCCAGTATTCTTGCCTGGAGAATCCCATGGACAGAGGAGGCTGGCGGGCTACAGTCCATGGGGTCTTACAGAGTCAGAACCTTGAAAATTCATCTGCCCTTCTCCTCCTCATACCCACCTCCTGGCCCAGGCCACTGCCACCTTCCCTGGAGTCTCCTAACTGGTCTCCCTGCTTCACTTCAATTCAATCAGTATTTACGAGGCACTTGCCATGGGCCAGGCCCTGTTCTCCACGTTGGGGCTACAGCAATAAACAAAAACTGGCAGAAATCCCTGTCCTTGTGGAGCTTTCGTTTTAACAGAGGAGATGGTAAACAAGCACGTTAGATGGTAACTTAACAGGGAAGGGTTAGAGGGAGGCGGCATTGGAGCCAGGGGTCCGGGAGACATTTGAGAACAAGCAGACTTGGAGGAGGGGAGCAGGGAAAGCATTCCAGTCAGGGCAGGAACTAGGCACCGAGACCCCCACATCCCCTCACTGTGGGGTGGAGAGTTTTCAGGTCTGTGTCCTGTGTCTGGCGTATGGCGGGTACACTTGGTAATGAATAGCTAGCAATTTTATATCGCCGTGTGTCAGCCACTCTTCCAAGGGCTTTACGTATGTTAACCTCACAATCCGGAGAAGGCAATGGCAAGCCACTCCAGTACTATTGCCTAGAAAATCCCATGGATGGAGGAGCCTGGTAGGCTGCAGTCCGTGGGGTCGCTAAGGGTCGGACACGACTGAGCGACTTCACTTTCACTTTTCACTTTTCACTTTCACACATTGGAGAAGGAAATGGCAACCCACTCCAGTGTTCTTGCCTGGAGAGTCCCAGGGACGGGGGAGCCTGGTGGGCTTCCGTCTATGGGGTCACACAGAGTCAGACATGACTGAAGTGACTTAGCAGCAGCAGCAACCTCACAATCACCCTGAGAGGTTGAGACTACTGTCCCCATTTTACAGATGAGGAAACAGAGAAGAAAGATTAAGGAACTTGCTCAAAGCCACACAGCCAGGAAGAGGCAGAGCTAAGGTTTGAATCCAGGCAGCCTGGGAGAGTCCCTGCTCTTAAACACCTCAGTCTAGTAATTTTGTTGAGAATTCGCAGGTCTACTTATGGGTTGGGGTGAAGTCACATGATATAAAACGTAGCCCCCAGACAGCAGGGCCACAGATGGAAAGCTTTGCAGGCGGGTGGGGAATCAAATCCCACAGGCTCACTCATGGCCTCACTCTGGAGGCGGCAGAGGCCGAGAACCTGACCTCTGATGACCCCACCTGCTCCTCCACAGGGCGTATGTTTTCCGGGCCCAGAGCGCCGAAATGAAGGAGCGAGGGGGCAACCAGACCAGTGGCATCGACTTCTTTATTACCCAAGAGCGGATTGTTTTCCTGGACACACAGGTGCCGGCCCCCACCTACCCCACCCCACCCCGCCGCATGCCCTGTTAAGCTCCTTCCCTGAAAGTGTCTGAGCCACAACTTTGCTTGGGTTCCCCGTGGCTCCGGCCAGGCCGTGGACGTGCTCGTGCCTTTGGGCAGGTTGTCTCTCTTCTTGGCCCTTAGTCTCCTCTTGTCTGGTTTCATCCCCCTCCCCTCCCGTCCGCTGTGTACAGAGGCGCCTCACGAATCTTGCAACATAGTGGTCCCCAGCCTTTTTGGCACTGGGGATCAGTTTCGTGGAAGACAGATTTTCCACAGGCTCGGCAGTCGGGGGAATGGTTTGGGGATGATTTCTCATAAGGAGCTCACGACCTCGACCCTCACATGTGAGGTTCACAGTAGGATTCGCGCTCCTGTGAGAGTGTGATGCCGCTGCTGATCTGATAGAAGGTGGAGCTCAGGTGGTAATGCGCACACGGGGAGCGGCTATAAACACAGGTGAAGCTTCATTCAGCTGCCTACCACTCACCTCCGGCTCTGTGGCTGGTTCCCCGGGGGTTGCAGACCCCTGCTGTAGCCTGTTGGTTAAAAGTGGGGGCCCTGGGGTCAGTCTGAAGCCAGATCTGACCTTTAATTCTTACCAGCTGGGTGACTTTAAGTTTTAACCTCCCCTAGAAACCTCAGTTTGTTCATCTGTGAATGGGGTCGATAGTTGTTTTCAGCTTCATAGGAGGGTGTCAGGGAGTCAGTGGACCAGTCCAGGCAGCGTGCTGGGCACAGGAGCCGGCACGTGGGAAAACTTCAGGCACCTGAGTGTCACGGGAGCCGGCCTGTCCTGTGATGCCCGCCCGGCAGCTTTCCTCAGCTCCTCCGGGTTCCCCATTCCTCAGCCTGGCATCCAGGGCCCGTGTGGCTAGCCTCCCTCAGACTCGCCACGGGCTCTCTCCCGAGCTGCGCGACCTCAACCAAGTTACTTAACATTTCCATTCCTTAGTTTTCTGAAGCAGGATAGACAACATTACCTCCATCGTGGGATTTCTGTGAGGTGTCAGTGAGTGAACACAAGTGAAGTCCTGTCAGGGCCTGGCAGGAAGAGGGTTCCCAGTACTGTTGGCCATCAGGGCTGGCACCATGAGAACACACTCTTTCCCCCTGCTCTGTTCTCTGGCCGCTGCCTTCTCCTTGAAGACTACCTGGGGCTAGTGCCTTCTCCCAGGAGCCGCCTCCTCTGTGCGCCCACTGGTGCTCATGCGGCCGTCCCAGCGCCGCTCGTGACTGACCACAGTCTGGTTCCCGTGTACCATACTCACTCCCCACTGCCTGCAGCTCCTTGGGGAGAGGCCTGGCCCACAGCTGGTGCTCAAGGAATGTTAGTGGAACAGAGCTCTGGCCACCATACCTATGGATGATGGGAGAGTGGGAAACCTTGCACAACTGTGGGGTGAGACCTGTGTCTAGGACCGCCGGCACTTAGAGACACAGTGAAATGGCTGTGGGCGGTGCCAGGACCTCCATGGAGCAGAACAGAAGTTAAGATCCAAACACTGTGGTGTTTGGATCCAGTTTTAGAAAGTGAGCCCTTGGGAAAACCTCTTTCTTAAAGGGTTCCACCAAGTGCAATAAGAAATAGATAGCCCAGCCACTACTTTAGGCTCTTGTTTTTCTAAATGGAGTGTTCCTTTAAGAAGAGGTGATGAGCTCACCGCTGATTCTTGCACCCACTGATGCTGTTAAAATCCTCACCAATCTTCACATTAATCATGGTTATTTGACCTAAGTAATTATCTTAGTGAAGTTTTGAAGGCATTTGAAACAACAAAACAAGGGTGTTGTAGGGACATGACTCATTCATGTAGATGTTAGATTTATTAACCCTGGAAGCGTTCTTCTAAGGCAGGTGACACTTGAGAGCGGTGGGGATTTGCAAAAGAGCTGGGGAAGGTGAAACTGCTTTGAGACTTCTTTCTTTCACCTCCTCTCGCTGACAAGGTCTGTACTAATTAGAAGGAAGCTGCCTGTGTTTCCAAACTTACTTTGTCCTGAGAGGCGGTGTGCTTGCCATCACCAAGTGGAACTTGGGTGACTGTGTCCCCTGGGATCCCTACTCCCACCCTGACAGTCCTCTGTCTTCCTACCCCAGCCCATCCTGAGCCCCTCCATCTTGGACCACCTCATCAACAACGACCGCAAGCTGCCTCCAGAGTACAACCTGCCCCACACCTACGTTGAGATGCAGGTGAGGGGACCGAGCCAGGCCTGGGGACCTGGGGCAGAGAGCTCATGGGTATGGGTTGGCCAGTTCTATTTGCAAAGAACCCTGGGTACCCCGAGAGCTGGTGGGAGAGGATGACACCAAGAGTCGGGTCCTGCTCTGCCCCTCGGGAACGTAACCCCCCACCTTAAGCCTCCACATCCGCCTGTATGACCAGGGGCTGATCATTGCCATCTGGCCCGATCTAGGGACAGCCTGGAAGGGAAGTACCAGTGCAGTCTGGGCACACAGTAGGTGCTCCTGGGCACACAGTAGGTGCTTTTAGGCTCAAAGGCCCTGGTCCTGTGGCCCCCTCAGCTGAGTCCTGAGATCAGGGACCCCATTCTGGACCCCAGCGACCTTCAACTCTGTTGTCCCTCCCTGCCCACCTCAGTCACTCCAGATCGCTGCCTTTCTCTTCACGGTCTGCCACGTGGTCATAGTCGTCCAGGACTGGTTCACGGACCTCAGTCTGTACAGGTGAGAAACTGGGGGGGTGAGCCAGGTGAAGGATGGGCCCCCAGACTCAGGGATCTGCCCAGCTCTCACCACTCCCACATGGCAGCCGAGGGACCCTGTGAAAATTTAAGCCAGAGAAGTCACTGCCACTGAATCCTCTCAGCGCACGCACGTAGACCGCCTTCACTCCCGGTAAAATCCGAAGCCGTTCCCCCGCGTGGTTTACTAGGTCCAGTGTGGTGCGGTCCCGCCACCACACTGACCTCTCCCACTACGTCCCTCACTCTTCCATCAAGCTGTTCCTCCTGCTACTTTGAACCTCTGCACTCCTCATCCCTCGGCCAGAAACACTCTCCCCGGGTGCCAGGCCCCCCCTCATGTCCTTGAGGTTGGCCCGAGGCCTCCTCTGACCTACTGAGTGTCCTGTGACCCTGCCGTGTACTTCTTTGCACCGATGACAAAGCCTTCTTTATGGTCCTTCTCCCTCCTTAGACTATAAGTCCCAGTACCTTGAACACTGCCTGGCACGAGGTGGACGTTTAACCCTAGTTTGTTGAATGAACAGCGTGCTGAGGAGCTGGCATGTCTGGTTCTTTGAGCCTCATGGTTCATCTCCTCCAAGCATGGGTGCTGTCCCTGAAGTACCCTGCTGGGCTGGGAGGGGAAGGAGCCAGGATCTGGCAGGAGTGCTGCCTAAAGCAGCTGGAGGTTCCAGAAATGCCCCCAGATAGGACTGGCTCCCATCCGTAGGTCCCAGGAGGTAGCTGTGGGTTGGCCAGCAGCCCTGGGCTCGAGGCCCAGACAGACAGATGGAAGGAACGGGAGCTCACAGGGAGAGGGGAGCCAAGCTGAAGGAAGCAGATGTCCCCAGAGTCAGGCAGCCCTGGGTTTGAATCCTCGTCCTTGTTAGGCAGTGGCTGCTTTTTCCATAGTTCCTTGTAAGCAAACGTCCTGGCATGAAGTGAGTTAAAGAATGTAAAGCGTTCGGCACAGTACCTGGTACATAGTAAGATGTTGACAAGCAGGAGCTTTTAATGTGTGTGCCAGCAACTCTGGGGATGGAGATAGGCCGAGGGTCTGGTCACCAGTAAGAAAACAGCTTGTTGGGAGAACCAGCTGACATGACCAGATCTAAGTGGCTCCATTCCGCAACATCCCCTCCTCCCATCACTGTCTGTTGGTTCATTCAGGGGACTAGTGTATTGAATGCTGTTTAGGCCAGTCGCTGTCTGCCCTGGGGATACAGGTGTGATCGAACAGATAACACAGGCTGCCCTGGGGAGTTCACATTCTTGGTGGGGTCGGGGGTGTGTTGTGGACTGACCTGGCCCACGCAGAGCCTCAGTTTTAAGTCAATGTCTTTAAGGTGGGCTTCCCAGAGTGGGTGAATCACTGGAAATTGTGGGCAACATATTTGTGCACGTGTCTGTATGAGGAGAATAGCCAGAGTTAATCAGACCCCATTATCTCTTATCTCAGGTAATAGATTTATTTTATTTACTTTTATTGACATATGTTTGGGAAAATTTACTTTAAAATTGCGTAAACTGAGAACTTATATTGATGCAAAAACCTGCACAGCTTTGTTCATAATTGCCCAAACTGGGGGCAGCCAGGATGTCGTTTAGTAGATAAATGGGTCTGTAAGTTGTAGGACCTCCACGTGGTGTTGTCGTTCAGTCGCTCAGTTGTGTCTGACTCTCTGTGACCCCATGGACTGTCCTCCACTGTCTCCTGGAGTTTGCTCAAATCCGTATCCATTGAGTCAGTGGTGCTGTCTAACCACATTATTCAGTGTTGAAAAGAGATGTGCTGTCGTGCCATGAAAGACATGCAGAAGCTTCAAATGCATATAATTAAGTGAAAGAAGCCAGTTTGAAAAGGCTTCATACTGTATGATTCCAACTCTGTGACATTCTGGAAAAGGCAAACTATGGAGACCAGTGAAAATATCCGTGGCTGCCAGGATTGGGAGGGGGAGGGGGAGCAGAGACAGTTCAGGGCCCGTGAAGCTACTCAGTGTGATACTCTATGGTGTGTGCACATGATTTATTTTTTTTTTGTCAAAGCCCATAGAACAGACAAACAGCAGGAGTGAACCCACATGTAAATCATGGGCTTTGGGTGACAGTGGAGGGTCATCAGAATGTTGTGAAGCTGGGGCACGATGGGGCAGGCAATCTATGGGAAATCTCTGTATGTTCCACTCAGTTTTGCTGTGAATCCAAAACTCTAAAAATAAAGTCCTTCTGGATGGCATGAATTCTTTAAAACGTACATAACATGTTGATGTGGGTCCATGAATTGGTGTCTAAGGGTTGTCTCTGGATTCCCTGAAATTGTGTGAGGAACATGGTGTCTGTGTGGTGTTTTTTCCCAGCGTGGCTCTCGCTTTAATCAGATCGGCAGAGGGAGCCCCCTCCTTCCCCAGACAGTGGGATACAGAGGGGCGGGTGCTGGAGCGCCAACCTCTCACCCCAAACCCCCAGGTTCCTCCAGACAGCAGAGATGGTGAAACCCTCCACCCCATCTCCCAGCCACGAGTCCAGCAGCTCATCAGGCTCCGATGAAGGCACTGAGTACTACCCCCACCTGGGTGAGCGGCTTTCCCGAGGGCTGGAGGGGTGGGCGGAGGGAGAGGGGGGCGGAAACCAGGAGCGCTCTGGGGAAGGGGGCACTAGGAGGAGCGTCTGCGAGAGCCTTGAGGAGAGTCAGGGTTGTCTGCCACTTCCTCTGAAGGCCCCCTCAGGCATCAAGGGTATGACCCCCAAGTCTGACTTTCGCTCTTCGATCAGAATGGGAACCTCTTGGGGGCAGGACCCTAGTCTTCCCATATCTGGATCCCTGGCCTGGGGCTCAGGGAGTAAGTGTCAAGTTGGCCCAAGTGGCACCGTGCACCCTGGCCACCCTGCCTGGGGCCCCTGCGCGCATGTCCTTGGCCTGCTCTGTCCCTGCCCTGCTCTCCTGCAAAGATCTGCCTCATTTATGACGCCCCAGACAGGCTTTTCCTCATTCTTCCGCCTGGCCCGGCCCCTGGTCTTTCTAACTCAGTCCTGATCACGTGCCCATCTGCTCTTCATCTTTTCCATCAGACTGGGGGCTTCCTGAGTGCAGAAGCCAGATCTAACTCATTTTTCCAGGTCCCCAGCATCAACCAGCACAGGGGCCTGGTACTGAATACTTACCTGTGATTGGAACTGTGGGTCAGGGCAGGTCTTTGGAGTGAGGAGGGGAGTCCACGTGGCGGAGCACCAGCTGCCTCTTAGGCTCCGCCTCCCCCCAACACTCACCTCCCCGCCACCAAGTCTTCCTGCAGAACAAAGCTCGCCGGGAGGACTTCTGTCCCTGCAAGCTACGGCAGATGCACCTGATGATCGACCAGCTCATGGCCCACTCCCACCTGCGGTACAAGGGTGAGGGTCCCCTGGTCACCCCCAAGTTGGCCCGTGGCCACCTGGCTCCTGATCCAGTCCCATGGCCCCTCCCCCAGACTTGGGAGGGAGGTCAGACGTGGTCTCCTGACCCCAGCTTGAGCACCCAGCACAGACCTCCCTCCTCGCCCCCTGACCCTGCACCGCGGTGCCAGCAGCCTCTCACGGGTTCTCTCCACCAGGTACTCTGTCCATGTTGCAGTGCAACGTCTTCCCTGGGCTCCCGCCTGACTTCCTGGACTCTGAGGTCAACCTGTTCCTGATGCCCTTCATGGACAGTGAGACAGAGGGTGAAACCCCACCTCGCGCAGGTAGGGTGCCCCCTTGAGGGGATCTGGGCCATGTGGAGACACAGGCGGCCCTGGTTAGAGGGTGAAAGAAACTCTTCCTGGTCTGAGCAGAGATGCAGGCCTGTCCCTGAGTTGCTCAGACCCTTTCTTGGGAGCGTGTTTCCAAGTCGTGGAAGAACGGGGGAACCTGCACGGAGGCTGAACTCAGAGATGCTCCCGGGAGGCCAGGATGCCGTTGACGGGGAGGCCGGCCCTCTCTTGGCAGGCTCCCCGCTCCCCTCCTAACCTCTATAACTTTGCAGGACCTGGTTCCAGCCCCCTCTTCTCCCTACTCCCTGGGTACCGAGGCCACCCCAGCTTCCAGTCCTTGGTGAGCAAGCTTCGGAGTCAGGTGATGTCCATGGCCCGGCCGCAGCTGTCACACACAATCCTAACCGAGAAGAACTGGTAAGGGTTCTCGGCAGAGGGAGGGGGTCAGTGAGGGCCCCATGTCAAGGTTCTCAGGGATCTCTCCACACCTCAGCACCTGTCCTGGAACATTGATCGCCACCGTCTTGCTGCTATTCCCTGTGATTTTGAATCCTCATGGGCCGGTAGTGTGTAGGTCTCGTTACCTGTTGTACTAGTGGGGAAGGTTAGGCTCAAAGAAAGGAAGTGTTGTGTAGTGAAGTCACATCCCTGTAATTAAGTGTCACTTGACTGCAAGGAGTAGGACCAGTGAGCCTGGTCAAGTTAAAGGATTTATTCTAAGACCCTGAGTGCAGAAAGCATAGCAGCACTGGAGAGGAAAGCAGAAAGCCATCAGGAACCACAGGCGCCACGTTCTCTGGCTCCTGCTGGCTCGCAGGTCCCGTCGTCCCCTCCACTTTCCCACCTCTGCCCTCAGGCTTTCTCCATCTGCCCTCATAGAGCCCTGCACCACCTCCCCAGCCCTGACTCTGTATGACTTTCTATGTCCAGAGCCCACAGCAGGGCTGCCACAGATCCAGGACTGCCTCATTTCCAAGAGAGAGAAGAACTTGAGAAGTAGCTTCAGCTTGGCTCCCCTGGGTCTGTCCAGTCGGCTGTGGGCAGAAGGGGCAGGGAGCGCGGACACGACAGGACGCCACTGAGCGGGTGCAGGGCCTGGGGGATCGGAGGTCTGCTCCTCTTGGTCTGAACCAGGACCCAGCGGGGAGGAGAGAATTGGGGAGGTGGTAGGGTTATGCTGCTGCTGGACGTTCCTGAGGGTCTTCCCTGGTGGCTCAGTGTGGAAAAGAACACACCTGCCAACGCAGGAGACTCAGCTTCAGTCCCTGGGCCGGGAAGATCCCCTGGAGGAGGAAACGGCAACCCGCTCCAGTATTCTTGCCTGGCGATTCCCATGGACAGAAGAGCCTATCAGTCTAGTCCATGGAGTCACAAGAGTCAGACACATCTTAGAGACTGGATGACAACACAAGACATTTCTGATCATCACAAGACTCTGGGGGGCTGAAGAGATAGACCCATACCTACGAAGGCCAGCACTGAGGGGAGTGGGAAGCAGTTTGGGCTCATAGCTGGGGGCTTGTGGACTTGAGCCTCGCTTCCCCCGGGGAGGTTAGGGGCTTGGGCTACCTCACATTCTCCGCATCCCAGGCAATGGGGTCGGTCGTGCAGGGCCTGCAGCCAGGGCAGCGCTGACTCTTGACCTCCCCTCACAGGTTCCACTATGCCGCCCGGATCTGGGACGGGGTGAAGAAGTCCTCCGCCCTGGCAGAGTACAGCCGCCTGCTGGCCTGAGGCCGAGGGGAGGAATGTCACACAGAAAACCCCCTTCCGGGCCCCCGGTGGGTGGTGACGGGCTCCCATGTTCTCCCCGCACAGGGTGGAGAAGGGCAGCAGGCCTGATGGACGAGGGACTGCGACTTCCTCGTCCGAAGACACGAGGGGTCCAGGGCCAGGCCCCTTCCCTCCAGGGAGTGTTCAGTGGGCGACTGAGATCCAGCCCTGCAGCTGGGCGGGGCAGTCCATCAGCCCCCAGGGCCAGGCGGTGGGAGGAGCCTGCGTGGTCACCAGGAAGCCCCGCCCTGTGCGGCCTCCTTCTGCAGGGACCAGAGCAGCAGGTCCCTCTGACCTGACTGCAGGCTCCTGCCTGGAAGGTGAGGTGTCTGGGGAGCTCTTTGTCGGAGTGGCTGGCGGTTGGAATAAACGCAGTCGCGTGAGTCTGTTCTGGTGATCCTCTCCCTACTCCCCAGCGCGCCGTCCTGGGAAGCCCTGAAATTTCTGCTCCCAGCCCTTGGGGGTAGAGGAGCCTTGGCCTCCCATTGAACTTCCTGTGGGGACACGTGCACTGGAGGTCGGAATTGTCAGCAGATAAAGACAAGTCTGCTGAGGAGGAAGCCTCTAGAGAGGGGCTTTCTGTTTTGTGCGGTGCCTCAAGCCACCCGTCTGTGTGTGTCATGGAGAAGAATGTGCAGGGCCCTCGCATTTCATCTTCTCTTGAAAATGGTGCCAGCCTTTGGTGATATGGCCTAGGTAAACACAGTGCCTAATTCAGCACGTTAAAAAGTAGGACAGGCCCCTAGTTAAATACCATAGAGTCGCTCAGTGTCCACGAGGGATTGGTTCCAGGACCGCTGCAGATCCCAAAATTGTGGCAGCTCAAGTCCCTTAGGTTAGATATCATAGCATGTTCTTATAACCTACGCACATCCTCCCATCTACCTAAGTCATCTAGACTGCTTAAAGCACCTAATCCACTGTCAATGCTAATAAATGTAAATACAACGTAAATTGTATGTAAATAGTTGCCAGCCCTTGGTAAAGTCAAGTTTTGCTTTTTGAACTTTCTGGGTTTTTCTTTTTTTTTTTTTTTTTTACTATTTTCAATCCAAGGGTGGTTGAATCCACACATGTGGAACCCCTCCAATACAGAGGGCTAACTGCCCTTCCCCTTAGTCAAAACAGGTGCTACCCTTGTCAGATCAGTTCAGTTCAGTTGCTCAGTCGTGTCCGACTCTCCGCGACCCCATGAATCACAGCACGCCAGGCCTCCCTGTCCATCACCAACTCCCGGAGCTCACTCAAACTCATGTCCACAGAGTCGGTGATGCCATCCAGCCGTCTCATTCTCTGTCGTCCCCTTCTCCTCCCGCCCCCAACCTTTCCCAGCATCAGACATGATGGCTTCCCCTGTATACCTCAACTACTTTTTGAAAAATGGCCCCTCCCTTCAAATCCAGAAATTGACCCTCAATTAAACACACCATTGAGTTCCTTACAGTACCTGCCCTCCCCCACTCAAATATAGTACACCGTCCTAGTTCAGTGTCTCCCAAAATACGTCTCCGAATTGGTCTGCTCACCGCACCCTAATCCCAAACTAGTCCTGACCCTCCAGTGATGCCGCTGCACCCTTCAGTAAAGCACTTGGTTCCAGTCTAAACAGCTTGAGTTGGTCTGCCCAATCCGCTCCCCCCCGACCCATGCCACTTTGGTCTCCCTGGCTTCCCCTTGCCCTCGGGCATATCCTCTATACGGCCTGGTGTGCAGGTCATGGTAACCTCGGGGGGACTGGCCTTTGGAGAAAAAGGTACAACTGAAGAGGGTGAATTGAAGTGATAGTCACAGTCTTGTCCGACTCCGCGGTCCCATGGGTTGTAGCCCGCCAGGCTCTGTCCATGGAACTCTGCAGGCAAGAATACCGAAGTAGGTTGCCACGCCCTTCAGAGGATCTTCCCGCCCTGACCCAGGGATCAAACCCAAGTCTCCTGCACTACAGGTGGGTTCTTTACCATCTGAGCCACCTGGGAAGCCTGAAGAAGGTAGGGGGACAGGGAAGAAAGCAAACCTCTGGCCTCAGAGCAGATCTGGCCGAAAGTGGGGAGTCTGCAGATTCGGAGCAGGTCTGACTAGAAGACGCAGACTCACAGCAGGTCTGGCCAGAAGTCTAAGGGGTACGAGGCCCAGGGCAGGCTCTGGCCCTGCCACACACTGCCCAAGACCTTAGGTGGGACCTCCCTTTGTGACGCCCAAGATTACTGAGAACTGTTCACCACCCTCTTACAGAAATGCTTCTGAATTCTTTGCCTCATCCCGCCCCTCCCCCAACCTGTGTGGTGGACACCCTCCTGACTGCCTCCCCAGCCAGGCAACTGGCTTTTCCCTGCCTTGTCACAACTTAGCATGCCCGTGTCTGTCCCCTCCCCGCGATTCCCAGGGGACTGCTGATTGATAGTTCACCGGAAGAGGGAAAGTGGGGGCTATGGCCAGAGAGGGCACAAGATCCAGGGCGCAGAAGCACGAGACAGCACACGGTTCAGTCCAGGACAGTTGGGCTAGAGTTTCTTCCTTCCCCTCCCCCAACACCCCCCCAGCCTGGGCACAGACAGAGCCTGCAGGCTCCCAGCCCTTCACTGCCACCTCTGGCTGGTCTAGGTGCCTGGCTGGGACCACTGATCCGATCCATCCAGGAGCCTACGGTCTGGGCTGTCGAGGGAGGCCTGAACCAGCACGCTCTGGGCATCACTGACAGCCACATCCAGGGAGGTGCGGAGCATCCAGTAGATGGTGGCAAAGGACAGGCCACAGGAGGCCAGGGAGCCCAGGATGGGCACGTTGAGGAGCTTCTGGCTGAAGGCTGAGGCGTCCCTGGAGACCTGACCCAGCAGCTCTGCCACCAGCGCCTCTGTGACCTTGGTCTTTGGGCCCTGTAGCACCTCCAGGATCTTGTGCAAGGGCTGGCCCGTCTGCTCCGCCAGCCTGACCAGGGATGCCCTGTCCAGGCTGAAGCTGTGGCGGTAGCCCTCCAGGGCCCGGATGAGCATATACAGGTCACACGTCACCTCTGGCAGGCCTGGCACGGGCCTTGGGTTGGCCCCGCAGGCCACTGTGGCCACCAGCCAGATGTGCTGCCTCAGCGAGGCCGCCTTGCGCTCCAGAGTGGGCTTGGAGACGGGCAGGGCCACCAGGAACGCATGCCGCTTGTGACTCTCAAGGTCCCTCACCATCGACTCCTCCAGCAGGTGGAAGTCGTACTTGCCCAGCTCGAACATGGACAGCAGGAAGACCTTGGGGTCCCTGAGTCCCTGTGCTGCAGGAGACAAGGGCACCTTGGGTGAGTTTCCCCACTGAGCAGACCCAGGTGTCCTGACAGCTGCCCATGAGTGTGGGCGTGGGGGTGGCGGGGGAAGGGAGTGGGGGTGACAAGCTGTTTCTACGCAGCACCTGGCTTAAGAGCATCAGCCCTGGAGCCAGGCTGCTTGAGTTCAGATCCCAGCCTCCCTCCCTATTCCCTGTGTGGCCTCAGGCTAGTTACCACACCTCCTTCTCTGGGCTTCCATGTACTAATCTGTAAAACAAGAGGATGGGTGTACCTTCCTCCGAGGGATGTCACGCTGGTGAAATGAGCTGTGAACATGGTGCCTGGCCTCTGGTGAGCCCCCAAGAAATGTTAGCTGCCCCCCAGACCCCCACCCCAGAGGTGTGTCAGCATGGGCGTGGGTGCATAGCATTTGCACTGGCCAGTGGGACTTCCCAGCTGTCGATAGGGGTAAAGAACCCGCCTGCCAATGCGGGAGATTTAGTAAGAGACTGAGGGTTCCATCCCTGGGTTGGGAAGATCTCCTGGAGGAGGGCATGGCAACCCACGCCAGGACTCTTGCCTGGAGAAGCCCCATGGACAGAGGAGCCGGGCAAGCTACAGTCCATGGGGTCGCAAAGAACCGGACACAACTGAGCGACTTAGCACGCACACACCCTTTCTTTTTTTTAATGCAAGTGACTGGTCTCTGTCATCTGTGACTGAAATGGGAGCTGTAAGCAGCATTTCACAGACCGGGGCTGCACAACTTGGGTGGCCTTACCCCACCTTGGGCTTCAGTGGGAAGATGCAGGGGAAGCAGGGTAATCCCTCAAGAATCCAGCCCCCGCCAATCAATGTATAAATAAAAGAATTAAAAATAAGATAGACAGGAATTTCCAGGCAGTCCAGTGGTTAGGACTCAGCGCTTTCACTGCCAAGGGCCCGGGTTCAATCCCTGGTCGGGGAACTAAGATCCTGCAAGCCGCACTATGCGTCCAAAATAAATAAATAAATAACCCAGCCCCCCATAGCCTGCCCCTCACCCTCCAGCTGCTGCGCACAGTCGTCCCGGATCTGGTTGAGTACCCTCTCCTCCGAGAAGGAGCTGGGGCGGCGGCTGCGAGAGGCGGCGATGTCCACATCCAGCTTGGAGCGGACGCAGTAGAAGCGCTTGCCCCATCACAGGATCTCGGGAGCCAGGTCGGTGAGGTTGGCAGTGAAGCTCTGCGAGGTAATGATGAGGAAGAAGTCATACTGGAAGAGCTGCACCCGCTGGAAGTATTTGTCAGCCCAGAAGGCGGGGATGCCAACGCCCGGCAGGTCCCAGAAGACGACAATGGGGTAATTGGGATGTGGGTACGGTGTGGGGTCCACTGTCATTTCCACCACACCCGTGCAGGCCGAGTTGGGGTCCTCGTCCCCCAGCCCTTGGATAGCATTGATGAAGGTGGACTTGCCTGAGCCCATCCCCCCAGTGACACCGATGTCCAGCCGGACGTTCTCCAGAGAATGAAGCGTAGATTGTAACTTGGCGGTGACTGCTGGCAGGTCCCCCGCCTCAAAGGCCTCCTTCAGGGCCCTGGTGTCCTTTGAGAGCTCCAGGATCTTGCACTGGCTGAGGCATGATTGGAAGACCTCGCTGGCCATGGGCTGCTGGACCCCCAGTTCTCCGTCTTCAGGACTTGATGACCTTGGACAGGGAAGGGAAGGGAAGGGAGTGTTTTCACTCTGAGTTGCCCAATCTTCTCTACATCCCTCAGCTTGCCGGAGTATTTGTGGCATCACCAGTAATAGCGCTGAGGGTGTTACAAGATGCCAGGTCTGGTGCTAAGCGCTTTATTTTAGTTCACATTTACTCATCACCGCCAGCTTCTCCTGAAGTCTCCACAAATCCTCAAACCAACTGGAGAAGGAGTTTCCCTCCCTTCTTATCCACATTTGGCATTGAGAAAATAAGTGAGGCCCAACGTCCTCCAGCTAATGCGTGAGAAAACTGGGAATGGGACTAAGGTCTTCTGGCCCTAGAATTCAAAGTCTTAACTTTGAGGAAGGGGGCAGGGGTTTTACCATGCGCTCAGCACCAGGATTAAGAGCTGGGACCTTCATCACTGGTAGTCATAGCTCAGGTTTATTTGAGGTCTACTCGGGGCCAGCCATTGTTCTAACCACATGCATGATTTTGTCAAGTCCATATGATGGACGGGGCAGCCACGCTCATGTCCTGGGATTGTGTGACTGTGTCTGGTCCCAGCCATGACAGGGATTTGCAGGGGTGACACCAGCCAAGTCACAGCCCCTCCAGGGCTTTTATTTTCCCCTCTATGAAGGGTCGGGGGGGGGGTGCCAGTTTCCTCACCTGTGGAATGGAAAGATGACTCCTCAGAACCCTCCAAGCCCTACTGTTTTAGGAAGACTCAGGGTCTTACTGCTGACGAGTTTCAGGCAGAGGCCAGCTTGGGAAGGGCGTGGAGCATCCAGCTGCACTTGATCGTTATCTGTGGGTAGCCATGGAAGGGTTCTGAGCAGGGAAGGGAGAGGTCCACTGGGGACATTAGCAAGAGCCCTCCTGGGAATTCCTTGGCGATCCAGTGGTTAGGACACCACAGTTTCACTGCCAAGGGCCCAGGTTCGATCCCTGGTCGGGGAACTAAGATCCCACAAGTCTCGTGGTGAAGCCAGTAATTTTTTCCAAAGAGCCTTCTGTGACCTTATGGTGCAGGAGACTGGGGCCTAGGAGACAGGGGAGGGGTGGGGGCAGGACCTGGGTGGGCAGGGCCAAGAGCTGGAACAGGGGCTGGGGGTGGAGACGGGGAAGGGAGAGATAGAGGCAGAAGGGACAGGACAGAATGAGGCCACCAGTTGGAAGCACAGGACAGTGGTCACCCAGGCTGTCTCTCTTAACCTCAGGCCCATTGTATTGAGAGCATGGCCAACCTTTCCATCCCAGCCACTTGGGGCCAGTGAGTCCGAGGGTCCACAGGTATCAGGATGCGGGTTGTGCCTTTTGAGAATGGATTTGAAAGAGACCATCTTTCTCATGCATCTGAGAAATCCCTACCATGGGGATTTCCCCCTGGGGGTCTGGAATATCCCTACCATGATTCTTTGTACCCTCTTTGGTGCAGAAAGGTCCATGTGAACCCCAAATAGTCCTTGCAGAGCCAATGGGAGGCCTTCTGGGAAGACAGGAATCTTCTTGCAGAGTTCTTCAGCAAAGAAATTTTAACATCCCAGGTAAAAGTGGACCCTCTTAGTCCATTTCCCAGAGTCAGGGGTAATTTAAGGCCCCTAGATGGGGCTAGAGGAACTTCCTAGGTGGTGCAGTGGTAAAGAATCTGCCCGCTAATGCAGGAGACGCAGGAGATGTGGATTCGATCCCTGGGTCAGGAAGATTCCCCTGGAGTAGGAAATGGCAACCCGCTCCAGTATTCTTGTCTGGAAAATTCCATGAACAGAGCAGCCTGGCGGGCTGCAGTCCATGGGGTCACAAAGCATCATATATGACAGCACGCACGCACGTACACACATGGACAATGAGGCTAGAACCATCAGCAGGTCCTGGGAGCACTCAGGGAGTGTTAGTGAGGCCATCTCCACTGCACCAGAACCACCTGTGAATTCCTCCAATCCCACCCTCCCCTGGACCCTCGTCCCAGTCCACAGGTGCTCTTGGGGCAACCCCTGTCCTGTCCAAGTGCCTCAGTCTGGTGGTTCCTTTTTAAACATGCGTGACCCTCCACTCGGCACGTGAGTTTTGGTTTGAGCAGATAAGGGTGTCAGATTCACTTCTGCATCCAGCTGGAGAGCCCAGCACAGGGCGAGGGGCTGTGGCAAGCAGTTGAGGTCTCAGGGTCGCCTCACTGTGTTATACACCCTGTGTCTTTTGAAACCTCGTGCAGCTTCAGAAATCCCAACAGGCGCCCTGTCAGAACCACGGCCTTACAGCACCATCCCCAAAATTCGTGCCCAGCCATGCAGCCAGGCACACATAGACCTGGAACCCCAGTCTCAGCCAATCACTCACAATCTTAGACCCACCCAGAGCATCCAAATCACCAAGGCTTACCAAGATCCCTCCCAATCAGACACACCAGCAAGCTCATTCCCACATGCATCCACATGCAGACACACTGGGCATCTTTCTGAAATGAGGCTTGCTCCAGGGTGCCGGTGCCGTCCCCGCCTCCTGTCTCCGTGGATGCTCATAGAAGCGCCCGCCCACCCTCTCACCACCTCCACTCTCACTCTGTTTCCCCAGGTTCTGCGCAGAGGCCAGTCCAGTGGCCACCTGGCTGCCCCCTCCCTGCTCCCCACCCCCCCATCACTCACAGGCAGCAGGGCTGGCTCAGGATGTCCCATCTCCCTGGCATCTGTTTCACCCAGTTGGTTGCTAGGCACTATTGTGCCCAGCCCGGGTACCCATTGGCTGCCCCTCCTCCACCAGAGCAGGCCTCTGGAGTTCTCAGAAAGGGACACGAGACTGCAGGCCCCAGGGCCCATTCAGCTACCCACCTATGTTGGCAGTGGGCTCCTGGCTTGGCTCCAGGCCAGGCTGTCCTGTTGCCCCCAACGGCCCCCCTCCACCTCCCCGCCATGTCCAATTGGGGATCAGGGAGAGAGAGGCTGTGTTTTGTTTTTTTTTTAAAAGAGTCCTGCCCCACCTGCATCCACACCTTGAACGTCTGCCTCCCAAGATCAGTTCCTATTCCCCGGTTAGGGACTTGGCCTTGGGCCTCCCTCCACCTGCCTCGCTCAGCCCGTCCCACCCCGTCCCCACTCAGCAACTGCATCTCTCATTTTCACCACATTAGGCCTTTTTTGATTGTCTGGTGGGTGAGGCAGTGGGTAAGGGCTGCACTTTCATTTGTCTTCGGACAAGTCTCGCTTCTTCCAGCTGTCCAGGATGTACTTAAGGAGGAGGCCAAGCTTCCGGCGGGTCGAGAGGGGGGCTTCCTCCATGCTCCCCTCCCTGGACCCCCGGTTCTCCACACCATTGTCACCAGCCGCCTCCAGGCTGACACTGGGCTGAGTGTCCTCCTCCTTCTCCTCCAGGGCCTTGATGCGGACGCGCTGGGCATCCTCGGCCATCTCGTTTAGGCAGCCCTGGAGCATGGTGTAGACGGTGCCGAAGCTGATGCCCCCCGCCACCAGCGTCCCGAACACAGGGATACCCTTCTCAAAGGCCCGGGCCACCCTCATGGCACCGTCGGACGACTGGGAGTAGAGCCGCAGGACCGTCTCGGGGGAGACCTCGTTGGCCAGCGGGGAGCGGATGACGGAGCGCAGGTCCCCAGCCTGTTTGCCCACCTGCTCGGCCAGCTTGGCCAGGGAGTCGTCGTCCAGGCCGAAGCTGCGGTGGTAGCCGCGCAGCGAGCGGATAAGCAGCGCGTCGTCGTAGGCGGCCGCCAGCCCGGGCACGGGCAGGGCCTGGATGACGCCGGACACCAGGGCCGTCTTGAGCACCTGCTCCTGGAGCATGTCCTTCTTCTTCTGCAGGGCCTCCAGAGAGATGTCCGGCAGCGACAGCAAGCCGGCGTGGCGCCGGTGCGCGGGCAGATCGTGCTCCCAGGTGGACATGAGCAGCGGGAAGTCGTAGCGCGCGGGCGAGAGGTTGGACACGAGGAAGACGCGCGGGTCGTGGACGCCGACCCCTCGCAGCCGCTCGGCGCAGTGCTCGCGGATCTCGCGCAGGACCGCCGCCTCGCTGAAGCCCGAGGGCCGCTGCGTGCGCGTGGCCGCCAGGTCCTCGTCCACCTTCGCGCGCACGAAATAGAACTTCTTGCCCTGGCGCAGGATCTCGGAGGCCAGGCGGGTTTCCACCGCGCCGCAGCGGCGGGGCGAGACGAGCAGGAAGAAATCGTAGCGGCCGAAGTCCACCTGCTTCAGGTACTGGTCGGCCGAGCAGCCGGGAGAGCCGGCCCCGGGCAGGTCCCACAGGGTCACGTCTGGGAACTGCGGGTGCGGGTAGGGCGAGGGCTCTATTGTGGTGTCCACGACGCCGGTGAGGGCCGCGTCGGGGTCCTCGGCACCCAGGCCGCGAAGGGCGTTGATGAGGGACGACTTGCCGGCCCCCGATTCGCCTGTGACGCCCACCTCCAGCCGGATGCAGTCCGAGGGGGCCAGCAGCTCCCGGAGGCGGGAAGCGGCCTGGGGGAGGTCGCCCGCCTCGAAGGCGGTGCGCAGGGCCTCCAGCTCGTGCTTGGCCATGAGGATGGTGGTCTCCTCCTCCCCGGACACCGCTGGCAACTTCGAAGTAGCCATGGTGACTGGCGGGGCATAGGGTGCGGGGGGGTGGGGGAGAGTCACGGACGGACGCGTGGTCCTCAGTGTCTGCGGGGGAGAGAGCAGAAGGGAGCCAGTCAGGCCTCCTGGAACGTGGCGTGGGGCAGGGAGAGACACACCAGGGCTATAAAGGAAGTCTCTCTGGAGCCCCAGAGCCCTCTCCTTCTTAAAAAAACAAAAAACAAAAAAAAATCCCGGGATACCTTTTAGACAGGCGGTAAGGAGGGGGCTCCCGAGTCTGGTAGCCCCAGGTTCCCATCCCATCTCTGCCACTAGCCTGCTGAGTGACCTGGGGCAAAACGAAGCACACCTCTCTGAGCCTGTTTGATTCTTGCTTAATGAGTTTAATGACTGACCTGCCTCCCAGGGCACTGAGGAGTCTTCGGGGTAACCCTAGGAACTCCCACCATTTTATGGGCAGCTTGAGACCCATGCCGTCACATGGAGCCCCACGTTAAAAGACCCAGCTCTCCTGGGACTTCCCTCGTGGTCCAGTGGTTAAGAATACACCTTGCAATGCAGGGGACAGGGTTCGATCCCTGGTTGGGAAACTAAGATCCCACATGCTGCTGGGCAACTAAGCCTGCGTGCCACCACTAGAGAGCCCAGTTGACCCAAGACAGCTAGATAAATAAATCAAATTTTAAAAATAAATAAAAAACAAAACAAAACTCAGCTCTTGCCTTAATGCTCTTTTGACATTGACTAAAATTCTAAACATTCAAAGCAAGGCTGCTGCATTTTCATTTTGGACTGGGCCCTGCAATCTGCGTATGTAGCCAGGCCTGCAGTGGAAGGGGCTTTAGCTCAGCTCCTGGGCCCAGGCAAAGGGAGCAGTGGATCTCCCTCTGCTGCCTCTGCGGTGACTAGAAGCAGCAAGAAGTGATGGCCAAGGGGACCCAGACCCTGGAGCCACACTGCCTGGGATTCCGTCCGGGCGGGCCCTGCCACACACCAGCTGAGAGATTTGGGGCAAGTTCCTGACTGCTGCCTCACTTTCCTCATCTTACAGATCAAAGCGATCTGCAATCCTTATAGCAGACCACCTCCTAGAGCTTTTGAGAATGAAATGAGTTCATCCAGAAAAAGCACTTAAAATAGTGCCCGACCCAGTATCTGTCCAGCAGAACCCATTGTGAATTTTACCGCAGAGGCGAAGTACATTTAGTATGGCATTGAGCTGTAATATAGTTTTACCTTGATGTGCATTTAAAATTCCAGCTACACCTAGATAGACGTAAAATGATAATTAAAATGCTGTAGTCAACTTATCTAATGAAATCAGCACCCAGCCACTATTTTGTTGACTATGCGAAAGTTTCAGTTTATGTTAATTTTGAGGGTCTGATAGAAAATTTCATGTGTATTACAGTGGTATTCATATGCTATATCTCTAAACTGTATTTTCAAAAGCTTAAGGCCCAAATATAAACTTCTCTGGAAAAAAAAATAATAGTGCCCAACCCAGAGCAGGTGGTCTGCATTATCAGCATCATCGTTATCATCATTATTAATATTCCTGGCTGTGTGACATCCCTGCCCTCTCTGAGCCTCTGCTCTAGCACCTGCTTGGTGGAAGATAACCTTGCCCACGTTGCAGGGCTTCTGTGACCATCATGAGCCCCATCACCTGTCTGTCCCTAGGTCACCTTTGAAGACATTCTTGGGTTCAGCCAGGCATCTCCTTAAACACCCAGCCCTACAGGGCTGGCTCGGCCAAGTCCCCTCCCACCTTCAGGAGCCTGTCATGGTGGTCTCTCCTGAGATCCTTCCTTCTCACCTGGGAGCTTCCCTGGACTAAAGACTCTTCAGAGAACCCTGGGAGAGACGCTCAGGTCAGGGATCAGTGTCCCCATCAGATGGAGATGGATTGAGGTTCAGACTAGGCATGAGATGTCCCCGCTCAGAGGCACAGCCAGGGCTCAAACCTAGGTCCTTTTGAAGAGCTGCTCTCCCTTCAATCACGTGTCTTTATCTCCCCTCTCTCCCCTCAGCTGCGCCTGGCCCCATCCTCACCCAACCTTCCCCAGGAAGACGGTCCTTATCCCATTGTTCCCGCCAGGCCTGATGGCCCATCCCAGGTTGGGGCATTTCACCCTGGGGCTCTACCCAGTCCCTCCTGCGTCCCAACCCCTAACCCATCTCAGAGCGTGGCCTGGGTAGAGGAGAAGGGGAATCCTTGGACAGGTCTCAGTGCAAGGGGCAGATGGGCCAGTGGCCACTGGGGTGCCGAGCGGCTGAGGAAGCTGGGCCTAGGATTGGACAGGGGAGCCGCCCTCACCGGGACTTACCTGCCCTGCAGGCTCTCCCTCTCCCCTTCACTATCCCCGCTGCTGGGGCCTCCTCTCCTGTTAGTACAGGATCAGGGCCTGTTGCTAGGACCCATTATAGCAGCAAGCCACAGCTTATTGGTCAGCCAGCCCCGGTGCAATAATGTGAGGGTGATGTCAGGGGGCGGGGTCCCAGCCGCCCCCAGCTGCTCGTTGGACCCCCACTGGGTCACCCTGGGGCCCTTAGCCCCCCCTCCACCCCAACAGGGACCCAGAGAGAGCTGACACCAAGACTTGTTCAAAGCCCGCCGGTTGTCTCCATCACCCCCAGCACAAAATCCCAGTTCTGGCATCTGAGAATCTGGCCCTGCTCACCACCCCACCCTCTATTTCTCCTTCATCCCAGGACTCAGTTTCCCAAACAAGTCATTCACTCTCCCTCCTTTGCACTGTCTTCCCATTCACCCGCCTCACCAAGGGTGGTGTAGGCTCTGTGGGTGGTGGTTAAGCTCAGCCAGCTCTGGCTGAGTTGGGAGGAAGTGCTGGGGAGAGCCCCGTGTGATTTGGCCTGGTCCTGACCGAGTCTGGTGGTCCATGGGGCAGTGGGGCAGCACCCACACCCCAATTCAGTATCTGGTTTCCAGGCTCCCTGACTGGCCTTCCTAGCATTTTAACATCCTCTGATGCTGGGAAAGATTGAAGGCAAAAGGAGAAGAGGGCGGCAGTGGATGAGATGGCTAGATAGCATCACTGACTCAATGGACATGAACTTGAGCAAACTCCCGGAAAGAGTGAAGGACAGGGAAGCCTGGAGTGCTGCAGTTCACGGGGTCTCAAAGAATCGGACATGACTGAGCGGCTGAACAACATTAACAACAGTGTACCCTCAGCCCATCCTTCAAATCCCAGCTCAGGTGCCGACTTCATAACACTTTCCTCCTTTCTCCTGTCTCCCTCCCCTGCTTCCTCACAACCATTTAAAATGGCAATGAGGGGGCTTCCCTGGTTGTCCAGGGGTTAAGACTCCACAGTCCCAGTGCAGAGGTCATGGGTTCGATTCCTGGTCGGGGAAGTAAGATCCTACATGCTTCATGGCAAGGCCGAAAAATAAAAATAAATTAAAAAAAAAATAAAATGGCATCTTTTAGTGTGACAAAGAGGGAGATGGAAGCAGGGAGAGACGTGAGTGAGAAAAGAAAGTTGAGGAGGGTGGTGGGAGGGAGGCTCAAGAAGGGGAGGGTGTATGTACACTTATAGTTGATTCACGTTCTTGTACAGCGGAAACTAACACAACATTGTAAAGCAATCATGCTCCAATTTAAAATAAAATTTTAAAAAGAGAAAGAATTGGGATGGAAAAGAGACTCCTTAAGGAGGAAACGGAGAGTCAGGCAGGAATTCAGGGATGAAAGACTGAGCCAGAAAACCACCAGAGATACTCTCAGAGGCACAAGTTACAGACAGAACAAAAAGATGCAGAGCCCCAGGGACGGGACGCAAGGCGCGGACCCAGATGCACACGGAGGGAGCTGAAGGTCTAGAGACCAGGACACAGGAACCCCAGGCTCCTGGGGATATCTCTGGCTCTTCTCAATTGCAGCCCTCGTCTCTGCACCTTCCAAGCCTCCCTTCCAGTCTCGGGGAACCTTTTATGACAGTCTCCACCCTGGCTCTCCTCCCAGCCCCCTTTCTGCCCAGGCCGTGTGTCCCACCCTCACTCCCATTTCCTGGGATGGAGCCAGAAGCCCCCACTACCCAGAGGCCCCTGCTTCCAAGGTGGCACTAGGGGTAAAGAACCCACCTGCCAATGCAGGAGACAGATGCAGGTTCTATCCCTGAGTCAGGAAGATCCCCTGGAGGAGGACATGGCAACCCACTCTAGTATTCTTGCCTGGGAAATCCCATGGACAGAGGAGCCTGGCGGGCTACAGTCCATGGGGTTGCAAAGAGTCGGACATGACTGAGCAACTTAGCACGCACACAGCCAGAGGCCCTGGCTACTCAAAGGGTTTTGCTGACAATCTGAAGCTCAGTTCTGGAAAGAACCCTCCAAAAGAAGAGCTGAGGAAGAGATGGAGGCCCGGAAAGGAAAAAGAGGGGACTTCTCCCCTCAAAACAAGAAGAAAGGGAAGAGACTAGTTGAAGACCACATCAAGAATGGGAACAGGGTAGTCTGCTGACTACACTGAGTTCTTAAACCTCAGGCGAAAGAGAAATGCAGGTCAGCACACGAACCCATCCACATCCTCACTGACCGACTCAAACACAGAGACCAAGAGTTGAAAAAAGACTCTCAGACATTCCCAGACAGCAGACACACGGACTAAGATTTCTCCCCGCAAATCCAGACCCAGAGCCTGGCCCAAGAGGGAAAGGAAAGACACAGAGCCTCAAGTACAGAGTCATTACAGACAAGTCCAAAGCAGGCAGACTTACAACAGCCTCGCAAGCCACACACACGCAGACGCGCACAGACTAGCAGACCAGAGGAGACGCGGTCACCCTTGCAGACAGCATATTCAGACGGCAGCCCCTGAAACCCTCCACGTCCATTCATTCTGCTCCAGCTCCTAAGCTGTGTGAGCAGCCACGAGCCAGGGACCCCGAAGTAGATACATCAGGCTCTGCCCTTGGGAGCTCCCAGTTAGAGGAAAGGAGGGAGATGGTCACAGCCAAGGGTAACCCTGGACCAAGACAAGGATGCAGAACGCCTGCCCAAATGCGTCTAATGCAGGCTGGCACCCTGCCAGGAGCGCTTCTCCCAGCTCCCGAGAGTGCCAGCCCGTGGGAGGCTGCGTTCATGCCTGTCCGCCAAACCTCCTCTTCTGTCTTCATTCATCAAACACTCAGCACCTCTCCAAGGCCCTGTCCTGGGCTAGATGTTAGGAACACAGCAAAGACCAACACCCGCCCCCGGCTCTGTTCCCGCCGGACTGATTCATAGTGCAGTTAGAGTGTTAGTTGCTCAGTTGTGTCTGACTCTTTGTGATCCCATGGGCTGTAGCCAGTCAGGCTCCTCTGTCCATGGAGTTCTCCATGCAAGAATACTGGAGTGGGTTGCCCTTTCTTCCTCCAGGGGAACTTCCCAACCCAGGGATTGAACCCAGGTCTCCTGTATTGCCAGCGGATTCTGTACCATCTGAGCCACCAGGGAAGCCAGTGATGTGGGGGAGTCAGATCCATCCCCAGGCAATGATGACCCGGAGTGGGCCAGACTTGGATGGGGAGGGTGGCCCAGAGGACTGTGGGAGAACCAAGGGACCACCTGAACTAGCTCAGGGGTCAAGGAGGGCTTCCTGGAGGAACAGGCGCCTGAGCTGATAACTGAAGGATGAATAGGAGTGAGCCAGATGGTCTGCTAGGAAGTTGCATCCCAGCCCTAAAGAACCTCGGCAAAGACCCCGAGTTGAGAGAATGCTCTCATTTGTCTTGTAACTGACTCAGTTGTGTGGTCATCCCACAAACATTTGTGTAGACCTCACCAGTCCCTGTGCTGGTCCCAAGATGTGACTCACACATCCCTGCTCCTACAGACCTCCCAGGCTGGTGGGGGCGCTATCGTGCTCACATGCTAAAGCCAAATGCTCACTTATGGGACGTTTATGTTACACCAGGTGTGCATGGACTTCCCTGGTGGCTCAGTGGTAAAAACAATCTGGCTGCCAATGCAGGAGACGCAAATTCAATCCTAGGGTCAGGAAGATCCCCCGGAGAAGGAAATGGCAACCCACTCCAGTATTCTTGCTGGGAAATCCCATGGACAGAGGAGCCTGGTGGGCTACAGTCCATGGGGTTGCAGAGAGTCAGACACGACTTAGCGACTAAACAACAACAAGGTGTGTGTGAAGCCTGTCAGGTGGAGTAACTCATTTAGTCCATACTAAAATTCTGTTCTCCCACCTGTCGTCCCAAGATAGACACAACACCCAGGAGCTGAGGCTGGAATAGAGAGTAAATGGAGACAAACGCACCAATTCATCCTCTCCTTCTGTGGGTTCCCCAGCTCGTCCAATCTAAGGTGCCATGGTTGTCAGATGCACTGTTTTCTATCCCATTAACAAAATTTTTAAAGTGCTACCAATAAAATTATGATGTATTTCCCTATCACTTAAAATGTTTAGGAAATTCCCTGGCGATCCAGTGGTTAAGACATGGCACTTCCACTGGAGGGGGTATGGGTTTCATCCCTATTGGGAAACTTAGATCCCGAATATCACATGAGGCGGCCAAAAATCAGAAAATAAAACTAAATGCAAGAGCTCTTGGTAGAGTTACTTAGAAAATATAGGTTTGTATCTTACACTATCCATGTGTGCATCTAACTAGGAAAATACAAGAGAAATAAGTTAGCTGAGCTGAGCCTAAAATCACAGACTCTGACTCTGTGGAGTCACTTCTGCTGCAAGCAGTGGATGTCCACACTTTCTCACACAACACATCTTCCGTCCTCCATGCCAACAGGCACAGCCATGGGGCTATTAAAAGCAACTCGATTATGGATAAAGAAGATGTGGTACGTATATACAATGGAATACTACTCAGCCATATAAAAGAATAAAATTGTGCCATTGGCAGCAACGTGGATGCAACTGATGATTATCATACTAAGTGAAGTAAGTCAAAAAGAGAAAGACATGTTATCACTTCTGTGTGGAATCCAAAATATGCCACAGCCACAACTAAACTGAGCCCACGTACCCTAGAACCTGTGCTCTGCAATAAGAGAAGCCACCTCAAGGAGAAGCCTTGCAACTGGAGAGTAGCCCCCACTCTCCACAACTAGAGAAAGCCCACGTGCAACAGTGAAGATGCAGTGAACCTGTTAGTCGCTCAGTCGTGTCTGATTCTTTGTAACCCCGTGAACTGTAGCCCTCCAGTCTCCTCCATCCATGGAATTCTCCAGGCAAGAATACTGGAGTGGGTTGCCATTCCTTTCTCCAGGGGATCTTCCTGACCCAGAGATCGAACCGGGTCTCCTGAATTGCAGGTGGATTCTTTGCCATCTGAGCCACCAGGGAAGCCCAGTGAAGACTCAGCACAGCCATAAATAAATAAATGAAAAAAATTTTAAAGTAGTAAAATATGACACAAATGAGCTTGTTTATGAAACAGAAACCTACTCACGGACATAGAGAAGACTAGTGGTTGCCCAGAGGGGCAGATGGGAGAGGGATGGAGCAGCAGTCTGGAATCAGCAGATATAAGTTATTGCATGTGGAATGGATAAGCAACAAAGTCCTGCTGGGTAGCACAGGTAACTATATTCAATATCCTGTGATACCTCATACTAGAATATTTTCAAAAAAATGTGTGTGTGTGTGAGTCACTCAGTCATGTCCAACTCTTTGCAACCCCAAGGACTGTAGCCTGCCAGGCTCCTCTGTCCATGGAATTCTCCAGGCAAGAATACTGGAGTGGGTTGCCATTCCTTCCCCAGGGAATCTTCCCAACCCAGGGATCAAAGCCAGGTCTCCTGTATTGCAGGCAGATTCTTTACCACTGAGCCACCAAAGACGAATACGTATGTGTAAACTGACTCACTTTGCCATATAGCAGAAATTAACACAGCCTTGTAAATCAATTATACTTCAGTAAGAAAATAAATTTTTTAAAGTGCTCTACCGCTAAAATAATGATCGCCGTCGGGGGGAAGAGTCTTCGTGTCCACACCCAGTCAGTGACAGCCGCGTCACAGTGACTGCCTGGCTGTAAGCTGTCATCCTCTATGACTCTTCCTGATCTCAGAATTACTAAAATGCAGGGTGGGTGCGGGGGATGAAGGGTGCGTCTTAGAATCGATGAAGGTGCTTCCTGAGTGTTTGCTCTGCGTCTGCTAGTCCGGGAACTCAGCGATGACGCAGACGGTACTTCCTGCAGGGAGGAAGTTTGTGCAATAGATGATGATTGTGGGCCAAGGCTATTGGCGGATGGGTCTCTGTTGGGGAGCACGAGCTCTAGGGTGCTCGGGCTTCAGTGGTTGCAGCACCCAGGGTCAGTAGTTGCAGCTCCCAGGCTCTAGAGCACAGGTTCAGTAACTGTGGCACACGGCCTCAGTTGCTCCGAGGTCATGTGGGATCTTCTCGAATCAGGGATCGAACCCATGTCTCCAGGCGGATTCTTTACCACTGAGCTACCAGGGAAGCCCCCACCTTCTCTCCATTTGCCATCATCCTGGGGAAGCCTGAAGCTCGCCCCCAAGGATTCATTCATTCATTCAGATAGGTACTGTCTGCCTTCTGGACTTAGACAGAGTTCTGGGCACTGACACACAGGTGAACAAGCCACAGATGACCTTTGCACTCATAGAGCTTATATTTTTGGAAAGATACAGATAATAAACAAAAGCAAGATAGTGTCCAATAGCAATAAGGAAAGAGAAGAACAAGGCAGCAAGCGTAAGGGATGGATTGAGGGGTTGGTGGATCGCCTGCAACTCTGACCGCTGGCCGTCTCTCCATCTCCTTAGACACGCGCCACTCTTCCCCACGAGAGGGGGAGTCTTTGTCCGATCCAGAATCTGAGCTGACCTTATGACTTGCTTCGATCAACAGAATGTCTGTATAGGATTGTCTGAGTTTGGGAAATGAAAACAGGAAGAGATGTCTGAGATTGTTAACATGAGATTCCTGGGATGAGCTTCCCTGGGGAGAGTCTCTGGGGAGAAAAGAGAAAATGCAAAGGGAAAAGGCTTGGTTCAGAAAACTCAAAGCATGGACATAGGTAGTGAAATTGCCACCATCGTGTTTGGGGCAGAATTTATCTCAGGCGAGGAGAGAGGAAAGGCAAGCAGCCAGGGAAAGGGCCGCAGGAGCTTTCAGCTGTTTTATTAATGCTTTCTACCTTTTAGCTGAGCTGTGAGAAACACTACCCATTTCTTTATTTGTTTTTGTAGGTTGATTTTGTTTTGTGTTTATTTTTTTAGTTATTTAAAAAATTTTGTTTGCTTATGTAAGCTTTAAATAATTAATAGTAAAAATTTTACCTTCAATCATGGACCCACATGTGTGCCCTTACAGAAAAGTGGAAATTAAAAGACTTGACAATAAAAAGACCTGAACAATAAAATTCAAGCTTCTGCCCAGGTCAGCCCCACTGCCCCCCGCAAAGTACCTTTCTCTTCCTGCAGACTCCAGGGCTGCTGCTGCTGCTGCTGCTACTAAGTCGCCTCAGTCGTGTCTGACTCTGTGCAACCCCATAGACGGCAGCCCACCAGGCTCCCCCGTCCCTGGGATTCTCCAGGCAAGAACACTGGAGTGGGTTGCCATTTCCTTCTCCAATGCATGAAAGGGAAAAGTGAAAGTGAAGTCGCTCAGTCGTGTCCGACTCTTAGTGACCCCATGGACTGCAGTACACCAGACTCCTCCGCCCATGGGATTTTCCCATGAGTACTGGAGTGGGGTGCCATTGCCTTCTCCGGACTCCAGGTTTAGGGTCATTCAGTAACTGTTTCCTTCTATGAGCAGTTCCTGACCACCTGCCATGGGCTCCAGCTCAACCCAGGTGGATCATATCCTGGCCTCATCCCTGGGGGCCTCTGATCTCACAGAAACACTTCCTTCCTTCCTCATCCCCTCCCTGCCACCCCAGGTCACTGCACACCCACACCTCAGGGCAGGCATCCTCCAGACAGGCCATGTTGGGGAGCAGAAAGAAAGGGACTTTATTTTTAGAGAAGCTTTTTAAGGCAGCTTTGACTCTGTTGAGCCTCTCAATTTTATCTTTATTTTTACTGCATTAATACCTGGTATGTATTAGTTGCTTTCTTTTCTTTATGATTATTCTGTTTATTTTGCTAACTTCTTAAACTGGCTGTATACTTGTATACTCATTGCTTTTCCTTTTTATGTAAAGTCTACTACATTTAAGGCCCCAGTGGATAATGTTTTCCATATCCCGTAGGTTTTAAGACTTTGTATGTTTGTTATCTTTCTGTAATGATGTTGTTTTTAAATGCCATGTACTCAGTGAGTGATATAAACACGTTGTAAATTTCAGTTTTCTAATAAAAAAATCTGAAAAAACAATAGTGTGTGTTGTTGTTGTGGTTCAGTCGCTCAGTCATGTCCGACTGTTAGTGACCCCATGGGCTGCAGCACACCCGGCCTCTCTGTCCCTCACTACCTCCTGGAGTTTGCCCAAGTTTACGTCCACTGAGTCAGTGATGCTATCCAATCACCAATAAACAGTGTGTTTAAAGATGTATCTGTTTTATTTAATGTTTTGGCTGTGCTGGGTCTTCGCTGCTTTGTGCCCACTTTCTCTAGTTGCAGCAAGCAGGTGTGGCGTGCACAGCACACTCCTCATGTGGTGTGTGGGCTTCTCGTTGCCATGGCTCCAGTAGCTGTGACGCATGGGCTCAGTTGCTCTGAGACATGTGCGATCTTCCCAGACCAGGTACGGAATCCGTGTCCCCTGCACTGGCGGGTGGATTCTGAACCACTAGACCACCAGGGAAGCCCAAGAAAGGGATTTTTAGAGCCAAACCCGTAACTTGGCTGTGTTGTTCTTCCTCCCAAGTAATAATCGTAAATGTTCTTGGTTACTTACAAGAAACTCTTTCCACATAGGCCTGGCGTGCTGTGATTCATGGGGTTGCGGAGAGTCGGACACGACTGAGCGACTGAACTGAACTGATCAACTCTTGAGTAGGAAGCATGATCACCCCATTTCACCAATGGAAACACTGAGGTCTAAGTGCTCGCCCAGTGTGACGAAACCAGTAACTGGCTCAGCTGGACCCCCAGCCTAGACAGACTGGTGTCAGAGTCCATACTCTTAACTACTGCGCTGGACTCTCTCTGCGATTGCGTCTCCTGACTGCAAGTGGAACTTGCAGTTGACATGATTTTTCTATGAAGACTTTAGAAGAATGTCACTACCCCAGGGGTGAAGCGAGATAGATAACTGCAGGTGAAGGACATTCCGGAGCCTTTTGCTAATGGGCAGGGATGGGGGCAGGTCATGCTGGGCTCTCATCGGGCTTTATTTTAGTTAACCCTCCCTCCCAGGAAGGATGGGTAACCCAAAGGGACTTTCCTGGCAGTCCAGTGGTTAGGACTTTGCCTTCCTGTGCCAGTACTTTACAATGTTATGTTGTTTTCCATTGCACAGCAGTCATTCAGCTGTGTGTAAACATACAATCCCCTCCTCTTGAGCCTCCCTCCCACCCCGCTAGGTCATCACAGAGCACTGAGCTGGGCTCCCTGGGCTATACGAGCTTCCCACTAGCTAGCTGTTTTTCACATGATAGTATATATATGTCAATCCTCCTCCCCCAATTCATTCCACCCTCCCCTTTCCCTCTAGGTCCACATGTCCATTCTCTCTCCACCTGCATCTCTATTCCTGCCTGCAAATAGGTTCGTCTCTCCCACTTTTCTAGATTCCACATATAGGATATTTGTTTTCCTCTTTCTGAATTGCTTCACCAGATCAGAGTTTTGGATGACAAATCCAGCACGGGCCCCTTAGCACGATGGCCTGGGAGAAATGGATGATAGCATTATCTTTCCAGACCCGTGACAGAGTAAAGGAAAGAAAAGCAAGTAGAAAGGAAGTGTTTTATGTTTAGCTCAAGTACAAAGTCTTTATCTGGCATCTTGGGAGGAAGCAGTCCATCGCAGTGTCAGCTACATCTCTTCCCAGTCAATTTGATTCGGAGGTCTCTAGCATTTTCACAGGATCAGATGCCAGGCAGGGCCATTTCTGCTGTGAAATGTGTGTCCAAGTTTCCCATGCCTGAAGTTTGGCTGCCGTCCAGGTAATGAGGAAGACCTGGTGTAGTCCCTTCCAAGGAGATCCAAGGGCAGTGGATCCTTTGTTCCTACCGACTGAAACATTAGTTGGGGGGTTAATAGCCAGATATCTGTGGAAACTAGCAGAAGTCAGGGGCTTCCCAGGTGGCACAGTGGTAAAGAGCCCCCCTGCCAGTGCAGGAGGTGCAAGAGATGAGGCTTTGATCCCCGGGTTTTGAAGATGCCCGGGAGGAGGGCATGGCACCCCACTCCAGTATTCCTGCCTGGAGAATCCCATAGACAGAAGAGCTTAGTGGGCCACAGTGCATGGGGTTGCAAAGATGCTGAGCACACACACATGTACAAACGCAGAAGAATTTCCAAGATCCAGTTCAGTTTACAGGTATACAATAAAACCTCAGAGACTGTTGGCAAGATTAGAATATATACAAAGGTGCGAGCACAATTTCTCTCTCCACAGTTGCCCTCATTTTTATCAAAGATACACAGGGAATCACCTGGCATTCCAGTGGTTAGGACTAAGCGCTTTCACTGCTGGGGCCCCGGGTTCAATTCCTGGTTGGGGAACTAAGATCTCACAAGCCACACACATACACACAAACAAACAAGACCGAAAAACCCACACACAGTCAAATTTATTTGCATGAAATATTGCCCGATTGTTGACATAAATACAGTAAGCGCAGTGATTGACCATATATTAAAAAGCTCTTTTTAACACGGCTTTGTTGGAAATTTGTATAGGGAGTCTCAGATTAAATGCTTAAAAAGAACTCTCAAGGCCAGGAAGTCATACCAAAGTTAAAGTCACTCCTTAAAGCTGTCTGGTCATATTTAAGCCAACGCATATCTCTCTTGACTACAATATTCCAGTCAACATCTTGGTAATACAGCCAGTGTTTCTAATTGTCTTGTTACCAGGAGAATAGTTTTTTTGGGAGGAGGAAGTGGGTTGCTGCATGGTATGTGGGATTTTAGTTTCCCAACAAAGGATCAAACTCATGCCTTCTGCAGTGGAAGCACAGAGTCTTAACCGCTGGGCCACCAAGGAAGTGCCAGGGAGGACAGACTTTTATTGAACTTATGTGAATAGCTAACTATATTGCCACAAGAATAATGTGCAAGGATTTCCAATTTTTGGAGAGATCGGGTAGAAAGGGAAAGGTAATGTTTCATTTTTGTTTACAAAGGTATACTTTGCCAAGTTGCTATAAGTCATGATAGTGTAACACAAAAATGTATATGTTAGTCTCTAAGGTGTATCTGACTTTGTGACCCTCACGGACTATAGCGTGCCAGGCTCCTTCCTCTCCATGGGATTTTTCCAGGCAAAAATATTGGAATGGGTTGCCAAGCCCTCCTCCAGAGGATCTTCCTGACCTAGGGATCGAACCCACATCTCCTGATTCTCCTGCCTTGGCAGGTGGGTTCTTTACCACTCACACCACCTGGGAAGCCCAGCCGAAGACAAAAGGTTTCCTTAAACTTGGAAAAACAAACACTAAGAAACAGTATGGTTTCAAATGAAAGGTGATTTAAAAATTAGAACCCTCCCAGTTCATTCGATCCTATGTGATTAATACTTGTTCTTCTTGAATCCAGTTTTTCCATTAGCTCTGGAAATTCTTACCTAGTTCACTTTGATAATCTTCAAGTTATCAGAAACCTGAACTTGTGAAAACCCCTTTCCTTGAATCTCTTTGAATATGAAGTACTTCCACAGGAATGCTTTTGTGAAAGCATCAAAATAAAAGAATAACTGTCTATAAATGACAAAAGGCTTAAAAATGGCAATGGCTAGATATCTGATGAGAGTTTAGAACAATGCAATTGACAAGAAAATGCCGTTGTTTCTGTGACACGCATTTTAAGACAGGAATTAGAATTACAACTGAAAACATTATGCCAGAATATATCAGAATGTTAGGATTTTATACAGTTTCTAGAACACATATTAATAATATTCACCCATGCAATATAACTTAAGAACATTTATTATCACTTACTTGACATTGCTTCTCATGTCATTTAACATACCAAAGAAGCCTAGTTAATTTAAAATTCTGTTTTCCATAAAGAGAACAAATTTTTTGCAATGTCCTAGAGGCCCTCTGGAAATCCCCAAAGTTACTTTAGGTCAAAAAGACTTTCTTTTGAATTTGGTTTGGGGGAAGTTTGGCAAAAATATCAAAAGATTTTGGATACTTGACTGAATTGGATGACAGACTATCATGAAATTATAATTATCTACCTTACCAAAGTGACAAAAAGATTTCTAAGGTAAATGTAGAAGGTTTCATAGCTCTGAGAAAAACTTAGCTCTTTAAATATTGAGGAGTCTCTGTTTTCCTTAAGTAATCATAGATCCGATTAAGATGACATGAGGTCCAGGAAATAATTTTAATAAAACACAGAATCTTTGCTTTCTAGGCATATTACTTAAAAAGTAAAGGAAATTGATTCACATTTTTGAACAGCAGAAACCAACACAACATTGTAAAGCAATTATCCTCCAATTAAAAAAATTTTTAACAAAAGGGAAACCTTTGACAAGGCCCTCTCAGAAGCAGACCCATACTCCAAGAAGCTGTCATTTTAGCAGATGAAAGAAAGTTAAGTTCCAATTTTACACATAAGTACACTATTGATATGAAAACTTATTTTTAAAAAAACTTATAACAAATTTTTTTCAATCTTATCCAGCTTGATCACACTATAAGATTTCTTTCCCAGATGCCTTTTCCACAAATCTTCAGATTCCTGTGTTTATTTTCATTTCTTTCCCTTTCCAAAATAACCAGCTTTATTTTAAGACAAAATCACTTTCATTTCCCTCAACAAAAATGCATCTCCATACCTCGTACGCTTTCTAATTTTATTTAATTTTTGGCTGCATTGAGTCTTCATTGCTGTACACGGGCTTTCTCTAGTTGTGGAGAACGGGAGCTGCTCTCTAGCTGTGGTGCTCAGGCTTCTCATTGAAGTGGCTTCTCTTGTTGCAGAGCACAGGCTCTAGGGTGCTGTCGTGGTTCACAGGACTGGTTGCTCCTCAGCATGTGGGATCTTCCCAGACCGGGGATGGAACCCGTGTCCCCTGCATTGGTAGGTGGATTCTTAACCACTGGGCCACTAACAAACCCATATCTTACTTTTCTTGCATACTGAGTTATTTCCCTTATCATTTCCAGTAACTTTAATTGCATATATTAATTAGAATTCTTAACCCTTAGAAGGGCTTCCCTTGTGGCTCAGCTGGTAAAGAATCCACCTGCAATGCGTGAGACCTGGATTTGATCCCTGGGTTTGGAAGATCCCCTGGAGAAGGGAAAGGCTACCCACTCCAGTATTCTGGTCTGGAGAATTCCATGGACTGTATAGTCCATGGGGTCACAAAGAGTTGGACATGACTGAGTGACTTTCAAAAAACCCTTAGGAACCTCAACTTTTAGTGACTATAAAAAAGTAAAGAATTATGAACTTTCTTTTCTGATTAGCATTCTGTGACTTGGCAAATTTAGATATACTTTTTGTAACTTCCAGAGACATACTTTCTCATGGAACATTTTTTCAGTGTGGCATCAAACATATTTACCAATAAGCCCAAATGTCTAAAGGAAGCCCAAAATTATAAACCTATATTTAGTGTTTCAGTGTTTTATCATATTTGGAAATGATCTGGATATTCAATGATTTTGGCTTAATTCATTATTTAACTGAACTTAGAAAAAACTAAGGTTTCCAGTTTACCAAAAAATATGGGGAAACTATTTGTAAAATTCCCCTTAAATTTTGTTATTCTATTTACATCTATTTAATTTTGGAGGAGGGAATGGCAACCCACTCCAGTATTCTTGCCTGGGAAATCCCATGGACAGAGAATCCTGGAGGGCTACAGTCCATGGGGTGGCAAGAGAGTTGGATATGACCTAGTGACCAAACAGCAACAACAACTATTTAGATTATTTGTGAAAATTTCTTCAAACCAATTTACTTTTCTTACTGACAAATTTTGTCGCCTGAACTTATTTGACTAATAAACTCAAGTAGAATAAAAGTTGTATGTTTGCATTACACTCCATGTTTATAATTCCAAGACATGTCTATTTGAATCGAACCAACAGACAAAGTAGTTCTAATACTGAATATTTTCCCATATCACATGAACGTGAAGAGCATTCTGGTGATATTCTACTGCATTTCCTAAAGTGTTATGAATACTTAATTTATGCAAGCACTTTGTTTTCTTTAAGCCAATTCAATAGAATTCTTTTACACGTTAATTTTTGTAATACCATCCAAAGGTAAAAAATAACACACATCTATAACATATTTATTGACACACATAAGCAAAGACAGATACAGAGACCTTCATAGTTTCATTTTAAAATTTCTCCCATGAATCAGGTTCAATAATACAAAACACACTAGTTATAAAAGGACAGTTGGAACAAGTTCAGTTTATCTTCCCAGATGGCTATAGCTCTCTTCCATCACCCAGGTATATTTTAGCTTAAAAGAAAGGGCCTTAAAGAAAATTTGTATCAGGGATTTCCCAGGTGGCACGGTGGATAAGAATCCACCTGCCAATGCAGGGGACGTGGGTTTGATCTCTGGTACGGAAAGATTCCACATGCCACAGGGCAGCTAAGCCTATGTACCACAACCACTGATGCCCCAGTGCTCTGGAGCCTGTGCCCCGCAGCAAGAGAAGCCACCACAATGAGAAGCCCAAGCACTGCAACTAGAGAAAGCCCATGCAGCAATAAAGACTGAGCACAGCCAAAAATAAACCAATTAATAATAAGGATAACAAAAGAATCTGCTTTCACTGCAGAAGGTGTGGGTTCAATCCCTGGTTAGGGAACTAAAATCCCACGTGTGTGTGTGCTTAGTACCTCAGTCGTGTCTGACTCTTTGTGACCCCGTGGACTGTAGCCCACCAGGCTCCTCTGTCCATGGGATTTCCCAGGCAAGAATATTGGAGTGGGTTGCCATTTCCTTCTCCAGGGGATTCTTCAGGAATCCAACTGGGGTCTCCTGCATTGCAGGCAGATTCCCACGTGTTCTTTGGCAAAATAAAAAGAAAGGAAAGAAAGACAGTGGTTATCTCTGGGAGAGGAAGAGGTCGGGATCTGGAAAGGAAGAGATGATGTGAAATTTTATATTCTTCCCTCAACTGGTCACTACAGATGGAGATGCGGGAGAGCTGATTTGGATAAGAATTTTCACCTTTTGTTGGCTCCTGCCAGATTTTTTAAGGATCCTGTTTACAGGTTCTATGTGGGATTTAAAGTGGATAGTGTAGCTCCAATATTTACTGGAATTTGGCAAGGTTTTCTTATGAATTTTTAATTTTTGTTTCCCCTTAGCTGTTTAAGGGTATAATGTAGTGTTTACCAGGAAATCCCAGAGTCTTGTCAACTCTAGGAGAAACTACGTGTCAAGACAGGAAGTGGCAGCTGGCTAGCCGGAGAAAAGGGGAAATTCAGGGAGAGGGTTAGAATGAGGAAGAGTGGGTTATGAAGGAGACGGGCTAGGAGACAGGGAAAGAAGAAATGAGTGCAGTGGGCTGAAGCGGGCGAAGAGCCTTCTGATGACTTTTTATATTCTTTCAATCATTTATTTGCCTCTGTCAATTTAGAGATTGTTGTCATTCAAGCACTAAGTCATGTCCAACTCTTTGCGACCCCATGGACTATAGCCCGCCAGATTCCTCTATCCATGGGATTTCCTAGGCAAGAATACTGGAGTGGGTTGCCATTTCCTTCTCCAGGGGATCTTCCCAACCCAGGGATCGAACCCAGGTCTCCTGTGTTGGCAGGAGGATTCTTTATCACTGAGCCACCTGGGAAGCCTTTGAATCTTGATTAGGCAAAATCAATCAAGATAATCCATCACCTTGCCACAGATTGGCCAATGGGACAGAGTCTGCTTGGGGTTTCTGACGAGACAGAGATGGGAGGCCCCCTCCTCCAGCTCTGGATGTGGTTGTACGAGGGCATGATGATGGCGCTCTGGCCACCATTGTGCAAACACCAACATGCTGAGGGCAGCAAGGTAGGTTCTCAGTGACTTCTGGGAACTGCTGAATTAATGACCCCTGGGAATCTCCATCTCCATTCTTTCCGTTATGCTCTATCATAATTCGCTCAGTCGTGTCCGACTCTCAGCTACCCCACGGACTGCAGCCCACCAGGCTCCTCCGTCCATGAGATTTTCCAGGCAAGAGTACTGGAGTGGGGTGCCATTGCCTTCTCCGTTAGCAGCAGTAGCAGGGTATCTCCATCTCCATTCTTTCTGTTATGCTGTATTATATTCGGTATTCCTTACTGCTCTTGAGAATCCCTTGGACAGCAAGGAGATCAAAGCAGTCTATCCCAAAGGAAATCAACCCTGAATACTCATTGGAAGGACTGATGCGGAAGCTGAAGCTCCAATACTTTGGCTACCTGATGTGAAGAGCCAACTCATTGGAAAAGCACCCAGATGCTGGGAAAGACTGAGGGCAGGAGAAGAAGGGGGTGACAGAGGATGAGATGGTTGGATGGCATCACAGATTCAATGGACATGAACTTGGGCAAACTCTGGGAGATAGTGAGGGACAGGGGGGCCTGGAGTGCTGCAGTCCATGGGGTCGCAGAGTCAGACACAACTTGGCAACTGAACCACAACTGACCCTACTCCAGCGCCTTTGTGTTTGCATTCCTTCTACCTGGAATGCCTCCCACTTGCTCTCCAGACCTCTGCATGGCCCTCTCTGTCAGCCCATTTCAGGTGTTTATTCAGATGACAGTCCAAATCCTCCCTGCATAAACGTGCACCCCAGAACTTCCCTGGTGGTTCAGTGGCTAAGACTCCGAGCTCCCAATGCAGGGGGCCTGGGTTCCCTAGTCGGGGAACTAGATCCCGAATACTGCAACTGTGAGTTAATATGCCGCAATGAAAAGAACCTGTGTGCTCCAAAGAAGACTGAAGTCCTGTGCGCCGCCACTAAGACCCTGCATGGCCAAATAAACAATAAATATAAAATATAAATGCAATTTTTTAGAAAGTACACCCTTTTGGCAGCATCCCCACTTCTCTTCCCAAACTGTGTTCTCCAGAGTACTCATTACGATCTGGAATATCATGAAGTGAAGTGTTAGTCACTTGGTCTTTGCAACCCCACAGACTGTAGACCACCAGGATCCTCTGTCCATGGGATTTTCAGGCAAGAATCCTGGAGTGGGTTGAGATCTTCTTCTCCAGGGGATCTTCCCGACCCAGGGATCGAACCCGGGTCTCCTGTCTTGCAGGTGGATTCTTTACCATCTGAGCCACCAGGGAAACCCAAATGAGAGGTTTATTATCTTCCTCTCCCATAAAAACATAAATTTCCTGAGAGCAGGAGATTTTGTTTACTTAGCGTCCCCCGTGTCTAGAACTATGCTTGATGTACAGTATTATGATCAATGCATTTTTGTTAAATGAATCATTTCAGTTCTTCTCGCTGGACTTTCTATTACTTTCAGCTGCGAGCAAATGTTCCTAGAATTCTGCCTCCAGTAAGCGCCTCGATTTTATTATACTTCTCTGCTCCGTCCTTTGTATCCAAATCTTGCTCTAAAATGATGCTCACTCCACATTAAGCATTTGATCTCATGCTCACCCTGGCTCCCAGACCTTGCCATCTGAATCCCCAGGATATAGAGACCGCATCGGGGGCCCCACTTGAGGCTGCAATGTCAGCAAAAGGAGATCCAAATCACTGGGCATTGTGCAATGCGATTCATTCAGCTTTGGTGACAGTTAGGATCAAACCAGTCAGTCCTAAAGGAAATCAACTCTGAATGTTTATTGGAAGGAATGTGAGCAAACTCCGGGAGATGGTGGAGGACAGGGGAGCCTGGCGTGCTGAAGTCCATGGGGCTGCAAAGAATTGGACATGACTTAGCAACTGAACGACAGCACAGCTGACAGATTGTGCCGGGACTGAAGAGGGCCCGTGGGGGCGCAATGGGCTGCTCTGAACACCTGAGGAGGGGGTGTATTTTGTCCTCAAGCCCCAGGTTGGCTGCCAGGACTTTGCTAGACCCTGAAGAGGGAGAGAGAAGGAGGAGCTGTTCTCGAATGTTCTTGAGAAGAAATACAGTCTGAGGGAGTAGCCTGGTCTTGGGAACCTCCTAGTTTGAGGAAGGACTTTGGTCCCCCCAATAGGAAGGAGAAAGTGTAACCATGGAAGCATCTCTCATCTGAGGAGGAAAAACAGCCTCCTCTGAGGAGGGAGGCATAGCCTTTGAGGCCCTTGGAGAGGAAAGAGGACCAGATTTGAGGAAGCCCTAGTCCGAGGGAAGAGGCACAGCCTTTGGGGTCCCAGCGTGACGAAAGAGGACTAGCTTTGGGGAATCTCTTAGTCTGAGGGAGGAAGCTCACCCCTGCTTTTTTGACTTTCTCACCGGAAGCTTCCAAACCCCTAGAAATGCCCTGGTAGAGGGGCACTAGGGCACCGTCTGGCGGAACAAGCAGGGAGGCTCCGAGGAGGGGCTCGGGGGTGCAGGCAGGGTGGCTCAGGAGAGGGTCGCGGTGCCCAGCGCGACGGTCAGCACCGGCAGGGCGAGGCGGAGGCCAAGCGCCGCGCCCGAGTGGCCCTTGGGCTCCAGGATGGCGCGTTGCCTGGCGTTGCAGACGGGCGGGCCGGCCAGCCGGTGGCCCGGGAGCGCCGGGAAACCCTCCTTCCGGCACAGGTCGCGGGTGCCGCAGCCGCTCACGCTGAGGTTCTGGCCGCCTGCGGAGACGAGGGTGGGGACGGGGAGGTGAGGATGCGCCCCGCGAACGCGCGCCCGGCCCCGCAGATCACCACTGGTACCAGCGCCGCGTCGCTGCATCCAGACTCCGGGAGTTCCTCCAATCCATCAGATTGCCCGGACACTCCCGCCAGCTCCGCGGGGTCGCCTTCCTAAAAGACTTTGTCGCGTGGAAAGGGGAACACAGAGCGCGCCAACCTCAGAGGGAATGGCCCGCCCTCAAGTCATCCGTGTCCTCCAGGAAGACTTACCAGCAGTGTTCTGAGCCTTGATCTGGAACTGGTCACGGCTGCTCCTTTCCTTAATCTGTCTATGTTACTCATGTGTTACAAGTGTTCTTTCACTTGTATTCGATATTAATAAAAATTATGACACCTGGAGGCCACTCGGCTTCACACATCTCTCCAACCAGTTTCCCAATTATTTCCTATGCTGCTCACAGCTCTTTATGATATCATATGACAGGATGTGACATATTTATATAAAAATGTAAAAATACCAGAGTAACCAGTTTATTAAGGACTTGGTGAGAAATTCGAAAGTCAAATAGTCTGGCTTCCCAGGTAAAGAAACCACGTGTCAAGGCAGGTAGAGGTAAGAGATGTGGATTGGATCCCTGGTTGGGGAGGATCCCCCGGAGGAGGAAATGGCAACCCACTCCAGTATTCTTGCCTGGAGAATCCCATGGACAGAGGAGCCTGGCAGATTGTAGTCCATTGGGTTGCACAGAGTTGGACTCAACTGAGCACACAGGTACACACCAACAGAAAAATACTTAACCGCAACTGTTAGGTCCTTATCTTTTAGCCATATGTGGAAATGCTTATGGTTAAATAATAGGATATCTGCATGTATTCAAAATAATATGGGGCTTGGGCAGAGATGAAACAGAATCGGCCATGAGTAGATAATGATTACAGTTGGGTGAGAGGTCCACAGGGCTTATTAAACTGTTTACTCTTATATTTGCCTTTGAATTTCTCCATAATACAAAAGTTAAAAAGAAATGTAAGCCTCACAGCACAGTCTGAGTTTATGTCATCTTGCCCTGAACTGGAGTTCAGTTCAGTTCAGTTCAGTTCAGTCGCTCAGTCGTGTCCGACTCTCCGCGACCCCATGAATCACAGCACGCCAGGCCTCCCTGTCCATCACCAACTCCCGGAGTACACTCAAACTCATGTCCACAGAGTCGGTGATGCCATCCAGCCATCTCATTCTCCGTCGTCCCCTTCTCCTCCCACCCCCAACCTTTCCTAGCATCAGAGTCTTTTCCAGTGAGTCAACTCGTCGCATGAGGTGGCCAAAGTATTGCAGTTTCAGCTTTAGCATCAGTCCCTCCAATGAACATCCAGGATTGATCTCCTTTAGAATGGACTGGTTGGATCTCCTTGCAGTATAAGGGACTCTCAAGAGTCTTCTCCAACACCACAGTTCAAAAGCATCGACTCTTCGGCGATCAGCCTTCTTCACAGTCCAACTCTCACATCCATACATGACCACGGGAAAAACCATTGCCTTGACTAGACGGACCTTGGTTGGCAAAGTAATGTCTCTGCTTTTTAATATACTATCAAGGTTGGTCATAACTTTCCTTCCAAGGAGCAAGCGTCTTTTAATTTCCTGGCTGCAATCAGCATCTGCAGTGATTTTGGAGCCCAAAAAAACAAAGTCTGACACTGTTTCCACTGTTTTTCCATCTATTTCCCATGAAGTGATGGGACCAGATGCCATGATCTTTGTTTTCTGAATGTTGAGCTTCAAACCAACCTTTTCACTCTCCTCTTTCACTTTCATCAAGAGGCTTTTGAGTTCCTCTTCACTTTCTGCCATAAGGGTAGTGTCATCTGCATATCTGAGGTTATTGATATTTCTCCCAGCAATCTTGATTCCAGCTTGTGCTTCTTGAACTGGAGTACACTTCCTCAAAGAGTCATGGTCCCACAGCCACCATCATGCACACCCACCCACACATGTACACACACACACACACACACACACACATCTCAATCACAGCCCATTTGAAGCCCAAGAGACCAGAGAACAAACCACAAAAACACACCCAGGCTTCCTGTCCACTGACACATCACCCCTCCTCCGGAAACACCCACACGCTTACCCCATTGTGCACAAAAAACCAACTTCCCCCGTTCATCCCTTCCCTGGACAGTGATCGATTGAACAGCCTTATTCACATTTAACAATGAGAGCCACTAATACTGCTGCTGCTGCTGCTAAGTCGCTTCAGTCGTGTCTGACTCTGTGACCCCATAGACGGCAGCCCACCAGGCTCCTCCGTCCATGGGATTTTCCAGGCGAGAACACTGGAGTGGGCTGCCATTGCCTTCTCCGAACCACTAATACTGAATGTCATCAATTCCAAGATGCAAATCCCTATTCCCCAACACACACACACACACACACACACACACACACACGGAGTTTAGTCACTCAGTTGTGTTCTACTCTTTGCAACCCCATGGACTGTAGCCCGCCAGGCTCCTCTGTCCACAGGATTTCCCAAGCAAGAACACTGGAGTGGGTTGCCATTTCCATCTCCAGGGAATCTTCCCAACCCAGGGATGGAACCCGAGTCTTCTGTCTTGGCAGGCAGATTCTTTACCTCTGAGTACATGCATATATTTTTTAACACTTTGGAAAACAGATGTCTTCCTGTCTTCCCATCACCTTAGATTTGCTGACATGCCCTTACTGTGTTCTAGAATTATGCTATTCAGTACAGTAGCCACTAGCTGTATGTGGCTCTTGAGCCCCTGCCATGTGGTTGGTTTGAACTGGGATGGGCTGTGAGTGTAAAACCCACGTGAGATTTCAAAGACTTAGTAGGAAAAAAATGAATGCAAGATATCTCATTTATCATTTCTTATGTCATTTGCATGTTGAAATGATAACTGTTGGATAAATTGGGTTAAAAATATATTATTCATTTGGCAGAAACCAACACAATTCTGTAAAGCAATTACCCTTCAATTAAAAAATAAATCAATTTAAAGTTAAAAAAAGAAGCCAGAGGAAAAAATATTATTCAATGAATTTCACCTTTTACCTTTTGCATAAGGCTAGCAAAAATTTTTAATTTGCATATGCGGACATTGTATTTCTTTTGGACAGCACACATCTAGAAGCTTCATGGATTATCTTATTTAATATTCATAACAGATAAGAGACTTTGATTATCCTCTTTCTCAGATGGGAAAATTGAAGCACAGACAAAGAAACTCCCCTGCCCAGGGTCACCCAGCTCATAAGCGCTAGGATTTGAACCCAAGCAGCCTGGCCCCAGAGTCCTGCTTTCCACTGTCTTCTCCATCACCTCTCTCATGAACTCATTTCGTCCTCATCAAACCCTGTGAGGCATGCTTCTAGCATCCCCGTTTATCGGAAGAGAAAAACGAGGCGAAAAGAGATGAAGGTGCTTGGGCCACACAGGGTCAATGATGGAACTGGGCCCCCGAACCCAGGCATGATGCATCCAAAACCAGTGTGTTCAGACTCACTCGTGCACACGGGCACGCACACAGACACACTTCTTACCTACTTCGGACACCAGGTTCATGTGGATGCACTCGGTCTCCCTGCTGGGACACGGCATGAAGAAGGAGGGGCTGCAGGGCCCCGAGTGGCCCGCAGGACACGTAGGACACAGGGACTTGCTCAGGGTGCTTGAGGCTGTCAGGGAAGCTGTAGAGGGGAGAGTGATGGTCAGCCGGGAGGACTCTCAGGACCTCCCAGGGTCCTCCGTGTGCTCATAGGCTCTACTACAGGGGGATGACCTTAATGGGATTTCCCAGGGAGCTGCAGTCAAGGTGCCTTAGGGCAACCTGACTGGTCATAAGGATTGAGTGCCCACCCTCCTCAGTCCAGGACAAACTCTCCTCCAGAGTCACCCCCACCACCTCCTTGGCCTCCCATCGGACCACTTTCTGGTAGCAGTGCACCGAGTGGACTGGGCTCTTGGCAGTTGCCTTGGCAACAGGTGGTGTTGACCCAGAAGCCACAACCAATGCTGTAGGTCAAGGCAGAGATGGAGTTGGAAGGTGTGCAATCCTTGGAGGCCACACAGGTACCATTTCTCCGAGCGACAGAGTTAGCTGCGCCTAGGACTGGAAGGATATGGAGGGTGGGTTCATGAGAAGCAAATACGAGCCATCTTCATTCCCCTACCAGGGACTGAACCCCCACCTTCACCGGCACCCTCTGCTGTGAAAGTGCTGAGTCCAGATCACTGGCCTGCCAGGGAATTCCCCAAATCATTGTTAAGTCATGAAGTTTGTTTTCTTATTATTCTGGTAAAAAAATGTGTACATTATACAAAATTTACCTTCTTGGCCATTTTTAAGCATACAGTTCAATAGTGTTCACTATATTACATTGTCGGGTAATACATCTCTAGAATTTTTCATTTTGCAGAATTGACTCTATCACCATTCTGCTTTCTTTTTCCATGATTTTGGCCACTCTAGATACCTCATGTAAATGGAATTACACAGTATTTATCTTGTGCCTGGTGAAGCTTCTGTATTTTTAGCTGCTTTGCTATTCAGAAATAACTATGACACTTGCAGCATCAGGTTTTAAACTTCCACCCTCTGTTGCAGCCAACCTGCGTCCTTCATGGCCAGCAAAGGGTCACCATGGCTGGCGTTGAAGCAGCAAACACAGGCAGGCGACGAGAGAGCTCTGATGTCTTGCGTCCCCTTCTGCCTGTCCTCCCCATCCTGTCCCAGGGACGCTCACCTGTGATGCCCACCGTCTGAAGGCAGTGGTTCCTATCTCCAGTGCAGGGGAGAGGGTTGCAATGGTGGAGGTCTGAGCAGGTGAAACACGTGGCAACCTTAGCCCTGGTGTGGGCCATGGAGGGACCTGGGGAGAGAGGAAGCTGAGCTGGCTGGAGGATGTGTGTGTGTGTGTGTGCACACGCGCGCGTGTGTGTCAGTCTCTGGGCACACAGCTATATGCTTGTGACGGTGCTGTGTGGATGCACTTCTGGGATGATGCACTTTGTGTGTATGAGCCTCCAGGCCTGATTCTCTGTGCACATGTGGTCACGTGGCTATACGTGCATATGTTGCACTCTCTGTGTTCTGAAATTGTCTGAAGAAGGGTAGGAATGTTTGTGTGTCTGCTTTCGTGAGCCCCTCTGTGTGTGGGTGTCTACATGCCTTTCTGTGTTTATGTGACGATGTTGCTGCTGTTGTTTAGTCGCTAAGTCGTGCCTGACATTTTGCGATCCTGTGGACTGTAGCCCGCCAGGCTCCTCTGTCCATGGGATTTCCCAGTCAAGAATACAAGAGTGGGTTGCCATTTCCTTCTCCAGGGGATCTTCCCCACCGAGGAATCGGACCCGCATCTCCTGCACTGTCAGGCAGATTCTTTACCACTGAGCCACCTGGGAAGCCCATGTGTCTGTGTGGGAGGCTGGTCCAGGGAGTCCGTGTTTCCAGCAAGATTTAGGGCGCTTGGATACACATGTTGGTGCACAGATGTGTATGCTGGCTTAGTGTTTCAGTGTGTGTGTGTATTTGGACTTTTGCATATTAATGTTTGTGTGTTTGCACCTGTCTCTTTCCCAGTCCACGTGTCTGGATCTGACAACCAGTGTGCCCTTGCACAGATGCGTCATATGTCCACAAAAATTCCACATCCCATCTTCCAGTTGTCAGCAACCGTAGTTTGCCCTTTTCCCCTTTCTACATTGTAAATTTTAGCTCTCAAGTCTACCCTTTTGTTCTTCATTGTCATCATTCATTTAATCCTCTGCTTAGTTTTGGAAAGTAAACTGCCTAACAGCTGGTAATCTGAGATAGTAAAGGTGAGAATGTTCCTGCTTTGCCTGTAAAGTCAGCAAACATATTTTCTTTATCACAGGACTGTCTTTGCTGTGCAGGTTCTAACAAGAACATTTTCTATACCCCAGGGCTGAGGGACCACTGAATCCAGGTTTGAAAATTACCTTTGCTCCTCTGAAATGTCTATAATTCTGTTCCGTTGTCACTTAAAAACCTGTTGCTGGGACTTCGCTGGTGATCCAATGGCTTAGACTCCACTCTCCCAATCCGGGGGGCCTGGGATTTCATCCCTGGTCAGGGAACTAGACTCTACATGCTGCAACTAAAGATCCTGCATGCTGCAACTAAGGCCTGGCACAGCCAAATAAATAGATATTTTACACATAAAAAAAAATGTTGACCTGGTAAATACTATCTCAATTAACATCTCTCTTTTCTGGAAGACAAAAACTATTGTCAGTGTTCTTTAGTAAGCCAAAAGAAGACTGTTGGCAAATCTGTCTTCTTTCACAAGCCAGGAAGTGAAGAAAATGAAAAGACCACCAGATTTCTTCTTAACCGCGTTTAGATCTCAAACCTCATTTACACAACAGGATGTTCTTGTTTTGAAGTGCATGCTGCTCTGCAGACGTGTTTTGGGTGCTGGGATGTGAATGCAGATGGTCTGTGGATTTGTGCCAATGGGATTTTCTGCATCCAGGCGTCAGGTGGTGTGAGTGCGTCTGTGTGCATCTGTGTGTGTGAGCTCACGCCTGCGCACATATGAGTAATTGCATTCTCTGGGAGCCTGATGGTAGGGAGAGGGGATACTTGGGAACACATAAGATCAGGAAGGGCATTAGGGACCCAGAGAGGGCAAAGAGGGTTGAGCCTCAGAGAGTCAGCCTTCAAAGCACCTGGCTGGGTGGTAGGAGTCACATTGCTGCATTCAGGCTTGGTGATGAGGTGAAATCCAGATGCTTCCGGGCCCAGAGTGGTGTTCGCTGGCAGCTGGCAGATCTCTGGTGTAGCACAGCCTTTCAGGATTTGGGGGGTCTCTGTAGAAACAAGGTAAAGCTGGCGGAGGAGACTCAGAGCTTGAGCCTTCCCAACTTGATGTCTGTCTTTCTCTGGGTGAACGTTTCCAGCCCTCTCGATTGTTCTGTATGATTCACCATCAAATCTATCCGGTCATTTCTTACAACCTCTTGTTGCCCACTCACTTGAAGGATTCTAACTTTATTCCTTCATATATGTCACATATAACTACACTATGTTCTGTGGCTGCTAATTATAATAGCTGAGTTCCTTGCGGAGCTGTACCTGGTGTTTGTTGCCGCTGCTATCATTCATGGTGGCTTGTTTCCTTGTGCATTTCATGGGCTCTGGATTGGGAGCTCACATGGGGTTGATGTCAATCTGTGGGAGTCCTGGGGGCTTTTCCCTGGAGAGGCTTTGCCTTTGCTTATACTGAGATCAAGTGGCCTATGCTTTGTCAGATAAGTCAGATCAGCTGACTCGCTGGAAAAGACCTTGATGCTGGGAAAGATTGAGGGCAGGAGGAGAAGCGGAAGACGGGATGAGATGGTTGGATGGCATCATCAACTCAATGGACGTGAGTCTGAGCAAACTCTGCGAGATAGTGAAGGACAGGGAAGCCTGGCGTGCTGCATTCCATGGAGTCGCAAAGAGTCAGTCAGACAGGACTTAGCAACTGAACAACAAAATACTGAGAGCCAGGGGGTTCTACCAACCTGGGATCATTTCAGCTTCCTTCCAAGATCCCTGACTTACATAGGGGTTAAAGAGTCAGCTCTCCAACCATGCTGTGGACCCAAAATCTAGTCACTTAAAGCAGGTGTTTCCCCCCACACACACACTGAGAAGCATGTGGGATCTTAGTTCCCTGACCAGGGATCGAACCCACACCTCCTGCACTGGAAGGTGAGGTCTTAAACATAGGACCACCAAGGAAGTCCCTTAAAGCAGGCTGTTATAAGTGTTTGTTCTCAGGGCCACTGTGCATTACATGTTCACTCACTGATCTCCTTCTGATTTCTGCTCACATTTTAGTTCTCTTTGGGGACCCTTGGAAATTTCCCTCAAGCTCCCAAAATCATGGGGAAACTTTTGTACAGCATCTAATTCATCTGTAAACAGTGGAACCAAGGGGGATGGGTAGTGGGAGCAATCCATCCTGGAAGCAGGCTAAAAGATTAGAGTGTATTGCCTGCAGAGCAATTAAAAACAATAAAACCAACTGAAAGTCAGTCTGATTTTTATTATCATTATATACCAGCATTTCTAAACAGTGGTGGTGATAAATACCTCTCTCCACCAGAGTAGACCACTCCTACCATTCTTGTTCTTCTCACGCCTACCCTCCAAGCATGCCACTGTTTGTAACAGAAAGACCCTGCAGAGAATCTAGTCCACCAGACTGCTAGGAGCAGAAGCCCAGACCACTTCTCTCTTTGACTTTTCACAGGTAATCTAGTCTCTGATCAGTGTGGTTGTGTTCCAAGCCTTTTGTTCAAAAAGCCTCTGCTCCAGCCATTTGCAAACACTTGATGATTTAAAAATACATCTGCAGGGACTTCCCTGGTGGTCTGGTGATTAAGACTCCACTTTTCAACGCAGAGGATGCCGTTTCAATCTCTGATCGAAGAGCTAAGATTCCACATTCCTCATGGCCAAAAGACCAAAACATAAAACAGAAGAAATATTGTAACAAATTCAATAAAGACTTAAAAAAAGAAATGGTCCACATTAAAAAAAAAATCTTCCCTGGGGTTGGAAATGGCAACCCACTACAGTATTCTTGCCTGGAGAATCCCATGGACAGAGGAGCCTGGCGGGCTACACAGTCCATAGGGTCGCAAAGAGTCAAAATACGACTAAAGCGCCTTAGCATGCATATCTAAGGCTTAATAATAATAAACTTATTTTTAAAAAACTTAAAAAATAAAATAAAACTACATGTGCAAATATTTTAAGACCAATAGCTGAGGGTCTATACCTCCTCTCCAATGAAACCAGATGGGCTTCTGTGATGATTTCAATCAATAAAACATAGAAGACATGACAGGGTGTGAATTCCAAGGCTAAGTCATAAAAGACCATGCAGCTGCCACCTTGTTTGCTGGGATACTTGCTCTTGAACTCTTCAGCTGCCATGTAAAGATGGCGGCAGCCATGATGTGAGGAAGCCCAATGAAGAGAAGCCACACAGAGAAGTTTTGAGATTACATGGAGAGAGAGGTGGGCCAGCTAGCCCCAGCTGCTGCCTTGTTTGCTGCATTAATCAATGTATTGGCGCTCCAGCCACTGTATAAAAAGCCCCAAGGCAGCCATGCTATAAGGAAAGTCGATGTAACCAGTGTGGAGAGAACACATGGAAAAGCCCAGATTCTACATGTACGAGATGCTCATTAAGCCCCTAGGTGCCCCTCGGTGTCAGCTCCAGCAACCCTCTAACTGCATCTATATGAGAGACCAGAACTATCCAGATGAGCTTTTCCTGAATTCCCAACCTACAGAAACCACAAGAGTTAATAAAATGATTGTTTTAAGGCACTACAGGTAAGAGACATTTAAGTAGCAATAAATAACCAAAACACACATGCAAATGAACCTCAACACTGATTTGTGCAGATAGTGTGGAGGCCAGCCATGCAACTGACCTCCTGAAGGGAACCCTTACCATGCCATGTCCCATTGAGGGTGAAACACACAATCTGGTTTCCAGTGCAGTTCATGACCGAAAGGGAGTCACACAGGGCCAACGTATTCCTGGAACACTAGTGACACTGCACCCCGTTGGGCTGGGCTTTGAGTCTTGCTTCTGGTGGGAGTGGTTGTAATGCGAGTGAGATGGGGCTGAGGGAGAACCCCCTTTCCTCCCTTTTTTCCCACCCTCTGTTCTTGCTGCTACCACCCACCACAATCTTCCTCCAAAGTGAGACTGGTCTGGTCTGAGACACCTCCTTCTGGTCCTTGAAGATTTATTCCAAGGAGCAGTGAACAGAATCAAAGGTGGAGTTGGCCCCCATGCTGTCCATTTGTCCTAAGCAAACCTTCATGCTGAAGTCCAAGGGTTTTTCATTCATTCCATAAACATTTATTGGGCACCTACTGTGTACCAGGCCCTGTTTTCAAGACATTGGCCACACAGACAAAAGCCCTCCCTCTAAGATCCCAAATTCCAAATGTGATGAAAAGGTGATCTTGTTTATTTTAGGTTTTAAAATATTGTGGTGTTTTACAAAAGAGTAGTTCACCACCATCTGGTTAATTCCAGGTTCTCCACCATCTGATTAGTGTTCAGAGCTTTCTTAGAGATCTGGAACATTGAAGAGGAAGCTATTTAAGCATATTTTTTTTCCTTAGTCAAAACAGCCACAGATTGTTTTAACATGGGTTTATAGTGAAACATTGGCAGATACAGAAAAGTAGAGAACTGTGCTGATTAATAGATGGTTTCTCTCTCACGTGGTTATTAAATACTTAAACTGTGGGTGGTTCCCTTTGGGATGTGCTCTGAGTATAAAACACACCCTAGATTTCAGAGGTTTTGTTTGGGAAAAGAAAGTAAAAATATCTCATTAATAATTTTATATTGATTATCACCATGTTGAAATAATAGCTTGGATAAGGTACCTGAAGATCTATTCTTAAAATTAATCTCACATGCTTCTCCCTACTTTTGAATGTGGCTACTAGAAAGGCTTTCATTCCCTGTATGGCTCACGGTTTATTTCTACAGATGACTATGAGTATCTTGCATGTGTGTATGCTAAGTCACTTCAAAGGCCAGTCGTATCTGACCCTTTGAGACCCCATGGACTGTAGCCTGCCATGCTTCTCTGTCCATGAGGATTCTCCAGGCAAGAATATTGGAGTGGGTAGCCATGTCCTCCTCCAGGGGGTCTTCCCAAACCAGGGATCGAACCCAGATCTCCCGAATTGCAGGCGAATTCTTTACCATCTGAACCACCAGGGAAGCCCTACCAAGAGACAATTATTCTAATACACCTGAAACTAACACAACATTGTAAATTAACTATACTGCAACATAAAATGAAATATAAAAATATAGAAAAATCTTAAAGAGCAATAAAGTAAAAATATGGACTTCTCTGGTGGTCCAGTGGTTAAGACTCCATGCTACCAATGCAGAGGGTGTGGGTTCGATCCCTGGTCAGGGAATTAAGATTCCACATGCCATGTAGCATGGCCAAAAGATAAAAATTAAATTAAAATTAAGATTCGGAGAAGGCAATGGCAAGCCACTCCAGTACTCTTGCCTAGAAAATCGCATGGACAGAGGCGCCTGGAGGACTGCAGTCCGTGGGGTCGCTAAGAGTCAGACACGACTGAGCAACTTCACTTTCACTTTTCACTTCATGCTTTGGAGAAGGAAATGGCAACCCACTCCAGTGTTGTTGCCTGGAGAATCCCAGAGATGGCGGAGCCTGGCCAGCTGCCGTCTATGGGGTTGCACAGAGCCGGACACGACTGAAGCGACTTAGCAGCAGCAGCAGAAGAATCCGAAAAAGAGTGGATACGTGTATATGCTTATTTTGAAATTTAAAAGAAAATTTTTAAAAGAATGAAAAAAAGTGAGACAATTGCTCCAAGTATTCTAAAGTAGTCTCTGCAACCTTTCTTTACACATCGGAGTTTTGTTTGATGAGTTATACTCCTACTGGCAATTTATATGTTGACTAGCATACCCCGCTCTCAGCTCAGACCTGGATGTTGTACTTGGTTGATGTGCTCAGTTTAGGAGGAGGGAAGTCCCGGGGGTCTGGCCGGATGGCTAGTGGCCCCAAGTGTGGAGCTGTCTGGAGTCTCTCCACTGATACAATCTGTGCCAGATTCAAAACTCCTTCTCTGGGAAAAACAGCCAAGCAACAAAAAGTGATCTTTATCACCGTTCAGAGCCAAGTTTGGAAGGAGCCAGCGAGAAGAGGCTCACTGTCAAGGTCAAGCAAGTGCAGAGTCAGCACCAGAAAATTAGCATTTCCCCTGATCCTAGACTGGAGCCCATCACCAACCATGACATACCTTGCTCTGTTTGACTAGCCTTCGGGTAACCCCTCTCCTAAGGAGGAAGAAGAGTCTGGGGCTTCTGTTAAGCACCCCGCCCCCACAATAACTCTCTAAGTACGGCTATAATTTATAGAGTGCTTACTCTGTGTCAGCTTCACACTGTCTGCAACTCTTGCACAAATTATTGCACACCCATTTTCCAGATGAGAAAACTGAGGTTCTTCTTGTCCCAATCAGCCAGGCAGAGCCAGAGACTGAGGCCAAGTTCCCATGACACCCCACCAGGGTGTGTGGCCCCCAGAGCCCGTCCAACAGACCTTGTGGGGTAACACTGCTACAGTCTTCTTCACAACAGGCTGTGCAGATCCAGAGACTCAATCCAGGACCATAGGTCAAGGAGTAGACATTTCGACAGTCCTCAGGGGCCACGCAGGACCCATTCTTGATGACAATCCCATGTGCTGGTGACAGAAATTGAGGACAGGAAGTTAGAGACCCCCCTGCCCCAAAGCCCTCCGGGACCTCTGCCCTCTCTGCAGCAATCCCCACAGATCAGCCTGGGGCTTCAGAGGCTGTTGAGACCACCCCCTGCTCCCTACCCCCACCTCCCCACTCCCATCCCAGCAGCCCTGAGCTAGCTGAGCTACAAGGTGAAGTTTGAAACCTTCAGTCCCAGGGGGGCTCGTCCAGGTCACTCTCCTCCAACCAGTGCCCACCCACTTTGTCCATCCTCCCTACCCACCCCCCACCCAGCCAGCCGATCTCCTACAGCTGCAACTGGCTAAGCAAGCAGGAGTACCAGGGCAGAGGACAGGTTTTCTCCATGCAGTTTCCCAGCAAAAAGCAGACTGGACACATCTTGGCGGTCCCTGTGGGGAGAGAGGGGTGATTATACCCTGAGATTTGAGAAGGAGAAAAGGAGAACAAACACACACAGAGACACACAGTTCAAGAATAGAGCTAACAGGGACTTCCCTGGCGGTCCAGTGACTAAGACCTGCACTTCCAAAAGAACTAACGGTGGTGGGAGGGCTGCTGGGAGATCAAGGAACATCTTCCTGGTGGTGGGTGAATGTCATTAAAGGTGGGTGAAACATTGTAGGCAAAGATTGGGAGCTGAAATCAGCATCTCCAAGCTGGAGCTTAGGACAGTCTGCATGTAATCTACCAATTCTCACCATGGAACTCTTTCTCCAAACATCTCCTGCCTCCCCCACCAAGTCCAGAACTGAACAGATAAGAGAGTCATTTCCTGAACTTCCCTTGTGGTCCAGAGGTTAAGAATCCACCTATCAGTGCAAGGGACATGGGTTCTATCCCTAGTCTGGGAAGATCCCACATGCGGTAGAGCAACTAAGCCCGTGTGCCACAACTATTGAGCCTGTGCTCTAGGGCCAGGGAGCGGAAACTACTGAAGTCCTGACACCCTAGAGCCCGTGCCACCAAGACCTTGTGGGCTAACACTGCTAGTGCCACCCAAGAGAAGCCACCACAATGAAAAGCCTGCACATCGCAGTATGAGAGTAGCCCCCACTACTCTCCTGCGGCAACCAAAAGCCCATCCAAAAATAAATAACTGTTCTTTTTTAAAAACAGTGTCATTTCCCTTCATCGGCTGAGGACTACCCTGTCTGTCCAGTGGGTCTTAACCCCCAAGACGTCTCTGAGGCTCTTCCAAGAAATCTCAAGACTCTAAGACACACACCCTGAAGAGGTGCATGGCTGACCTTGACTCACACCGTCTACTTATAGATGCGAAAACTGAGACCAGATGGACTCACCCGAGATCACACTGTGAGGTCCTGGGCTGGGTCTTGACCATTTAATTCCTATCCTGAGCCAAAGTGAAAGTGTTAGTTGCTCAGTTGTGTCTGACTCTTTGTGACCCCATTCTCCAGGCAAGAATACTGGAGTGGGTTGTCATTTCCTTCTTCAGGGGATCTTCCCGACCCAGGGATCAAACCCTGGTCTCCCACATTGCAGACAGGTTCTTTACCCTCTGAACCACCATGGAAGATCTATCCTGAGCCAAAGGTAGCAGAATCATAACCAGAGGGAAGGTAGGCATGTGAGATAAAGGAATAATAAGTTTTTATTATAACTCACCTTCAGGCAAGGCCACTTATGGGCTGATATTGTTCTGCTGCTGCTGCTGCTAAGTCGCGTTCGTTGTGTCCGACTCTGTGTGACCCCATAGACGGCAGCCCACCAGGCTCCCCCGTCCCTGGGATTCTCCAGGCAAGAACACTGGAGTGGGTGTTTCCTTCTCCAAAGCATGAAGTGAAAAGTGAAAGTGAAGTTGCTCAGTCGTGTCTGACTCTTAGCTCTTAGCGACCCCATAGACTGTAGCCTACCAGGCTCCTCCGTCCATGGGATTTCCCAGGCAAGAGTACTGGAGTGGGGTGCCATTGCCTTCTCCAAATCTCTTCAAACAAATATTTTTGTAAGTTGTGAATTATGTTTTATTTGGGTTATCTTGGGCTTAAGGTCTCAAGCCCAAGATACAGCCTCTTAGATAGCTCTGGGGGACTGTTCCAAAAACATAAGGGAGGAGTTTTCTAGAATATAGTACAGTATAGGAGTTTTTACCAAAAAAAACCCCCACAAAACAGATAACTGAACACCAAAAGGTTACTGTTAATTAAAGAAAACCCAGAAGTCTCAAGTTATTTAACTTTGCACTTTTCTGTCCCCTCCAACACATTAGTTCAGTGAATGTCCTGCCCCCAAGAGCCCCCCGAGGCAGAGTCATTATCATCCTCATTTCAGATAGGGAAACTAAGGCATAGAGAGGTTAAGTGGCTTGCTCAGGGTCACACAGCTAAGAAGTGGCAGTGCCAGGATTTGAGCCCAGGCAGCCTGGCTGCGGAACTACGCTCTCAAACACCCCATCCAGCTGCCTCTGCCAAACAAAAAGCTGAGATACAAGAAGCTGGCACTCAGACACCCATCACCCTCTCCCTCTCCGAGGAACCACACACGGTGCCCCTTACCTTCTGGGACTGCCAGTGCTCCCAGGAGCACTAGAAGAGGGAGGAGCCAGAACATGATCCAGGCTGGAGAGGAGGAGGAAGAACCAAGGTGCCCTGGCCTTTTATTCAAGGTCCTTGTCTAGGGTGTCAGCCCCGGAAGAGGGAGAGCAAATAGGCTGGACAGACAGAGCCCCACCTGCCAAGCTGGCCACTGGGAGCAGGGGAGGGGCCTAGAGAGCATGGAGATGGGGAAACTGAGTCCTGAGGGGCCTGGGGGACAAGCCAGAGGCTATTCAGTGAAGCCAAAGAAGGAAAATTGGCCTGTTTTGTGTTGTTTTTTGTTTTCTTCTTTCCTTTTTTTGTCCTTTTTTTCCCTCTTTTTTTCTTGTTTTTTTTGGTCATGTTGCTGTTATTAATATTATTACTAATAGGTTTGCTGGTCATTTTATGGGAGATGTTAACTCACTGGATCCTTCTAATAATCCTGCCAGCCATTATCATTAACCCTAGGAGGCATAGTCCAAAATATTTGACCAGGGACTTCCCTGGTGGTCCAGTGGTTAAGCTTCTACCTTGCAGTGCAGGGGACGCAGGTTCAATCCCTGGTCAGGGAACTAAGAGCCCACATGCTGAGGAGCAACTGAGCCCACATGCCTCAGCTAAGACCCAACACAGCCAAATAAAAAATAAATAAATATCTTTTTAAAACATTTGGCCGTCAGTCAGTACAGGGCAGGCTCTGCAGCAGGAACAACTCAGCCCCATTACTAGAGCACCGTTCTGGTCCCCTTCACCTACCTGGTGATTCCGTTTCAGTTAGTAGAACTTGGGGGCGTCTGGGAGGACCCAGACATGCCACGAGTTGGGGAGCAGCCAGGGTCTTGGAAGAGCAGATTTCTACCAACCAAATCTGGTTAAAAATCTCAATATTTTAACAGTTGGTGTGGTTGCAATCAGCCCTGAGTTTCCCCATTTTACAGAGAAGGAAACTAAAGCTCAGAACAGTCCAGGCCCTTGTCCAAGGCCATAATGTGAGGTTGCTGGCACAACCAGGATTTGAACCCAGGCCCCACTGGCTTGACTGTTGGGCTCCACCAAGAGGGGAGAGGGAAGACAGCCTGCCCCTCCTGACGAGGCCCACATTGCTCT